>NC_143064.1:47036250-47667500 GCF_052426305.1 Pelodiscus sinensis
CCCGGCCTCACGCACTGCTCTATGGCCCGGCTCAGGATCAGGATCAGGACCCGGGGCGGGGCAGGCCAAGGCCTGGTGCTCGGACGGCAGGGGGATGCCGGGACGGCCCGTCTCCTGCTCCAGGAGCAGAAGCAAAAGCCGGCGCCGGGCGCGTCCCTCCCCCGCACCTCTGCAGCAGGCGGGTCCCCGGGACCCGGGCCTGCCCCTGCGAGCAGACCCCTCGGGAGTCGCTCCGCCCGGGAAGCCTCTGGCGACCCCAGGCCCCGGCCGCCGGCCGGAGAGCGCGGCAGAGCCAACGCCCCGCTAGCTGCTCCCAACGGCGCAGGCCTGAGCGCACACGTGCACCTCCACCCCCGTGCACCATGGGAACGCCCCCCCACGCTCCCCAATACACCCCACCATGTGAACACACCCCCACAAACGCCCCCCCCCCCCCCCACACATGCGAACGCACCCACACCCTCCCAACACCCCCCGACAATGCGAACGCCCCCCCCCCCCAAAATCCCCCACAATGCGATGCACCCCCACGCCCCCCAAAATCCCCCACAATGCGAACGCACCCCACGCCCTCCCAACGCCCCCCAACGCCCCCACAATGCGAATGCACCCCACACCCTCCCAACGCCCCCAATGCGAACGCCCCCCACAATGCGAACGCACCCCACACCCTCCCAACGCCCCCAATGCGAACGCCCCCCACAATGCGAACGCACCCCACACCCTCCCAACGCCCCCAATGCAAACGCCCCCCACAACGTGAATGTACCCCACACCCTCCCAATGCCCCCCCCCCTCCCCACACGCCCCCCCACACCCGCACCCCACACCCTCCCAACGCCCCCAATGCGAACGCCCCCACAATGCGAATGTACCCCACACCCTCCAAACACCCCCCACAACGTGAATGTACCCCACACCCTCCCAACGCCCCCCCCACATTTCGAACGCTCCCCACACCCTCCCAACGTCCCCCCACAATGCGAACGCTCCCCACGCCCCCCTAAACTCCCCACAGTGCGAACACACCCCACACCCTCCCAACGCCCCCCAATGTGAACGCACCCCATGCCCTCCCAACCCCCGCACAATGCGAACGCACCCCACACCTTCCCAACGCGAACGCCCCCCCACAATGCGAACGCACCCCACACCCTCCAAACACCCCCACAATGTGAATGTACCCCACACCCTCCCAATGCCCCCACAATGTGAAAGCACCCCACACCTTCCTAACACCCCCCCACAATGCAAAAGCACCCCACACCCTCCCAACATCCCCCCACAAAGCGAACTCACCCCACACCCTCCCAACGCCCCCACAATGTGAACGCACCCCACACCTTCCCAATCCCCCCAATGCGAACGCACCCCACGCCCTCCCAACGCCCCCCCACAAAGCGAACTCACCCCACACCCTCCCAACGCCCCCACAATGTGAACGCACCCCACACCTTCCCAATCCCCCCAATGCGAACGCACCCCACACCCTCCCAACGCCCCCACAATGTGAACGCACCCCACGCCCTCCCAATCCCCCCAATGTGAACGCACCCCACACCCTCCCAATCCCCCAATGCGAACGCACCCCACGCCCTCCCAATCCCCCCAATGTGAACGCACCCCACACCCTCCCAATCCCCCAATGCGAACGCACCCCACGCCCTCCCAATCCCCCCAATGCGAACGCACCCCACGCCCTCCCAATCCCCCCAATGCGAACGCACCCCATGCCCTCCCAATCCCCCCAATGCGAACGCACCCCACGCCTTCCCAACGCCCCCCCAATGCGAACGCACCCCACACCCTCCCAATCCCCCCAATGCGAACGCACCCCACACCCTCCCAATCCCCCCAATGCGAACGCACCCCACACCCTCCCAATCCCCCAATGCGAACGCACCCCACGCCCTCCCAATCCCCCCAATGTGAACGCACCCCACACCCTCCCAATCCCCCAATGCGAACGCACCCCACACCCTCCCAATCCCCCAATGCGAACGCACCCCACGCCCTCCCAATCCCCCCAATGCGAACGCACCCCACGCCCTCCCAATCCCCCCAATGCGAACGCACCCCACGCCCTCCCAATCCCCCCAATGCGAACGCACCCCACACCCTCCCAATCCCTCCAATGTGAACGTACCCCACACCCTCCCAATCCCCCCAATGCGAACGCACCCCACACCCTCCCAATCCCCCCAATGCGAACGCACCCCACACCCTCCCAATCCCCCCAATGCGAACGCACCCCACGCCTTCCCAACGCCCCCCAATGCGAACGCACCCCACGCCCTCCCAATCCCCCCAATGCGAATGCACCCCACGCCCTCCCAATCCCCCCCAATGTGAACGCACCCCACACCCTCCCAATCCCCCCAATGCGAACGCACCCCACACCTTCCCAATCCCCCCAATGCGAACGCACCCCACACCCTCCCAATCCCCCCAATGCGAACGCACCCCACGCCCTCCCAATGCCCTCCCACAATGCGAACGCACCCCACGCCCTCCCAACGCCCCCCAATGCGAACGCACCCCACACCCTCCCAATCCCCCCCAATGCGAACACACCCCACGCCCTCCCAACGCCCCCCCACAATGCGAACGCACCCCACGCCCTCCCAACGCCCCCCCACAATGCGAACGCACCCCACGCCCTCCCAACGCCCCCCCAATGCGAACGCACCCCACGTCCTCCCAATCCCCCCAATGCGAATGCACCCCACGCCCTCCCAACGCCCCCCCAATGTGAACGCACCCCACACCTTCCCAATCCCCCCAATGCGAACGCACCCCACACCCTCCCAACGCCCCCACAATGCGAACGCACCCCACGCCCCCCCAAAACCCTCCCCCACAATGCGAACGCACCCCACGCCCTCCCAACGCCCCCCCAATGCGAACGCACCCCACACCCTCCCAACGCCCCCCCCCCCCCACAACGCGAACGCACCTGCCACACCCACCCGCTTCCATCCTGGCCTCTCTGGGCTGGCACGATACCTGCCCACAGAACAGCCAGTGGCCCTTTCCTAGTGAGGACTGGTGGCCTTCCTGCGATATTCATAGCACCCTCGGGCTGGCAGAGACCTCAGGGGCCATCCAGTCCAGCCCCTGCCCTACGCAGGGCCAACCCAACTCAACCGTCCCAGCCAGGGCTTTGTGAAGCCGGGCCTTAAAAACCTCTAGGGATGGAGATTCCACCCCTCCCTAGGGAACCCAGCCCAGCGCTTCCCCACCCGCCTCGGGAAATCGTTTTTCCTAATATTCATCCTCCCCCACTGCACCGTGAGCCCATTGCTCCTTGCTCTGCCGTCTGCCACCCCTGAGAACAGCCTCTCTCCAGCCTCTTTGGAACCCCCCTTCAGGAAGTTGCAGGCTGCTCTCAAATCCCCCCTCACTCTTCGCTTCTGCAGACTGAATAACCCCAAATCCCTCAGCCTCTCCTCATAGGTCATGTGCTCCAGCCCCCTACTAATGATTTTCATCACCCTCCGCTGGACCCTCTCCAATGCGCCCACATCCTTTCTGTAGGGCGGGGCCCAGAAGTGGACGCAATACTCCAGATGTGGCCTCACCAGAGCCGAATAAAGTGGAATAATCACTCATCTAGATCTGCTGACAATGCTCCTCCGAATGCCCCCTAACATGCCATTCGCCTTCTTGGCTACAAGGCGCCCTGTTGACTCATATCCAGCTTCTCATCCACGGTAATCCCCAGGTCCTTTTCTGCAGACCTGCTACTCAGCCTGTAACAATGCCTGGGATTCTTCCATCCCAAGTGCAGGTCCTTGTTGAACCTCATCAGATTTCTTTTGGCCCAATTTGTCTAGTTATTCATAGCATATATGAATTCCACAGTCAACCTGTGGAACTCCTCGCCAGAGGATGTGGTGAAGACCAGGACTTTAACAGGGTTCAAAAAGGAGCTAGATCCATGGAGGTTCGGTCCGTCGATGGCTATTAGCCAGGCTGGGTAGGAATGGTGTCCCTGGCCTCTGTTTCTCTGGAAATGGATGACAGGGAAGGGATCACGGGAGGATAACCTGTTGTTTTCTCCCTCTGGGGCACCCAGCATTGGCCACTGTGGGCAGACTGGACCCTGGGCTGGTGCGGCTCTTCACATTTTTTCCACTGCTGTTTCAGCTCTTTGTTAAATGGGTTTGGCCGCCCCTGTCCTAGAGCCAGGGGCTTTTCAGAACCCCAGGGGCCTTTGCAGGAGGTGGTAGGGTCGGCCAGAGGGGGGAAGGAATCCTGTGGGCTCTGGTGGCAGGTCCGGTCCAGCCAGGGGGTCCCTGCATTGCACAAAGGGGGGCTCCTCTCCAAGCCAGGCAGGAGCATCAGCTCTTGCTTCTTTTGCTTTTTGATCTCAGACAAGCCAGGGGTTTGCTCTTCGTGCAGGGCTCACTTCGGCGTTAAGGTGATCTGCCAGCTGGACTCAAGGTTACCGATCAAGGGAGCTACCCAGGAGCCACCAAGGCCAACAGAGCCGGCGGCGCTGGCTAGTTTTAAGTGGCCGGGTAGCAGCTCCAGCGGCGCCACACAGGGTGGCTGCCCCATCCCCTTTCGCCGCATCTCGCTCCTGGCTCTTTCTGTCCCTGGGGGCCTGCAGCCAGTCAAAGCTCCGAGGTGGAGCTGGGTGCCTGTTGTCAGTGCCGGCGCTCCGGGATGCCGCAGCACAGGGTGAATCTGGAGCTGTTTAGCCTGTAAGATTCCTGTCTCCGCCTCCTCAGGACTGTCCGATTTCCCACGCTGGGTCAGACCACGGGGCAAGCGAACCCAGCGGCTACATTGACCCTGGAAAAACCCAGAGTTCAGCGCCCGAGCTCCGCACTGCTAATGGTAGTGCCAAAGCCACAAGCCTGTAGATTCGGGCTCTGAGACTTTTTGCCACATACGGTTACCCCGTGTCTCCTCCCCAGGGATCCCGAGCTGACAGAGGCAGAAAGGGCAGTTCAGTGGATCAGGCATCATACAGGCATATAGAGGTCAGGTCCCTGCCGACATCATTGCAGCTCTCCCGTGCCTCAGTTTCCCCGTCTATACCATAGGGCTCACATGTCCCTTCCTCAAAGGGACGCTGTGCAGATGAAATCCATGAAGGGGTGTAAGTTGCTCCGACGCGACGGGCTTATGAGGACCAGGGAAGTACCTCGTTCTACAAATTCCTGGCTAACCGGGCGATACGGCGCATGCCGAGGGAAGGGCCATGAGCGTGAATTCTGAGCATCCCCGTCTCAGCCTGCTGATAAAATCTTCCAGGCGCCGTATCAGGCTCTGGAATCTCCCAGGCCAGGAGGGCCCAGGAGGCAGCCATCTATGTGGAGAAACATTTTATCTTCTGCCTTTATGATCTCCCTGGCGGTGGCCGGGTTTTTTTCTCTGCACAGTTTTGTCCAGGAAAAGCAGCTTTTCGCTCGCTAGGGAAGTTGACGCAAAAAAATGTTAGGATCAGTCTCTAAACGATCTCATTTCTCCTCCCCCATCCAAACAAAACCAAAGTCAGTTTGATTTGATCTGATTTGAACCAAATCATTTTTGATGTTCTTATTTTGTGTGTCTCCCCCCCCCCCCCCCCCCCCCCCCCCCCCCCCCAGTTTTTCATTTCAACCTGACTCCGATCGAACCTTTGTTTTAAAGCCCAAAAAAATCCACGTTGGTGGAAGATCAAAGGTGTCGGTGGAAAAGTTCAAGCCAAGGGGAAATTGTTTTGCTGGTTTCGCTGTGTTGGGGGGGCACTCGCTGTTTTCGGAGAAGCTCAGGTTGCCCAGCTGGCAACACGCCACGGGCCCTGGCCAGAGCACTGGATTGGCGCTCCTGGGAACTCGGTTCAGGATCTGGATCCCTATTCAGATTTCACGGCTGGAGCATGGGCGGTTGGTAATGGGCAAGGAAGGCAGAGCCTCCCCAAAATTGCTTATGTGCCCAGGGCGGCACATGGTGGCCCCAGCTTTCCAGGTGGCCAGGAAGGATCGGACTGGGGGTGGGCGGGGCTTGGCTCCAGGGGCGGAGCTTCAGGCAGATGGGGCGGAGCTGAGACTCGCCTTTCCGAGCTGGGACTTCACCCGCCACCCCAGTTTCTACTCACAGAGTCGGTGGGAAGACGAGTCAGGGAACCCCTTTCCCACCCCCAGGCAGCAACACCGCAGCCTTGCGATCTAGTGCGGAAGAGCCATTTCTTTCGCCCACGGTGCCGCCCCAGGCCGGTCTGCAGACACCGGGGCTTGGCCACACCCACCCCACCAGCCATGCCCTGCCCTCACCCACCGGCCATCCTGTGCTGGCAGGTTGGCTGCTTTGCTTTGCTCGAATTCTGGCCTTTGGGCTTGATCCAAAGGGTTGAGGGGCGTCCGTGGCCCGGGATAGGCCGTCAGACTGGATGCTCGGCAGGTCCCCTCTGAGATCTCCTGCCCCTTCCCACCCATGATGGCCGGGCCCTTGTGATGAACAGCAAGCACCCTGGGAATCCCCATGTGGGCAGGGCAGTCCTGTAGCCATCAGCTGGGGCTGGCCCTTGCTGCTGGTTACTTTGTCCATGGCTGCCAGTGTGGATCAGACACAACCCCAGATCCAGAGCGGGCAGGGGGCGACCCGCAACTCGGTGCCCCACCTCGGCTGTCTCTGGGGGTGCCTGTCCTGCGTCGGGACCCCCGGGTTAGCAGCCCTCGAGGAGCAGCCCCCGGGTGTGTTAGCCTAGGGCTTGAGGGGCGAGCCTCGCCTGTAACCAGGTTAGGGATTGTCGGATATTGGGGTCCAGCATCCTCCTGTATGATGGGACCTGAGTCCAAGCACCCCCGGGGATGTAAAATCCTGGTTAACCGGTTAACTGTTGATGGTTAACCAGTTACTGCTTAAATGGAGCAGATGGGGGGCTGTTCCAACCCCCACCAGTTAACTGTAACCCGGTAAGGGTAACGCTTACCAGTTAACTGCGTAACCGTTCACATCCCTAGCACCCCATCCCAAACCAGCTGCGCTAGCCCCTTGGTCCTGACGCCGGGTGGTACAAGGTCAGGGTTGGCCAACCCACGGCTCGTGAGCCGCATGTGGCTCCTCCCCCCTTAAACTGTGGCTCGCGAAGCCGCCCCTAAAAACGACCCCCGGCTCCCGTTTCCCAGTGCTCGCTGTCTGGTGCAGCAAAGCAAAATGGCACCGGCAAGCCCTCCGGAGTAGTGTTTAAAGGGCAGCGTCCACAACGTTTTCCCCCTGGCTCTTTGTGCTATCTCCCCAACTATTGTGGCTCTTTGCCTGTAACAAGGTGATTATCTAGAGGACAGAGAACGTCTACGTGGCAGGACAAGAGGGCTTGCACCCTGGCTCCTGCATGACTCCGCCCCTCCACCTCCGTGGGGCCGTGGTTCTGAGCCTCGGGGGGCTGATTTGGCAGAGCTGGGCGGAGGGCTGGGCCGGAGCGGGCAGCGCAGACAGGCCTTTGGAGTGAGGGGAGGGGAGCTCCCGTGGCCATGCTGCTGCGAGCACAGGACCTGCGGTGGCTTTGGTGACCTGGCTGGAGACCAAGCCACCAGAAACCAGCCTGAGCCCAGAGCCATGTGGGTCATTGACCCCTGGTGGAGGATCTCCACCGCGCTGGGCTGGGACCAGTGGCCAGTACGCAGCTCCATGTCTCCTACGGGGTGGGGAGTTCCTCTGGTTACACAAGAAGCCCCCCCTTGATTTCCTGGTGGCCTGATGGAATTCCTTGCTCTGTCCCGTGCCAGCTCGGCTGTGCCTGGGCCACTGCCAGGGGGTGAGCTCATGTGAAAAGGGCTCAGCTTTCCATGCTCAGACAAAGCTTCCAGGAGGAAGTGGGCACGTAGCCAGGGGAGGCCAGGGTGGCATTTAACCCCCTCCAGGCCAGAGAGCAGATCGGCCCGGCATTGCCGTGGCTCGGACCAGCCGGGGGGAGGCTCCGGGGAGGGCACGGAGGGGCTGATGACCCTGGGGTCAAAGGGCGTGGGTCTGGCCGCACCAGGCGCTTACCCATGGAGCGACGGAGGGAATTCAGTGGCTTGTTCTGGCCACGCAGCCGAAGAGCCACATTGCCCCCGGGGTCAGTCCAGGGTCACTCCCCTGGCCTCAGCGTGCAGGGGTGGGCAGTCATTTGTGCAGGGGGGCCACGTCACCAATTTTGGTAGTGGTCACAAGCCAGCCCTGGAAGGGGCGGAGCCTGAGGCAGCGGGGGCGGGGCCTTGGGCAGAAGGGGCGGTTCTCTCTAGGTACTGTGTGCAGGGGCGGGGAGGAGAGGTCGTGCCCTCCCCCGTGGGGCAGGGGAGCATGGGAGGTCTCTCCCCCCCCGCCCCACTCTGCCACGGGCAAGCCATGCACAGAGGGAACTGCCAGATGTGCTGAACAGCTGGCGGGTCCCTCTGGCGCACCCCTGGCAGGGGTGGAGACTTCGCGCGCTCCCCCATTCCCAGGTCTTGATTGGCCTCTGGGTGGGGCGCGACAAGGCGGGCCAGATCAAACAGCTCAGCAGGCCGGATTCGGCCCGTGGCTTGGATCTTGCCCACTCTGGATTTATAGCCGCCGGAGTGATAGCAAAGGCTCTGTGTCTACACAGCAGCTGGGAGGTGTAAATCCCAGCTCAGGCAGGCGGCCACACGCTCGCTGTGGTTGGGCAGTGCCTAAGTAGAGCAGCGTGGCCCCGGGGGGTCAGGTTCACCCCCCGAATACGTCCCGGGGGAGGGCGGGGTGGACAGGCCTGTGCTAAGGGGGATTGCTGGGGGGTAGCCCCACTCCGTCCTGATGGAATGAGCCCAAAGCTGGCAGCATGTGACCGATGGGCCCAGACGCACGGGCTACCCGCAGGGACGAGCTTCAGACGGGTTCTCCCCTGGCACGTCTGCACAACAGCCGAGAGCTCAGTCCCATGCAGGAGGGAGGACCGGCCCTCGTTCCGTGGGAGCCTGTGCCGCTACGCCCACACTCCTACTGGGAGGCAGTGGTAGGGAATGAGGGCTCTATGAGGCCCTCTCGGACACGCGGGGAGGCAGGGCTGAGCCGGCGATGGCTCTGGGGGGCGTGGAACGACGCAATCAGAAATCTGGTCCTCCTGGAAGAAAAAAAAAATCAGGCTGGTTTGTTTGAATTGAAAACAAAATTGTTTTGAAGCGAGTGAAACGTTGCAGGTCGCCCCGCGAGGGAATTCCGGTGAGCGTTTGGGACGCTGTATGGCACCTTTTTCTGTAGAAGTCACCGAGGGGGAGCTGTGTTAGTCTGTGACTTAAAACAAACACCCCACACGCAGGGAGTCCTGGAGCACCTCAGAGACTGACAAAAATCTATCTAGACCAGCGGGTCCCAAACTTTTTGGCATCACGCTCCCTTTTTGATTTTTGAGAAACCCTCACACCCCCATCCCCAAAATAGCAGCAAAACTTGTTGAGCAAAAAAAAAAAAAACGGAACTGACCGGGTCTGAAAAACAAAAGTAGCAGCAAAACGTACGGGGTGGGCAATTGACAGGGGGCGGAGGGGCCTGGGTTGCCTCGCACCCCCCTGGAATTTCGGCATGCCCCCCCAGTTTGGGAACCCATGACTAAACCATCGTGAACTTTCATGGGCAAAACCCACAAAAGCTCATGATGGTCTAGCTAGATTTTTGTCAGTCTCTGAAGTGCTACAGGACGACTTGTTCTTTTCCTGTGACGCGCGCCAATTATAAAACCGAAACAGCGCTGGGCATTGAAAAGTCAACGCAAACTGTGTGGACTCTTCTGTGATTTTCATTGCTGTGCAGATGGCATTTTGCCTGACTCCGGCAGCTAGTTTTGGACCCCAGAATATGCATTTTTGGCTTACAACCACAATTTTTTGGGGAAAAAAATTCAGCCCGCTCTAGTGGGGAAATGGCTCCACCAGGTGCACCAAGTCCCCCCCACTCCCCCATGTGGTCCCTATGGCTAATAGCTATTCCGCGTCTTTTGAGCGCGCCCGTTATTTCGAACTAGAACGGGCTTGCTATGCCGACGTCCCTGCGAACCTCGTTCAACGCGGAGTAAGGGCTGTTTCGGACGAGCGCTTTATTTTGAAATCAGCCCTGTGTGGACAGCGCCTCATTTCGAAATAAGCGTCGCTCGGAGAGCGTGGCTTATTCCGAGCACCAGGTGCAGTGTAGATGCACCCCGAGACCGCAGCGCCTGGCTTCCTTTGGCTCCCGCTGAAGCTGGTCTTGGCTCCTCGTGTCTGATCCTGCCCTGTCTCACCAGCTACCCCCGCTGCTCGGCGCTCGCGCCTTCCGCCCCACAACGTGGGGCAGAAAGCAGCAGCCACGGTCACTGGGAGGTGTTCAAGGAAGTGAAATGGCGCCGGAACGAGACGTTCTCGGGTCATCTCCTTGGCTGGCAGGCAGAGCCATTATTGGCTCTCCTGATCAAGGCACCTGATAACCGGCGTTCCCAGGCCCTTTTCACAAAAGCCGTGGGCAAGGTGTCGGGGAGCGGCCGATGAGTCAGCGCCCGGCGAGCCAGCAGGCCCTTCCCCACTCTACATAACCAGGCACGTTTGGCTCAAACACTCGCTCCTGGCCCAGCTTTCGCTAACCGTTTTGTAGGCTTCTTCTCCTGGGATCTGCATTCAGCGTCCCTTGTACCGCTGGCTTGTCAGCTGCCTCTGGTCTTGGGGGCCGGTTAACGGGACTGTGTTTTAGTGAGGACTAGACTGGAGGCTTTCTGGGCTCAGGGCCCTCTGGTTTTGGTCGTGTGTTTGTACAGCAGCTAGCACAGCGGGGATCTGGTATGGGATTAGGGCCCCTCGATGTGCTGGCAATGGAAAATATAATCATCATAAATGAATGTGCATTATACACAAAGCCGTGGGTGGCCGGTCATGTAGGCAAGGGAAGGCGCGGCCTTCCTAAAACTGCCAGCACACCCCAGCCGCCCGGGAAGGCAGGGACTGTGGCGTGACAGCCCGGCTCCCCAGCCACCAGGGGTTGGGGCCGAGGCCACAGCACGGCAGCCCCAGCCCGCCAGGTGGCCAGCAAGGATCGGGCTGGGGTGGGTGGGGCTTGGCTCCAGGGGCGGAGCCTCAGGCAGAAGGGGCAGGGTTGGGGCTCGCCTTCCCCAGCTGGGCCTTCACCCCCCACCCATATTCAACGTCACACTGCCACAGTCGCTGAAATTCACGAATGGGGCAGACGCGTTTTCAAGATGCTGTCTGGCTTGACGGCTAGTTGAAGAGTCACTGGTTTAGTTCAGAGGCCTCGATGCCTCAGAGTTGCATCAGCGTGGCATTGCCATGTCATGCCGTAACGGGGCTGCCTGCTGAGCCAACGGAAAATTCAATTTCTGCTCATGAGTTGATAAACGAGTGATTCATCGTGATTTGTCAGGGCCAAATGAGTTACTCCTACGTTCGCCTCTCCCGCTGCGTGATGGCAGCGGGCTTAGCCCCAGCCTGTTGGCATCCGTGTACATCGGGGCACAATTTGGTAGGTGAGAGTCATCTCTACCCGATCCGTTTCTCGGTGGTCGATTTGTAAGTGCCGTTTAATCTGCTCGTGCACGTGGCCCTGCGGCGTGAAATGCACGTGACGCTGTGTGTGCTCACTGGTGAGAAAGCAGGGCCGCGGGTCGTACAAGCGCAGGTGCCGTGCGTGGAAACGCATGCCTTCGCAGGAATGGGTACATTTCATGTGTGCTACTGGCGGCCTTTGTGGGTTGTTCCTGTATGTGCTGGGACAGAGCCAGGCTGGGACAGATCCGGGCTGGGAAGGGATGGGAGACCAGGCGGCCAGTTCTCTGCCAGTCCAAATTGGAAGATGTCAAAACGGCCCATCTGGACACCGTGGGAATGTTTTTTTCCCATATTTTTTCAGGTTGAAGCGATCGCCAATGCTGGCTCGTTCCTGCAAAATGGCTGTTTCCACAAAATTGGATTTCGTGTTTAAGTTTTTTTTAAAGGAAAAAAAGCCCTGTTTTGCTGGAAATTCCCAACAGCTGTAACCAGGAGTCAACCCTGTGAATGGGAGGGATTGAAATGCTAGGAGAATCAGGGCCGTGAGTTCAGATCTGAGCCAGTCATTATGAGAAGGGGTGTGATTTCCAAGGGCCCTTTAATTACTGCTGGAGCTCCTTGGCCCCACCCCCTCCACGCTCAGCCCCGCCCTTGGCTCCACCCCCTTCACCCTTTCTGCCTTCAGCCCTGCCCCTCCTCAGTGCTGCCTCTTCTGCCCTCGTCCCTGCCTCGTCCAGGAGCGCAGAGCTGTCCCCTCCCGCCTTGCCCAGGGGCCTGCGGAGCCCGTCGACTCCTCTGCCATGACGCTTACGTTGTTTTCCATAGATAGAGACTCTGTCAATGGCAACAGCCCAGGATCAGTCCAGCCCTGTGATAACAGAGCAAGAGCTTGATCCACCGGCGGCCTGTTGTGCTGCTAAGGGAGGTCTTGTCAAGCCGTTATGGATTCCCTGTTGTTTCTGCTCCCTTTCTCAAAGCCCAGCCAAATGTGCCCTCTTCTTTTCCCTTTGGCAGTCGCTGGAGCTTGGAGCTAGGGTTTGGACTGTGGGTTTTTTCTGTGCACCTGCCTCCTTGATGCTAACATGAGACTATAGGAATGGCCAGACTGGGTCAGATCAAAGGTCCATCCAGCCCGGTGTCCCTTCTGCCGACAGCGGCCAATGCCAGATGCCCCAAAGGGATGGATCACAACAAGTAATCCTCACCTGATCTCTCCCCCGTCCACCATCTCTAGGGAAACAGAGGCCAGGGACACTATTCCTACCCATGCTGGCTAATAGCCATTGATGGACCTAACCTCCATGAATCTATCTAGCTCTTTTTTGAACGCTGTTAAAGTTCTAGCCTTCATCACATCCTCTGGCAAGGAGTTCCACAGGTTAACAGTGCTTTGAGTGAAGAAAAACTTCCTTTTGTTTGTTTTAAACCTGCTGCCTATTCATTTCATTTGGGCTATGTATAGACTGCAAGCCTCTTTCGAAAGAGAGCGTCTAGACTGCACGGAGAAATTTCGAAAAAGCGGCTTGCTTTTTCGAAAGAAAGCATCCAGTGAGTCTGGATGCTCTCTTTCGAAGAAGCCCTATTTACACTGAAGAACGCCTTCTTTCGAAAGAGGAACTTTCGAAAGAAGGCGTTCTTCCTCGTAAATTGAGGTTTACCGCCATCGAAAGAAAAGCCGCGTTCTTTCGAATTAATTTCGAAAGAACACGGCTTGAGTCTGGACGCAGGGGAAGTTTTTTCGGGAAAAGGCCCCTGAGTCTGGACACAGCCTCGGTGACCCCTAGTTCTTATATTGTGGGAATAAGTAAATAACTTTTTCTTATTCACTGTTTCCACACCAGTCATGGTTTTATAGACCTCTATCATATCCCGCCTTAGTCTTCTCTTTTCTAAGCTGAAAAGTCCAAGTCTTTTTAAGCTCTCTTCAAAAGAGAGAATTAGCAGCAAATCTCTGGAAAATAGCATTTGCTAGGAAATTCCTTCGGCCTGCCTGTGAGGAAGCCCAAAGTCCTGGCTTTTGGCAAGGCCGTATGGGAGTGAAGGTGGGCCAGAAATCGGACCACAAAACCTGCTGGGAACATTGACCAAAGAGATCCAGAGAAACCTCTCGCTTCTCCAAGCAGGACAGCTGAATTCCTCAGCCTGACTTCAGACTTTTGAGAGGTTTTTTGGGCTCTCTGGGTTTGCATGCACAAGTTTTTTACCTTCGCCAAGTCACTTGGGGAGGGAATGCCTTTGCCAATGCTCCATGAAGTCTGTTGCAGGACATAAACCTGGGTGGTTTACTGGAAAACTCAGGCCTAGATCTTGAAAAGTAGGTAGGCTCCTAACTCCCAAACTTGGAATAAACTTTCAGGAGATGGCCATCTAGGGTGTACAGATTTGTTAATTACATCCCGTTAAGTGGCAATCCATTAACTTGACAAACCCACACGGGCCTTGTGTAGACTAAGGAACAATGTGATTTGTTTTATATCGATTAGCTACCCCACGGTAGAGAACCCCCCTTAGCACATAGTGTGGATGCTCTTTCCTGCCTGTAAAGTTGTACTAGCTGGCTTGGGTGGATGCTAACTGGAGGATGTAGTGAACAGACCCGGATTTCTATCAGAGGAGAATCTGACCCATTCGCTTCCATGGAACTGTAGCAATTGACACCAGTTCGGGATCGGGGTGCGTTGATTGTCTTGGAGCTAGAATGATCAACCCCAGATGAGAAGTTGTGCATGTGTGTGTGTGTGTGTGTGTGTGTGTGTTTTCTCCTGGGAGGATGGGCTTCCCATGCTATCACGAATTCCTATCCTCAGAGAGTTCTAGAACAAACGAGGCCACAAGCAGAAACTGCCTTCCGTTGAGGTCAATATCAAGACTGAATGATCGGAGATGCAAATATTTGTCCAGGTCAATATTTAACGAGAGGGACAATAAATGCTGATACTGAACCAAATCTGTATATAAACACGTTCTATTTATAACAGGCATTTTTAAAGGGCCAGTGCCAAGGACTTCTCATGGCCCTTAATGGATGGTTTTCCTTCCGATCGTTGGCCATTCCTTTTTTGGCGCTTGGAAACAGTTCCAAGCAGGAGCGTGTGTGAGAGAGGATGGATGTTGCACCTCCAGGGACAGATCCAGGCCTGCACATAACCGACATGGGTCCAGAGCCACGCAGGTGACGAGGCTTCTCATGGCTGTTAATTGTGCTGAACATTAGGAGCCAAAATCGCTGTGTGGAGCAGCCCTTCGACCGCCACCTCACACACACTTGAAGAGGTGGGACTAGAACCAGGGCCCTGCAACTTCAGAGCAACAAGTCTCGCCTATAGGAGCTCAACAGGAGCTTCTGTTGCTTGCCCTGGTCCTCGGTCTTGTATGTGGCCTAGCCACTAGGGGGCAGCCTTACTTATACACACAGGGCCCCCGGAACCTGCTCTAGCACGGGGGTGGGCAAACACTGGCCCGGGGGCTGGATCCGACCCACCAGGCTTAGCCCCGGCAGGCCCCCACGGTTCCATTTACCGTTGCCTTCGCAGGTACGGGCGCTCACAGCTCCCATTGGCTGCGGATTGCCATTCCCAGCCAATGGGAGCTGCGGAAAGAGGTGCCCGGTCCGTGCCACTTGCTGACACTCCCATTGGCTGGGAACAGTGCTCCATGGCCAATAGGAGCTGCGATCGCTGGTGCAGGTAAATACAGCCGCGGCGGCTTGCGAGGGGCTAACCCTGGAGAACCGTCGTGTTTTATTGCTCGCCTCTGCTCTTGCACACGGGTCGCTTTATTCGCACGAGCACTTCCCTCGGCTTCAGGGAGTAACGCTACTCTGCTAAGGGCCTTGTCTGCTATTTCCCATGATCCCCCTTGTCTATGGCGCCTGAAAGCTCTTGAGGCAGGGTCTATTGCTCTGTCTGTCAGCCCCCCGGAGCGGTCAGAAAGCACCCTTCTCACACAGGGCCCAGAACGAAGGCCGCTGACGACTTCCTGTTGACTGCCCAGGGCTCCGAACCGGGTCCCAGGGGCTAGCAGGAGCAGGTTCAAAGCTGGACTCACGGCCAGCCCCCCAGGGCAAAATGTGTTGGATTGGAGTGGACAAAAATGGAAAACAGGCCGGGACGCTGAGTGGTCCCCCCCGTGTAAGAATCCCTTTCCGGTTCGAGCAGACGCCGGGTCCCCCTGCCCTGCCCGGGTGCTGAAGACACCTGATGTTTGTTACTTAACAATGTCAGCGCATACAACTCCTAATCAGCTGGCACATCTTGCCTTGTGTAACCCACACACCTCCCGGGTGTGGAGCCCAGGCCCTTGCAGCCGCACTTAGACCATTTCCAGGGAAAGAGGGAGTTTGCTCCACAGCCGTAGCTGAGAGCCAGCTGGCTTTTGGCCCATGCACTAAGCCAGGGTGGGGAACCTAAGGCCAAGCCCTTGGGGCTCCTCCCCCAGCAGTGGGGAGCCTGCTCTAGTCTCCCTGCCATTACACTGTGGGGCCGAAGCACCCAACATCTACTAGCCTGGCCCCCCATGGCTCTGGGGTGCAAGAGAAATGGGGGCAGGGTCTTTCTGCTTCTCAGTTGGGGGCCACTCCAGTGAGGGGTTGGGGTTTTTTTTGCTTCTCACTTGTGTGCGGCCCCCCACTGATTTTGCTGTGGGTCAGCAGCTTCCAGCCCAAAAAAGGTGCCAGTCCCATGTTCGGTTCCTGAGAGACTAAACTGGGCAGACCTGACGGCCCAGGAGCAGGGGCGTGATCTTGTATGGAACGTTCCACCGGTAGGGCAGCACCAAGTTGTTCCTCTTTTGGGGGAGGAGGGCATAGTCTGTATGGATTCTGCTCCTGCCTCTGCAACTGACCTGCTGTATAGACTTGGGCAAGTCAATTCGCCGCTCCATGCCTCAGTTTCCCCTGGAAAAAGGGGTCCGATCCTCGCTCACTGGGAGCTGAGAAGTTGAACTCGTTGGTCCTGTGCAAAGCGTGGTGATCCCCTGATAGAAAGTATTCTGGGTCTAAGCATTTGTGAAGTGTCTCCCTAGGAGTATCTTGACCTTCCAAGTAGTGTTACTGCCCATAAACCCATCCCAAGCTAAACTCTTGCCAGAGAGCCAGGGAAAGTGTTAAAACATTTTGCTCTTTGTGTCAGGCAGAGAGGAAAGGATTGACGTTAAAGCCCCAGGTGGCTGACTTTTAGGAGAACCTAGCGAGTGATTAGATTAGCACAACCCTGCGTCCTTACCCGCTCTTTCCCCAGTCAGCCAAAAGGCCAGTGTAGCCATCATCCAAAAACAGCTTTTCCCTCCCCCCAAAAACTTCCAGAAGTTAAATTATTTTCACCCCAATTTGGGAAAGGCCAAATTTAGGATTTGTGCAAGCAAAATATAAAATTCTGGGGGAAAATTCCATTTGGGGTGAATCCAAACATTCTGAACCTCACGTCATTTTATTTAAAAACATAAGTAGGCGAAAGTCATTTTGCGCCGACGAACGGAAGCCTTTTGTTCCGGGAAATATCAAAAGGGGAAGCTCCAACCCTTTTTTAAAAAGGCTTTTCCCGGTTTTTATTTTTCACGCTGCGGTTCCGTTGCAGTCCGCGCGAGGCTGGGAACGACGGCGGTGTAACAGACACAGCGTTTTCCGATGGAAACGTGGTGCCGAGGGGTATTTTTCAGCCCTGGCTAAGAACAGCCTTTGGAATTAGCTGAAGAAATGGTTGACTTTCCGCAAGATCGACTTTCTGCATTGGGCTGGGGTGCCCTCAGTGTCAGAAGCTGGGAATGGGTGACAGGGGAGGGATCGCTTGATGAGTCCCTGTTGTGTTCATTCCCTCTGGGGCACCTGGCTTTGGCCACTGTGGGCAGACAGGTTGTTTGGCCCGACCCAGTCTGGCCGCTCTGATGTTCAAGGGGCAGCATTCTGAGTAAGCCAGCTGCTCCCACGCTTGGATTCTTCCCTGTGACATGGCAAGTTGTAGGGAAGGCTTGGAAAATGCCCAGTCCCCTTTGATCCCCGGCGCTCGGAAGGTTCTTTCTAGGCACATTCCGCCCTCAGGGGGCTTTTGTGACACCTCCCCATGCCAGGTCTGTGGGGATGCCCGCAGGTGAGCCGGAGAGGTATGTGCCAGCTGGGGTGGCCGCCCTGAGCCCTAGGTACGGAGTGGCATTCCAGCCCATCTGTCCTCCCACGCCGCCGTGGCGACCCCGCTCTCTTCTGCTCGCTAGCTTACTGACGCTCGCACGCTTGCGGCTCCCCGCGGAGGACGGGGCTCCACCGCCGCTGGAGTCAGTGCGGACAAGAGCAGCGTGGATGTGGTGTCTCTGGCGTAGCCACCTGCACGCACGTGTAACGGCCACCTGGCTTTGTTAGCGCGCTAGCTCAAGCCCTAGAGAGCAAGGACAGTTAAGTCACCGGCCAGAAGACGCCTTTCTGGGCAGCCTGCTACTGCAGCCAGGCTGCTGAGACCACCAACCCGGTGCACACATCCCGCAGGCCTTGGCTCCTGTGGAACTGAGCAGAACAGAGCTTCCCTGGAGGAGATCCTGGAAGTGTTCGGTGTTTCTGGGGCGGGAGGGGCTCCTGTTAGAAAAGAAGGAAGGGAGGAAGAGTCCTATGGTGAGAAACAAGCCGCCCCCTTCCGATGGGTCTGGCTCAGAAGAGGCCGCCGGTCCCCCCAGGAGAAGACCGAGGACATCAACGGCTCCACGTCAGACCCAGCATCGCAGCATGGAGCTGGTTCTGGAGCTGGCTTGGTGCAAGAAGCACGGAGCCGGTTCCGGAGCTGGCTTGGTGCAAGAAGCACGGAGCCGGTTCCGGAGTTGGCTTGGTGCAAGAAGCACGGAGCCGGTTCCGGAGCTGGCTTGGTGCAAGAAGCACGGAGCCGGTTCCGGAGTTGGCTTGGTGCAAGAAGTACGGAGCCGGTTCCGGAGCTGGCTTGGTGCAAGAAGCACGGAGCCGGTTCCGGAGCTGGCTTGGTGCAAGAAGCACGGAGCCGGTTCCGGAACTGGCTTGGTGCAAGAAGCACAGAGCCGGTTCCGGAGCTGGCTTGGTGCAAGAAGCACGGAGCCGGTTCCAGAGTTGGCTTGGTGCAAGAAGCACAGAGCCAGTACCGGAGCTGGCTTGGTGCACGAGGAGCAGATGGAGCCGGTTCCGGAGTTGGCTTGGTGCAAGAAGCACGGAGCCAGTACCGGAGCTGGCTTGGTGCACGAGGAGCAGATGGAGCCCATCACGGAGCCCTCAATCCTAGGAGTGCAGAGGTCTGGATCCCTGCGGGATCGGGCCCCACAGCACGTCTCCCACCTGGGCAGCACGCCCCACACAGAAGGCGATGAATGGACGAGGCTTTCAGAGTGCTCAGTTGTGCTGCCAGCACGAGCCACCGGGTGACGGGTTCAGACAGGCACTTGCTCTCGGAAAGGCTCATGCCACGTCTTCCCTTTGTCTTTCATGGAAGCTGCAAGCGGCGTCCCTCACGGACCCAGCAGTGGGGACGGTTTCTTGCCTTCCTTCCCCTCATCACCAAACCTGCCCGCATGGCTGCGGTGGGGGGTGGGGCGCGCTCAGCACGGAGTCTGTGGGAAAGGGGCAGGGGTTTGGGAACCATGATCACTGCATTCCCAGTGTTACTAAAGGGGGGGAGGGTCCCAGTGAGCCTGGGTGCACGGGAAGGGGATTCTAGGGTGTTCCTGGTACGAAAAGGAGTCCGCAGCAGGGAAGAGGAGCACGGATCTAGGGGAGTCCTGACCAGTCGCATTAGAACATCAGAGGGGCCAGACTGGGTCAGACCAAGGGTCCATCTGGCCCAGTGTCCTGTCTGCTGACAGCGACCAGTACCAAGCGACCCATGTGATCCCTCCCCTGTCACCCACCTCCAGACAAACAGAGGCCAGGGACACCATTCCTACCCATCCTGGCGAATAGCCATCGATGGACCTAACCTCCACCAATCTATCTAGCTCTTGAACCCTGTTAAAGTTCTAATCTTCATCACATCCTCTGGCAAGGAGTTCCACAGGTTGATTATGTGCTGGATGAAGAAAAAACTGGGAAAAATGCTCCCCGACCTTATTGTTTTATGTTGAATTTTTCACTCGATCTTGCGGAAAGTCAACCATTTCCTTAGGTAATTTGGCCACAGGAATACATGTAGGGACAGCTGTGATTTTATCACGAGGTAGGATTTTCTTGCTGAAATACCCCCCCTCAAATTCATAATTCCTTTGTGTAAAAAAAAAAAATGAAAATTGTTCTTCTCTAGAACAATTTCCATGTTGTGTGCGTGGAGATTGGCAAAGATTTGCAGCTCTGCGAGAAGCATTCGGGAAACCAAATGTAAACTGATTTGCAGTTTAGAGTGACGTTTCAAAGCGACAGTCCTCAAAGAATAGCTCATGCACATTGCAGGAGACACTTTCCCCTCTAATTAATTAGGGTCATTTTTGGAAGTGAGCGTTTTCTTGAGGCAATATCCAATGCTGATAAAGAAGCAGCGGAAAAACTTCCTGCCAAAGAAACCGCACGTGTCTTTTTCTCTCTTGCATCGTGATGCAAGCACGATCGTAAATGTAACAGACGTCACTGTAGAACCGTGAAGTGTGTGGGGGTAGGGGGAGAGAGAAATTGTGAGTGTGCACAAAGTGTATGTGATGTGTTTGTGTGGGAACCGATCAGCTTTCACGTTTGCCCTGGTCTCATCTTGTGAAAGGTGCACGTGTGAAAATCGGTGTCTGAAGCTCTGGGAATCCTAGGACCTCTGCAGTGTCTCTCTCGACCCCCAATGTGGATTGTAGAGAGAAGACGAGGGATAGCAAAACGGAGTCCGGTCCATGAACACCCCTCCTGGCCCCGGCGATAATACAAACAGTGCTTAGTAATGACTGTATTAACCCTGGCTCAGGGCACTTTTCAGCGATCCCTTGCTGCAGGGAGGTTTGAATGGATTGTCACCGCTGCAGTTTGAATGAGACACCTCCATGCGTGGTACTGTATTGGCAGGGGAAGCAAGTTTATCCCTGCTGGGGTGGGAAGTGAGGTTGCATCTGCGTATTTGGCAGCTGTTAGTTGGGTCATAGGGCAGGGGAGCCTAGTGGAATGAGCCAGGGATGGGATACAAGCAACTGTGGGCCCCATTCCCCACTCCACCCCTTGCTTGGCTTCTCCATGCCAAGGTTTCTTCCACTGCACAGTGAAGGTAATGACGCGACAGAATGAGACACATGTCCCCCACCCTCGTGGTTCTGTTGGGCTTGGCTGGCCCTTGGTGGGGGTAAGATGCCTGACCCGCCCTGTCAAACTTGCAGTTGCACTGTCTGTGCTGCTGGGGGCGCTGTGGCTACGGCTGCCCTCTCAGGGATGCAGGCAGAAAGAGTGGCTGGCCCTGTGTTGCCTAGCAATGGTCACTCAGCAACAGTGGGAAGTGGACCCCCATCGCTGGGGGCTGAAAGCAGCTGAGGGGCTTGGCTGCCAGGCTGGGGGGGACCCTGTGGACAGTGAGCATCCGGGGGGGTATTAAGCAGAGGCGGCGGCTCTTGTGCGTGTGTTGCGGGCTTCTGACGGTGCCAACGACACCAGGCGAGTCAGACATGGAGCGCAGCCCCGGGGCACGTGCCGAATGGCAGCCAGCGTGCCGAAAGCCCCGCCCGGTCCCTGCCCCCACCTAGCTCCGCAGGCCCCTCGCGCACAAGGGGGCTTCCAACAGCCCCGGCGGCCTCCGAGTCACTCACCCCCGGAGCGCCCAGGGTTTGGCATTAGTGGGGACGCGCACGTCCGCGGGGCCTGTCGGGGGCCACGTTCTCGTGTTTCCTGCGCACTGCATCATGCCTGCCCAGTAACGGGCTGTGTTTATTCCACAGCTCACCCCCCTGAGGATGGAGCAGCGCATGCCACTCACGATGGAGGTGACGGTTTTTATTCTCTCTGCATGCGTATTTCTGCCCCTCGCCAAGCCAGCGTGGGGGGGGGGGGCGCCTCCTGAAACACAGCTGGCTCCTCCTGAGCAGATCCCTCCCGGGGAGCTCTACGACCCCCCATTAAGGCACTGGAAAGAGAGCCTGCAGGATTCTCCGCCCCTCGGCCCTCTCCCCACCACCCTCGATGCCTCAGGAAAATGCGCAGCATGTGTTAGAGAGGAACTGTACTGCCAGCTGCAAGGAGACCAGGCTCCCTGCCCGTCTCTACCCCACTCCCAGTATGACCGCAGGCAACTCTCGGCACCTCTGTCTTCCAGCTGTAAAATGGGCTCCACCTCATTCCCTCGGGGTTTGCTAGATCGTAAGCTCTCTGGAGCAGGGAGTGTCTCTTGTGACGTGCTTGCGACATGCCCGGCCCCGCACGCTGTACAACAGGAAAGACCCTCTTAATGTCTAAGTGTGAGGCCAGGGCCAGGGGGTTCTCTTCCAGGTGATACCTAATGGGATGTCCTGGCAACTGCTCCTCTTGCTGGAGCGTGGCCAGCCCAGGCAGCCAGCCCCTGTCTCAGCTCAGGTCCTCCCCTTCTGCCGATCTCTAAACGCTGCTCCAACTGAGCCAGGGTACAGTCCTCTGCGCTCCCTGTCCCACCCCAGAGGTGGCTGCATTTCAGTAGTGGGGGGAGGTAAATTCCGTTTGTGTCTTCTCTAGGGGCGGTAGGCGCAGCCGGGCGTTATGAATTGTGAACCGGCGAAGGCTGCAGAGGCGAGCTGGGGGTCCGGGAGTCCCCGTGTGACAATGCACAGGATTAACTAGAACACCATGGGAGCTCTGCACAACGCCCCAGTGCACCAGCTCCTCGCAGCTATTTCAGTGCCTAACTCCTATGGATCTCAGTTCGGGCTAGGCGCCTAAATACCTTGGATGAGCTGGGGCATCCCTATGGCACTCCCCTAGAAAAACTCTCTGGTGAAGTGAAGGCAGGAAATCAAAATACCAGAGATAAGGGAACCTTAGAAGTAAAATCCGTCTGACGCCCTCACTTCCCTCCTCCGTCTCCGTGGCGAGTGGGTCACTTCATTGCTCAGGTATGTGCGGCATTCGGAGCCGGAGGGAGAGCCCCTGGTACTGCCTAGCAGTGATCTGATTCCTGACTCTAAAAATAACCGGCGGGGGCGGCCTGCCGTGCGGAGAAAATCAGGGGAAACTCCAAGGGCGCCCCGCGATCCTCGCCCAGAGACGAGCCCAAGTGGGAACCACGGAGCCGGACAGCGTGGAAATTGGGCTTGGGATCCGAACTGCAGCTGGGGCATGTCGGTAGAATGGGCCCTGCCCGGATCTGGGAGTGCCTGCGACTCTGAAACATCGGGACTGTTCCGAGTTGGATCCGATTCTAGGTCTAGATCCGCCACACCCCAGAGCCTTGTGGGGCGTAGCGTCGGTCCCAGATGACAGGAGCGGGCGCCCACAGCACCTGGAGGATAGATCAGGCATTGAACACGAGCTGCTCTTGTTGGGGTAACTAACTCCCCCCCCCACACCCCGCTAGTGACCAGCTGGGAGCTTTCCAGCACCGCTGGCTTGACAGATTGATTTGCTGCTAACACCTCGACTGAGCCCCCCGACGGTCCTCGGGCAGCGGCAGCCAGTTGGGAGCCCTCAAGGTCCCTGCCCAATTGCTGTGATCACGAAGGAGCATTGCATGCTGGGCCATGTAGTGTCAAGGGGCTGCCTCCGTTTTAAAGAGCGAGGCGGTGGCTCTGTTCGATGCACGCTTAGGCGTGGTCCTCGCTGCCTGGCGCATTGCCAGGGCGGCTCTCAAGGGGGCACATCTTTGCTAGCGGTCTAGGCGTAGCTTGTGCCCCATAACGTGTGGGGCGGATCCAACGCCGGCAGCCAAATCGGTCTTTGGTGACGGCAGACAGGTCGCCCCGGGGCGGACTTGGGCGCAGAGCGACGCCGTTCGGTGGGGCAAAGCCTTCCGGCCGAGCGCACAGCGGGTGGTAATGAGATTAGCCTGGCTTCTTACGGTAGGCTCTGCCTGCCCGTAGCTGCAGGGCCTGGACCGGTTTGCCGGCTCTGTGTCACATGAACGTGTCTATGAGGTCCGTATAATGAGACTGACACATGGGTAACCACATAATTAAAGGTTACAGTATTAGTGGTGGCTTCACTACCCACAAAGAGCAGAGCTTGAGCCAGGAGATGCCAGGGCAAGGGTTTCCTCGCCCCGTGCTGCCCATGGACTGTTGAATCGTTGGGAACACCCCCAGAAGATGCTTCGGAATCCCGAAGGAATCTGGAGTTTGAGGATATTCACGACCGGAACTTCAGTTATTCTGGACTATTGCACTTGCAAAAACATCCATCCAGAGTCACAGGCCCACACGGCTGCTGTGCTGTGTCAGAGATGGGGAAGTTTCCTGAGCAAAGTGAAAATCGACCGGTTTCCCTTTTGGTTCTAGCTAGTCTCAGATTGGGATCTCGTGTGTTGGTACGAGGCCGACATGTTCCCAGGGCCGCGGGCGACAGTTAAACTCCAACGTTATCCCCTTATTTCTAATGCTTGGCAACGGAACCAGGAACAGGTTGAGTTCTCATTGGGCTTCACACCATTTACATGAGAGTTGGGTCCCAACTCAAAGTCAGATCCAGACCTGGAGCCTAATTCCGCCGAGGTCTTAGGGCATGTGGGTCTGGGGCTCTGACTTAGGCACCTCAGCTTTAGTTTTAAGTTCTCCCCCTCTTATTATTTATCTAGAAACATCAAAATCCTGGCCCTTCTGTATTTGACCGCATGCCTTTCGCTGCCCCTGGGCTCTCTGCCCCACTACATGCGCATCTCTCATTGCTCTGGTCTCTGGGCTCCTCATAGCCGTGAATAGATTTGATCCTCACAGCAGGCAGGGAAGGATTATGCCCATTTCACAGATGTGGAAACTGAGGCCCCAAGTGATTTGCTGATTTGCCTAAGGTCACACAGGGTGCATAGGGTATCCGTGGCCGAGCTGTGCTCCTGCCTCCCAATCCATGGTCTTTTCCTGCCCGGTAGGCGCCCACCTCTCAGAGCTGTTTGTAGGGTGCCCATCACTTTAGCATCTGAACTTGTCACTCAAGAATTCTTCCTTTGTTCTTCCCCGTAGGCACGTTCTGAAATGGACAAGTACCTCTCTGGCCAGATGCTGCCAATTCCAATGATACCGGACAAGAAGTACCGCAGGGAGAGTGCCTCCGTGGTGGATGAGTTCTTCTCGACAGAGAAGCCGCCCTCCACGCCCTACAGCGTGAACATCAATCTGATCCTGCCAGACACCACGCACCTGCGCACCGGGCTCTACCGGCCGGCCAAGCCCCTCGCCCCCTTCCCACAGATCAAAACAGAGCCCGGCACCAGCTTTGCCCAGCCCTGCTCGTCCGCGGCGGGCGCGACGCAGACGCTGCCGGATTTCACCAGTGTCTTCAGCATGCCGCAGTCGGTGGCGGTGAACAACATCTTCATCAAGCAAGAGATGCCCTCAGAGATCCCCCTGTCGGGCGGCGCCTCGCAGGCTCAGCTCTACCAGATGCCCCTTGGCAACGGCGAGGCTGATGGCACCCCCATGGCGCCCTCTACGGGCAGCACCACGGCCATCAACACCATCGGCGGCAGCCCCATGCCTGCGGGCAGCGCCATGCTCCCCAGACCCATCCAGCCCGGTCCGCAAGTGAAGCACTTCCAAAGTGTCTCCCAAGCGCAGGGGAACTTCAACCTCACGGGGCAGTTCTACCCCGTCCCAGGACTCAACCTACCCCCTTCGCCCCCGAACTCCCAGCCTGGCAGCCCAGAGAACCAGCCGGAGCTCATCAACACCATCTCACCCCCGCCCTCCTATGAAGCCACCTTTGGACTGAAGCTGGTACAGTCGCCCCACATCTCCACCCTGCCAAACGGCCTCGGGGCCCTCTCCCATGGGCACATTATCATGCCAACCCCCAAATACAACAGGCGCAACAACCCAGAGCTGGAGAAAAGGCGGATCCATCACTGTGATTACCCAGGTACGGCCACGGCTGCTAGGCTGGTTTGACGATGTGCGTAGATCTAGCCTGTCTGAAACGGACCATGCATTTGTACCACGTGCCCCCTCTGCCAAAGTTGGGCAAGGTAGCTGTTTGACACGCTCCGCCCCAGAGGTGGAGGCATTGCAGTGGTGGGCAAAGCAGCGATAACTATGTGCACGCTATATGGAAGGGTCACGGTAATATCAATGGGTATGTCTACACTGCACAGTTATTTCGGGATAAGCTAGACCGGAATAGTTATTCCGAAAGAGCTTATTTCGAAATAGCACATCTACACTGCAGGGAAGGCTCAAAATGAGTCCGAGGCAGGCTCCCCGAATGTAAACGGGCTATCTCGATGTAGTGCTCCAGGAGGAAAAACTTAGAACTGCCCTGGTGAGGGGCTATTTCAAAATAGCAGCAGTGGAGCATCCACATACTCCTTATTTCGAAATAGAATGAAGTTTACAGAAGTCGGAATAAGCCGTCCGTTATTTCGAAATAACGGAATTGATGTGAATGTCAGGAAAGCTGAGGTCTGCCTACCAGACAGAGCATAAGAGAGCAGTGAGTTGGGAAAGCGAGTCGGGGCTGGAGGGAACCTCAAAGGTTTTGAAGTAAGGTTTCAGCTCTGTTGAACGCCAAGGCTACGTCTAGACGGGCATAATTTTCCGCAAATGCTTTTAACGGAAAACTTTTCCGTTAAAAGCATTTGCGGAAAAGAGCATCTAGATTGGCACGGACGCTTTTCTGCAAAAGCACTTTTTGCGGAAAAGCGTCCGTGCCAATCTAGACGCGCTTTTGCGCAAAAAAGCCCCGATCGCCATTTTCGCGATCAGGACTTTTTTGCACAAAACAAATCTGAGCTGTCTACACTGGTCCTTTTGCGCAAAAGGACTTTTGCCCGAACGGGAGCAGCATAGTATTTCTGCAAGAACACTGACAATCTTACATGAGATCATCAGTGTTCTTGTGGAAATTCAAGCGGCAAGTGTAGACAGCTGGCAAGTTTTTCCGCAAAAGCAGCTTCTTTTGCGGAAAAACTTGCCAGTCTAGACACAGCCCATGTGTCTCTGGAGGAGTCTGATGTTTAGCTGAACTAGCTGCATGGTGTGAATCAAGCCCATTGGAAAGTAGAATTTCCATCTTGGGAGATTCTGATATTTCAATGTGGCTGTGTCTACACTGGCATGAATTTCCGGAACTGCTTAAAACGGAATACTATTCTGTTTTCAGTTTTTCCGGAAAAGGAGCATCTACATTGGCAGGCTGCTTTTCCGGAAAAGCCCTTTTTCCGGAAAAGCATCTGTGGCCAATGTAGACGCGCTTTTCCGGAAAAGAGCCCCGATCGCCATTTTCGCGATCGGGGCTTTTTTCCGGAAAAGACTACTGGGCTGTCTACACTGGCCCTTTTCTGGAACAGTGTTCTGGAATAAGGACTTATGCCTGAGTGGGAGCAGAATAGTTTTTCCGGAATAGCGGCTAATTTTGTACAGTAGAGCGTCGTTGCTTTTCCGGAAATTCAAGGGCCAGTGTAGACAGCTCGCAGCTTATTCCGGAAAAGCGGCTGATTTTCCGGAATAAGTGGCCCAGTGTAGACACAGCCCATTTGTTTTCCTTCTGATTCGGAGAAGTTGAACTTGAAAAATGTTCATGGAATAGAAATTCCCTAAAGGTTTTGATACAGAAACACCAGTGTACAGGTGGAACCTCTCTAGTCCGGCTCTCTCTGCTCCAGCAACATCCATGGTCTGGCATGATGTTAGTTAGCCAGCTGGCCGCTTAGCATGGGTGTAGCAAAGTTTCCTGCACTCCCATAAAGTTTGTTTACAGCCATTTGTCCTGGATCTCAGTGTTCTGTGTTGTTATGTAGCTCTGATTTACCCCTACATGTTGTCTAAGCGCCTCGCAAGCAGTGGAAGGCTTGGTAATACTGCTACACAATATAGACCATACGCGGTCCAGCAAATTCACTGGTTCAGCATGGGTCAGGTCCCAAGGGTGAGAGCTAGAGAAGTTCAACCTGTATTTCCTTTCAATTATGCTGACTCATTCTGACTCAGTAAGTTAAAGATCAAAACATTAGAATACATTAGTTATACAATATGTAAATATAGTCCAATATTAAAATTAAACTTATATAAGTTGAAAAGAAAGTTTCCTTTTGATGTATTGTTTTATCTTATCGAAATGACATATTTTGTACTTGTAGGAAAGAAATGAGATGGTTGAAATGCTTTGACACTTTTCCTCAAAAATATCATTGAAATGCACACAATTCTGCAAATGATGGTTGGTTGTAGATGAACCTGCATTTTCTCCCTCAAAGCCAGTCCTTTGAAAATGGTTTAATTTGCTCTTGAATATTGAAAACGGGGCCAGCCCTTCACAAAGTTGTGAGAGCGTCCAGCTTTCTCATCCATCATCTTCAGCTGGAGCTAGGATTGTCACCTTTTGTGCTGGATTTTGGCAGGTTCTGAGTCTGTCTAGACTCCAGAAAGTCAATGGCAAAGCAAAGCTGTCAAATAGCAACGCAGAAGTGAAAGTTTTGAGGCTGCCTATGTAAAAGGTTCCATTGGCGCTTGGGATGAAAGCGTGGGTCTGATTTGACCTTGTTCAGACTGGTTCTCCCATCCCAGTTGAGACACGCACGTGTGAGGATGGTACTAAGGAAGGGATCCTGGTAGAAAGCTTGGATGCTCCTTTGCATGCCTAATTTGCCCTCGTGGTGTACTCCTGGCTGCAGCAAGCGCTCAGCTTGTGGGTGAAAAAAACGTGTCCTCCCCCACTGGCCCATGCAGGGAAGAAGGGTCCTAGCTTAGTTGCTGTAGAAACGAGCCTCACCCATATACGAAGTTGTAAACTATTACCCGCCGTTCTTGTCGATCCTTTTTTCTTCTGGCAATTCAGGTGTGTGCATTTTAAATCTGTAGTGGAATGACACACGTTTCCCACCGGGGTTTCTTTTCTGTTTTTACAGGCTGCACAAAGGTTTACACCAAGAGCTCCCACCTGAAGGCACATCAGAGAACGCACACAGGTAAGTGTATCCATGAGTAGTCTCAGGATCTCTCTAGCCATGGTATTTTTACACCATACTCATCAATGGGATGGTAGCGATGGATTTCTATAGTATGAAATGTGATAAGTAACACAGTGAATGCAAAAACACTGAGGATGTGCAAAAACACCCTAGGGTGTGTCTACACAGCACCCTAAACTCGAAATAAGATACGCAATTTGCCCTATGAAAATTGTGTATCTTATTTTGACTGAATTTTGAAATAGCATATTTCAAAATTTGGTGCGTCTACACAGAAATTTGGCATGTCTAACACAGCAGAATGAGGGTTACAGGGATGCCAAAATAGTGCGTCCACTATTTTGAGACGTTCAAGAGACGCGGGGTAGCTATTTCGGTATACTTCCGGTATCCCGAAATAGCCCTGCTGTGTAGAATGACCCTTAGAGACTATTATTTATGTAGATGGATAATAAATAATTACCGTCTGGGAATTGTACACTACACCCAGACGGTCGGCTTAAAGTACGCAATTCCATCTACATAAATCATGTAGCTGGAGTCGGCTTACTTTAAGCCAAGCTTGGTGCCATCTCCACAGTGGGAGGTTGACAGGCGCAAAGGCTACCATCAGCATCCCTTACTCCTTGCAACTGCGAGGAATACTGGTGCCAACCAGAGGCACCCTCAGCATTCAATTTAGTGAGTCTTAACTAGACTCATTAAATCAAACATCAGAAGTTTGATCTCTGGTGCATAAGTATAGACCGGTCTAACAGATTTATTAGGGCATAAGCTTTCGTGGTAAACCCCATTTCATCAGAATAATTGGAGTGGAGTTTGCAGAGACAGGGATATGTATCAGGACAACACCAGAAAGAGGGTACTTGTGTAAAGGAGGCTAATTGCGTCTGGCTAGAAGTGGCTTATTCACAATAGCTGATATGGAAATGCGGATAGCAAGAGAGGGAAAATTGCCTTTGTAGTGTGCTAATACGTTACGATCCATACTGAGTTGATAGTAATGAATTTGCAAATGAACTCCAGTTCAGCTGTCTCCCTTTGTACTCGGTTTTAGCAGTGAGATAAAGAGATCAGGCAGGGTTCAGGGAGGAAGCAAGCACAGAGATCAGGCAGGGTTCAGGGAGGAAGCAAGCACAGAGATCAGGCAGGGTTTGGGGAGAAACTAAGCACAGAGATTGGGCAGAGTTTGGGGAGGAGCCAAGCACAGAGATCAGGCAGGGTTTGGGGAGGAAGCAAGCACAGAGATCAGGCAGGGTTTGGGGAGGATCCAAGCACAGAGATCAGGCAGGGTTTGGGGAGGAGCCAAGGAGAGATCGGGCAGGGTTTGGGGAGGAGCCAAGGAGAGCTCAGGCAGGGTTTGGGGGAACAAAAGACATACCAGTCGCAACAGGAAATCGTAGCTCTATACTGCTGTGTGTTTGCTGATCCATGTGCATGTGACACCCATTAACTACTGCAAAGGATCTCACCAGGGGCTTGCCAGCCACGTGGCCACTTTGGGGGTGCACCGTAACGGATGTGTGCAGACCCGGCTGGTGCGGACTCACAGTTCCATCATGTTTCAAGGCACACTATTTGAAAGCACAGAAGGGGTATTTTAGTGCACACCCACAGGACTAATTAGTGTGCTTTAGAAATCACCCATGCACATCACCCCGCTGTGCAGACATGCCCTGAGCTACCTTTAGGGTACGTGTGCACAGCTGTGTTATTTCAGAGAAAGCGACGTGATTCCAAAATCCGCATCTACACTACAAGCAGTTCTAATGTCGCGCTGGAGGGCGTCCGACTCTGACTCCTGTTACCCTCATTGTCCGAGGAGTAAGGGAAGTTGGAGGCAGAGGGCTGTAACTCGGACTTCCTGCTGTGCGGACAGCGCCAAAAGCCGAGCTGAGCTATTTCGACTTCAGCTCCGCAATTGCCATAGCTCAAATTGTGTCGCTTAATTCAGCGTTAGCCCTGCTGTGTAGACGCGCCCTTAGAGACCACATGCTCCTAGCTCCGGCCTTGGTTCTTCCCCAGAGAGGAGTTCCCCCCATTTCCCCCAGTGCCCTCTGCCTTTTCTCTGGGGCTCTCCCATCCAGGGCTGGCCCACGACATTTTGGCACCCAAGGCAGGGAGCTCGAATGACGCTGTCCTGCCCCCTCGCTTGGGCCAAAACTTTGAAAGGTCTCAGTTCTCTGGGACCTAGTGGTGCCCTCCCATAGTCTGGCACCTGAGGCAGCCACCTCAGTTCACTTCATAGTACGGTGCGCCCATTCACGTGCTACCCCGGCCTGGCAGGGCTTAGCCAAAGGGCTTGTGGCCTGGAGTGATTTGGCTACAAGTGTGCAGCGTCTGGGGAGAAAACAGCCGGGGAAGAGCCACCCCCCGTGTGAATTATTTCCCCTTTGACCCGAGGGGGAGAGCCCCCGGATTCGATGCTCTGCGCCCTGAACAAAAGTGAGATGAACTTAGCTAAAGCAGAAATTGTCCAACAGTGGCCTGGCGTTCCCTGCAGAAAACCAGCCCCCCCGGCCCTCCTCTGAGGAGAGCCGGAGCCCTTATCAGATCTGTGGCCAGGCCCAGCCCCCAGAGCGCCCCTCATAAATCTCGTTTATAGAAGCGCTGATCTTTACTGGGTGCAATTAAGCTGTCCCCGGGGTCACTTTTCTTTTTTTATGAGCAACGAACAAATCACAAAGCAAGTCCCACGCCTGGGAATCGTTTCTCCCACCTGGCGCCGCTCCGGTTTCCTCTTATCGGGCCCCGGGAGGGGGGACGCGATGCGGCCTTTTCCAACACCTCCGAAGGTGGGAGGAAGGGAGGCCGGGGATGAGACCAACGTGGAGAGACGGTGGGAAGGGCTCCATCACACGGGTACGGAGTCCTCAGGGAAGGAGCTTCAGGGTGGCAAAATGGTCACCACCCTCCCTTCCTGACAGACAAGGAGCTCTTCTCCTGACGCCAGCCACGGCCCGGCCCTAGGCCTTGCCAGGAGAGATGTGTAGCCCTCGAGCCATTGTGTGGCGACTCGATGAGGCAACCCCCAGTCCCGCTGTCGAGCCATTTTGTTGGTCCTGCTGGGCCTGAGTTGGACACGAGTCCACCTCCTTCCGCCGCCTGCCTCAAGAGGCCGTTTCATGAGGCAGAGGAACCCAAGAGATGCTGCCAACCGGCAGGGCTATTGGCGGAAGTCGCTCGGGGGAAATCCAGAAGGGTGGAGGCCGGGAAGCCATTCCTGAGCCTCCTGGGGTTGGTGGTTGTAGGCCCCGCTGGGGGTCGGGTGGTCTGGCCAGGCGGGGAGGTGGAGGAAGGGGAGGTTATGTAGCAGGCAAATGTTCCCAGTGCACGTTTAAGGCTAGAGCCCTGCGCAGATACACGTCTGCCCGCGGCTGTGGATTTCCGTGCCCGCTATGGTTGCCAGGTGTCCAGTATTGACCTGGACAGGCCGGCATTGCCAGTAAAAAAATTCAGGAAATACCGGACACCTAAAATGTCTGGTACTTTCTGATTTTTTTCCCGGCCAGGAGGCAAAAATCCCAGGCTGTCCGGCTCAATATGGAGGCAGCCTGGCAACCCTCGGGCTTACCGGGGAGCTGTCCGGCCCGCACAGGGAGGCAGGATGGTGGGCGGACACCGGCAGCCTGTTAGGGCCAAAAAGCCTCACCATGCAGGTTTTAAAGAGGCCACGGTGGTTTGTTTGGTTTTTTTTTGCTTAACAAACTTTTTCCTGGCATGTTGTTGATGTTGAGTATTTTTCCGGAAACCATCTGGCAACCCTATGAGCTGCAGGGCTGTCCTCCCTGGAGGCGCTGCGGCCAAAGGAGACACATGTGGTACCGCCGCTCCAGGGAGCCAGTGCCCCACGCCAGGAGCTCCTCCCAGCCGTGCGGCTGTATCTCCCCCAGACAGGAGATGCAGCTAGTGGTGGGGCTGGGGGTGGTACAGCCGCACAGCCAGGAGGAGCGCCTGGCACAGGGACACCGGCTCCCAAGGCCACTGTAATCTCGGCCTAAGGAGCACCCAGAAACCTAGAGGGGAAAGGCCGGAGCGTTCAGCCGCAGGGTCCCCTCGCGTCCTGCGAGCACCTGTGCCCTGGCGCTGACGTGGCTGGAAGCGTTACAACCCGTCGGGATACCCCGCCAGAGGGGTGTAGCCTGGGAAGCGTGTCAGGCCCAGTCGCTAACACCTTCCCCGGCGGTTTGCCCGTCGCTATGGCCTGGGCCGTATCAGTCTCCAGGGGACACCATTCATCGCCCCGGCGCCATTGTGAGATTAAATATATAACCACGGGCCGCGCCCCCACCCCCAGGGGGATCGGAATGCCGGTGGGGCCCATTGTTCCAGCCCGCCCTGCCGTGCTGTCCCGGGGGACGGAGCCAGCTTGCAGGACAATGGCGAGCATTTTCTTTCCACCCTGGAGCTCAACCTGGCATTGTTTGAAAGTAAAAGGCCTTGGTGGGGCTGACCCAGCCAGGTCACCCGGCTGGGAGAACGGCTGAGTCTGAGCAGGGCAAACCTGGCCTTTGTCTTGCGGCGTAGAAAGCAAACAGGCGCCCACAACCCCACGTGCTCCTGTGAGCACCCTAAACCCCCCGTGGGCCGCTTGTTAATGCAGCCTGCCCGCGTATCGCCCGGCGCCATAGGCCGCGGGGGTCGCACCGCATTCGGGGGCATGCTTCCGGGGGTGCACGTGTGTGCCCTGCGCGCCTGCAGACGGGCGCGTTCAGGGCACATCCACTGGCACGTGTGTGTGCCCAGAGATGCAGGGTTCTGTGTTGGCATCCTGTGAGCGCCTCGTGTGCACGAGCGCGTGCGTGGGGGGTGTGCACAGACCGGGGTGTGCGCACAGAGCCATGCCAGTGTCTACGGGTGCATGCAAAGTGCACCCGTCCCGGGGCATGCACATGCGTGCGGCGTGTGTACGTGCGCTTGAGCTGCTGTTAAGCCCTCCCTAATTGGCCGATGCAATGGTAAATATTTGCGGTTGGGAAAAGGCAGCACATTCCATGAGCGCTGCCTGCGTGCCCGGGCTGCTGAAGAGCGAGAGCTAATATTTGAGGGGCCACACCCTGCCCGAGGGCGGGCCGCGGCACTCGGGCCAGAGTTCAGCTCAGCTCCCCTGGCTGCAGCCACTGCAGGGCATGGCCAGCCTGTCCAGGCGGGCTCGGCCGATCGGCAGTGTAAACGGGGGACGGGGAAGTGAGGCACCAAACCGCACTGAGCAGCATGTGTGCATCCCCGTGTCAGGGCCCGTGGAGGGCGGGGAGGACAGGGGGGGGGAGCAGGGCAGAGTTCCAGGGAACATTTCACTTCATCAAAATGGTCAGTTCCCCGCCTCCCAGGAACGTGCGGGGTTAGGAATCAGCCTGTGCGGGACTGCACCTGTCTAGGCACGTTCTCCTCTGACCCCGCAAGGATGAGCTGTCCAGGGATGGGATGAGTAGCTAGAGGGGGAAGGACGGATAGATAGGGCAGTGCGGGGATGGAGATGGGGAAGATAGAGATGGGGGGAGATGGGTAGACAGGACAGTGGGGGGATGGGTAGATAGAGGGGGAGGATGGATAGATAGGGCAGTGCGGGTATGGGCAGATAGAGATGGGGGGATGGGTAGACAGGGCAGTGGGGGGATGGGCAGATAGAGATGGGGGGGATGGGATGGGTAGCCAGAGTGGGAAGGATGGTTAGATAGGGCAGTGGGGGGATGGGTAGATAGAGGGGGAAGGAGGGTAGATAGGGCAGTGGGGGGATGGGTAGACGGGGCAGTGGGGGGATTGGTAGACAGGGCAGTGGGGGATGGGTAGACGGGGCAGTGGGGGGATTGGTAGACAGGGCAGTGGGGGATGGGTAGATAGAGGGGGAAGGATGGGTAGACAGGGCAGTGGGGGATGGGTAGATAGAGGGGGAAGGATGGGTAGACAGGGCAGTGGGGGGTGGGTAGACAGGGCAGTAGGGGATGGGTAGACAGGGCAGTCGGGGATGGGTAGACAGGGCACTGGGGGGGATGGGTAGACAAGGCAGTGGGGGATGGGTAGATAGAGGGGGAAGGATGGGTAGACAGGGCAGTGGGGGATGGGTAGATAGAGGGGGAAGGATGGGTAGACAGGGCAGTGGGGGTGGGTAGACAGGGCAGTGGGGGGGATTGGTAGACAGGGCAGTGGGGGATGGGTAGATAGAGAGGGAAGGATGGGTAGACGGGGCAGCGGGGGGTGGGTAGACGGGGCAGTGGGGGATGGGTAGACAGGGCAGTGGGGGGATGGGGAGCCGGAGGGGAAGGATGGAGGCGGAGCCCTAGACAGATAAGTACGGACCCTGCTCGGGTGCAGGCTGTAACCTCTGGCCGTTGCCCCCGCAGGGGAGAAGCCGTACAAGTGCACCTGGGAAGGCTGCGACTGGCGCTTTGCCCGCTCGGACGAGCTCACCCGGCACTACCGCAAGCACACGGGCGCCAAGCCCTTCAAGTGCCTGGCCTGCGGGCGCTGCTTCTCCCGCTCCGACCACCTGGCCCTGCACATGAAGAGACACCAGAACTAGCAGCGGAGCCCTGCCCCGCCCTCGTCTCCCCTCCAGGAGCAGATGGACTCCTTCCCCTGGGATGGGCGACTCGTCTTGTACATAGGAACCGCACCGGGCTGCGATCAAACGGCAGCCGGCAGGCTCCGCTGGCGCCCGCCTGGTGCCCTGCCAGCCGGCTACTCTTCGGCAAAGGCTGATTAAAGTGCGATCTGTCCCCGGCCAGGACCCCGCTCCTGGACCAGGAGATGGTCCTTGGACCCTAGACCGCTCCCTTCCCAGTCTAGGGTCCCTTCCCTATTTATTTTTCACGCTGAAGCAATTTTCCCTTTTGTCTCGACCTCTGGAGCTTTTCCTTCCCTTTCCTCCTGCAGCTGGGATGAGCCGAAATACGTCAGACGGGGGGCCCACGGCTCGCCCGCTGCTGGGAGAGCGTCTATCGATTCTTTGCAGTGACGCCTCGGACCGAGCTATTCCGTGACCAAGTTGCCACTGGCAGGGAGGCCCGCAGGATAGGCCATGCGAGCCGAGCAGGGAGAGCTCAGGCTTGTTCGGAAAGGCCCCTCTGTGGGCGTGGCCCCCGTGGCTGCGGCAGGAACGCCGATCCCCACAAAGTGCTGCCACGGCTGGAACAGATCCAAAGCCGACGACAAAGTCGTTCGCGCGCTGCTGAGGCCACGTGCTGTATCCTGCAGAGGCAGCTTTGAGAGCTGAATCGCGATGTTCTTTGGCCAGCCACGTCCACCCTTGGGCCCTTCGCCTTTCTGCTCGGAGGATGGTTTTGGCTTCTCTCTTCCTAAGAACCAGGTTGGCTTTTAGAAGTGGGAAGTGGCCAGTCCCCAGACCAAGCAAATGGACTCGCTGGTTTCCCAGAATGCATTGTGCCTTTGATTTCCCAGGATGCATTGAGTGGGCCCTGCCTCAGGCCTCAAACACAAAGGACTGGTCATTACAAGCCCTTTTGTCCTGGTGCCGCTGGTGCATTTTCCCACGTTCAGGAAAGCCGCTTTGAAAACAAACTCGGCTAAATCCCGCTGTGCGAACTGTCCCCCCGTCACCTACCTCACAGGTTCATGGCCCCGCGCTCTCCAAGGGGCCTTCACGTGTCTTCCGAGCACGCCTCGATGCGCCACATCCGGGGGAGACCCCGGGAGCGCACGGACGGCGAAAAGTAGGCAGAACAAGACGAGGCTGTGCCCATTGCCACGGCAGCCACGTAGGAGATAAGAAACAAACCAGGGCTGCAATTGGCCTCGCGTGTCCCGCAGGGCCTTGTTCTCCTGGAGAACAAACGTCAGCGACGCACAGACAGTGACGTGGGATAGATCAGCCACAAGGCAAAACCACGGAGCTTGGGCGCTTCATTCCCCACGTAGCCTAGTCATCCAGGGAGATCCCAGGGAGAGCGGAGGGCAGGGCTTGTGAGATTCCTGGCAAGCGGCCCACAAAGCCCCGTGCCGGCTCAGTGTTTGGGCTGAGCAGCTTGTCTGGCCAGGCCAGGGGGACACAGGTTAGGCCACGTCAGTGACCCAGCTGCAGTGACTCACCGGGATGAAACGTCAGCGACCTCCGGCCGAGTGGGCGGAGCCGGGAGTGGAGCTGTCTGCAGAGCTTGGCTCGGGATCTGGGAACAGGGACGCAGCTCGTGTCTTGGCTTGTTGCGCTGCAGTCCCTGGGCTCACGGGCGCTGACTCGATCCTGCTCTTCAGACCCGCCAGCTGGCCTTGCCAAATGGGTTCTCCAGCAAGTTCCACGCCCGCCTGCTCCACCTTCCCTCTGGTTTGACCCTGACAAAGGTCATGCCCGGCCAGGGCCCTCAGCAGAACTGGAGCCAAAAGAAACCAGGAAGGGAACCCAAGGGCGTGCACCCTGAACACTGCACCCTCCCCTCCTAGGGGATTTGGAGGCTCCGGGACGCACCGCCAAGAGGGGCGGCACGTCGTGACTAAAAGGCCCTTGTTATAACCCAAGGATCCCTGGGGAATTGATATGTGCCATATGTTTATTGCAGTAATGGATGTATTATTGGATTGTGTACCTTGTCAAATAGATGTGTACGCACGCGTATGTGTGTGTGTTTGTGTGTGTGTGTGTCTGTGCGTGTGTGTGTGGCAGCTTCAGATTCTGGTATGCACAGGAACATGGCAATGAGGTCCTAACTCTCTGGTGCCCGCATTCACAAGAGGGCGTTTGGTGGCCCGCAATAGACATGAAGTCGGATTCGATGCTTTAGGCCTTCTGGGCGTCCACTCCATGACGCTGCGGTTCGCCGTGTCCGTGGCTTGTTCCCTTTGAGTTGATGACTCGCTTTCAAGCGAAGCTTCGCAGGAAGCATTTAAACCCCAGAACTGAGCTCCACCCTGCGCCACGCCCGCAAGCAGCGTGTCACACCAGAGCCAGTGCCGGGCCTGCCGTTTTACGGGCAGGATGTGCCATTGGCAGTGCCTCTTTCTGAATCCGGGCCTTGTCCGCGATGCCCCCAAGGATCCGTTTGTAGAGACGGGTCTGCGGTGTGGACCCCGCTGTGGGACTGCAGGATGGGGAAGTTCTCTGCACCCTCAGAAAGGTTTGGCTGTTGAGAACAGTCGGGCCATTAGTACAGCATGCACAGGCCGACCCGCACAGTCTCTGTCCTTTGGCATGATCTCAAGTGGAAAGCATGTCATTGTAAGACAACAACACATGTTAAACCAGTCGCATCTCCTGGCTCCTGGGAGTGAGGGCTGGGTGGAAACCCAGACCAGCCATGTTGGAGCATGTCAAACCCAACCCAAGGTTGGCTTGGATTCAGCTGCCATAGCACTGTGATATATTGCAAATGCAAGGCCTCTCCCACCAATCCTGTTGCTCATGTAGCTTCCCCACCCACATGCACACACCCCAAAATATCTGCCACGCAGGATCCCAGCGATGAGCAGCCGGGTCACAACCGTTCCTTAGAACAGGGCAGGTGGAGAAGGCAACATTAGCAAACCAGAGACACGACACTGGTTGTACTAAGTGCGCACACATTCCATCATCTAGCCGCGTGGACAACCCTCAAGGCAATGCCAGCTTCCGTCTGTAGATTTGTGGGCATATGGAGCCCACTGTGAAGGCTGGTGGTAGCTCCCCGATATAGCCTCACCTCAGCCGTGCTATGCTGGAGACAGAAGTCTTTACCTATGAAGGGCTTGGCTGGAGCAGGTGTAACATTGGATGTTGCATGGTGTCCAATGTGCTTTTGTTGTTGTTTTTTTTACAAATGCTAAATTTCAACAGAATCAAAGGAAAATTTCCATGCAAAAGAGATGACAGGCAGATGAAAATGTGAAATACTTTAGGCCTGGGACGTTGAGGCTTAGAGCCAAAGAAGAACCGATCTCACCCTCTTCCTCGTTTTTTAAATCTCTCATGCCAACGCAAAGCCATGCGGACAGTGGAAAACGAATGGGCATTACGAGTTGGTGGTCCAAAAGCGACCGTTTGATTTGTTTGGTGGCAAACGTCAATGTTTTTGACATTTCTCGACCGGCCTTTTTGGGGCCAAAAAAGTGTGTGCTTTTGAAAAGCGGTTTTCTGTAAAATTGTTGGTTAAAAAAAAAACAACCCTTAAAAATGAGTTTTTAAAAAATCACTGGTGTTCTCTCAGAACTGCAGACGTTTTAAATGGAAAACTTGAGTATTTTTTATTTGAACTATTTCACTGGGAAAAAAATCTGGATTTTATTTATTTTTGGGAAAGAAAATAGAAAATAGTTATTATTTGTAAAACGTTGGTCAAAGAGCCTTTTTTTTTTTTCATCAAAACAACGTTCTGCTCTTCAGCTTGGCCTGATCGCAAGAGGGACGGGATGGTGCTTGACAGTGTCTGAGGAATCCTTATACTGCAGAATGGTTTTTGGTCAGTGCCTCCTTGCTAAGTGCAGCATCCCTCTAGAAGGTCTTTGGCTCTCACAGACAACTGGTGTGTCTATGTATAATTCCCAAAAGAAATGTAATATGCCCAGACCAACATATGGGGCGCCAGGATGAATGGACTATCAGAAAGTTAGGGGAGGCATTGGGGACTATTTCTATGGGCATGTTTTCATTCGCCGTGCCCTAGATCGATGTTCTGGCATTTGATTTAGCGGGTCTAGACCAGACCTGTAAATCGAACACTGAGAGCAGCTCCGGCCAGCATCTGTACTCCTCGCAGTCACGAGGAGTAAGGGAAGCCAACAGGAGTGTGTGCTCCCATTGGCCTCCTGAGTTGGGGTCGGGGCCAAGCTCGGCATAAGGTACATATTCTGCGTAGCTGCAGTTGCATATCTTAAGCCGACCTTCCAGATCTAGTGGAGACCTGGCCTATTCTAAAGGATATAGGATATAGGACCTACTCACTGGATTTCTCAAGCTTCCTTCAGAACAAAATTGGGGGGGAGGGTTAAATGTCCTTTTACATTGTCATTTATGCCTCTGAGCACGTACGACAGTGGAGCGATTTCTGTAAATAGTAGGGGACGCTGTACAGATTTTTGTATATGGATTAGAAGCGATTGTTTACTGTATCATATGAACCCACATCAAATCGGGACCTGGAAACTTGTGGTGGAAGGTTTATTTCCTGGATATTTTTGTTTGTTCTTTTTTAAAAATATTAATTCGCCTGCTATTTTGTAATACAATTACCCTGCAGGGCAGAATGTTCATTCTTCTGTCCCCCCATCCTCCGAACGCCATCCTAGCACCCATCTCCTGCTTCTCGCGACCTGCCTGACAACGCCGTTCACACGCGCTAGCCCACGTCTCCCTGTGGACAGGTCCCTGCTATCCAGAGATGGCAGGTTTAAGACTTGTCATAGCTGTGTGGCTCTGCAGGGGCTCGGGGTGGGCTGTTCCACTCACCGTGGTGACAAATAGCCGGGGAGGAAGCACAGAGAGAATCCATGCTTGTGGCTGATGCTTTAGAGCAGAGGGAACGGCTTTCCCCCTCCATCGCGCACAACTGCCTGCAGCATTGTGTAGGAGAAAGCGAGGGAACAAATTCCCCCCAGCCCTTGACAGCAGATCGTCCTCGATCCTCGATCGCCCTTTTCGTTTGTGTCACTATGGGCGTTGTTAGGGTCTGAGAGAACGAGCAGCACAGAAAGGCAGCTAAAGGGTTAATTAGCATTTTATTCTCCCCCCAGACTTGGGCCCCCTTGTGCCCCCAAACGAGCATATGCACTGTGATGCTGCCAGTCCCGGTGGGTACAGCTACACTGAGGCGCTTGTTTGGGGTACTTCCGGTATCCCGCAATGGCGCATCCCGCCTCTTGACAGCACGCCCGTTATTTCGAAATAGTTTTCGAAATCACGTGCTCGTGATTCCGACGTCCCTGTCAACCTTGTTCCACGAGGATTAAGGGACGTTTCGGACTAGCGGGTTATTTCGAAATGTGGCGCTTTGCAGACAAGTGCCAAACGACGAAATAAGCCATTTCGAAAGACACTCGAAAGAAGCGACGCCATTTGCATAGTGCCAACGGCGTCGCTTATTTCAAGCTACCAGTGCAGTGTAGACGCACCGTAAAAAACCTGTCACCTGGCCAACATTGCCCTCCAAGGCATACAGATCTCCTGGGCTCCTGGACTCCCCTAGGTGACTTTGCAGGCGCAGTCTCCCAAGTAGCTCTCTTTATTGGGGGATTTTGAGAGGGAGGAGGGCAGAGGGCATAAAACCCCTCCCTTGCGCAGGAAAAAAAGTGCACTCCGGCATGAGTTGCTGGGTGTATGGCGGAATGGGTGTCCTGGATGTTAAACTCCATTTGTACATTGTTGTTATTTTTATTGTTGTTTTTTTTACCAAAAGCAATGAAATAAACAGATCTTTCTAAACCATGCCCCTGTGAGCGCCGCCTTCCTTCTCCTGCTGGTTCTTTGACGTGGCTTTGTCCAGCTGAAACACACTGAGGGCATCTCGGGCCTCGTCAGTTTCCCACAGGCGTGGTGCTCCACGCCGTGGGCACAGGGTCCAGGCCGAGACAACAGAAATGCTCTGGTTGTGGTTGCTGCTTGTAGACAGTTGTGTGCAGCACAGCCCGTGGGTCTGTTGGTATTGAATCACAGGGGCCAGCCCGTACTGACGGCAGAGGAAGTGTGGCCGGAAGAACGCCGGCGGAGAGGAAGGATGCTCTAAGGTGAAGCTCCCAGACTGGGACGTGTGACTAGCTCTGGTGAAGCCGTCCAGCGTGACCGTGAGCAAGACATTGAAACCAAATCTTTCCAACGGGAGCCAGTGAAGTTCGGGGGAGGGTCTTGGTTTTGGGTGCCCAGCTGGCGGCCCCGGGGCCTGATTTTCGGAGAGCTCTGGTACCCACCACACAATTTGAAGATAGTGGGAGTGGTGGGGGGTGGGGACCTCGGGTACACAGATAGAGACGCTGGGAAACAGTGATTTTTAAAAGGTGTGTGTTAATTGCTCTGTGCCTCAGTTTCCCCATCGGGTACAATGGGACCAGGCCCTCTCACGGTGGCATTAGGAGGCACAATCCATTCCTGTTTCTGACATGCTCAGCTCCGAGAGCGATGGGGCCCCAGAAACATTGCCCGGTGCCCACTGTTTGCTCTCCCTGTCTCCGAGCGCTGTCAGCCTATGGGAGGAGAGCTGCTCTTTGCACACTGAACCCCCTCGGCCCCATCCGAGGACGCTGGTCCCTTGGCTGAGTATCCGTGCCAGGCGGCAAAGCCGAGTTCTATCGGGAGTCGTAAGGCGGCGTTTCTGAGCAGCAGGAGAAACACAGACCAGTTCAAAGCCCAGGCCGGCTTGCTCCCTCCTGCTGGCGACTGCGTTTGGCTTCGCTGAGCGGCCAGTGGGGAGAACCGAGCTGCACGCACAGGGCCCTGGACGGTTCTTCTAGCTCTGGGGCACGGTGCTGAGGTTCCCGCTGCCCTCTCCCCCCCAGCCAGCCGAATGAATGAGCGGGGGTGAACGGCTTTTACGACCCAGCCCCCTTCCCGCTGTGGTTTCCGGGTCGTGTTCTGACCAAGGCGGTGTGGGCCTTCCACGGAGCCCGGAACGGCGGCGCTCGTCAACTTCGAACCCGGCTGAAAGCCCGGCTGCATGTAACACAAGCGGTCTCCTGCCTCTGCAGAGGGCGCCCGGCATTCAGAGGCTGGGTGTCTGTTGGGTCTGCTGAGAACCTGGACCACGTGGGAAGGTTTCTGGGTCAGCCAAATCATTGGGCGCTCTCGAAAACCCTGCTGCTGCCCTCTCTGTGCTGGCACCGATTTACACGGTGCCTAGGGCCGTGGTGACAGCGGCTTAGCTACACGGACAGCGATAGATGCACAATGCGGGCGGATCGGCCAAGACATGCGCTGCTGGGGGGCGAAGGCGCGGGGCTGACGGGCTGGAGAGGAACAGTCTGTTGCTCTGCACCTGGGAGGTTTCAAGGCTGCTTCTCCAGCGCGGAGTTCTCCTGGTGGGCGAGAGGAATCCTGGGGGCTCCCAGACTTCAGCCCCGCTTGCGGTTACCTGGCTGCACGGGGCCAGCGGCGCGCCCGTCTCTGCTTTCGCTGGGCTGGAAGAACCAGAGCTCTTCTGCAAAGTGGAGAAGGGAGAAACCTGGGAGGCCCCTCCGGAGGCAAGGTCCTGGCCTGGGAATCTGCCCTGTCGGAATCTGAGTCCTCTCTTCCGAAGGCCTCGCGTATCTAGCAAGAGGAGCAGCGTGCAAGTGGAGGCCAGCGGCTGCACTAGCGAAGTTAAACGTCTTCGCGCATTCCCGCCCCCCGCCTGGGAACAACGGGCGGAACACAGGCTCCTTCAGAAGGCAGCAGGGCACAGAACGTTGCCCGCCCTGCCACATGTAGGGGCTGCGGGTGCTGGCCCGTTAGCCGTGCCAGCTGCAACGAGGCCTTTTAGGGCAACGGCGTTTTCAAAGGGCCCCTCTCCTCAAGGCTGCGCCGCTTGATGGTTCCCTGGCCCAGGCTGTAAAGTTCTCCATTGACGAGGGAAAAGTCATAGCCCAGGTTCTACAGCTGGCGAGAGGTTCTACAGCTGAGGTTGTCCCCTGGCTAAACAACGAGGGCCGTTGGGTGATTTAATAACACACTGAGACAATGAGCATCGGTGCCACGGTGCCACGTGGACAGGAATTGCGGCAGGAAGCTAATGCCAGACTAATCCACCAGGGGTGCGCACACGTGCATGGGAGACTCCGCCCCGCCACCCACTCGCCTAACACAAGATTGTGACTGCTTCTGTATCGCCCACCTCAGGGAGGCTCTCCGCTTAAGGCTGGCAGGACCAGGGCCTTCATGGTGAAACCGGCCCCGAGCAAAGGCCTGGCTCAGAATGCCTTTACCTTTGTGCAGGTGCACGCGTATGTGCATGTATTTGTATGTGTGCACGCATGTGTGTATGTGCATGCATGTGTGTGTGCACACACATATATATGTGCAGGTGTATGCACACGTATGTATGTGTACGTGTGTGTGTGCATGCATGTGCACAAACGTGTATTCATGTATATGTGTGTGTGTGTGTGTGTGTGCACGCATGTGTGTATGTGCATGCATGTGTGTGCACGTATATATATGTGCAGGTGTGCATATGTATGCACACGTGTGTATGTGCATGTATGTGTACGCGTGTGTGTGCATGCATGTGCACACACGTGTGCAGCACAGCGGGCTTGAAAAGGAACACCCAGTGTTGTGGCTCAGGACCCTTTCATTCCATCAGTGTCAGACCCGGGTTAGCCACCACTGGGCGATGGGGGCAGGGCGACGCAAGCGTGTGGCCGTCTGTTCCGCGCCTGCCCCAACGGGGTGCTGGGCTGGCAGGACGCCCCGGGGAGCATCCGCAGCAGCAGAAGCTTTGCACGGAAAACGAAGCATTTAGCCCATTGTCTTTGCAGAGGCTTATAAATCCAGCAGCCTCCCAGCTGGCGCCAACCCATGCAGCCCCTGCAGGGGCCGGGCAGTTAAAGTTAACCATTACCCAGTCACTTTTTATTTGGGGCAATAAAGCCCCCGGGAAAGCGAGGGAACGAAGGGAGGCGCGTTTGTTTCAAGAGCCCAACAGCCGGGCAGCACGGTGCCGGCTCAGCCGCCAGTGCCTAAGTGGTGCTTAAACAAGATTAATGTTTAAGTAATAGCCAGTAAACAGTGTATTGCCTCTAGCGCGGCTTGGGGAGGCCGGGCCGGGGCCTAGCAGAGTCCGGACAACTCCCCAGCCAGATGCCACCGCGACTGGAATTTGTGGGGCAGGCCCTGGTAGCGTTAATCTGTGTCAGCCCTGAGTTCACGCACACGCCATGGAGTGCCCTGCTTACTTGTCACCGTCCCATCATACAAGCAGCCTCATTTTACAGATGGGGAAACTGAGGCCAAGACCCTCAAAGCAGGACCACGGAAATGCATAGGCCTTACCTTTCAAGATCTGAGCCTCACCCCCCCTGCCCAAGGCTAACAGTGAGCCAGGGTCATCTCCTGCCAGAGCTGGCTCCCTAACCCTCGACCCGTTCTGCCTCTTCTTCACGCCTGCTCTCTTGCCCGCTGGCTGGCTAGCTGCGCATGCTTGCTGCCGGGGTGCATATAAACATCTTGCTGCATAGCCCACCTGTATAGCCCACCTCTGGGAGGCAGGTCGCTTAGGGCTGCCAGGCTGCAGGCCCAGGGCCTTCAAGGTGAGATCGGCCCAGAGAAAAGGCCTGGCTCAGCACGCCTTTACCTTTGTGCATGTGCAGGTGTGTATGTGCATGTATGTGTGCACGCATGTGCGTATGTGTGCACATGCACATGTGCACACGTGACTGCACGTGTGTGTGCATGCACATGTGAGTGTGCGTAATGGATCCAATTGAGTGCAGACATCTCATTTCTGGGATGAGAGGCAGAAAGGCAAAGCCTCAGGAAACACGTCCCAGGAGTGGGCAGCTTTAGCCACTAGGCTCTTCTGCCCAGAGGGTGCTGGTGGAAGCCCCATCTTTCAGGAGAGAGCCCCAGGAAGTAGGGGGCAATCTGGCCAGGCCTCTGGGGCCCCCTGATATGCCCACCAGGGTGCTGTGATTCTGTGCACCTGCTTGGGAGAGCCCCCGCCCCCAAACTCCGGGGCACACAAAGATGGCGCAGCCCTCGTCACACAGCGCCCAAAGGCTCCGTCCCCGCCGCCACTCGCACAATAGCCAACCTGACCCCGCTAATCCCCGGTAAGATGTTGCCAAGGAGACCCAGGCAGCTGCATTACCTAGTGCCACAGCAAGAGAGGGGCCCAGGAGCAGGCAAACCGGTTTCCGTCCCCCGCGCCGGCTCCACCCCCTTGTCGGAGCAGCCGGCCAGCCTGGCGCGGCGTCCCTCAGCGCGCCTCCGGCCACCCCCGTGCAGGGAGACATTGGTGTGCAGGCAGGGCGAGCCGCGGTGGACCTGTGTCTGGGCCGGTAGCTTTGTGCAGCTGCCCAAGCGGGGAAAGGCCGAGAAATAGAGTCAGTCTCAATCCTGCCAATACCTTTGAAAGCCACTTCGCGTTTCCAGAGCCATTCCTTCTGGCTTGGGTTGGATGGTGTTTCAATGTCCCACCTCCCCCACAGCTGCCCTCTCCATGGGTGGGCACAGTGCCAGCCTCATCGCCAGCAGGGGCACGTAGAGACGCCCGCCTGGACTTTGCAAGACAACAAAAAGAAATTTTCTTTCTTTCTTTCTTTCTTTCTTTCTTTCTTTCTTTCTTTCTTTCTTTCTTAAGTTCCAGCCTTAAAAAGCGCCTGATCTGAAAGCCCCCGCTGCACCGCTTGGTTCTCAGCCTGCGGTGGGCTGTTCACACCCAAACTTGTGCAGGTTTGTGCCCGTTGGCACACCCTTACTGACGCAAGCTGGGTCGCTATACAGCGCCTCCAAAGCAGGTGAAGAGAAGCCACCCAGCAGTGTGGATTTGGGGAATGAAAACCGTGCGACTACACCAGCGCAGCCTGCGTAGACGAAGCGTAAGCTGATTTCCCTGGCCGGATGTATCTTGTGGAGGACAGGAGGGCACGGACTGGGTACCCGACAGGCCACAGCAGAACTGCCGGCGGGTTGGATAAGCGCAGGGGCATGCTCCGGATGCTGGCTGATGGGTTGAGGGCACAGGAGCAGCTGCTAGAGAACAGGACGGTGCCTAGGATAGCAATGCTGGGAGTTTCACAATTACTTGGCCACGGCTCAGAGCGCAGGGGCGGGAAGTTTGCAGACACTGTGGAGGTGCCTGGAATACCCAGCGCCCCAACCCCGAGCCCTTCCCCCCCACCGGCCTCAGGCTCAGGGTAGAAGAGGGAGACAGGCTCAGCTGCTCAGGGCGGGAGTTTGCTGAACTTTGCCAGCGCCAGGGCTGTTGCTGGTGCCCGGGTACCACAGCCCGTATCTCACCGCCCGTGGCAGAGCGGCATGCAGCCCAGATGGGACCAGCAGGGCTTGGTGCGGGTGCTACTGTCATGCAGGATGTACGGTGGCAGACATAGGCGGTGGATGAACCTAGAGCTGGAGACGGCAACCCTCCCAGTCCCGCCTCTTCCACCTGAGCCCCGCCCCCTAGCTGCCTCCCCTGCAAGCCACCCCCCACTGCAGGGACAGGTCTCCAGCCCCCCCAAGCTCCGGAGCGCAGGGAGAGTGAGCGGCAGGCGGCCCCAGCCTCAGTGTGGCCAAAGGGAGCTGTGCCGACGCAGGGGGCGGAGTGTGGGCGAGGCCCCGCCCAGTTTGCGAAGGCAATGCCTCCCCCTGCCTCTGACACCCGCCGCCCTTGCCGGCAGAGCTGTGGTGAGACGCTCACGCTCCCCCTGTACACACAAGGTTACAGGATGGTGTAACAAGCTGCGACTGGAGGACTGGCCGGGGTTAGCCGGGACGGGGCGCGGCCGTCACACAAATCACTGTGCTGCGGCGGGAGCGCTGGCAGAGACGCAATTCGCGCCCTGCGCCCAGGACTCGAGCGATGGACGCTGCTGGGAAATGAAACTGATTTTCCCTCGGCCCGCCACCTTGTCCTCGCCGTGTTGGGAGCCTCTGCAGCGTCTCAGGCCGATGGGGGCCTCGACCGGGCGGGGGCATTTCCCAGCATGCACGCCACCTGGGCAGGAAGATGCGGCCAGGGTCCAACATCCAAGCCGACGTAGGCAAGAAAACAAGGTTGTAAACTAGCATCGGCTGAGGGAGGAGCCCGCCCTCTGCCTTCCTCATCCCCGGGGCCCAGCGAGAGACCGAGGCAGGGAGCAAAGCAGTGGCTTCTCGTCGCCACTCTGTCACTGATTTACTGTGGGCCCCACGGGGAGTTGTGCCTCAGTTTCCCCATTTGATGATGATGATGATGAGGGGCCATTTGGCGTTGCTGCTGCTCCTGAGGCAGCACAGCTCTCTGCTTCCCCTTCCATGGGGGGCTGCAAGGGGTCAAGCTAGCCCTCCACCATGAGATCATTCTGTGTTGGAGGGCCCAGGTTCAAACTAGGGATGTTCATGTTCAACTGGTGAACCCGTAAACCTCATCCTTAATGGGGGAGGCTTCCCGGTCAAGGTTAACCAGTGGAGATAGGAGCCGTTCCCTGCCTGCTATAGGCAAGGGACTGCTCCTGCACTTTGGGGGGCCCACTGCGGACAGGGGCCCCCCACTGGGATGCCAGAGCAGCCCCTACCTGCAGGGTGTCCCAGCCTGACACAGGAAGGGACTGGTCCATCCCTGCCTATGGTGGGGGGGGGGGCAAAGTCCTGACTCCCACCCAGCCCCCTTTAACAGGTTAACAATAGATGTTACTGGTTAACCAACAAAACAGGATTTCTCATCCCTCGTTCACACCCTGCTCATAGACCCCAGGTGGTGGCATTTGCTCTGCGGCAGCGACCGAAAGCCGGAGCAGCCAGACCGCTGCTTTCCCCTCGTAAAGAGGGTGTTGCCCCATCGAGCAGAGAGGGAAGAAGCTATAAAATCGCTCGTATAAGATCCGGCTGTTTGCTTTATTGCCACCAAAGCAGAAGGGCCGAGCTCTCCGCCGGGACCAGCTCTGATGTGCAGCGCTGCAGCCATTCTGCCTTGGCCGCAGAACACGAGGGTTGTTTTCTTGGGAGGGGACGGGAGCATGAGCTCAAACTGCAGGGACAGCGCAGGGAGGCAGAAGGGGGCAATGACAGGAAACTGAGCAGGCCCACGGGCAGGTTCTGTGAAAACGGAGCTGGGATCTTCATTGAGCAGGGTCGCGATGTGTCATCTCAGCCAAGCGACGGGAGGGACACACCTAGGCTGGGGGGGCCCGTCTCAATCGGGGCCAGTGGCTGGAACAATGCTGTACACAGGCAGGTCGGTATCATTCTCCCCACACCACAGGGAGGTAAACTGAGGCAGAGCGATTATGTTCCTCGCTTGACGTCATCCAGGAAACCAGAGGCCAATTCACAAATCCTGGTTTTTTTGAATTCCCCCCCAAGATCAAGTCATTCGAACAGAGCCGCCCTGTTTCCCCTCGCCAGGTATTGCCCATGCAGTCTCCTCTGAGCTGGATTTTATTGCTAAGCGCCTGCTGCTGGTTTCCTGCTTCACTAGGACGCCCAAGGAGCACCACAGAAGTGTCCTTCGCAGCCGGCTGCGCCACCTACTGTCACGCTGCAGCTCCTGAGCATCCCCACTGAGGGGTGTGGGACACACACAGGGCTCTTACCCCCTGCAGACTGGCCGGGGCTTTCCGTTGGGCCTGTAGTTTTAGGAGATGATCTTAGGGCCGAGGGGCGTAGTCGTAGAACGGTCCCTCGTGGTGTTTATCCTCTCGGTGCCTTGGCTCCCCCCCCCCCCCGTTGTTTGCTCTTTCCTTGGTTATTTCAAAACCGAAGGGTCACTAGAGCAGGCGCTTGAGGTGAGAGAAGCCAGAGAGCTTAAGGGCGCTCCAGCCAGGACAAGTCCTCAGTCTCCCCTCAGTCTCCTGCGATCAGAAAACCTTCTCGTGTCCTCCTCACGCAGGCAGAGCCAGGGCCGGATTAACGCTTCGGGGGCTCAGGGCTAGGAGATTTTGTGGGGCCCCCTAGGCGCTGAGGTGGGGCCAAACATGGGGGGTTCAGAGCGTGGGAGGGGGCTGCTGGTTGAGGAAGGGTGAGTTGGGGGGGGTGAGAACTCCAATGGGAGTGCGGGCTCTAGGGTGGGGCTGAGGCGTTTGGAGTATGAGAGGGGGCTCGGGGAAGGAGTGTGGGGTGGGAGGTGGAGTCTAGGTGGGAGTTAGGGTGGGGGGGGGGGCTCAGGGATGGGGAGGGGGTTGGGGTGCAGGGTCTGGGTGGGAGTTAGCGAGTGGGAGGGGCTCAGGGCTGGGGAGGGGGTTGGGTGGGGGTGCAGGGTCTGGGTGGGAGTTAGCGAGTGGGAGGGGCTCAGGGATGGGGAGGGGGTTGGGGTGCAGGGTCTGGGTGGGAGTTAGCGAGTGGGAGGGGCTCAGGGCTGAGGAGGGGGTTGGGTGGGAGTTAGGGAGCGGGAGGGGCTCAGGGATGGGGAGGGGGTTGGGGTGCAGGGTCTGGGTGGGAGTTAGCGAGCGGGAGGGGCTCAGGGATGGGGAGGGGCTTGGGGTGCAGGGTCTGGGTGGGAGTTAGGGAGCGGGAGGGGCTCAGGGATGGGGAGGGGCTTGGGGTGCAGGGTCTGGGTGGGAGTTAGGGAGCGGGAGGGGCTCAGGGATGGGGAGGGGCTTGGGGTGCAGGGTCTGGGTGGGAGTTAGCGAGCGGGAGGGGCTCAGGGATGGGGAGGGGCTTGGGGTGCAGGGTCTGGGTGGGAGTTAGGGAGCGGGAGGGGCTCAGGGATGGGGAGGGGCTTGGGGTGCAGGGTCTGGGTGGGAGTTAGGGAGCGGGAGGGGCTCAGGGATGGGGAGGGGCTTGGGGTGCAGGGTCTGGGTGGGAGTTAGCGAGCGGGAGGGGCTCAGGGATGGGGAGGGGGTTGGGGTGCAGGGTCTGGGTGGGAGTTAGCGAGCGGGAGGGGCTCAGGGATGGGGAGGGGCTTGGGGTGCAGGGTCTGGGTGGGAGTTAGCGAGCGGGAGGGGCTCAGGGATGGGGAGGGGCTTGGGGTGCTGGGTCTGGGTGGGAGTTAGGGAGCGGGAGGGGCTCAGGGATGGGGAGGGGGTTGGGGTGCAGGGTCTGGGTGGGAGTTAGCGAGCGGGAGGGGCTCAGGGATGGGGAGGGGCTTGGGGTGTAGGGTCTGGGTGGGAGTTAGGGAGCGGGAGGGGCTCAGGGATGGGGAGGGGGTTGGGTGGGGGTGCAGGGTCTGGGTGGGAGTTAGCGAGTGGGAGGGGCTCAGGGCTGGGGAGGGGGTTGGGTGGGAGTTAGGGAGCGGGAGGGGCTCAGGGATGGGGAGGGGTTTGGGGTGCAGGGTCTGGGTGGGAGTTAGCGAGTGGGAGGGGCTCAGGGATGGGGAGGGGGTTGGGGTGCAGGGTCTGGGTGGGAGTTAGCGAGTGGGAGGGGCTCAGGGATGGGGAGGGGGTTGGGGTGCAGGGTCTGGGTGGGAGTTAGCGAGCGGGAGGGGCTCAGGGATGGGGAGGGGGTTGGGGTGCAGGGTCTGGGTGGGAGTTAGGGAGCGGGAGGGGCTCAGGGATGGGGAGGGGCTTGGGGTGCAGGGTCTGGGTGGGAGTTAGCGAGCGGGAGGGGCTCAGGGATGGGGAGGGGGTTGGGGTGCAGGGTCTGGGTGGGAGTTAGCGAGCGGGAGGGGCTCAGGGATGGGGAGGGGGTTGGGGTGCAGGGTCTGGGTGGGAGTTAGCGAGCGGGAGGGGCTCAGGGATGGGGAGGGGTTTGGGGTGCAGGGTCTGGGTGGGAGTTAGCGAGCGGGAGGGGCTCAGGGATGGGGAGGGGCTTGGGGTGCAGGGTCTGGGTGGGAGTTAGGGAGCGGGAGGGGCTCAGGGATGGGGAGGGGGTTGGGGTGCAGGGTCTGGGTGGGAGTTAGCGAGCGGGAGGGGCTCAGGGATGGGGAGGGGCTTGGGGTGCAGGGTCTGGGTGGGAGTTAGGGAGCGGGAGGGGCTCAGGGATGGGGAGGGGCTTGGGGTGCAGGGTCTGGGTGGGAGTTAGGGAGCGGGAGGGGCTCAGGGATGGGGAGGGGTTTGGGGTGCAGGGTCTGGGTGGGAGTTAGCGAGCGGGAGGGGCTCAGGGATGGGGAGGGGCTTGGGGTGCAGGGTCTGGGTGGGAGTTAGCGAGCGGGAGGGGCTCAGGGATGGGGAGGGGGTTGGGGTGCAGGGTCTGGGTGGGAGTTAGCGAGCGGGAGGGGCTCAGGGATGGGGAGGGGCTTGGGGTGCAGGGTCTGGGTGGGAGTTAGGGAGCGGGAGGGGCTCAGGGATGGGGAGGGGGTTGGGGTACAGGGTCTGGGTGGGAGTTAGGGAGCGGGAGGGGCTCAGGGATGGGGAGGGGGTTGGGGTGCAGGGTCTGGGTGGGAGTTAGCGAGCGGGAGGGGCTCAGGGATGGGGAGGGGGTTGGGGTACAGGGTCTGGGTGGGAGTTAGCGAGCGGGAGGGGCTCAGGGATGGGGAGGGGGTTGGGGTGCAGGGTCTGGGTGGGAGTTAGGGAGCGGGAGGGGCTCAGGGATGGGGAGGGGGTTGGGGTGCAGGGTCTGGGTGGGAGTTAGCGAGCGGGAGGGGCTCAGGGATGGGGAGGGGGTTGGGGTGCAGGGTCTGGGTGGGAGTTAGGGAGCGGGAGGGGCTCAGGGATGGGGAGGGGCTTGGGGTGCAGGTCTCTTACCTGGGGCAGCTCCTGTTTGGTGGGGGAACAGGCGGCTCCCCACAGGCCACACTGCCCCACGCTCACCTGCGGATCCCCGTCCCCCGCAGCTCCCGCTGCCCATGATTTGTGGCCAATGGGAGCTGCAGGGGCGGAGCCTCCCGGCCAGGGCAGCAATGGGACGGAGCTTCCCAGCACTCACGGTTCTAGCTGGGGGGGAGGAACAGCGGCACAGAGCCACCCCCCGCCACAGGGAGGACTGGCCCTGAACACGGGGGCTTTAGGGGTTGCAGCCATGGGGACCCCCCTTCCCCAGGGCCCTGGGCAGGGTCTTCAAGCCCCTTTCTTAATCCGGCCCTGCTGAGAGCGAACAGGTGATCCCGGTTCATCGAAGCGTCTTCCTAGCCGCCATGGGAACGGCGGGGGGGGGTCGCAGGGCACGGCTGCTACTGCCCCTCATTCCTCCTTTCGCCCCTCACTGGCCGGGGGCCGGCTCCAGGAAGACAACGACTGACCAACCCCACTCAAGGCAGCAGTGAGGGTGGGGCGTGGCGGCGGGGAAGAACCGCTCAATGGGTGACTCTCGGCGACTAGTCTGGGCCCACCCCCGAGCGCTCCGGCTGATGGATCGGCACAGGGCCTCCGACACGGTCGCTGCCCCGGCTGGGCCCTGAGGGGGCTGTGGGAATGGCCCGGGCGTGGGGGCGGGCAGCCAGAGCGGAAGGCGCTGCACGAGGAGGCGGAGGGGAGAGGAAGAGGTGTCCTGCTGACGTAGGGTGGCCGCCAGACGTGGCTCTTGAGGTGTCACCCTCCCGCTCTCTCCCTGTTCCTGGACAGACGGTTTCCCCACGAGTTTCTCACGGCTGACTCGGTTCTCACGCTGGTTTCCTGGTCCCGCTCCGGCTGGAGGGGCTCAGAACGGGACAAGTCCTGTGCTGCTGGCAATGCCCCGGACTCTGACCTCAGGGACACAGCAGCAACGTCCAAGGTGCCCGCTGGGACCCCGCCAGGCCTCCAGCCCCAGCTAGTTACACCTCCTGTAACCCAACATAGTACCCGCGGCAGGGAGAACACAGCCCACTTCGACTGATGGCCAAACCAACCAACCACACCCCTTATGGAAGGCCCGGGAGGAAAAGGACACTGTTCTGTAAGAAAAGAACAGGCTGACCAACAGGCGGATGGGGTGATAAGCCACCGTTATTGCTGAGCTTCCTTCCAGCTCAGATCACGTCTACCTGGGATGCAAGTGAGCAACGAATTAACCCCAGTTCCTGCTTCTCATCTGACTACGTAAATACACGAGAAGCAAAAGTCAGGACAATGTAGCACTTTAAAGACTAACAGGATGGTTTATTAGATGATGAGCTTTCCTGGGCCAGACCCACGTCCTCAGATCAAATAGTGGAAGATCTGAGGAAGTGGGTCTGGCCCACGAAAGCTCATCACCTAATAAACCATCTTGTTAGTCTTTAAAGTGCTACCTAGTCCTGTATTTTGCTTCAGCTACCCCAGACTAACACGGCTACATTTCTGTAAATACACTTAGCAGAGACATCACTCTGCAGGCCCTAATTTAGTAACGTGAACACCTCTATAACGCATAATCCTAAGCAGGTGGGAAATACAATTATCCCCATCCCTGCTCACAGCTTTGTAGCTGACGGCAGCAGTTCTCAGTCACAAAACTGGCATCGGCAACTTACAAGGGGTCCCGGCGATGTGACCCCGACTGCGTATTTCAGAGCGGGTCAGGGAGTATGGAAGAGAACACGGCTAAACCCCCAGGGCGTTCGTGACAAAGTTACATCTTGGGTACCGCTGCGGGCGCCTCTGTCCTGAGCACACAGGGAAGGAAGGATCAAAACCCGTCTGTAAATGAACAGAGGCAGCGTCTGCCTGGGCCGTGCCCCGTGCCCATGGGCGCAGCTACCAACACCCCTTATTTATCCCTTACACCCCCCAACAAATTCTTCCATCAATGGCATTGCTTGCTTAGCCAGTAATCTCCCCTTGTTCTCGCAGGGTGGTCTGTAGGTGCCACTGCAGTACGAAATAATCAGCAGCGTTTCATTGCTCCTTTTTCAGCACCCTGGCTTCGACGGCCCCATTGGCCACTTGGTGCTGTAGCTTCGGCCCAGCTGCAGGTCCCCGTTCCCCCCCGGCTTGTTCGTTTGTTGGAAGCGGTGTGCTAGCGAGCTGGGGAGGTTGCAGCGATTAGTGAAGGATGGGGCTGTCCTTCCTAGGCCGGTCAGTTGCTCCCGTTAGAGGGGCTTTAATGAATCCCATTAATCACCCGCTGGGTGGGGCCCTGTCGGGAGGCGTGATCAGGCTGTGCTTTGGGGGGGCGTTGCTTGCTTCCCCTTTTGAAAAATAGGCCCGTCCCTAGCAATCTGCAATGTTTTAATTGGAAATTAAGTGCGATGGATCGGCCTTTCAGCGCTGATTGATCTCGGGGAGTCTCCCCCAGCCGGCTGGAAAACGCGAAGAAACATTTTGTTTCGAAAACAACTTCTCTCCCTCTCTCTTCCCACTGATCTGACTGAAATTGCTCCTGGAGACTATGCCGCCGAGCCAGACTGGATCTTCTAGCACAGCCCCACGGCCCTGATGGAGATCTGTGGGGCCTGAGATGGAGGAGCTGCGTACAGGTTTGTGGCCTGAATACGAGGGGTTCGGCTGAAGCCCTGAGTACACAGCTCCGGAGCGTTATGATTTGGAACAAAACAGACTCACGCCCTCCCTGTGAAAGCAGAGGAGCCCATGTGGCGTCAACACCCAGCCCCGTGCCTCAGTTTCTCTATCAGTAAAGCGGGGATACGTGTATTTCTCTCGTCCGGCTCTGTAGCTCGGCTTTGTTGCAGGGCACGACGAAGGCTGGCAAGGCACAGATCCCATGCGTTAGTAACAGATCCACAATCATTACTTCAAATTGTTTAAGAGGGACGGAGAGCTGTCTTGGGGAAAACAGCAGCCGAAGAATGGTCGCTTTGTGGCTACATCCATGAACAGGGCTGGCCTGAGGCATTCTGGCACCCTGGGCACGGGCGTGCAGCACCGCCCCCGGGCGCACGGCGCATGCGCAGGCCCACCCGTGGGGAGCGGGCCCACCCCCCTTGAGGGCACAGGCCCGCCCCCGAGGTGCACGGGGCATGCATGGCCCAGTCCGGCCTGGCCGTTGCTGCTGGTGCGCGCACCGGGCCGTGTAGGGCCCTGCAGCCGTGGGGGAAAGGGCGTTGCTGGCCGGTGCCGCAGGGATGCAGGCGGGGCCGGTGCTGCAGGAGCCGGGCGTGCGGCGCCTGATGGCAGCTGTAAGAGATGCTGCGTGCCCCTTACAGCTGCCATCAGGCACCCCCCATCGGTTGGCGCCCTGGGCAGCTGCCCGGCTCGCCCATGCCTCAGTCCGGCCCGGTCCATGAATCACAATTAGCCCTCATATGCTTGCTCCTATTTATACAAATCTGCACCAGGAAGGTAGAACTAGATCCAACCGTATGCATTATTTAACACGCTAGGAAGTGGTAGCTGCCAGCTCTGTTGATTCCGTACCAATTCCCTTCAGCGGTCTGTGGTTTGGCAGGCTCTGCCGCCTGCCTGCCCCCGAAACATTACAGCAATTAGAAGGGCTCCAGCGTGCAAGGAGTAGGCGGCACCCGTTAGGAAAAGCGTTCTCTCGTTGGAATGCAGTTGATTAGCACAGTTGGCCAAACCACATACCCAGCAATGCGGAGGGATACTAGGAAGTGATTAAAACATCCTATGTCTGAGCACCCCGATACCCACATCCTCCTGGGCAGAAATACTCAGTTAGCCGTCCTCCTCTTCCCCCGCACCATCACCTGTGGTCCTCAGCCGGGCATCTCTCCCAAGGCACACAGGTGTGGTCATAGCTCCAATAATGTAGCCACTGACCCCGGCTGCAGCTAACGTAGGATTTCAGCCCCTTTTCCTTACCTGTATTTCCTTCCCCTACTAATGCCGGGGGACCCTTTGCCCAAACATTACAAGGCCTTTAAGCTCATGAGCACATGTCAATTAGTTACCGGGACATCTGCTGTTGTTCCTAACTCCAAATGGCCAGCGTTGGTCCCAGCCGGCCCCGTGCGGTTAGCAGCCAGCAAGTCCGCCAGACTTGTTTCACGGCAGCGTTTTACCGCCTGAGCTCTTACGCGCTAGGGAGGCTCCTGGATAACTGTTTATATCAAGGCCCTTTGGGTCTTAGGCCTTGATTAGCTTAGTGACGGTGTTGTCTAACGTTGTGGCCTCACGGCGGTACTGCCTGATCTAGCAAACACGTATCCCTACAGGCTACAGCAGCGACGGACACGATTATAACAGGGTCCCAAAAGAGCTAGATGGATTCATGGAGGTTAGGTCCCTCGACGGCTGTGAGCCAGGCTGGGCAGGGAGGGCGTCGCTGTCCTCTGTTTGCCGGAGGCTGGGAATGGGGTCACTGGATGGTTCCCTGTTCTGTTCCGTCCCTCTGGGCACCTGGCCTTGGCCGCTGTTGGCCGACAGTACAGGCCAGCTGGATCGTTGGTCTGACCCAGTCTGGCCGCTGTGCTGGCCTCACATCCAGTGCGCACTAGGCCTGGGCTTGTTGACCCGTTTCCGTGCCACACTGCAATGGAAACCTGGCCTCTCCACGACCGCCCTGCCGTTCGGGATCTTGGCTCCTGGGCTGCGAATGTCCCTGAACCACCACGTGCGACCTGGGACCAGCCGGCCTTGCTCCCGCTCGCTCGCCCAGCTGTGCGCGTGGGCGATGTCAACAGCTGCCACGCTGACGGGGGCCACGCCTGCCACTGGGGGGCTCAAGGAACGCCCCCGTTCTCCTTCATGGCCCGAAGCAGCGGGTGGGGCACCTTTCCCGCCCCAGGCCCAGACGGGGGAGCCGGCCACAGAACAGAGACCTGAGCCGTGGATTTGGTTAGTGCACTAGTGTCAGTGTCCACCAGGGGTCCCCCCTAGCCTGCATCATGGGGGACAGTGCAAAAGCTACAACTATGGAGAGAACAATCAACCGTCTTCCCCCAGCAGGGCTGGGGTCCCATAGGAGTCCGTGCAGGGGGCGTGAAGGAGCCGGGGGCAAGGAAAGGGAGCAGCCTTGGAAAGGGTTCAGAAAAGGGCAACTAAAATGATTAGGGGTTTGGAACGGGTCCCCTATGAGAGCGGCTAAAGAGACTGGGACTTTTCAGTTTAGAAAAGAGGAGACTGAGGGGGGATATGATAGAGGTCTATAAAATCATGAGTGGTGTGGAGAGGGCGGATAAAGAAAAGTTATTTATTAGTTCCCTAAATAGAAGAACTCGAGGACACCAAATGAAATTAATGGGGAGCAGGTTTAAAACTAATAAAAGAAAGTTCTTCACACAGCGTGTTGTCAACCTGTGGAACTCCTTGCCAGAGGAGGCTGTGAAGGCTAGGACTATAATAGAGTTTAAAGAGAAGCTAGATAATTTCATGGAGGTTAGGTCCATAAAAGGCTATTAGCCAGGGGATAAAATGGTGTCCTTGGCCTCTGTCTGTCAGAGGCTGGAGAAGGATGGCAGGAGACAAATCGCTTGATCATTGTCTTCGATCCACCCTCTCTGGGGCACCTGGTGCTGGCCACTGCCGGCAGACAGGATACTGGGCTAGATGGACCTTTGGTCTGACCCGGTACGGCCGTTCTTATGTTCTTATGTCGTGGAAAGGAGGTGGGGAAATAGACAGGAAATACCACGCAGGAAAAGAGGCTCCAAACTGTCCCATCACTAGCCGGGACAAGGGGGCCCTGGGGCCCAGGGATTCAAGAGGGCTGGGGGGTTCCAGCCGCTGTCACCGCACTGTGGCAGCCGGAGCCTCCGTCCCTTTCACCTGTTGCCAGAGCGCCACGCGGCACAGTCCGGGCTGGCCCCTTCCTGGGTCCTTCCGGGAGCACGGAGCTGGCGGAGCTGAGGTTGCTCTCCCCCTCCGTAGCACCGCACCAGCGGGAGCGCTGGGGTCTCCCCGAGCCTGCAGGGCCCCCTTGCGGCATCGCTCTCCTCTTCCCGCCAGCCAGGGTGCAACCAAGCGCAGAGCGAGCCAGGCCCTGATCCCTGCCTGGGCATTGGTAACCCGCCCCCAGGTGCCTGCCACCCCCTGCTCTCTGAGATGGGACCAGCCCATCTCCTCCCCCACCCTGCCCCAGGATCTGCCCTCTCTCCCCCATAGCCCTTCCATTTCCGGCACCGGTACCCTCCCCACCCGGTGGAGAATCCCGTGGCCACACTGGGCGGCGGAACGGGCCAGCTCGGCGCCTGGGATTAGCACAGCGCAGGGGTGAGGAAGCTTTTTAGTGTCACAGGCCTTAGAGCCACAGGAAAAAGCAACCGCAGGTCACAGCGGCCAGGGGACCAAAGCTCGGAGCATCTCCCCACAGCAGGGGAGCCGTGGTTGCCGCTTCGTCCCCGTGAGCCGGAGGAACTCGAGTAACAGGCCAGGTCCACGCCGTGGGCTGACGGTCACCGGAACACTCTCACTCACACGCCGCGAACGCGCGGGCGCCGGGGACGGCAGCAGCGCTGGCGGGGCTAATGGGAAGGCGCGGAGCGCTGTCTCAAGGCGGCCGTTTGCTGCCGCCCGAGATATGTCACAGCAAGGTTAAAGCTTTTGTGGAAAATAAATATCACGGTGAAGGTTGGGCTGCTTCTTAGCCGAGCCAGACTCATGAATCCGATCTAGGGAAGCTCCGTATTCCTGGAATAGCTCAGCGGCTCACAAACATTTCTGCATTTATCCTCCCACCCCCTGTGGGGCAGGGCAGTTCTAACATCCTCACCGAAGGGGAAACCGAGGCACGGAGCCACTCTAGACGTAGCTACATGGCAATGAGAAACCTGTGGCAGCGTCTAGAGATTTGGGCTCATGGTATCGTACTAAAAACATATGTACAAGCTGGAACGCCGTGGGCATCCGATGCCAGTGTGGATATGCCCACAGATGGGAAACAGATGCTTGTTTTTTGCACTGGCCGATAAAGAAAAATATCCCCAAGTCCAACCCGCAGAGGCAACAGGCTGCCAGAGAGAAGTGAGACTCTAGCAGACAGCCTCTGCACTGAGTGGGGTCCGAGTGGGCATTTCTCATCAAAATGCTGCAAAAATAACATTTTGATCACCTTTAATTTTGAAAAAAAATGACTCTTCCCAGCAAGAATCTTTTTAAAAATATATAATTCCTTTAGGCTACGTCTACACTGGCACCCTTTTCCGGAAATGCTTAAAACGGAACAGTTTTCCGTTATAAGTGTTTCCGGGAAAAGCGCGTCTACATTGGCAGGATGCTTTTCTGGAAAAGCACTTTTTCCGGAAAAGCGTCCGTGCCAATCTAGACACGCTTTTCCGGAAAAAAGCCCCGATCGTCATTTTCGCGATCGGGGCTTTTTTGCAGAAAACACTACTGTGCTGTCTACACTGGCCGTTTTCCGGAACAGTTTTCCGGAAAAGGACTTTTGCCCGAACGGGAGCAGCATAGTTTTTCCGGAAAAGCACTGATGATTTTACAGTAGATCAGTGCTTTTCCGGAAATTCAAGGGGCCAGTGTAGACAGGTGGCAAGTTATTCCGGAAAAGCGGCTGATTTTCCGGAATAAGTGGCCAGTGTAGACACAGCCCTCGAGAGAAAAAAGCTCATCTGCCAAACAATATATTTTCATTTTCTCAAACGGAAACAATTGGCGTGATCCTCCAAAATGAATTTTTTTAAAACCCCGTGTGTTTGGCAAGGAAACGTCACATTTGCTGTTGCGCCTTCCGTTTCAGAATGGAAAAAAAGTCACAATGTCTGGTTATTGCCGATGCAATGAAACGTTGGGTCCCCACCCAGCTGTGGCTCTGAAACCCAAAGCACCGTTGAAGTGATGATGAAACGGTACAAGAGCCTCAAGCTTGGACAGGTCCCTCCTTTCTGGTACTTCCGGCGTGGCTACAGCTGCCCGGTTTGGAGCAGGTCTCCGCCACGGTTGGGATACAGTTAGATCCGGTGCTGCACCTCGCGGCCTTTCTGAGTTCGGACTGCTTCATTTCTAGAGCTTGTTAAAAAAACCCACATCAAACCAGACGTTTTGTTCCAACCTTCCACCGGGAATTGGGGTTTTTTGATTAAAAACGGGAACTAAGCAAAAAATGTTTTTGTTCGGGTTTCAACCTGAAACACGGCAGCTTAGAAGGGCTGGTCTTGATTGTTCACAGCAAAAATTTCAGCAGATTTGAAGTTTGGTTTTGGTTTTTTGCAAAAGGCTTTAATAATTAAATTCTTCTGGGGCAAAAAGACATTTCGGCAGAAGCACTGTGATCGGCTCGCTCCTTATTTTGTTCTGTGAGCGTCTGCGAGGGATGCAATCAACGCTGGAAAAGCCAACGTGGGCCAGACCTTGAGGTTTCCACCTCCGCTGGTGGGACCCATCTGCTGCTCGGCCCACACAACAGTGCCCTGAAAATGCTCCCTTCTCCCTGCTGGGTGCCTGTGTAGAGAGCACCGTGCCAGCGCTGACCTGCATTCGCCCCAGCACAGAGCCATGCCCGGGACCCACTGCCCCAGAGCACCAAAAGCCGGGAAGACGACACAGGATGCGAAGTTGGGTAGAGGTTCTATAAATAGCAAACGCTGCCGATCCGGCCCATTCACTTTGGCTGAGACGTTTCTAAGAATACTCACAGAGGCGCCTCCTTCTCTCCTTTCATAGGCCGCGTCTTTGGGTTTATTGATTGGGGATATGAATAGCAAATTGCTGCGTTTCACCTGGCTCTCTGCCTTAAAACCCCCCAAACGTGGCCTTGCGCTTTTAAAACCAAGGACCTCAAGCAGCCCCATGGCCCCGTGTGTGACTTCTGCCTTGTGGGCTGCCAGCTACACCCCCTCTGAATAGCACCCCCCCGGCTAATAACCTGCTGCAACACTGAAAACGCAGGGAAAGTTGTGCCGTTAAGAAATCCAAAAGCCATGTCTACACCCAAACTTGCATCGGTGTAGTTAAACCAGAGCTGATCCCTGTGCGGACACTCTCCTGTACCAGTTTAAGAAGGATTTCGTTTAGCTTAAATCGGATCCATAGCTACGCTGGCAAAACGTGGTAGCGTAGGCGTGGCCTGTGTCAGGTAGAGACGAGGATGGGGAGACCACCACACAACCACGAATACGAAATAAACCACGATGCAATTCCAGGCCGGACGCCGCACTCTTGAAATCAACCGATGAGTTGCCGTGGACATCAGCAGAAGCAGCCGGATCAAGACCTGTGGAGATGGGGCTGTTCCCTCGTTAAAGCCAGGCCGCTCCGCGTGGGCGTTCCCAGCTGGTGCACGAATGGTGCACTTGGTTGTCATTCAACCTTACCCCAGTCAGCTTAAGCTTTGCGGGGAAAAGCCACTTCTAAAAGCAAAGAGGATGTAGCCTAGGCAGAGCACCCTGTCCGGATGGTTCGGGGTGGCCGCCCCAGGCCTTGCATTTTAAGGGGCCCCGCGGCAGCCACCTCAACCGTCTTATGGATGGGGCCCAGGATTTTTGGGGGGCAGGGTCTGACACTGAGCGGCCGCGGGAGTCGCCCCTCCCTTACTCATTGCGCCCCCACCTGCTGCTCTCTCCGACCCTGCTGCGTTCTGCTTCACTGCAGCCGCAGGAGGCAGGGCCCTGGGCCAAGTCTGCCCCAGTCCCGGCTGCCACGGTGAAGCAGCCCGCAGCAGGCTCGGAGGGGGCGGCAAGGTGGTGCAATGCAGGCTACCAGGCCGTGGTGAATGCGAGAGGGGGCTGACCCCTCCTGCTGTCCCGCACCAGCCCCCCCCCTTAATACCCCAGCTTGCATTGCTCAAGGGAGGGGGCTTCAGGCATGAGGATGGAGCAGGGGTGGGAACGGTCAGGCTGGGGGCAGAGCAGGGGCAGGGCTTGGGGGAAGGGGTGGAGCAGCGGCAGGGCGGGGGCAGGGCCTGCAGCGGGGGCGGGGGGGGGTTGCCTTAGGGACAGCCCCGTGTCTAGGCGCAGCGGGCAGGCCTGGCCACACCGCAGTCCGTAGCTCGACAGCTATTCCCACCTCCTCTGCGCGAGGGCCAAGCCCACACCGAAAAGCGGCACCCCGGGGAGAGGGGCTCACCCTCTGAATCGCCGGGGCCACCGCCCCCCTGAGCCCCGTCAGCGGGCCTGCAGGAGGGGGGCCCTGGTACAAACTAGGCAAAGGGCTACTGTGGCTAGGAGACACGGCCATTCCGCCCGAGGCCATTCCTGCCCGCGTCGCCCAGCCCTGCACTGGCCCGGCTCACGTCACCGTCCTCGCAGCTCTCGGAATCGGCTGCAGGCCCCCGCAGCAGGAGAACGTCAAGGTCACATTTCTATGTATTAGATCCATCGCAGCAGCTCCCAAGGAGCCCCTCCCCGACACAGGACAAGGGCAAAGGCAGCGGCCGGGTCCATAGAACGATCCGGGCGTTAGTCGAGACAGAAGGCGCTCGATCAATCTGAGAGTCAGCCGGCGGGGGTGCTGCCTGGCAGAGAACAGAGGCGCTCGGCTCCCCCAGGCACCAAGCCAGGCCGCTGCCTTGCAGGCACGGAGCAAAGCCCCTGCAGTCACCCGCTGGGTCGGATCTGCTGGGGACAGAGAGCAGACAAAGGACCCGCTCTTCGCCTTGGCTCCACGTGAGCAGAAGTCACTAGGCCTACAAACCCCACGGAGAGGAAAGCAACAGCCCCTGGCCAGCTTTGATCACCAGGCAAGTCAAGGGTGATCGCCACAGACAATTCACCCTTTAATTGCCAATTAGCTTGAGACCGGTGGCATTAGGTACCGCTGAGGTCGCCGCCCCATTGTGCTGGGCCCTGCACCCGCCAATGCCAACGCCAGGAGGGTAGCGTCCATGAATTTTCTTATGTGCACCAGTGTGGCGGTGACGTGTGACGTGTGACACGGAGCGGGCGTGCGGCACGGCACCCTCCTACGGGTGCACAGAACAAAATTCCTGTGGCCAAGGAGGCCGGAGTGTGGGAAGGGCCTGGAGCAGCAGGTGGGGGTGCAGGGGTGTGAGGACTCTAGGGAGGGGTTGAGGAGCTCAGGACTGGGGCACAGGCTGGGGTGCCAGGACCCGTCTCGGGGTGCAGGCTCTGGGGTGGGGCTGGAGACGAGGGCTTAGGGCTGCAGGAGTGGGACTCCAGGTTTGGGGAGGGCTTGGGGTTGGGATGCCATAGGGGATACAGGCTCTGGGCTGGGGGCAGGAGCATGCAGGAGGCAGCTCAGGGTTGGGGGGCTCGGGGTTGCCTGGGCAGCTCCCTACTGGGGATGGTGAGGCGGGGCCCTTTTTCCCCCGGCCATGGTGGCTTGACGCTGGCATGTCATGGGGAGCTGCATGGCTGCACTGCTTGGGCGGAATTTAGGAGGGTGTGTGGGACATTTTCAAAGGGGACTTAGAGCTCCATCCTCAAAAGGTATCTAACGAATGGGAGGTGGGGGCCCACAGCTCAAAGGCTAGGCCCTCGGACTGAAGTCCGATAGGAGCCCCTGTCGCGTTTGGACAACTATGAAACTCAGGCCTTGTGACGCTGAGCAGTGAATCGCCCGATGGCCTTTAAACGTCTGGACCTGGGCCTGGGAGACTCCTTTGGCTCGGGTTGCCAGATGGCTTAACAAAAAATACCGAACACTCTTCCCCCTCAGAAAAAATCCACCGGGAAAAAAATTCTGTTGAGAAAAAAAAAAGGGGGAGACCAGGAGACCAAAGTTGTCGAGCCAAAAAAAAAAAGGGCGCTGCGTCTTTAAATGGCCCCATGCTCCTCACTCCCCTGCTCCTGCCATATGTGGCAAGGGAAAATTGTCCCCAGCGGCCTTCCATCCAAGAGAAACAGGAAGTACCGGACATGTGGGTTTTTTACCAGCCCGGCGACCCGAATAACAGACAGTCCGGGTGAAACCAGGCCGTCAGCGCCTCCGTCTCTCGGTGCTTCTGAAACCACCCCCAGGGGATTGGCTGCAAGAGAGCAGGGACAGAGCCCGCATCTCCTCACCCACGGGCGACCATCTCAGCCCCCCGCCATCTTTCCTCCTGGCAAAGGAAGCCTTGACGAGCGCATGATTAATGGCCGCAATTAACCTAAGAAATACACGAAATCTACATGGTGCAAAGGAGTCATCGTCTAGACGCAGAGCCCAGAGGCACCAGTAGCGCGTCTCTGTGACGCCGCGCCACACACGCGCGGACGTTAGAAGAGCATTGCAAGGTGCAGCCTGCCGAGTGATGTTCCCGGCGTCACTCAGAGACGCGAGATAACAAACATCCACGCTACTTTCAGTCCTCAGATCCAGACGGAGAACACCCCGGAAGCAAAGCCGGGAGGCAAAAAGCAAGCTGCACTCGCAGGCAGCGAGGCACAAACCTTCCCCCCCTCCACTTCATGCAGGCTGTTTGCAGATGGATTGCAAATCCATACTTTTTCACAGGGCCCCCTACCCTGCAAGCGGAAGCCTCCCCTGCCTCCGTCTTGCAGCGATAGCTTGCAATCCCAAGCCCGTTCTCCTCCCTGCAATAGGAAGCGTGCTCCTTTGCAGGGGTCATTCGGCAGAGCGCAAAGCGCTCGACCAAACATGGCAGCCACCCTCTCCAAAGACAGGGAAACATCAGCATCTTTGGTGCAGCAATAGGGAAACTGAGGCATGAGATGACAACGTGGCACCCACGAGGATCACCCAGGAATTCTGAAGCTGCCCCGGATCTCAGTTACAGACCAGATCTGCTGCATTCTGTGAAAGATCAGGACACGCAGGGGCTCAGGCAAAGCCCCTCTAGGGCATTTAGGCTGCCGAGGGTCTGAGCCTTCGTTCCCAGTAGCCTGGATACTGCCTGTCTCGCTGACGCACATCGAGTGTGCCGGCTACGGGCTCTCTGGCGCAGGACTGCAAACGCCCCATCCCTCTCCAGCAAGCTGCACACTGAACCCTCACGCTGCTTTCCCCCTCGGCCGGGCCAGCTGCCACAGGGCCTCCCATGCTGGCAGCTTCAGCAGCGCGCGAGAAGCCAGCGCAAGCGAGGAGACGAAGGCGAGCGGCTCCATTTGCGGCCCTTGGCCCTTCTGAAGGTTCCAAGCCAAGGCCGTGCTTGCGGCTACAGCTGGGATCACAGCCCCGGAGAGCGGAGACTCCTCTTTGCACAGACCAGATCCCACCTGGGCACAGGAACCCGGATCCCTGGGTGGCCCCCAAGTCTCCTCTGGAGCGACTCCATTTCAGGGGGGAGAGGCATCGAGTCTCCTCTCAGCCGAGGTGGACCGTCCACGCCAAGCTCCAGGACCTGTTCATGCCGGAGACCTGCCTCCTGAAACGACACGGCGCTCCTGTTCCAGAGGGGCCAACGTCCGTCATGCTGGGGCATCTGCCAGTCCCGGCCAGCCAAACCTTGATCCACGGGGAACCTGGAGGCGAAAGACTCCGTGCTCCTCTCTGCCGGCAGCAAGACGGAGAGGGAGAGGGGGCCACATGCCCCCTCCAGTTTGCTGCAGCATCTGAGAGCAACCAGAGGATGTTCGCCAGAGGAGCTGGTGAAGCCCAGGACTCCAACAGGGTTCAAAAAAAGAGCTAGATCAGTTCATGGAGGACAGGTCCAGCGATACTTATTAGCCAGGCTGGCTAGGGAGGGTGGCCCGGGCCTCTGTTGGCCTGGAAATGGACGACAGGGGAGGGATCAGGTGACGATTCCCTGTTGTGTTCCCTCCCTCTGGGGCACCTGGCAGGTTTGGCAGACGGGACACTGGCCAGATGGACCCTTGGTCTGACCCAGGGTGGCCGCTCTGACCACGAGGAGTCTGGGCTGCTCCATTTGGGGGTTCAGGCAAAAGAAGAGGTGCAGAAAGAAACTGCTCCGCCGATGGTCCCCCCGCCCGCTCGCCCGGCATCGTGCGTTGTGTTAACGTCCCCGCAGAGGGACCCGCCAGAGAGTCAACGTCCTGCTTCTCCCTGCGCTGGAAGCCACTGACACCGGGCAGACACGCTGCCCTCGCTGATCCAAGCCCCCCGGCAGACAGAAGCGCAGTTGGCTCAGCCTGCCTGGCCCCTGGCCCCGCTCCACCTGGGAAGGCTGCAGGGAAGGGGCTGGTAGCCGGGACGCACCACATCTGGCCAGGCACTGGAAGGCAGGCCCTGCCCGAGTCTGCGGAGGAGTCGTTTGGAGCAAGGGATGGGGAGAGAGCAGCCACAAGCCATCCCCTGCAATGCACCCGCCAGCCCCAGCCCCTGGGGGGCTAACGTTAAAAGAAATCTTCGCCCGGCTGCCAATGATTCCCCGCCGCTCAGACGAGCGCTTAGCGTCAAAGGGGGTGGGGAGAGGGGACATGCTGCAGCATTTCTCGTGCCCGGAGGAATCGATGGGACCCCGGGCCGGGATTCGGGGGTGCCTCTCCTGGGGTCGCCGCGCAGACCATGCAGCCCCGGAAGGGGGAGGTGTCTTTCGTGCTGTTGCGATGTTGGGCGCTGCCAGGGGCCAGTGCAACGCGGCCCAGAACACAACACCCAGGGGCTGGCCTGCCCCACGCCCGTCTCCAGGGGGCGGTGGGTTCTGACAGCGGCTGCAGGCTTCCAGAGGCTGCCAGACCCCGCTCCTATAGCCAGTTCGTCCCCGCTGAAAGGGAGGCCTCTTGCCCATCTCGCCTGACCCTGGCAAAGCACAGACCAGAGGGCTCCACCGCCAGCCTCCCTGTCACCCGGCCTTGATGGCCCCCCACGTCCCAGACGAGAGGCTCCGAAGGTTAATTGCCCTCCCTCTGAAACGCCCGGGGCTCACTGCTAGCCTGCAGTCGCGTGGCTTCATCCCCGGCGAGCGCCGAAGGCCTTCTTCCTGTCACACGGCCAGCCCCTCCGCCCCCGGAAATCTCCTCTCGGTGCAGAGACGGCCAGACGGGGTTCGCGTCGCCCCTTGAAATCCTCCCGGAAAAACGGAGCAGGTTTGAGTTCCTTACGCCTCCCCGGAGAAGGCCGGTTTCCCAGCCTGCCGAACAATCTCAGCATCCTTGTTGAAGTGCGGACACGTGACCCGAAGAGCCGTCCTTGTCCCAATCTCTCTGATCTCAGACCCCCTCCTGACTCCCACAAGCCTTGGCCACGCCCCAGCCCCCAAGCTTCGGGAACCTTCAGATCTTCCTCTTAACTTCGATGTACAGCAGTGCTCACCAGCCAGTCGATCGGGATCTACTGGTAGATCTTGGTGCCTCTGACAGCTGATCCTGACTGGTTTGGCTACGTGGCTATCAAGTGCCGGCACTTCAGCCGCTCCTCCTCCCACTGGGAAGGGGTTCCAGACCCAGCAGGCCGGGAGCCCGGCAGCAGCAGGGGCCAATAACCTTTGCGTCCCAGATGAAGGGAACCAGGAAGCAAATGCCAGCAGCGCCAGGTGGTTTCGTAGCCGAGCCTCTGCTGGTTTCGGGGAGGCCCTGTTCTCACGCTGGGAGCTTTCAAAAGGTGGTCAGCAAAAATACCGCCCCGCCCAGACTCCAAGGACCGGCCAGCAGCCTCCTTTGCCCTCGGCTCGCTGAAAGAGTGGGTTATTCAACCCTCCGCCACTTGGCGCTGTCCGGTCTATGGGGGTCTTCGCGCTGATGGCCCCACACAGAGCGGGGCCTCTTCTTCGGGTAAGGACCTGCACCCAGCTCGAGCTCCAGCTTTGCTTGCTCCATTGAAACCAGTGAGGTGAGGCCCATTTACACCAGCCCAGGGACTGGCCCAGGCCTCCAGCCCGCAGGGGCCCAGAGAGGGTCAGTCTAGGCCGAACGCGAGGAAACGTTTCCAGGCTGCATGCGCTGTATTTTCCGGGGGCCTGGTCTCTCCAGAGGCATGCTGGGAACCTGTCTGCCAGGCCTAACCCATGTGGAGCCAATGTGCCAGCGACCACATTTACTGCCTGCGAGCCACACATCTTCCTGCCGTGTCCCCCGTCCGGGGTGAGGGCGGCCGAGGACGCAGAGAGCTGCCCTGCTTCCCGACGTCGTGCAGCTGCACCAGGGAAAAACGGGGCTAGCGGGAGCCGGCCACCTTCCATAGAGGCTGATCTTCGCAGCACTGCTAGCACCAGCTGAGCCCCCTGCTCCGCGGAAGGAACGTGGAGGGAGGGGATGCCCTCCCGCTGGGCCGGTCCCATAGCCTCTGATCGGTTTTCTGCATGAAACCACGGAGAAACCACGGAGCTCCATCCCCTGCAGCCAGCTCTCCTCAAAGCCCATGGAGCGCAGAGCTTCCACGTGGTCCCAAGGGTGCAGGGTGCCTGAGACGACAGAGCCACGCCTCTCCCTAAAGAGGAGATGAAGGGGGGATAGGATCGAGGTCTATAAATTCATGACCGGGTGTGGGAAAAGTGAATAAGGAAAAGTTATTTACTTGTTCCCATAACCTAAGAACTAGGGGTCACCAAATGAAACTAATAGGAGGTGGCAGGTTTAAAACAAACAAAAGGCAGTTTTTCTTCACTCAGGGCACAACCTGTGGAACTCCTTGCCAGAGGATATTGTGAAGACCAGGACTTTAACAGGGTTCAAAAAAAGAGCTAGATAAGTGCATGAAGGATAGGTCCATCAATCGCTATTAGCCAGGATGGCGTCCCTAGCCTCTGTGTGTCAGAGGCTGGGAATGGATGACAGCAAAGGGATCCGCTGATGATTCTGTTCCCTCCATCTGGGCATCTGGCGTTGGGGACACCGGGCTGGCTGGACCTTGGGCCTGACCCAGTCTGGCTGCTCTCATGTTCTTCCCCAAGCCCCTGAACGAGATCGCCGACTCTGAGCCCCTGTGCTCATGGAAGCCAGAGAGCCCCGCCCAAAGTTCTGAGGCTCCTGAGTGTGTCTCCTCCAAACTGGCCCAACTTGAATCTTTTCCACGTCTTTCCCAAGCGAGGGCAGGAGAGGCCAGCCTACGGGGCCCAGCAGCCCCCTCGCCGCACGCTCCGCTCAGCGACGCCGGGGCAGAAAGGCCGTTGAAGGCTCCTGCGGGCACTGTCGGAGGTGCACCCGCTGCGAGAAAGCCGCTCGCTTGTATCTGCACGCACCCGGCTCGCCTTCGCCCTCCAGAGCCAAAGGAAGCGATTCCCCGGAGCGTCCCCGTTGCCCCGTTGACAGTGCCCTGCCTTGGCTTGCCCGGGAGCGCCCCCGGCTGCCAGGGTTACTGGGGCAGTGTTGGGGCGGGTGCTGGGGGTGCTCATGCAGGGCTTTGGCTGAGGCTGGACATGGAGCGTGCAGAGCCCAGTTTTGCGCAGTGCTCGGGAGCTGCAGATGCAATAACTCACAGAGCCCGTTCTGTCCTCGCTCTCAATGCGCCACAAGGCAAAGCACCGGCCCCGGGGAAGGAGCAGCCCGGCCGGGGTGCTCAGAGGCTGTTCCGGAGAGGAAAGGACACACGGGCCATTGGGCGTGCCGCAAGGGGGCTTTTTAACCCCAGCTGAGTTTGCCAAAAGGCAGCTGAGTCCACCCCAGCATGACAGGCCTGGCGATGGGGGGAGAGGGGGGCAAATGCCTTGGGGCCGGGTGATACCAAAGGGCCCAGAGATCCTACTGAGATGCTACGGAGTCAGAGCCCTGGGCCCTTTTAATCGCTGCCGGAGCCCTGCCTGGCATGCTCCGGGCGGCATTGAGGGCTGCCTAGCTCTGGCCCCGCCCCTTCTGCCCGAGGCCCCGCCCGTCTGGGGCATGGAGCAGGGCCCCCTCCCCCATCCAGGTCCCAGCTAGGCTGTCGGCCCCGCTGATGGCAGCTGATGTTTTCTTACAAGACAACGGGAAAGCCGCTACCTCGGGCTGGACTGCGACTCGGGCAACCCGCCCACGTGGGCTCTGAGCCAGGCTCCTGAGGTGGACCAGAGAGCTCCAGCCCTGAGCGTCAAGCTCCTTAGTGTAGCCATGGCCGCAGGGCCCCTGGAGGGAGGTGGCCGGTGGGAAAGCCCACGCTGCCGTTCTGCTTACGCCTTCCAGAGCAGAGGGGCAGGAAGTGGGTGGCGAGGGACAGAGCGTTGGCGCCATAGTGCCACCAAAGGCCTGCGTATCCGAACCAGCACGGGGGGCGGGTGGTAACACGGAGAACCTGCCAGACGTGGGCGCTGGGTGCCCCATGGCTTGGGGAGGCACGCGCCCCCTCAGCCCCGCCCACCAGAGCCCAGGCCTCCCCCCCCACACACTGGCTGGTGGCCTTTCCCCCTCCTGCCCCAGGGTAGTGCCCCAACCTCCAGAGAGCCAGGGGCAGGGCAGCCACAGCCTCCCCCAGCCCTGGAAAACCGGCGGGCACTGCGGCTACAGCCTCCCCTGGCCCTGGAGAGCCGGTGGGTGGCACAGCCGCAGCTCGGAAGGGCTGGCGAGCCAGCCAGGGCACAGGGCTGAGGCAGAGCCACGCACAGCCCTGACCAGCAAGGCCCTCCCGTCTGCCCCAGCACTGGGCAGCCAGAGCGGCCCCAGCCCTGGGAGGGCAGGCGGCACCGTCCCCCACTTGCCTGCCTCAGCCTCTGGCATCTCAACAGCAGGCGGGGGCAGTGGGTCTGGGGCACGCGGGTGCGGGCAGGTGAGGCACTGCCTTCCCCTACGTAGGCTGCCCACTGCCACGCGGCCAGTGCTCGGGGGGGGGCGGGGCAGGGAGGCCCGTGCCGCAGGGAGGTGCTTCGCTCTGCCCTGGGTCCATGCCAAGCCACAGCCTCCCGATAACCATCCCCACAGCGGCTGTGAGCCAAGTGACTTTGGAAGACTCCGCTTTTCCTCAGGTTTTGCGCCCTCGTGGTGCCGCAGTCGCACCCAGCCCCGGAGCCCGTCGATTGGCATTTCCGCCTCTGACTGGGCTTGCCTGGCTCCTCAGCGTAACCTTCTTTGGGAAGAGGGCTTGGAACGCTCCTTCAGCGCAGGATGGAAAATCCTATTGAAAATGTTAAACTACATGCTTAACCAGTTAACCCGCCCGCCATGGTGTGGCACAGTGGGCTCGGCCTGGCTGGGTAGCGGTTAACTGGTTACCCTGGTAAGCATGCTGGTGAGGCAATGTAACTGTTAACCCTTTCCATCTCTGCCTCAAACCAAGCATGACAACATCCCAGTGAGGTGTTTCACCTTTTCCCTGCGTTCTCTCAGCCAAAATTCGGTCTTACCGTAAGGGGCTTTGGCTGTATGCGTTTGGGTGTAACGAAGCCCAGAGAGACTGCCCCTGTGAGATTTCGAGCCAGCTGCAGATGCGCAACGCCAGCCGCCAGGTGGCTTTATTTTAGCTTTTCAGGGAACCTTAATTTTTTAGATTGGAGACCAATATTGTATGAAAGGAGCAGAGGGCAACACAGGACCTGAGTTCCAACGTCTTGCACAATGAGGCTTCCCGTATGCTTCCCCACCACAGGACCTCGCCGTACGCTGAGGCAGGACCCGGGAGGCTCCCTAGCCCCGATGTCCAAATTAGAACCTTTAACGAGCAGCGATTATGGGGCCACGTTATCCACCGCTGACAACTCGTGTGGAATCTCAAACGTGTTACAACCAACACAGCTCAGACGTGCAAAGTAGCTGCAGGAGGTGGGTGGGGAAGGGTCTGAGCTACGTCTGCGGTCACAACAGTCTAGATTTACCTGGGCTGTGGACCTCACCTACATCATCACAACAATCGGATGAAATTATGCTTAATTACAAGCACGTTTTCTTCCAATTAGCCTCTTGACAGGACCACAATTCATCTGAATGATATGGAAAGTTTGCAGAGCCTCTTAATTACATCACTGTGGGTAAATAAAAGCCTGGCACCAATGCTAAATTCCTTAACGAGCCCATTTTTAAATGAATTTTAACCTGGATACTAATGAAGAGAGTAGCCTGTAAATCCCCATAAGAAAATCATTTCAGAAAGTAATCAGAGACTTTTCATTGCTGTCATTCCGGAGAGGATACACTGTATTTTTCATGCATAACAAAGAAACCGAATCCCTCCTTGGAGTGCAAAAAAGAACCTCTTCCCTGTGTTGCTGTTGCTAAAAATCAGTGCATCGTGCACCTGTCACGCTATAGGGTTTTCGCCTGGGTGCTGCAAACTTTCCTCCCTGGAGACTGCTATGTCCCTGCGGCCTGCTAGCCACTCATTCTGGGACACCCAAAAGCAGCAGCCTGAGCCGTCTTGTTGTTTATCACAGGCTCTTCAACTTACTACAGGCTGCAGAGAAAGCCACCTGCAAGCCTAGAGGAGAGAGAGGGCACGATTCTCCGGACCAATCCACACAGAGATCTCCTATCTGCACTGCAGATCTCTGTTGCATAGCTTGTCACGCTTCTCGGGGGATGCAGACTCAGCAGAAAAAATGTGGCACAGATCCACACCGGAAGGGAGCCAGGAGAGATTTGTTTAGTGATAACACTCCCCTCGTCCTTTAGACTGGAATCTCCTGGAGGCAGGGACTTTGCAGACAAATATAAATGGGAAGGGCCACACACAGCTATGGTGCGGCCTACAGAACACCCAGGCAAGCAGACTCTCCATAGTATAGAGATTAAAGAGCTTATTAACTCGCAGCAAAATGCATCTCCTGTAGCACCCCAGCCTACTAAAATACAACGGTCGGGCTGGAAGTCAATTGTAATCGGCTCAGAGCAGGAGTGAGGCCCGTATGTTTTACTCAGACATTCTGGGCCGCTAATAATTGAATACATCTACGATATAATTTCGAACCTTTGTCTGTCTGTCTGAGAGTCTGGCCATCTGTCTATTTGTTCAAGAACTCCTCCTAAAGGGTGAGAGCTAGGGCCGCCAAATGTGGTATGCAGCTTCCTTTTATCATAACTTAAAGCGAGGTAAGGGATTGTGCCAGGACAATGGGATATGCCTGGAATTTGATTGTTTCTCCAACAATGGAAAGGGAGGGGCCTGCTAGCAGGGGCAGTTATACTGTAGCATGACCACAAGGGGGCAGCAAGGGGCCAGAGATGGGGACTGGGCCAGCAGGGAGCAGGGGTGGAAAAAGGGACAGCGTTCTACTATTTCAGAGAGTTTGTCTGTTTCTGTGTCGGTCTGTCTGTCCTCCAGCTGGGGGACATGCACCCCTCCCTTGGCTGTGCCCACTGCAGCGGCCATGGCGAGGCGCTTGTCACTTGGCCCCAAGATGCTGCGGCGAGAGAGGGTTGGAGTGGTCCTCTCTGCCCAGGGCAGCCTGCCTATTGAACCGCTCCTCCCCAGCCCCACCCCAGAGCGATGAGTTAAATGAAAAAAACTAAACTTATGGGAGTTAAGGACCCAAGAAACATCGGGTCCATCTTCTAGTTCGTAAATAAACAACAGCACTACTACCCCTAAGGGCGTGTCTTTGTCGGACACTAGGGATGCCGACACGCTCCAAACACGGTGAGAGATGCCCTCGGAGAGCTAGTCTACAGGCAGTGACTAGCCCTGTAACATTCCCGGTGTGGGACCAGCCATGCTTCACCCCACGCCGCACGGCCTCCTCCATCTGTCCCTGCATGTCTGCAGCATCTCTCCCTGGTGGCTGGGATTCCCACAGGCCTCCAGCGCGCCCTCGGGTTGGTCGCTAGCACGGAGCCTGCTGCTCAGGTTCTGCTGCTCCAGGTTCCGGAGGGGCCGGGACAGCTGGGATTGTACTGTCCTGCCGCTCACCAGGGCTGTCCTCACCCATACACAGAACCCGCATCTGCGTAGGGCGCCCAAAAATGTGGGGCACCGCTGGGTCTTAATGCCCACCCTTGTGGCTCTTCCCGGCCCTGTTCCGTGGCTGCTTCAGCCCGGGAAGTCTAACTCCAGAGAGAAGCTAGTTACCCTGCAAGTGACAAAGCCGGACAGCTCTATCAGCAGAACACGGAGCTTGTGAAAGAGCCATTCCCGTGGCATGGGAGCCATTTAACAGGCATTTGCCAACCCCCGGGCCATACTGCCAGTTTCTGAATTGACACTGTTAGTCGACAGGACCTCAGGATACAATCGGCTTTAAAACTATTGCGTTAGTGTGTGGCTGAAAATGATTAAATCACAGCTCTAAAAATTGGAAGGAGAGGGATTGACTTGCTGGGGATACGCTGCATTAGACTCATTTAGTTTGGTGGCCTGTGTCTCTAACGACCATGCCCAAGATGTGACCACCAAGCCCTTGCTACCAAGCCGGGAACGCACAGTGTTCAAAGCCGGTAGGCCACGCGAAATCCCCCAGCACCAGAGATGGGGCCACAGGAAGGCTGACTGGGAACAGATGCTGGCCCAGCTGCTGTGGCTGGGGATGTCCTGAGCTGGGAGGTGTTGGTCCAATTTGAAAGCCAGCTCTCTCGCTGCTTGCAAGCCTCTGTCTACAGAGCACATGAGCGAGCGGGCGAGAGAAAGCAGGAGGCCTGAGTCATTAGGATCCAGGTTTGATCAATGGCCCTGCAAGGGAGTCGATTTTTTTTTTTTACTTTCCACCCACTTTGCCAGATTAACTTTTAAGAGCAGAACAAAGCAGCACAGCACAACGGCAGCAGCAGCGCTTCTGATCAGCTGCTCTAGGAACCTCTCGCCCATGCATCAGAGCACAGGAGAGCTTCCCCTGCACGTTGGCCAGCGAATGCTCTGATCTGCGCTCTCTGGTGCATGGCTGGTGGGCGTGCTAATGACATGAGGGTTTCCAGGCACCTCACGAGGCAGCAATTGGAGCAACTGGCCCAAATCAGACGCGTCACAGTTCAAGGAGCTGCCTGCAGGCATCTCGGCCGGTCTGCCTCACTCCTGACCCATAGCTCCCCCGCCCCTCACTGCTGGGAGGCTGCACTGCACTCCCAGGCTGCAGCGTGGGCCTGCTATTCCCCCCAGCACTGCTCGGCCAGTTCGCCTCCCTCCTGATGCGCAGCGTCCCCGCTCAGCCAACCCTTGCCTCTCGTCACGCCAATGCACCGGCCTCCCCTACCATGGCCCCACCTACTCTTCCAGCCCGGAGCCCTGCAGGAGGACCACAAAGCGCTCTTCCGCTCACCTCGCTCTGGGCCGAATGGAACACGGCCATCCGACCACACGTGGGCTTTTCCCTGAGCCACTCACGAATCACACAGAGAAAGGCACCCGCCACTTCCCCCCGACGCCCCACCCCAGGCTCTCGGAGCTGTACCATCTCGCCCTGCTCAGAAGCCTGGCCAGTGTACGCCCGTTCCCCCGCCTCTCCCTCCCTCCACGTGGGGAAGGCACGTGCAAGCCGTGATAAGCTGACACTAAGTATGACCAGACGACACGGCTGGTCACCAATCACACAAGAACGTCTAATAACTAAAATGTAACTTTAGCAAGTTATAGTCTTGGCCTAAGCAGTTCTCTGACTTCCATCGAGTTAGCAGCATCCCTTGCCTGCTAGAGACGGAGATCCACCTTTCACAGGCGCTGAGGGTTCTCCAGGCAACGCAGAACTCAAATGACTCGCACAAGACTAGAAGGGTGGCCAGAGTGGGTTGCACCGATGGTCCATCTAGCCCAGTTGTATGCCAGATGGCTTAGAGGGAATGAACAAAACAGGGTCATTATCAAGTGATCCATCGCCCGTCGTCCATGGACATAGCTAGAGGTTTAATGAAAACCAGAACATGGTGCTGCATCCCTTGCCATCGTGGCTAATAGCCATTGACACACCCATCCTCACAAGAACAGCCATACCGGGTCAGACCAAAGCTCTCTCTAGCTGTCTTCTGACAGTGGCCAATGCCGGATGCCACAGAGGGAGTAAACAGAACAGGGAATCATCAAGTGATCCCTCTTCTGTCCCCCATTCCCGGCCTCTGACAAACAGAGGCTAGGGACACTGTCCCTGCCCATCCTGGCTAATAGCCATCGATGGACCCAACCTCCTTGAATCTATCTAGCTATTTTTTGAACTCCCGGACTTCACAACCGCCTCAAGGAGTTCCACAGGTTAACTGTGCGCTGCATGAAGGAAAACTTCCTTTTGTTTGTTTTACACCTGCAACCTCTTCATTTCATGTGGTGACCCCTCATTCTTATGAAGTCCTCCATGGGCGTCTCATTCTTCTTTGAACCCAGTTATATTTTTGGCCTTCCCAACATCTCAAGGCAAGAAGGTTCCTGTGTTGTGTGAAGAAGTACTTCCTGATGTTTGTTGTAAACCTGCGGCCTAAATACATCAGGTGACCCATAGTTCTTGTGTCATGTGAGGGCAAAAATAACAACACTTCCCCTATCTCCACACCAGTCATCATTTTTTAGACCTCCATCCTCCTCCTTTGTCTCTTTTCCTAGCTGAACAGACCCGCCCCTTTTAATTTCTCCTATGGAAACCGGTGCATACCTTTAATCATTTAGTTTTGCCCTTCTCCGCACCTTTTCCAAATCTAATCTATCTTTTAAGAGATGCGGCTGTCAGAACTGCACGCAGCGTTCAAGGTGTGGGCACAGCAGAGAATTATGCAGAGGCATTCTGACGTTTTCGGTTTTAATATCGATCCCTTTCCTACCGGCTCCCAACACGGCTAGCTTTCCTTACTGCCGCGGCTCATGGGGTGGGTGTTTCCAGAGCACGACCCACCATGGTTCCATGACCCACCACGGCTCCACGACCCACCCACGGCTCCACGAGCTGTTTCTTGAGTGGTAACAGCTCATTTAGAGCCCAACATTTTGCATGTACAGTTGGGATGAGGTTTTCCAGTTAGAACATAAGAATGGCCAGACTGGCTCAGACCAAAGCTCTATCCAGCCCAGTACTCTGTCTGCTGACAGTGGCCAATGTCAGGTGTCCCAGAGGGCGTGAATCGAACAGGGAATGATCAAGCGATCTCTCTCCTGCCATCCATCCCCACCCTCTGACAGACAGAAATTGGGTGCTTACAAGCTCTCTTCTCCTCTTATATTACTCCCAGGCCCCTGCTTTTAAGCAGGTGCCCCATTCTGCCTCCTTTAATTTCTTCTGATCAGCTGCCAACAGCCCCCACTCTGCACACAGCTCCTCTAACTGCTTCCTGGTGGCCTTGGCATCTGCTCCTTTGCTCCTCCTGCCTTTTCTCCATCTCCGTACTTCCCTTTGTTCTATTTCCTCTCCCCAAAAGCAACAAACAGAAAACAACCCGCTGTCCACAGCCTCCTCCCTTTGGGTCACTGATAGATCTCATTTACCAGTGCTTACCGCGTGGATCTCAGGCAGCCAGCAAGCTGGGTGTAAATCCTGCAAACAGATACACCCCTGGGCCGTCTTGCGTGGGTCCCCAGAATTGTGAGGGTCCCATGTTACTCCCCTCAGCCTCACCAAGCAAGAACCATGGCAGCTCCGCCTTGCCAGCCAGCTCTTCAGCACTCCGCCTGCTAGGGTTGCCAGATGGTTTAACCAAAAATACCAAATACACACACACACACACACAAAACACCGGGGGAAAAATTCTGTTGAGGAAAAAAAAAGGGGGGAGACCAAAGTTGTTGAGTTTAAAAAAAAAAAAGGACCCTGATTTAAAAAAAACAACAACCCAGCATAGCCCCTTTAAGAAATGTTTTCGAGGCTTTTTTGGCCCTAACAGGCTGTCGGCAACTGCCCACCATCTTGTCTCCTTGCTCCAGGCCAGACAGCTCCCCTGTGGAACCAGGTAAGCACCAGGAATTTTCACCTCCTGGCCTGGAAAAATCAGAAAATACCAGACATTTTAGGTGTCCAGTATTTTCTGAATTTTTTTACTGGACAGGAGGTGAAAATACCGGACACCTGGCAACCCTACCGCCTGCCCAAACCTTGCCTGGCCGGTCACAATCCGTGACCTCCGATTCCCGACTTCCCCTGAGACGTCTCCCAGGATCCCTCAGTTTCCCTCCCTGGACACTCGGGGGAATTAAGTTCCCTACCTCCAAAGTGAGAGAGCACACGCCAGTTTGTCTGGCTAGTGCTGGAGACTCACCCTCCACTCTACCATGCAGCACTGAGACGGCTTGTCGACTATAGATCTGAGTGTCTGTGTCTCTCTGTCTGTCCGCCCAGCCGTCTGTTTGTTTGTTCAAGACCGCTTCTGAAACGGTGAGAGCTAGGACCACCGATGTTGGTGTGCAGCCTCCGCCTAGCCTAACGTCCAGCAAGGATCTGGTTGTGTCTCTCCAAGGTGCTGCAGGACTGGTGGCTGTTTTTGAAGTTTTAACAGGGACGTGTGAGCCGATAGGACCCTAGTTGAACATTTGCTTTAAAACTATTTCATGAGTGTGTCGCTGAAGATTAAAAAAAAATCATAGCCCTAAAACCTCACCCACCCCCCATCAGGCACAGGGACGCCAGTTTAAAAGTACCGTGCAGGGCCCTGTCAGTCCTAAGGATGGCCCTGAACAGCTGTCTGCTACAGTGGCTGATCAGCTGTTGGGCCCCGCAGCCCAACTGCTGTGGCTGATGGTTTCAGAGCACCCGCTACTTTTCCCGTGGGCGTTCCAGCCACAGAGCAGCCACGGAGTCTGCAAGTGTGGCCCCCAGTCAGTGTGTGGGAACGAGGCCCATCCCAGCCCGGGGAGGGCTTGCTGCCATGCCATTCACCCCCCTAGTGTTAAGGACTCCACCTTGGGGCTCTCCACGTGCCGCCCAATCGCCGTGGAAACGGAGTATCGATTTTTCGCTCAGCACTTTTGCTCCCTAGCTCATTGGGATGCCAGAACAAGCCCCCAAACACACAAAAGCCTCTCCCCTGCCACAATGATGAATTGGGTCGGGGTCAGGGACGGAAGCAGGACGCGGGAGGCTCTTGGCGCGATGTGCTACTGCTGCAGCCCTGCGATCTATCTGTGTGCTCCACCCCGCCCAGCTGCCGCGGAGGGACTGGGAAGCACATCTGTAGTGTCACGAGGGGGAGGTGCTGTGGATGATACAGCCCCCCCCCCACACTCACCTCCCCTGCCAGGCGCGAAGCCTGCAAACACGTAGCCCCCATGGAAATCAAGCAAGGGACTCAAGGGTAAGCCAGTCCGCGAGTGCTGTGCTGGATCGGGGCCAGCGCCGTGGAGAAGCAAACTGATCCTCCTCGGGACACTGAGACCTTCTCATCTTGAGACGCGAGCGGGAGGGGCACAAGCCTCCACACGGCGCCCCTGGGTCCGGCCTCGCCCGGACTGGGCTCTGGGCAGAACGTGGGGTGGAGTCTTAGGGGACGGACCTCTCCTCGGGCCCGGGTCGAAAGGGAGGCGGGGATACACCCACAACATTCCCTCAGCTCCTCTCCAGCTCCCTCAGGACTCAGGCCTCCCTGGGGTACTTCCATAGCTCCCTGGTGCTGTCTCATTGGCTGGAGGGGTCACGCATGGCCACGGCCAGCCTCCCTCAGAGTGCAGGGTCTGACAGGACAAAAGGGGGACAGAGGAGCAGGGTTCCCTCCCTTTGAACACATGGCTGAGCAGCACCAGCTGGGTGAGGAGAGAGACTGCACCAGAGACGGACGGTAGCTGAAGACGGGAAGGGTGACAGAGAGAGATGGATGCACCTCGCAGGGGCCGAGAGGGGCAGTTCATTGGCGCCGAGCGGGAATTGCCACAGAAGCCGGGAGGCAGAAGCTGCGAGCATGGGAGTCTTGGGACAGATGGAAAGCCTGAGGTCAGGGGCAGAACCCCCTGTTGCCCCACAGAGCAGCACTCCGAGCCCCCAAGGAGAGGGGGAAGTGGCGGCTCTAAGCCATGTTGGGCCTTGCTGAGCCTGGGACGTTTCAGGGGTAGAAGCAGCTCCTGAGGTAACCTGCAGAACCCTGGGGGCCTGTCTAAACCTGCCTGCCTGGAGCCTCCACTTTGCTGTGCCCTGGCCCCAGCCCAGAGCCCCCCGACATGCGAAAAAGCCCCAACTACAGAGTCTTCCTAATCAGAGGTGCCAGAGAAGTGGGCTGAGTTGAGTCCCTGCATTTCTAGACACACATTCACCTGATACACCCCAGGGCCTGTGACGGCTGGCGCAGCCTCTACTGACCACCAGTCTCCCGCCTGCCTCTCCTTGCGCTTGCTCTCACGCCCTCACTGTTGGGTTCCAGTGAGGTCACGGTCATGGCTTCGGTTATGCTCCAAACCGCCCGTCACGCGTGTTTAAGTCGGGCCAGCAGGGGGGGTAAGACCATGCCCTGACCGCGTACAGGGGCGCTGGAGGGGTGGCCCCGCACAGCCGTGACCCAGGGCTTTCGCAGTGGACTCATGTTTGCCGTAGATAAGCAGCGGCTGTAGCCGTTGAGCTGGCAAGGAGGGAGCAGGCTCATCCGCGTTTGCAGCCCGAGCCGCTAACACTCCAGCACTGTCCAACCAAGCAAATGATTAAATCTGCAGCATCAATCATTTAGTGTCATTAGTTCAGAAGCCCTGTCGCGGGATGAGCGTTTCCCGCTTGGAAAATCCGCCTTTCGGCCTTGTCTCTGTGCTGCCGGCGCATCAGCGGGAGACGCATTATCCCGTGACAACAGCCTATATTCAGTCTCTTGGGAAGACCAGATGCACAAGAAAGCTCCTTGCTGCCCACACACGCTTGGGAAATGCCCCAATTAGAAGCAAACAGCTGTTCCTCTGACTGACGGCAGCTATATCAATATACGGGAGCAATGCTGAGCCTGTAACAACCGGGGACCCCAGGGCACCCCCTGCCAGAGGGAAAAGGGAGCCCTGTGCTAGACCTCAGCGGCTCTGAGCAGCTCAATACCCATTACACACTGTTGTCACGATAGTTATGTGAAAGGGGCCTTTGACATTTATTTGCAAATCACCTTGGCCACTAACACCACAGCAAAAAGTAGGTAAATGATGGCTACTTCCTTATATTGTGGTTTGGAGTCTGCAAACAGACAAAGGAGCAAAACAAGCCTTTTTTCCCCCTCTTTTCGTTCTTTTTCCAGGAGCACTTCTTCGGCCACATTCAAGCCCCGCCCCTCCCCACCCTCCAGGGACAGCCAGAGATTGATCTCCTGGTGTTTGATTTAGCAAGTCTAGTAAAGACCCGCTAAATCGATCACTGAGGTCACCCCCATCAGCGCCGGTAGTCCTTGTTGTTGCAAGAAATAAAGGAAGTCAACGGGAGCATTTCTCCTGTCGACCTCCTGCTGTGGAGACAGTGCCAAGCTTGGTTTAAGGTACATGGACTCCAGATACATTATTTACTTAGTTGAAATTGCATAACTTAAACTGACCTCCCTCCCGCAGTGTAGGCATGATCTCAGGTGCAAATCAAGCCAGGTGTGGCCAGATACTGGGACAGTGACCTATTCATTCACATTGAGACTTCATGAAGCTCGTTTGCATTGCGAACCAGGAGGCCAACACCTCGACATTAACCTGGTGAGTGAATACAGAAAGCTGAGCCCTCAGGAGGGCTTCCTAACTTGGAAGCTGAAAATCAATTTGGGGGAAGGGGGTACAAAGAAGCCAACAAGGTACTATTGTTCCTTTGCACACTTGCTTGGAATCATGTAGAGCGATGTTCTTTGTTGTTCAATGTCTTCTTAGCTCTCCTACGAACCATCTCTCTGCAGTAACAGAGAGGGGAAGATAATCCGAGCCGAGCTAACGAGCTGCTGTCTGCACTGGCTCTCTGGAGACAACGACCATGGGGGTTACTTCTGTAAGGGTCCCGTACCAGGCACTGGACATGGTGTTCAGGAGATGCGGGTCCGGAAGGGGTGTTGGGGTTACCCTACCGGGAGGACCCAAGCTGGTGGAAGCCAGATCAGGCCATTGTTTTGTGAATTGGCGGCTGGTGTCGGGGCTCTGAGTCAAAGCTGCTCAGCACAGCATACCCACAGTGGTAGGGCAGGTGGTGGGGCAGGCTGGGTGAACCCCCAAAGTGTCCCACAGTCAAGGTTATTATCCATTGCAGTTGTGCCCAGGGACCACTGTTCTAACACTTCCTGCCCCCGAGAGCTTGCAGGCTAAGTCAGCAAGGTGGAGAACGGCTGGGAGGGGGACCAGAAGCCCAAATGAGTGAAGTTACATGCCCAGCCCACACAGCAGCTCAGTGGATACAAGTCCTATCTTCAGAGCCCCAGTCCAGTTCCCGCCCCACTGGACCATGGCAGGGGGCCAGTTTGCCACCCGAGACCCTAAACACATCACTGCCACCCAGAGAATTGATGCAACATCACAGCCTGGCAACACAACATCTCCATCCCCATTTGCCATTCTCCTCTGGCTGCTTGGGTCTAGGGAAGGGTTACATCTTCTCCCCGAAGGCCTCAAGATCATCTCATCTGAAGAAGTGGGTTGTGCCCACAAAAGCTCACGATACTACCTAGGCGTTTTCGTTAGTTTCTAAGGTGCCGCAGGGCTACTTGTTGTTTTTCCAGGAAGTCTAAAGTCTCTGGAAGCTGCTTCCGTTAAACAGTAACTCCCGGGTGCCCTGGGATAAGCACAGATTTGCAGTCCCATGCCAGAGCTCTGAGCTGCTGTGAAACCTTGGCACTTTATTAGCCCCTGTAATGGACAGCACCCAGTGACTAAGGGGTTAAGTTCAGGTAGCTAGCAAAGGTTTTGGTTGGGGGCCGGGAGAGCCAATCGAGATAGAGGGTTGAAATTTGAATTGGATCTAGGTTCCCTGCCTGCTTTCTTTGTGTGGGAGAGAGAAACGAGGAGTTGAGAGACTCAGAATGATTTAAACCCAGGCAGGACGACCATGTCCCCATGGTATTCAGAGCATGGGGGTGGGCTGAACAAAGAGAAAATCACAAGTAACAGGGAAATGTGAATCCAGTGGCGGTCAGGGTCATTTCTCTTTATTTTGTGGTTTGGTTTGAACTGCTCTATGTGATTCTATGCCTCCCCTCCCCCTTTACCATTTAAGCATCATGCCAGAGTTTTTTTCCTCTTTTTAATTTGTTTTCCGTAGTTGCTCTGTAACATCTGCAGCCAAGTATGTTTATTCTTTATCACGTTTCTCTTTTGTTTTGGAATAAAAATCACTTGACGGTGATGATCGGAGTCGTGTGCCCTGGGAGGTCTGTCTGTATCTGCAGGCCTCTGATGGAGGGCTCAGCTACCAGACTGCACCTTGTTTCTCTCTTTTCTTTTTTGCAAGCTCTTTGTCAGCAAAAGAGTGTGCGGTACCACGGGGGTGATTTCAAGTGTTCACCCCAGGTTTAGGGATAAAAGCACTTGATGGTGGCAGCAAATCCCCCCAAATCCGTGTATTGTGATTCTGGAGGGAAGTTTGATGACCAGTGTCTCTTGAGGCAAGGTTTCGAGCTCTATACAGGCCCCCATCTTCTGCATTCTGAGTACCAGAGTGGGGAACAGCCCTGACAGCTCAGTCACTACCACTCATATCGCACTTCCAAGGAGTCTCCACCAGAAGATAATACATCCCCACCGCTTTCTCTTCCAAGGTGTCCCACCTGCTTGGGTACCACCACGTCCCTTTGCTGAACGCTCTTGGCTCTGCTGGATACGCATGCACCAGGGAGTTGGGAGAATGCGACGTCCACAGCGAACACACAGACAAACCAGATCAAGGTAGAAATACTCTTGCGGGAAGACCACAACGGCACACAAGGACCCACAACACAGTGAGAAAACAGGCTGCGCCCTAGAGCCACACAGCACAACTCTCCCCGGCTTGCTTTACGCTGGGTCTGTCTAGCATGACACTGATTTCATGCCCCTTCTCCAAAGACACACTTAACGGGGTAGCTTGCCAGCCCAACACAGTCCTTGATACTTCACAGAGAGTCGCGACCGTGCTCCTGGGATCAGGCAGAGGGGGTGACGTGCTTATGAGATGCACCCCCCTTGTAAGGGTCTCTGATGCAGCTGGGGTTCGGTTGCCTGAGGAGTGTGGCTCATTCCACTTAAAGGAACGGCTCAAATAACTTGGGTTGATGGGCAGATTGAATCCAGCAGTTGAGGCCCGGTGTAAATAATAAGTAGCAGTGAACAGACTGAGTTTGCATAGCGCCTGCCCCCGCCTGCCGGTGTTGTTAGTCCTGCTTTCACAACTAGGTAACTCATCTCCAGTTTTAAAAAAGCCCACACGCATTTAGACCTCCAGTAACCACTAGTCCAGTCCCAAAGAGAAACTTTTCTAATTACACCGGTAGCCGAGGAAGGTCATGAATTATTCACGGCCCTGAAATATACAAGTCCGCAGCCAGCTGGGCAGATCTCATCCATCCAGAAAGGCATGGCCAAGCCAGCCTGGGAGACGATCCAAAGGGCTGCTTCTCCCCTCGGAAAGCTCATTTCCATATGGAAACTGCACCCTGTGCAATATATTTCCAGGCGCGTTTATGAATGTCGGCGCGATCGGGGAATGGGACCAAAGGGAGCGGAGGGTATTGATCTGGCCTGAAGGATCTATTAATCTGGGAGTGCTAATCATTGAGGGGAATGCAAAGTCATTTCTCACCACCTCCCCCGGGGGAAAGTCCTTGGATGGTGGATATGCTCGAAGGGTCTGGCAGGATGTGCAGCCTCAGGCTGGATTCAGACAACTTTGAAATTTCTCTGCTCAATCAACAGCAACATTAATTGTCCCTTGGTGTCTAACAACCTCCTGTTTTGGGGGGGAAGGGCAGTGGGGAGGTTGCAGTGGGGTTTTCTAAAGGCATCTTGATGTTGTGGTCCAGTAGGGACTGGTCAATAGACTCCACTGGGGATGGATGCAGATAAAGCACCGATCACAAGTTCCTCCACCAGTAAAGCCTCCGCTACCACAAAGCACAAGAGCGATGGGCCAGGGTAGCTCTGCAGAGGCGGAAGGGAAAGAATAACTCCTAGCCGACCCGTTTACGGTTCTTGCTTTCACAGAGCTAGATGCGGAGCTTTGCACCTGTGGTTTGGGTTGCGTTCCTTTTCCCTGCAGCAAAAGGCTCCTGTTCTAGATTCCAAAACATAGCATGTGTGGAGAAGACCTTTTGGCACACGGTGCTGATGGGGGGTTATTGCATCTCCTCAGTGCCGAAATAAGAGTTAATTTGGCTGTGCGCTCGAGTCTGTGATCGTTTCAAAGGGCTCCTAAATATTTTTATCCACCCATTGTTGCTGCCATTAACAGCTAACAGAAGGGTTCCATATCTAGCTACCCATCCATCCTCCCCCTGCCCCCATGACATCTGTTTTATATACCAGTTGGTTCTGGAGTCTTGCATCCAGTTCTGGGCCCCCCATTACAGAAAGGATGTGGACGCATTGGAGAAAGACCAGCAGAGAGCAACAAGAATGATGAAGGGGCTGGAGCGTATGACTTATGAGACGAAGCTGAGGGATTTTGGCTTATTTAGTCTGCAGAAGAGAAGAGTGAGGGGGGATTTGATAGCAGCCTGCTAACGACTGAATAATTATTTGTTTAGAATGCAGCAAGGCTCCATTCATTGTCTCACTAATTAGGCACCCTGGAACTAATAAAGGAGCCAAAAGTCTGCAATCTATTAAAAGCGAAGTCTGTTTCCCAGCTACACAGGGCCCCCTTGCAATGAACCACCACACGCTCTGCAGAGGGAGAAAAGAGGATCATGATTTTAGGGTTCCCTGTGTGGAGAGCAGGCTTTGCAAGACAGATTCCTATCACAGCCCATGTGCTGGGAAGAGCAAACTTGCCGGCCAGGGAGAGGATGCGGTAGCTTGGTGCTAAATCTTATTATTTACAGGATCTCCAGCAGGGGGCGTGCGCATGATGGCACAATGTCGATATCGATAGGTTAGCAGGTGAAAGGTAAAGGCTAAAAAAGGAGATGTCTGGTGGCTGCTGAACGCTCCCCCTGTGCGTAGACTTATTCGGAGCACAAGCCAATTCTTTATCTATATGAATGGATCTAAGGAAGCCATAAACGCGGATGTTTGGGGAGAAAAACAGAGAGCAGAAGGTGACCAGAATGAGATCCGGAGGAGTAAGTGGGTGAAACTAAGGATGCGTCTACACTGCACCGTAGGTCAAAATAAATACACAATTTGAACTACCAACTTGCATATCTTATTTTGAAATTTGGCGCTGTCTACACAACACTTATTTCGAAATAAAGCACTATTCCAAAATGTCCTTTACTTCTCATGGAATGAGGTTTACAGGGACTTCAGAATAGCGAGCCCGGAATATTTCAAAATAACGGGCGTGCTCAAAAGATGCAGAATAGCTATTTTGAGATACTGGCAGTATCCCAAAATAGTGCTGCAGTGTAGGTGTGGCCTTAATGACCAGTGACATACAGATCAGACGAGACGATCTAACTGTCCCTTCTAGCCCTAAACTCTATGAACTTAGAAGGGTGCAAGAAACCACCTTGTGGTCAGAGATGGAACAACCTGCCCATGGAGGAAACTTCTTGTCCCCATCAGTTAGAGATACCTAGAGATCAGGGAAAGTGTGATTTTTTTTTGACATTATCCTATTGACTCCAAGGATAGGGGCCAGCTGAAAATACCACCGGCTGTAACTCTCAAGGAGATGACCACACAGGAAGAGAGCTCTCTTTGCTCATCTATGCCTCCCTGAGTTGAGCAGAAACTGCCACGGGATAGCCGGAGGGAATTTTAAGAACAACCTCTTTCGGCGAAGCTCACTGTGACGACGCGTTGGGGTCCCCCATCTCCTGTACCCCTGAAATGGCACGAACAGACTCCACCAGCCAGTAGAACAGAGGGAGTTTATTGCTTCTCCAGCATACAGCACAGCACAGATGTCATCAGGTTACAGAGCAGGCCTAGGATGCCTCAGCCCCCTTTGATATGCGGGGGGGGGGGGGGTCTCGGCTTCTAAACCCCCCAGCCTGTTGCTGAGGCTCCTTCCTCCATGCTCCCAGACCAAAACTGACTAACTCTCCTCCAGCCCTGCCCCCCAGCCAGGGCAGCATCCACCTTCCTTTGTCCCTCTCCATGGAGGGTGACTGGTCAGACAGGTTGAGACCTTCTTTGCATAATGACTCATGGCCTGTCCTTCCACGGCAGCCAGTGGGAGTTACCACAGACCCATAGAAACCAGCAAGTTCCCCCCCACTACGTCACACTCGCCATGCCAGCTACTCTGCTGTTTGGGGAGCGGCTTTCCCACGATCCAGAGATTCAGCAGGCAGGCGACGAGCTTCTTAGCTGGAGTAGGCTAGAATCAAAAATGTGCATTTCAAAAAGTAGATAAATAAATAAAGAAGGCAGATTCCAATTTCCCAGGCTTGGCTGGTAGCTGCCTTTAATGCTCCTGATTTGCAAATAGATGGAAACAATCTGAAATCAGGGACCTCTTGCCCTGCGTGCCAGGAAGATGGAGCACTGCAGACGAGGAATTGCTTTCGCCATCTCCCAAGAGAAAGTTCTTTTGCTGGCTCTTCCATGGATCTTCTGGCTGGGATCTGCATTGGCCCCATTGGTTTCCCCAAAAGCGGGGGGCGGAGAACCTTTTTTGGGTTGGGGGCCACTGCCCCACAGAAAAATCAGTTGGGGGCCTCCCACAACTGGGGCGCTAGGAGGGGCTGGAGCACCAGCACGAGCTCCCCAATGCTGGGGGGGGGCCTAAGTCTTGGGGGCCAGATCCACGGAAGACCCCACTTATATGGCACTTGACAGCTGCCCCTTCCCCCTTGTTCACCTGTTAGTTATGTTGTTGCTTCCCTGGTTAGTTGGGGTCCTGGTTTACTTTACGGTTTAATTCTTATTAATCAGAGGCGGATTTGCAATGAAACACATGGTGCCCTGGTGCAGCCCGCCCCCCCCCCATAACCTCCAGAGCTGGGCAGTTCAGCACCTCCTCCTGCACAGGGGCAGCCACTCTGGGGAGGTGGGGTGGTCCCTCTGTAGAGAAGGCTGGAGGGAGGCAGGAGAGCAGGGGGGCTCACCCACAGCTGCAGCCTCAGGAGAGCCGGGAGGAGGTGGTGAGCACAGGCTGGAAGGCTTCAGAGGAGCACAGGGCAGCCGCACAGCCAGAGAAAAGCGGCGCTTTGAAGCCGGAAAGCCCCGCTGGCTGCCTCCTGGGGAAGGGCAGCTGCCCACAGGCAAGGGGGAGAGCAGCCAGGGGATGGAGAGTCCGGGGCGCTCAGGCGGCCAGTGGAACTGGGTGGGTCTCTGCCTAAACTTCGGGCCAGCCGGCGCAGGGCCACTGTGGCGCCTGACGCTGTCCTCCGCAGCCACAGAGACGCTGGGTCTTCCAAAGCATCCGTACCCAAAGCGCGTTACGATAGCTAGCGAATGGCACAACCAATACTCGGAAAGATCATTCCGTGGCCCACCGAGACCCTCCGCGATTTTCACGTGGTCTGTGGGAAAAAACAGTGAGACTCCAAATCCAATCAGGGCCCCGCCCTTTATTTCATTGACTTTTTATTACTTATCATCGAGGAGGAGAAAGAAACAAGAACGAAACGTGGGAGAGGCAGGAAGAGAACGTTTCTTGGCTGGGGCCCCCCAAAAGGAAGCTGAGCACAGGGCCCCACTAGCCCTAAATCCGCCACTGCCTCTAATCTGTCCCGTTCATTTGCATTTTCGCGAAGGTACAAACACCCAAAGACAGATGAGTGATGGAAATGGAGCCGTGTTAGTCTGGTGGAGCTGAAACAAACAACAGGACTGTGCAGCACTTTAAAGACTAACAAGATGGTTTAGTAGGTGAGGAGCTTTCGTGGGCCAGACCCGCTTCCTCAGATCAAAAGCTCATCACCTAATAAACCATCTTTAAAGTGCTACATAATCCTGGTTTTTGTTCCAAAGACAGATGTGGGTCGGGGGGCCTGGACAGTGGTTGGAGCCGGGACCACGGTGTCTGTGCAAACGCTGGTGCAGGGGACTCGGAAGAAGGCAATGGCTTTCTGTTTTATTGGGGACATAAATCTGTCCCCCTCGTCTCAGCCATCCTTCCAGCCTGCTCACAAGTGCGCTGCAAGAATTTCAATGTAAATCAGGCTCGTCTCTGGTAGCAATAACTCCATGGCCAGGAAATGGAACAGGCTGATTTACAGGGAGGTCTGAATGGAAGTCGTCTTCTGAAAAACTGCCCCCGGCGCACTGGGAGAACGACAGCCCTGGAGAAATCCGCCCGGGGGAATGTTTCCACCCAAGACGTTTTTCATTACGGAGCTCCTCTCTTTGCAAGCACAGCTTCTCCCCGGGCCGAGTGTGGAGCAATCCCAGTCGTGAATGACGCTGGGAGCTAAGCTGATCAAGTTCTAAGCTGCAGGCGATTTGTATTGATCGGCACAGACTCGGAAGGGAGACGCTGAGCTGCGGGAATGTCACAGGATGTTTGACATTTCCCCACAGGGAAGCAACACCGGGGAAGTGAGGAGAAGGCTGGTTCCCAACTGGGACGTAGCGGGGGGCTGTCTGCTCTGTAACCCGGGGTTCCCCCACACTGCGCTGTGTGATTCCTACTGACTCACCCACATGCGGATTGGCCCAGACACCCAGTCCCAGCCTGGGCAGGTAACAAGGCTCTTCCCAGGGAGAGGGACAAAGGGAGGGAGGAGGAGACGGCCACCTGGCTGGGGGGCAGGGTCTGGGAGCTGGGCCGTTTTTGGCTGGGAAACCATGAAGAGAACAGACTAAGCAGAGTGCTGGGAGTCGAGGGACCTAGGCACCCTTCCCCCAAGGGGTCTAGGGCTGCCAGCCCCTGACTCCTTATGTCCACATCGCGTCTGTGCTGGGCTGTATCCTGGGGAAGCGATAAACCCCCCTGTTCCACTGGCTGGCGGAGGCTCATCTTGCTGCTACGGGGGTGCAGGATCGGGGGGATCCCCGACGCGCCATCACACCAACTTCAGCCAGGTCGGAAGCCGCAGCGAAAAGTGGTTTTGTGGCCAGAGAGCTGACAGCCCAGGTGGGCCGAGAACAGGTGGAGAGGCAGGCGTTCATCCATGGCTCACCACTGCCACGCCAGCGCCTCGCCGCGCCCCAAGAGGCGGGCGTGTCTATGCTCGGTGATCACGGAGCCTGGAGTGCCCAGGGGCGGAAGTCCCGGCATGACACCGCACTGCCCACTTCGGGCCTCTGTGCACCCCAAGATCGGCACCAGGACGAAGCCCCAGGGGAGAGGCTTGTCCCCACCTCCCTCAGAAATGCCGTGGCCTGTGCCGTGGGGCTGATTCTCCCCCGTGCTGACGTGTGACGTATCACAGCCCCGCAGACCTGTCTCAAGGGTGTGCCACGTCATGGGACAATGCGCTACAGTGTCTGCATTGCTTAACGAGGCCCTGTAACAATCCCCATGTTTGGGGAAGTGTGACCCAATGGCCAGAGCCACTGGAGCAATCCCCTACAGTCAAGGCAGTGCAGCCTAATGGTCAAAGTCAGTATACGGTATGCCAGACCCCCACTCCAAGGGGGATGGTGGCTGGAGTAAGGGAACTACGTAAAAAACTATGGTACGCCCACATCTTGAGTATTGTGTACAGATGTGGTCTCCTCAACTCAAAAAAGATATTTTGGCCTTGGAAAGGGTTCAGAAAAGGGCAACTAAAATGATGAGGGGTTTGGAACGGGTCCCATATGAGGAGAGGCTAAAGCAACTGGGACTTTTCAGTTTGGAAAAGAGGAGACTGAGGGGGGATATGATAGAGGTCTATAAAATCATGAGTGGCATGGAGAGAGTGAATAAAGAAAAGTTCTTCATTAGTTCCCATAATATAAGGACTAGAGGACACCAAATGAAATTAATGGGTAGCAGGTTTAAAACTAATAAGCGAAAGTTCTTCTTTACACAGCGCGTAGTCAACCTGTGGAACTCCTTGCCACAGGAGGCTGTGAAGGCTAGGACTATAACAGAGTTTAAAGAGAAGCTAGATAAATTCATGGAGGTTAGGTCCATAAAAGGCTATTAGCCAGGGGGTAGGAATGGTGTCGCTGGCCTCTGTCTGTCAGAGGCTGGAGATGGATGCACGAGACAAATTACTTGATCATTGTCTTCGGTCCACCCCCTCTGGGGCACCTGGTGCTGGCCACTGTCGGCAGACAGGATACTGGGCTGGATGGACCTTTGGTCTGACCCAGTACGGCCGTTCTTATGTTAACCCAAACCCCCCTCTCCACTGGGTTCTGAACCAGGGCCCTGTCAGTGGCGGGTTCACCTGCCACGAGCTCAGAGGGGATTTCTCCCACCACACATCAAGCCTTTTTAAATGGTTCTAACACACTTCCCCCTATGTCCTTCTGGGTCTCTTCCTACCCGAGCCTGTGGCATCTGTGGCGTCCGTCGACTGGAAGTCTCTGCACCCGACGCAACATCTCCTGTCTGGCTGCCTGGCTCCGGTCCCGCTTGGCTGGCCTCCCCCTCTCCGAGCACAAGCGGTCCCTTTGCTGGAGCTCCTGGTGCACCTCCTTCTCCGTGAGCCGTCAGCCCAGCCTGAGTGTCTCTCAGGCCTTTTATACTCTGGTTCCAAGTGGAGCATGCCCAGCAGACCAGGAGGGGCGTGGCCTCTTCTGCTAACAAGGATGGGCTAACCCCTGGTGCCTGGCTAACCCCATCACTGCCTGGCAAAAAGTCTCTGGCAGGTGTAGACGTGGGCAAAACCCTGGGGACGGAATCTTTTTGCTGAACAAGTGCGGATTTGGGGTGACCAAAACTTTCTACCAGTTAGCATTGGACCCACCCATTCATTTTCAGGGGACAAACGCACACTCATGACAAAGATCCCTGACAGTAGCCGTGGACTCCTTCTCCTCTAACTGCCACCAGGCAGAGTTGAACCTTGGACCTCTGGAGCTTAGTGGAGGAGCCGCTACAGCATGAGCTATAAAGCCAGCAGGCGCCCAACGTAGGCTGGAGAGCTCCCTTGTTCTTATCTCTCGCTGTAAGTGTCTAACCGCCCCCCATGGGACAGTGACCCGCACTGGTGTGTGGCTTCCACCAGCACCTGGGCCATTCCCCCGATTTCAGTCTCTGGTCTCCCGGAGAGGCAGAGGGGAAAGAATTGTGTATCACAGATGAGCAAGCAGGGTGATTCACGCCCAGTCGCCAGCCTGGGTACCGGAGCATTAATCCATGACCGCCGATTCGCAAGGAGGCTTGAGGCACCGTCCATCTCCCCCTACAGTTCTGTTGACTGTCGGAGTTCTCCCGCGTCCGTGTCTCGGCGCTGATTTCAGCTCCTGCGCTGCACGCTGCTTGGACTATGTGCACGGGAGAAGAGGGCTTGGAGTTTTCCCGGGTCTTGCTGGGTCTGCGCAGACTCCTGGTCCAATCCATCCTGGGACCAGGGACAAGCAGGGCCTCCCATTCCCAGAACACGGCTCTCCTGCCCTAGAGAACCTGAGATGTTGAACCAATTCCCAAGGGGCTGCCCTCAGCTATGGCAGCGCCCCAAGGCACCTGTCCATTTCCAGGAGCTCACCCCCGGCTCCCATGGCCCAGGCCGCATCTCCGAATGAAGACACAAGGGGGCAGGAAAAGGCTTCGGACCTAGCACGGAACGTACATGACAATGACAGCCCCGTTCTTGGTGCCTAGCAACCCCCTCAGACGAGGCCCCGTCCCCACCTCGGTGCGAGGCCTGGTGCAGACACACCCTTCAGTGCTGCCCGGCTGGACTCTTCCAGAAAGCCCAACCCGGGAATGGAAGAGTCACGGAGGCCCAGATCCTCATGGGATTGCAGGGGCCTCCATCCCACACACTTCCAGGTCACTCAAGCTAAGCTGGGGGGGGGGGACAGATTTTTCCAATCCCGGAAAAGTCCCTTTTTAGCTCTTTGCTTTGCTCTTTCCCTATTATTTTAAGGAGACTGAGCTGTAGGTGTTCGCTGGCCAAGATCTCCTCAATTCTGAAGGCTAGAGAGCTGAAGGGAACTGGGAAAGGAAAAGGGCCCTTGACCTGAGCCGCGGGGTCAAACCCCAACCCAGCCAGGGCTGCTAGGTGGGGGATGGCTCATCTGGCAGTTTGCTGGAGCCTCATTACACAGTCTCTGAGTGGCAGACTCAGGAGACAGGCCAAGGAGCGAAGGGTCATAAAGACACGATCGTCTGCTTCTCTTTCCCCTCCACGTACCGGCTGGCTGATAAGCAGGTTTTCTTCTCCCCGGCGCTCAGGCCAGCAATTCCTGTAAGAAAACAGCTGTTATAATAGCCTAGAACGGGCCTCCTGGGTTATTGGATGCAAACATCTTCCTGCCACCTGCTGATTGCAAGGACCCGCCTTGGAAAGTGGCAGCAGTGACGGGGACCCAGAACGGCCTCCCCCATGATGAACGGGATTTAGGGCATTGTCCTGAAAGTGAAATGGGAAGCACATTTCCCATTCCCAGCCCCTGACAAACAGGCCAGGGACACCATCCCTGCCCATCCTGGCGCTCAGCCATTGATGGACCTGTGCTCCACGTCTGAGGACTCCTAGGACATGGCAGATGATCCTTAAACTCAGGCGGTCTGGAGAGACCACGTGAAAGCCCTGCAGGGTGAAAGCCCAGAGCATGAATCCCCCGCATCAACCAGGACCAGCGCTCCAAACTCCGGGGAAAGTAGAACCCCCACTTCCCACCGACACTCCTGCTGGTTTTTCCTTCGCACCAGGAACATGCAGTGGTGGGAGCAGAGGAGGCGATGGAGGAACGATCCACAGGGATGTTCCACACCCCGCAGAAGGGGTAACAAAGGCCTGGCTGCTGGGGACATTGTGGCTGAAGTGCTGAAAGAGAATGGCTGTTAACAGTGTAGGGACTATGTCACGCTGAGGAGCAGTTCCTGTTCCATGCAGCAGGGGGCAGAGGTGTACCGCCACCCTTGCTAGTCCAGAACACTGTTATTTAGTGGTTGACCTCCTGCAGGGTGCTTGATGCTGTACAAAACCACAGGCAAAGAAAGCCCTGTCCCTCCGCTGAGAAACACAAGCCCTAGATCCTGCCTTGCAGAGTCTGTTCCTGGGGGCTTCTTGAGACCCCTGGGTCTGCCCAGATGGCCCCCATCATAAGACAGCCTTGAGGGTGAAATTGTGAAAGCAACAGCAAAACTCCTGCTGCCTTCAATGGGCTTTCGCCCGTGAGATCTAAAGGGAGTTTTTCGTGAAATCTGCCATCCAGAGGAGGACTTGATTTTCTTCCCTAGCCGGGGAACGCCTCCCACCCGGTCTGGCAGGGAGGTCGTCAGGCTGAATTTGTGCCCTCGCTTGCATTTCAATGGGCAGAGATAGTGCTAGGAGTAACAGCTCTTTCTTCTGCTGCCAAATTCTGCACTTGCCGGCTAGGCAGAAAGTTGCTGGCAAAAAAAATGGCCTTTGGGGAGTGAGATGTTCTTTCCCTGGCTTTGCTTGGCCATGAAAGTCCCTCTTCAAAATGATTTTGCAATAAACCTGAGGTCTGCGGAGAATACTGCACCCTGGACGCTCAATCGATTCTTTTCAACCAGCCTCTTAAAGATTACTTCCCCCCCATTCCCTTCCACTATTTTTTATCCTCTCTTTTTTCTTCCTTTCTAAATTGAGAAAGCAGATAGAGTTTTTATCCCTCCAGTATGAAGCTGTCAAATCAATGGACTGGAACATTCCCCAACTACTTTCTTTTACTATGCGCTTCAGTCGGCTTTAAAGGTACATGTCAGCTTACAGGAAAGCTGATTGTGTTTTGCATCGCACCAAGAGTGGAGATGGGTGTAGCTATGAAAGCGAGAGGCCTTTGTTTTCTGCGCAATGCCTCCTGGATAGAGTACGCTAGTCTTAAACATAATGCCACGTTCCCCAAGTGCTCTCGTCAAATGCTAATTATTATTAAAATCGGCAGCGCGGAGAAAACAAAGACACAGTGATTTCAGCGCGACATGCGCCGCGGTCAGTGCTGCTGGGTCAAGTTGTTACTTCGTTATTCTTTACTGTTGTTTTAACACCCAGAGGTCTCAACCATTCACAAGCTATTCGCAGATTGTGTTGCCTTTTGCTATCGCTGTAGACATCTGGGAAAGGACCCTTCCTCAGCGGACACAAATTACACGTTGGACCTCCCTGGCCTGACACCCTCGGGACCTAGCGGTCCCAAAAGAGGGGATTTCACAGAACACTAGAACTGCGAGGGATCTCAAGAGATCATCAAGGCTCACGGCAGGACCAAGCACGCCTGATGAATTAAATGGGTTTTTTTTAGCAACCAAACTCGGGTTTCATCGATCACCCCTGGGCTCATTACAGGGGCACGTGGCTGAAATTCTGTGGGGTGTGTCATGCTGGAGGTCAGACAAAAATGATCTAATGGTCCCTTCATAATGGAAAAAAATATTTCACAGAAACCTGTCTCTGAATTGTGTTGTCTGTGTACGAAAATCCACATGCTGGGCAAAAATGGAGGACTTTCAGCAGAGTATCCAGCATGCATTGTGAATACAGCAGTTGAGTATACAACAGAAAATTGGTACACGCTGACCCTCTCTAGTCCGGCACTCTCTGGTCAGGCAACATCCATGGTCCAGACTGATTTTAACTGACCATGGGTGTGGCCAAGTCTCCCGTAGTCCCATAAAGGTTGTTTACAGCCACCGTCCTGGCTCTCTCTGCCCTGGGCTGTTATTTAGCTCTAATTCACCCCTCCTTGTTTTCTAAGAGCCGCGTAAGCAGTGGAGGGCTGGTAATGCTGCTAGACAATACTGACCTCCCAGGGTTTGGCCAATTCGCTGGTTCGGAACCAGTTGCGATGTAGTTCAATGTAGCTGCCTGTGTCTCCTCAATCTGCAGGCTGGGCACCTGCCGCTTTTGTGGGGGGGGAGGGGGGATTCCCACTGATCAAAGGGGAAATCAGAGAGGGGTAGAGCATGAGGCTGTCCCATAGTACTCCGGGTTAATTGGGTCACCCAATTAAGCCTTCCCAGCAGCCTCCACTCCTGACAGAGGCCACACGTTGGGAGGATGGTGGAATTCCAACTTTCCAGGAGCACGGAGGCGTTCTAGAGGTGCTACCTGGATACCTTCCGTGCTTCCCTGCTGTTACACCCATCCTCCCCCAAAGTTGTCAATGCCAATGCCTCTTGCTTCTGCCCCTTCTCCCAGAGTCGAGGCAGCCCCAGGCTCTGATTTCGCAGGGCAGGGAAGGGTCCTCCTTTCCCGGCTGCCTGTCCTGAACAGGTTGGCATCCTGATGGTCTTTCCTTCGGGGCACACTCGGAAGCTGCTCCTTTCGAGAGCGGCGGAGGTCTCCTGCGTGCCCTTGAGAAGGGCTGCGCTCAGATGCCCTCCCGCGGCGCTAATTGTGTTTTCTGCATAATCCTCCCCTGCCCGGCCAAGGACAGTCGCATGAAAACAGGATCCCTTCTTACAAACATTCGCCTGCTGCTCCGCCGGTGATGGAGAGTGACAGCAAACTGCTCGTGGGGACCCCCTCCCCCTCCCCCTCGGGAGCTCACAAAGACGTGAGGAGGGGCAAGATCTGAAACCACCCGATGTGGGGACAACCTGGCTCCAGATGGATTTTGGGCTGATGCACCTCTCCTCGCAGAGCGTTGTCCTGCAGTAACACCCCCCCCCCCCCCCCCCGCACCAGGTAAATGAGAGGAGAAGAATGTGACACTTCCTCTTGGCTCCCACAGGGAAACCCTGAGACAAACACGCTGTGTCATGCGATGGCTTGGGACCCGGCCACACTGTCACCGAAGCAAACGAATGTTGCCATTGACTTCGGTGGCGCCCGGCTCTCCCCCGGGTGTCTGAGGATAACTTCAGGGGGTGATGCTCAGAAGCGACAGCGGCGCACAAAGCACTCCCTGGTGGCCCCTAGAGGGGGCGCTCTGGTGCGACTTTGGGTTCAGCCTCTAGTTTCAGGGCTGGCTCGTGCAAAGGTCAGGATCCCTCCGAGGGATTGGAACACCCAGTTAATTACTAGGTGGGAACAGGGGAGAAGGCTACAACAACACAATCCCAGTGTCTGAAACAAAAGAAGCCGATTCGACTCACAGTCCGAGCCCCAGGAAGGGAGCCAGGAGCTCCTGAATTCTGTGGCTGGCTCCGACTCAGACTCCGGTGGACTTGAGCCCACCAGGGCCATTCCGTGCCTCAGTTTCCCCACCTGTAAAACACTCGTTTCACCCAGCTGCTGAAGCGTGGCGGGGGGGGGGGAGGAATGGCATCTGCTGTGCCCCTGGCTGGCAGCTGGGCCCAAAGCAAACTCACCCCATTGATTTCTCCCGCCCCAGCTTTCATTCAGGGTCTGCCTCCCTGCCTAGGACTCCCAGAAGCACAGGAGGTGCACGTGCCTGGTGCTTCGGCCCCCCTGCCTATCACGCCAGAGGGGCTCCCACTGCAGGTGGCCTTCTGCCTTGAGTTATGGGGAGGCTGTTGTAAGCCAGGGCGTAGCTCCGAGCAATACGCGCCTCCGAGGGGTGCTTGGCCCGCATGGTGCTGCCTGTGCATGGAAGATGAAGAGCCCACTCTAAATGTGAAGTGCCGCTGGGAAGATGATGAGCGGACAGGAGGACGAATGTGCCGCGGCGGCAGTCCCCAAACGCACTGAGAATCCTTCATTTGTCAGGGCGGCTCCTCCCCGGGCCCCACAGAGATCTGGTCCCACAAGGAAAGCTCGAGCGAACATTTCCACCGCGGCGCAGGTGGGGACGGGGAACAGGCTGTTCCTCGGTGCTAAAATGTCAGCAGGCAATGAAAGCTTTCCCCATAAATACAGGTTAGGAACAGGGGAGACATTTAGTGCTTCGCACCGGCTGTGCTTCTCCAGGCAGATCGTTACAATATTAACGGCTTGACACCATCAAGGTTGACGGCCCCTTCCTTGGAAAGGGAACCGTCCCTGTCACCACAACCCGCAGAGCCATAAAACAAGCCCCGCAACAGCTTGGGACCAGACGTGTCGCTCCCGGGGGAGTCTCCGAAATAACAAACAGGCCCAGGATCAGGGCTGGAGTCACGACCCCCTCTGCCTTTCTGCGCCAGTTTCCTAGGCAGGCACGCCTGTCGGAATCGGCAGGAGCCCGTCTTGTCTCGCCAAAGAGGGTTTTACCCACAAAAGCTCAGGCCCTAATAAATCTGTCTCTAAAGTGCCCCCGGCCTCCTCGCTGTGGCGACTAGGTGGCCATTTGCAAGTGTAAGAAGCCGTCCCCCGTGGAAGGGGGAGCTACAGGACAGAGCTCAGAGCCCCCCACGCTACTACCCAAGGAAATCGAGGCCTGGTCCCACAAACTACAAACAGGCCCACCTCGCCGACATCAGACTGAATCCCACAGGGCCTTCATTTGCAGGGTCAACAGCGCGGCCCTGGCTTTGGGCCTCTGGGCACGGACGCCACTTGCAGCCCTCGTGTCTGGCACCCGTTTGGGGGCGAGGACCCTGAGGTGCAATTGCTTGGCTGTGAAATTAGGGCCGCCTCCCCCACGCACCCCGCAGCTGGGGTGTTCCCCAGAACCTCCCCTAAAAGCACGAGCCTTCTGGTTTACAGTTTGCCTGTCAGAGGGCACCGAACGGACGCACTGGGCTCCGGGGTCGAAAACCCCACTGCTGTGTCCTGAGCAGCGCAAGAGACACACAGCTCTAGACCAAACAGAGTCGCCCACGAGCTGAACATGAATTGGGCAGCCTAAAACTGCAGCCCCCACTTTTTGATTGCTTGATTATATGCTCCTTTATTTTGGGGGGGAAGTAAGTTAAGCTGACTGGTCTGTAGTTCCCTGGGTTGTTCTTAGTATCCTTTTTATAGATGGGCTCTATTCAACTCCTCTGGAATCGCTCCCATTTTCCATGAGTTTTCAGAGATAACTACTGATTCAGTCAGCTCGTTCAGCCGATCGGCTCCTTACGAGATACTTTGATTTCAACCAAACTGCGTTTTCCCATAGAAATTTTTCAGCCAGAGTTTCTGATGACCCTCTAATTACACGGTAAAAACCGTCTCACAGCAGGTTATCTACACAGTAAGATATATTTAATTACACAGCAGCTCCTGCACAGAGCTATTTCTGTCTTCTAAACTGCAAGAGAGTTACACTGCGCCTACACTTTATCGTTCGCCTGTGGTCTACTGCCAGTGTGTAATTCCTGTGAAATTACGTGGCATTAGCCAGAAAAGCTAACATGACCGGGGTCAAATTTGCACTCAGTTACATCCATGAAACTTCATTAGCTATAGAGAACTTTTAAAGCTCTCGGTACTTTTCGGGTATATCCACAGTACCCCAGGGTTGAAACTCAGGCTCAAGCTTAACCTCCCTTCTATCTACACACATTGTGCTAACCCAGGTCTCAGACCAGGGTCCCAGAACTCCACAGGGATAAAGGATCCAAACTCGAGACAAGCTGGGACCTAGACTGTGGCTCTGCAGTGTAGATGCAGCCCCATTGGACTCATGTTCTGGGAGTCTGTCAAAAATATCCCACAAATTAGGCCGACTTTCCTTGTTCTCTAGACTGGCCAATTTGGGGGACACTCCAGTTTTCCCGCACAGCACCACAAACGAGGCTAAAGCAGCCACGTTTTGGGAGGGTGCTAGGACGTCTGGTAGGTGGATTGAGGAGACATAGGAGCCATTAGTTGTTATCTTTGAAAAGTCACGGAAGCCGGGAGAGATTCCAGAAGACTGGAGAAAGCCACATATAGTGCCCATCTAGAAAAAGAGAAATAAGGACAACCCAGAGAATTACAGACCAGTCACCTTACTCTCTGTAGCAGGAGAGATAATGAAGCAAATAATGAAGGAATCCATCTTTAAACACCTGGAAGATAATAAGATGGAGGTTCAATTAGGTGGGTACGTAACTGGTTGGATAACTGTTCCCAGAGAACACTTATCAATGGTTCACAGTCATGCTGGAAGGGCATAACGAGTGGGATTCCTCAGGGATCATTTCTGGGACCGGTTCTGTTCATTATTTTCATCAGCAATGTAGATGATGGCATAGAGAATACACTTATGAAATCTGCAGATGATACCAAGCTGGGAGGGATTGCAAGTGCAAACCCAAACATACGTCATTCTGGGATGCATGCAGGGGCAGCCCGTGCGTATAGGCCGACTTGGCCGTCGCCTAGGGCACCGCATTAAACGGGTGCCCAATGATGACGTCACGCCATTGAGGGCTGTGGAGGCGGGGGCACCGATTGCGTGTTCCAGCTGGGGTGCCAATTGCCAGCACCCCGCCTCGGGCCGCCCATGGATGAATGAGCTGGAATGCTGTAAGCAAGACACAAGAAGTAACTCTCCCGATCTACCTTATGCTGATTAGGTCTCAGCTAGAGTATTGTGTCCAGTTCTGGGCACCACATTTCAAGAAAGATGGAGAAAATCCAGAGAAGGGCAACAGAAATGATGAAAGATCTAGAAAACTTGATCTGTGTGGGAAGACTGAAAGAATTGGGTTTGTTTAGCCCAGAAAAGTGGAGACTGGAAGGAAACATGATAACAGCTTTTAAGTACCTGAAAAGTTGCTACAAGGAGGAGCGTGAAAAATTAGTCTCCTGCCCAAGTAGCTGCTCCAAAGGTTAATCACCCTGACTATCAAAAAATGGAGGCATCTCTCTCATTTGAATTTGCCCGGCTTTAACTCCCAGAAACTGGTTCTTGTTTTGCCTTTCCCCACCTAGCCTGGGACTGTCCGTGTTACACTTGCCAGTTCGTGCACATGCGCTCTGGCCCTCAGGGTCCTGGCAAACTGCTCCCCCCCAGGCTATGTTTGGGATGACGCACTAATGGGGCCGCGTGAAAGCCGCCGTACGCACCGCTGGGTTACACTTCCCTGCAGGGACAGCGGGCCACCCAGATTAGATATAAAGAGGAAGTGGAATCAAACATGCGGGGGAAGCGGATAAAAACACCGCGAGGCCCCCGGGAGATCAAAGCTGTTTATCCAGAATGAGTGACGATGGGAAAAGAGCCTTAAACGAACAGAAGAGACGCTCCATTTTCCTGCCGCATTCAGATTGGCTCTTCCTGCACCTAATGGCAGGGTGGTTACGGGCCGTAATACATTTTCCTTATGTAGGCAAATTCCCTCTGGGTGTTAATATAAAGGGAGCTAAATGGTTTCGTTCCTGCCGAGCAGGCGGCGGGGAGGGAGATGAACATGCCTTTTATGAGGCGCATCCATCATTCTTGAAGCCGTATTTACTTCTGTCCCCGCACTCCCCCCGCCTCCCCACACACACACCTGCTGGGGCCTCACTTTGTCACCACAAGCTGCCGACGTCGGCAGGCTGCCTGAGGAAACAAAAGACCCAGGAAACGCTGTCGCGGGGAAGGAACGCACGCTCCATTCGGGGCTCACTCTCCTGCCTCTGTTGGCTTGTCATGTGGCCCGGGATTTGTGGCCCAAGCCTTCCAGGATGCTCGGTGCCCTCAGTGGGCAGCCTAGGGGCCGGGCTCTGCCTGGCAAGGGGAAGAGCTCCCTGCAGACACAGCCCCCACTGCTCCCATTGGCCAAAGGGCTTCTCCTCCTGGAGACAGTGTCCTCGCCCTTATCTCGGGGCTCTAGCCTAGCTTGTCATATGGTCCACAATAGCTCCCCCCAGGGAGCACTCTGTGGTGCTGCTGCTCCCTCAGCCAGACGGTCACCCATGGACTTCTCTCCTTGGGATCTCCAGCAGCACTGAGCTGACCCTGGGCCTGCAGCTCCTTTTATAGGGCCTTCCTGGTTCCTGATTGGCTGCTGCCTCCTGCAGACACTCTAGGCTCCTTGGAGGACTTCTCTATGGTTTGCTGGGATAGGGTGTGGCAAGGCCACAAGCCTCCAGCAGGGGGCTTCAGGACCCGGTGCACCCCATCACAACCCACACCCCCTCTACGCTCAGAGCTGAGCTTGGGACTGGAGAGCCCACATATCAGTGTGCTGCCGGTTCAGACAACCCCATGGTGTTACCCCTTTTCTGTGCTTATCGAGCTCCACCGTGGTGCCAGGTTGGTTTCTTGCCCCCCCGGAAGCTGTTCCAGATCTTCCCTCCTCTGATAGTTAGAAACCTTCTAACATCCCAGCCTAAATAGGCTAGTGGCTGGTTTAATCCCCATTTGTTCTGTCCCTTTGCTTCAACAGCTCTTCTCCCTGGCGGGTTTTTAACACCCCTCCCCGTGGACTCTGCTCTCCCTTCTCATCCTTTGTTTGGCGAGGCTACGCCAGGGGCACAGCCATGGGTTTATGCTCCCCCACCCACCAGCCCACCCGGCACTCCAGTCAGGCAGCAAGGCCAGGGCTTGTCCCCCACCCTCCTCTGTCCTGCTCCCCCCATTCTTGCCCACCCACCCCCATAGTCGGGACCTACAAGTGGATCCTTCTGGCTATGCCACTGGGCCAGACAAGCCAAGCTCCGATCCAGGAGCAGTACCAGTACCAGGCCAAGCACACAGGCAAAGTAAATCAATTTAAGCTATTTGCTCACCTCAACTTCCGGCAAATATTTCGATAATAAACACAGGACCCCTGCCTGTCTCTGGTCCCTCTCAAGTGCTGGGTCTCCCCGGACACTCGAAGAAGAGATGGGCAAAGGCCTCTGATTTGTTTCAGAGCCAACTCACCCGATTAGAGCACCCCCCACACTCAGCCCTTTCAAAGTGTCTGGGATTTAGGAACAGCCTCAAGATAGCCCCCTCCTCCAGCTCAGGGAAAGCCGACCCTTCAAATGAATGGCAATCGGGTGTCCGTGTCCCCTAGGCAGCTTTTTCTGCCCAGCACACATGCTCCAACAACACAATGAGAATGACCCGCCACTGCTCTTGGTGCCTTGTAGCACAAGCCCCGGGTTGCAATTTTATATTTAAAATTTCCCGAGTAGAAACAATTGATGGGTAAATATCGGGGTTCATCTCTGGGGATGGGAGGACAGATAAGAAGGATCCGACAGAACACCGTAAGAGTATTGAAAGTAAAACCAGTTTAGTCTGATGGTTTATTTCATGGACAGCAGATAATAAGGCATACACTTGTCCACATGCCTGCGTGTCTCTTCCGCTACGCTGCCTTACCGCTTTCCCAGACAGCCTTCCATTTACAGTTATTATTAACAAAACCAGAGCTACCTAATGTCTTGTATTGGATTGTCTTAATATACTCAGTATTTTCATGTACATGAGTACAGGAAATCTGGGTGAAAAAAATCACTAAAAACCCAATAGCTTTTGCAAAACATAGGATATTTTTGGGGTAAATAAGAAGATAGGAATGGCCAGGCTGGGTCACATCAAAGGTCCCCGTACCCCAGTGTCCTGTCTTCTGACAGCGACCAATGCCAGGTGCCCCAGAGGGAGAGAACAGAACAGGAAATCATCCACTGATCCCTCCTCTGTCACCCATTGCCAGCTTCTGAGGGCACGTCTACACTAGAGAGAATGATCGAAGCTGCCACTGTCGATCTTCCAGGGTTCGAATGAGCAGGTCTAGTGAAGACATGCACATTTGAACGGAGTGGGGTGCTCCGGTCGATGCCGGTCATCCTGCTTCCACGGGGAGTAAGGGAAGTGGAAGGGAGAGTGTTCTCCCTTCTGCCTGCAGTGTAGACAGCACTAAAAGCCAAGTGACAGTCCTTCAACTTCAGCTCTGCAATTAACGTAGCTGAAGTTGCGTATCTTAATTCAACCTTGACCCTTAGTGTAGGCGTATCCTGAGAGAGGCTAGGGACACACTCCCTGCCCATCCTGACTAAGAGCCATTGATGGATCTGTCCTCCATGAATCTATCTAGCTCTTTAAACATGGAAAATAAGGAGCCTTACGTTTATTTTAGCTGTTTGGGCAGGTTTGCACAAGCAGCCAAATCCTGGTTAGGTAAGATCAAAGCATATCTTTGCTAGTCAATTCTTCCTTGCAAAATGCCCATTTTCAGCCTCTCTCTAGGGAAATTGATTCCTCCTCCAAACACAAGGCTCTTCCTAGTTTTCAGACTCATCTGAAATTCACAAAAAGTTCCTCCTTCCCAATTTTACTTCTGCTGCTAAACCCATTTTAATTGCCTAGGGCAAACAGTGCACGTATCTGAAATAAATCGGCTGCAATGTTCCTTTAACAGAGCATCATTATATCCATTAAATCACTGTCCGCCGTTCGGAGCGTGTGGCTTCTCTTTTCTTTGCCTGCTGCACCGTGAGCTATTTTGATCAGCCGCTCCATTTTTGGAAAGGCTAATGAACGGTTCTGCCGGGGGGGCGATTCCTGCTCCCCAAACATTCCACGCGCCCCCCTGAAATGGGTCTGCCGAGAAGGGAGTGACCCAGACCACGTACTGTGGGTGGCTAACCAACCATTAATGAGTCGGACGCGGTAGCTGGGAGGGGAGGGAAAGTGGAGGAGCTTGCCGATTTAGTCTTTGACTCAACGCTCTTAAAGCGTATGTGTCATTTTAAGCACGTGCTTACATTTGGGCATCTTCAGCACGATATGTAAGTGGCTCTACTGTGCTCCCCGGTCTAAAAAGTATACTGTAGTGGGGTGGGGACCTTTTCTGAGTCAGGGGCTGCTGACCCACAGAAAAATAAGTCAGGGCTGCACACAAGTGAGAAGCAAAGAAACCCTGTGATGGGGTGGACTAAGCCCCGATACCCCCTACAGGAGGCCAGAGGCCTTGCCATACCCCATCCTAGCAAGAGGAGCAGAAAAGAGGTCCTCCAGGTAGGCTAGAGTGGATGTCTCTGCGGCAGCCAATCAGGACCCAGCAGACCGGTATAAAAGAAGCTGCTGGGCAAGGGTCCTGGCAGTTCCTCACTGGAGCTTGACCCAGGCAGGTCTAGATACTGACTGGGGGGTATGTCTACACTACCCCGCTAGTTCGAACTAGTGGGGTAATGTATGCGTACCGAACTTGCTAATGAAGCCCGGGATTTGAATTTCCTGGGCTTCATTAGCATAAAGCTGGCGCCGCCATTTTTAAAAGCCGGCTGTTACAAACCCCCAAGCCCAAACCTTCGCTGACATGGCCCCTGACTGAGAAGGGGAATGATGCACCCCCCATTCTCCTCGCACCCCAGAGCCTGGGTGGGTCCAGGCTAGTCGCTTTTGTGTGCGCCAGCCCTGCGGGGAGGTCTGGGAGGTCTGGAGTGCTGGCATGGGTTCCCCAATACTGTACAGGGGAGCCCTGAGCCTCAAGGGCCAGATCCAGGGAAGCTGGGGGCCCCATCCGGCCCCTGGGGCTTGGGTTCCCCACCCCTGCTATAGCAGCTCGCTTTGGGGGACGTTAGCAGAGCCGTGGGGAGGAAGTCCTTTCAAGCACCAGGCTGCGACTCGCACTCTCTCTGGCTGAAATGTGCAGAGCTGGCCGGCTGACTTAAACCCACAGCCCCCCCTGAAACTGGGTAGTTTTGTGCCTAAATCCCTTAGGCAGCTCAGCAACTCCCTTTTCCAGAGCACTCAGGGTCCTGTGGGCATTTTTAAGAAGGCCTCGTTGCTCTGCGCAGGGCTCACATGGAGTAGCCTCTGACTGCTGCTTTCCCCTCTTTTGCAAGCCTTCTGCTGCTGGCGGGACTCAACTCCTAGAAAACTCTCCGAGAAGGTTAAAAAGCCAAGAGCAAGAAATCCTCCCCGCCCTCCTCCCGCTCCTGATTAAGACAGGCCGATCTCCTTGCCAGCAGCATCTTTCACTGAAACGGCTTCTGGACGCCTGGGGAAAGAGGCAGCGAACGAGTTCACAAGCAAGCCTGCAGCAAGAGATCCTTCCTCGAGAGAGCAGGACCGGGAGGGGCGGACGGACGGGGAGCACACAGGCCGCTGGGGGAGAGTAGACGCCGCTCACCATAACCTTTAAAACTAGAGCTATTTCTACAACAGGCTCTGGCAGGAAGGCTAATTATGTCCGCCTCCTCCTTTTGCGTTCCCATAGGTCTTGTGCCTCCGGGGCCCCCCTGTCCCTGCCCTGCTTTTTGTATCCACTTCTAGATGTGCTGCTAGTTTAAAATAAAAATATACTCCCTTTCAAATCCCCCCTGCTTACGGCCATTACATGCTACTTCGGAAAAGGCTGTTAGCTACGCCTGGCTGGTAGATTGTTCCGAGGAGCGTGAAGGTTTAACTCCTTTGTGGCTGGGCAGACGAGAGGGCACCTAGGGGCAAGTTGGGTGCAGGGGGTTCCGTTGGGCCTGGCGCATTGGGGTTCTAGTCTACAGGGGGTGCTCTCTGGTCCTGCCACATACAAATAAGTCACACATTCCTCATCATTTCTGAGCTGTATTACTGCAGCACTGAGGAGCCTAGTCATAGACCCATGCTAGGTGCTGTATACACAATCAAGAGACATATGGTCTAATTTGGGTTTCTGGCTTTGGGGAGGTCTCATGCTATATGTACACCCCATTCTGAGGCAGCACAGCCCAATGGCTAGAGTCAGTAACACAGCCCTCAGTTCAGGGCAGCACAGCCTAGTGACTAAAGCCAGTGACACAGCTCCCAGATAGGGCAGCACAGCCCAATGGCTAGAGTCAGTAACACAGCAACCAGGTAGGGCAGCACAGCCCAATGGCTAGAGTCAGTAACACAGGAGCCCCTCCACCCAGTTAGGGTAGCACAGCCTAGTGGCTAGAGTCAGTAACACAGGCGCTTGGGGCGGTAGGGCCCAGGCCCGTTCTGCTCCACCAGGCCTCGCCCCAAGGCCCTGTGCGTGGCAGAGTGCTCCACCACTCGCTCAGCAGGGAATCCGAGCACAGCTCACCATGCTCACCAGGGCGGGAGACACCACTCAGGCACCCTCCTTGGGTCACTGCCTACCAGGTCCGGCACCGGGGTGCTCCCCGTGGTCTCCGGGCCCTCCGGTTCCACAGCACCAGCCTCTCCCTGGGGCGCCTCCCAGCTCTCGGGCTGTGGGTCAGAGGCCCTCTGTCCCAAGTCCCCATGTAACCTTCCTCTGGGCCCTCCACAGACTAGAGTCTGCTTCCCCCAGCCTAGCGAGCTGAATTACACCATCTCTGGCTAGTCCGTCCGGCACCCTGAGCAAACGTGGCATCTCGGCTGGTTTGGACCAGTCTTTCTTTTGGCCAACAAGGCTCCTCTCAGAGCGGTTTGAAACTCAGAATCCAGGCGGGCTCCCCTCTCAGCTGTACCCGGCACATCTCCCAGGATGTACCCGGATCGCTTCACCCGGGACGAGAACTTCGCCTCCTCGGCAGACAACCGCGGTGCATTGTTATGAGAGACACGTTTACTGGGGGTTCAATTATTCTGTCTGAAGTCGCTCATGGCATTTGTTACATGTCATACAATGGGTCTTGATAATTAATTGGCATTTAATTAATTAAGGGATAATGGCATTCAATTAAGCCATGACGGTGGAACAGTATGGCAGGGGAATTAATGGGTTCCTGCTGCTACACAAGTGCCCACGCCAAAGGGAGGCATTTATGGAAAACAAAGGCTGAGGAGAAGCTGAGATGTTCTTTTCCACAGCGGGACACAGTTCTGAGCCAGTGGCCTTTACGCCTCTTTCCCACACGTCTGATGCAGTCGCACCTGCTGGAGCAGGACTGGTGCTAGTTGTACCATGATTGATCTGTGGCATTCTGATCGGCTCTGGGAACAGCGAGCATCTGACAGGTGGAAGCATTGTTTATTCAAATAGGCCCATCCAGCCCAGTGTCCCGTCTGCTGACAGTGACCAATGCCAGGTGCCCCAGAGGTAGTGAACAGAACAGGGAATCATCGAATAATCCATCTCCTATCACCCATTCCTAGCCTCTGACCAACAGAGGCTGGGGACACCATCCCTGCCCATTCCGGCGAGTAAGTATTAATGGACCTAACCTCCATCAATTTATCTAGTTCTTTATTGAACCCTGTTAAAGTTCTGGTCTTCACAACATCCTCCGGCAAGGAGTTCCACAGGTTGACTGAGCATTGTGTGAAGAGCAGTGGTGAGAACATTCCTCCAGTGAAGGAAAATGTCGCAGGCTGTTTCATTTATCTCACACCGTCCTTTTAAGGACCCCAAGGGACCTCATTTGGTAAGCCTAGGGGAAGATGATTATTCAGGAACACTCAACCCCCAGGCAGTTCTCTTCATCAGTAGGTCTCAAAGCGATTTACAAAGGGGTCCGTATCACCCCCCAATTTTACAAACAGGGAAGCTGAGGCACGGGGCAATACCCAAGATCACACATCAGGGCAGAATCAAGGACAGAGGCCAGGTCTCCCAAGTCCAATGCTCTAACCACTAGGCAACATATTTTTAGGAGCATGGAAAATGCATACAGAAGATATAAGCATACTTTTAAAAAGTGCTGATGTTCCCATGCCAGCTTAGCAGTGACATGCATGTGTCTCTCAATGGGGAGATTCCACCCCCCCCCCCCCGAACTTATTGTCTGGATGAGTTTACCATGAAACACTGTTATTAATATCCACCCTGTGCAATAGAAAACCCCAACCCTGACAGTCTGCCCTCATTCAGATCTGGACTCCCCTCCCGGCCCATCACTCTCAACACTTGATCTACCGTTCTGTTTGCTCCTGGCAAATACAGAACAAGTCCTATTCGGCGTAGCTATTCAACCCTGAGCCACGGTAACAAACCCCCCACATTTGGACTGACTCCAAAAAAACAGGGACATTTCAGGTGTCCAAAAGGAATTCCTGGGCTACTGAGGCATTCCAGGGAAAGAGGGACTGACTGCCCCCAATACACCCACAAGAAGTGATGGCTGGAGAGGAGGATAAACACTGGAACTAGTGATTCCACCAGTCACGTCTAGCTGGCCTAGAACGCTACAGCTGCTGTGCCGCAAGCACGATCGTTCAGGTTTTAGTGTCTGTTCGCCCCTAGAAGTTAGTGAAAAGACAAGATCAGCCATGCGGACACGTGTGGCTAAACCCAGCAACCTCCTACATCAGTTTGGTTTTGGTGGTCCGGTCAATGTGGACAGGGGGCGTCTATAGATGCCACGAAGGGGCGGAGCTTTGGGTGGAAGAGGTGGGGGGCCACGAAGGGGCGGAGCTTTGGATGGAAGAGGTGGGGCCAGGAAGGGGCGGGGCTTTGAGTGGAAGAGGTGGGGGCTAGGAATGGGCGGGGCTTTGGGAGGAAGAGGTGGGGCCAGGAAGGGGCGAGGCTGGGGCAGCCAGCCCACAGTGCTGCTTGGACAGCCCCCTCACCCCACACACACACACGCCCATTGGCAGTGGGGGTGGAGGAGTTGTGACGTGCCCCTGGGTAGCTTGTAAGAAAGGGGGATTGAACCCGGGACCTCCACACAGGCCCTCTGCTGCTGGCCCGAAAAAGCCCAAATCTCTTATCCACTGCCGCAGCCAAAGCACAGACACGCTCCAAAGTCGCCTGCCAAACCCTGCCTCGAAGCAGCGCGAGCGGCAACGTCCCTTTAAGGACGGCTCTCCCGGGAGGCCTCGCTCCAGACTGCAAAGATGCAGACGAGTTCCCTTCCCCACCCCGCTCATCAATAAACCAGAGTTCCCCGCGGACGCGGTGGCCTATATCTGAATGGGCTTTTAATTGCCAGTCCCCTGTTTCCATGTTACCAGCTGGCACAGGAGGGATCCGTGCCACCCGCAGAGCACCCTGGCGGCTCTGGCTTGCTGCTCCGTTTACAGCCAGCGGATTTGACATATTTAAAGCAGCAACGCTGCAAACCCAGAAGCCTCAGGGTTAGAGATGGGCCTGAGCAAACATCTGGTCAGGGCCGGGGCCCGGGCTCCAGGACTCGAAGGCACTTCATTCCCCCGGCCCCCGGGCCCCCCCCGCCCACCCATCCAAAGCCCAGATGAGTCAATAGGAAGACTTCCATGGGCTTAGGACACACACTGGCTGCGGCGCGCTCGGCTTTCCCCTGCCGGGTCACAGTTCTGCCGCCCGCTGTCCAGCCACATGCTCACTGGCGAGTGTGTGTGTGTGTGTGTGGGGGGACCCGGGCCCACCTGCAGGGCCAGGCCCACGGACCCTACAGACGGTGGCCAGGTGCTGTGCTGCCCTCCAGCTTCTCAGTCTATTTCCTGGGCCGCTTCCCTATGGCCCCAGCACCCTTTTTGCCCTTACCTCAGCTTGCATGTCCCAACCGCCAGCCAGGAGCTCTTCCCTACTCTCCTGGTCCCTGCAAGCTGCACTGCTCTGCCCAGCGTGCTGGCTTCCTTGTGCCTGCAAGACATCCCTTCCTCCCTCCTTGAGCTCCAGGGAGCAACAGAACCTGCTCTGTCCTGCAGCGCTTCTTATATGGGCCTGCCCATCCCTGATTGGCTGCTCCTCACAGCTCCTCTCCTATTTGCTGCTTTCTGCACAGCCTCCGTCTGCCTTCATTAACGCCTCCCAGGCCAGTGTGAGGCAGACACCCCCTCACAAAGCTGGCCCTGGGAAGTCATGGCAGGATACAGACCATTGTCTCTAGCTCACAGCGTCCAGCCTGGCTTCACAGAGACCCACCCACCGGTGACCATGAGAGAACCTAATCCAAAGCCTGTGGGAGTCAACCTGTTTCCCCTTCCTGTAAGGCTAGGCCAGCCCTAGGCTCCCCCCACAGTGTAAGAAACCGCTCGCCTGGAGGCCTTCCTCACTGCGCCCATTGCCTGGAATCACGACCAACGGGCGTAGCGGGGCGCGGTGCCTGAGAGTGGTGGGGTGCAGATAAGAACCAGATAAGTGCCCCCCCATTCCTGAACTCAGACCCCCCCTCCACCCCCATACTCTTCATGCCCTCTCTTGCCGAAACCCCTCACCCCCCCTTGCTCCTGCACCCTCCCTCCCAGACCCGGACCCTCAGCCTGCTCCTGCACCCATTTTGTCATCACACGGGTGCGGCTGGTGGGCCGCAGAAAGGCCTGCTCCACACAAGCATGACTCTCCCCTCGGCCCACGAGCGAAAGACACAGACGCATGCCAAACGCTGCGGCCACATGACAAGCGGCTTGGTTAGCTTTCACAGCAACTCTCGGCCCGCTTTTCCCACAAGCCCGGATCCACTTTTGTTGCTCAAAATGGATGCACCCAGTTGAAAAATGTAAATCAATTTAAAAAAATGCAAATTGGCCTTTCAGAGCTTGTTGGCTGAAGGAATTGCTTGCTGGCTCTAATTGTTTAGCCCAAGAGTTTAATGAGGCCATGAATAATTAACTGTTCCTTACACATGCATTGCCGTTTAGCTCTTTTCAGCCTCTTCTCTATCGCTCCCCCGAAATCCTTCTACAGCTTTGACCTGGCCAGGCTGGGTAAGAAATGCAGAAAGCTGGAAACTGCCCTGCCGTACTAGACTTTTGGGCTAGTTTGGTTGGCTGGAAAAATGTCAGATTGCTTGCAAATGCAGACAGGTGAGTGGCAGTTTTAACAGGGAAGCAGCGATAATGAAGAGTTTAATAATGCATCAGTGTCCTCGGTTCTTTCCCCCTGGTCCTTAAGCAACAGGAGAAAAGCTGCAAGGACCCTCAGGGATTGAAGAAAAAGGAGGCGGCATTGCACCAGCAAGCTATGGACAACGCACGGATGCTGTTAACCATTTATATGCCAATATGCTTTTAAAGGTGCTCTACGTTGCCACACTGGCATTCACGTGTTTCCAGACCAGAGAGTTCTTGTGTTTCTCGGTGTATTTCTGCCAGGCCACACAGCAGCTCTGGGCTGGACATGGATCTTTTGGACTGAAGAGCACAGGTTTTAAAGTGGTTTGGAATGAGGCTGGAACTGCCAGCAAAAACTTGGGCAATTCCTTTCCAGCATGGCTGCCATCTCCCTACCCCCAGCTGCCCCACAAGGAGCTGTGCAAACAGGCTGTGTAGAGGGAAAAGCAAAATTATGGTTTCCCCTACGGGAAGCCTGCCAGGCCCGGCATGACTGCAAGGGGGTGCAGATGAAATGTGTCACTTTAGAGGCCTGTCCCATAGGGAGAAGTGGGTATGGATTTCCTAAGACCCCCCCTCCCCAAAGTATCAAAGTATGACACGGACCCTGCAAACACATCACCCTCCCTTATGTATACTAGGAACCTTATCTGATCAAAAGGGATTTTAAATATGTAAAAGCAATTAGGGTTGCCAGATGATTTCAACAAAAATACCGAACACATGTGACATGACATCACAATCCACATTCCATCGTAGAAAATATCGGACATTTTCTCAATTTGTTTCCTGAACATAAAGCTCAAATACTGGACTGTCCGGTTCAAAACCGGACACCTGGCAACCCTAACAGCAATATAATTCACGGCCAGGTGTGAGATCATCAGGACGGGGGACCACTCCAAGATTTTGGAAAGTGGTCGAGGGCCGCACTCTTCCATGATATTAATGGAGGCGATGCGGGCTCTGGGACGGAGGTTGGATGCAGAAGGGAGCTTGGGGTAAGGGACTGGGGTGCAGGAGGGAGACTGGAGTCTGGGAGGGAGTTGGGATGAAGCAGGAGGTTGTGACCTGGAGTGCAGGGGTTTGGGACGTGACCTAGGCTAGGAGGGGACTGTGATCTGGGGCACAGTCAGATTGGGGTGCCAGATCTGGGAGGGGATGTGGGTGCAAGAGGGGGACCGAGGGTTTGGGTATATTGGGGGGGGGAGCAGAGAGTTGGGGCAGGAAAGGGCTGCAGTGCCAGAAACAGGCTGTAGCCAAGAGACTTACTTGCCAGCTGCCAAACTAGCCTGCCTGCCTGCAGAGCTTAAACCTGCCAGCCATCCAGCCTGATTGCAGGGCCATGTGCTTCATGAGTAACTGAGCCCAGGAGCGGGGGTGTGATTCTTCTTAGCTGCCTGCTACTCCAATAAGCAGCTCCCGTTGGCTGGTTTCTGCCAAAAATCGGTCAATCGGAATGTGCTGTGGGAGGGGCAGCTCCTAAAACTCCCCCCCTCCCCTCCAGTTTCAAAACAGAAACGGAGCCCTGCAGCCGTGTTTCTGCCTGGCGCATGGGGGAGCCTGCCTGGGGCTCCCCGCTGCCTCCGTGGGCCGGATCCGATGTGGCCCACGGGCCGTATTTTGCCCAGGCCTGCCCAAGGATGTGCTAATCCCGAATCAGGCCTTGAAAAATCCCGAAACCTGTTTCAAAACCATGAGATTGGTACAAGAAGATATTCAATGTTGGGGGTTTGTTCCCTTTTACCTTCTGGTTTCCTGAGCCGGGTTTCGGAGCGTTCCTCCATAATCATCACGCCTGGAAATGTCCTCTGAGAAACTAAATGAGAACTGTCACACCTAATCCCATGGCTCCAGGAGGTGGGCCTTGATTGACAACTATGGCAAGAGTTGGCAGCCCTGGGTGCTAGCTGATCTCCAAACCCCTTTGCTAATTTACAAAACTGTCTCTAGTTGCGGGGAATTCCAGGGCAGCTGCTCCCTTCCCCCACCCTCCATCTCATCAGCGGTTTCCGTTTTGCTCACATGGCGCTGGGTCCCTGTGCGGTGCTGTGTGATGGTACCAGTGTACTGCGGGTCTGACGTGGCAGGCAGACAATGCAGGCCTGTGAGAGCAGACCGGAGATGCTACACAGGCCTTCTCTTGCCCTATAAAAATGAAGATGCGTGCATGGAAATGAAAACTCGCCTTGGTGGAATGCTGACACGTCTCCATTAAAAAGAGAAACCTGCTCTAGTCTCTGCCAAGAGGCTGGGGTGCATTTGATAGTTTATACCTAGTGTTATTCCTGGCTCATCTCAAATTATAACCAGAGACTGGCTAAAACTCCATCCTCCCATCCTCCTCCCATCGCTGGCTGAACCATGTTTCCTCAGACACATCATATTCTTGGAGGGAAAAGGGGTCTCAGTTTCATGATCTACTGAGGATATATTCAGTCCCTTAGCTGAAATAGCATCTGTCTCAGCTCAGGACAGGTCTGTAGGCTAAGTCACTCAATGCATAGTCCACTTGTGGAACTCCTTGCCAGAGGACATTGTAAAGGCCAATATAACAGGGTTAAAAAAAGAACAAGATAGGAACATGGAGGTTAGGTCCATTAACGGCTATTAGCCAGGGTGAGGAGGAATAGTGTGCCTGGCCTCTGTTTGTCAGGGCTGGGAATGGGCAACGGGAGGGATCACTGGATGATTCCCTGTTTTGTTTATTCCATCTGGGGCATCTGGAATTGGCCACTGTTGGATGACAGGGTACTGCGCTGGGTGGACCTTTGGTCTGGCCCAGTGTGGCCGTTCTTATGTATTTATAGCGTCATCTAACCCAGCCAATTCATTCATGTTAGTTTGGTTGAAAGGAAATGTCAAGGGTCTGGTTTTTGCTTATGGCCTGTTGTTTGCTGTCACGTTAGGTTGTGTGTACCCCTGTAAGTAGTTAGATCAAAACCGTGTGCTAATGCTAAGATAAGAATGTACTTGATGGGTAAGCTTAAACACTCATGAAGGACTGTCAGTTGCTATTACATCACCTTTTGATTTGTGTCTATCCCAGTAATTAACTTACCCATGAACTGTGACTGGAGCCTTGGAAAGGTGAACGAAGAAGAGTGCTAACTTCACTGAGTTCAATGATGGAAATTCCCTGGCCCGCGTGGGTGAAGACCGTCAGATGGTCTTTGGCAAGCAGAAACGATAAATACCACTCCAAAGGCCTGCTTGGATTCTAACAGGGTGGAACGTCTGGGTAAGACGACGGAGATCGTCAGAAAACAACAAGCAGTCCTGTGGCACCGTAGAGACTAACAAATAGATAATAAACTTTTGTGGGTAAATCCCACTTCATCAGAGTAATTCTGGGCAACCCTGAAACATTTCAGGGAAACTAGCAGATAACAACATCTCTACTACCGTGTTTGGACTTACAAATTTGGACTCACCTGTTAACGTATTTTACTTGCTTTAACCTCTCAACAACGCACTTCTTTTCTTAGCTAATGAATCTCTAGCTAGTTTACTAGAGAATTGGATGCCAGTGTATCCCTGACTGATCCTTGGGGATCGAGAGAAACCTTCTGGGTGTGTGACTGGGAGTTCATATCACCTTTTCTCACCAAGGGCAGCTTGTCTGGGAAGCAAGACAGGCTGGGTCGCCTACGGGGACTCTGTGACTCCGTGCTAAGCCTGGTACAGTGCTCACGGAATAGACGTGTGTCATTGGCTTGGTGAAATCTAAGCATAGACCAGACTACCGATGTGGGGAGCCTGCCCTGGTTTCTGACAGTCTGGCCTGACATTGGCACACACAGATTTGAGCCTGTCCGAGTCTAATGGGACTTCTACATAGCAACACAAGGGGGAAATGGAACGCAGTGTCGGATATAGCCTGCCCCTCTTCTCGCCACTCAAGGGTGTGTCTGGTACTTCACCAGCACTGCACTTGACCACTGCCAGAAGGCCACGTAGTTATACTGGATACCTGCATGATAGTGCCGTGCTGAGAAGTCCCCGGGATGTGACTGCTTCAGCCACACAGGAACTGATGCTCTGTCTGAGTGAGGGCACTGCATGAAATGCTCCGAAGCAATCCAAAGAAAACGCCCTGCAACGTGGTTAGCGAGTCGTGCGTTGTGGATACCTAGCAGGTCCACATACCATTGGTGGGTCGGGTTTACTCTTCCATTTACTCGGGTCTTATTTACAGATCTGGGCTGAGGTTCTCAAGCCAAATCTAGAGCAGGTCAGAATGTCTTTTATTTTTTAGGCATCGAAGATTTCGACTTCTCAAAAAAAATTCAACCCCAAAATATTTACCTCCAAATCTGAACTATTTCAGCCGGGGCTGCTGCCATGGTGTCCTGTGGGAACTGTGGTCCTGGTACTTTGTGTTTCCTTCCTCCTCTATAGGAGGGGCCCCTTATAGAACTACGTCTCCAGTGATGCACCGTGGTCTTCCCATATATTGTGGGATTCCTACGGACTGGGTGCTTCCCGGGAGAAGTAGTCTGGGAAGCGATAGCAGAAAATGAGAACAAGAAACAACCAAACTACAACAGCCACGAAATCCCCGGGTGGAATTCCGAAATCCCAGCATGTCAGTTTTTAGCCCCCGACGTCTCAGTTTTCAACCATTTTGTTCTTTTACGAAAACCACGTACAGAAGAAATCCCAAGGCAGGCAGACGCTTTTGGCAAAAACCTTGGTTGAGCCAACAACTTAGTTTCCTTTTACAAATCATTTTAGAGGGAACATTTTTGAACAGTCCAGCTGAATCTAGGGGATTTAGATGCACAGGTCCCATTCATTTCAACAGGAACTATGCCCCTAAATCCCCTGTGCCGCTTGGAATAGCTCAGCCCTCATTCCCAGGCAGAAAGAGCTGGGAAGGGACTAGCATCAGGTTTCCTCGTTGGCTACATTTATTACCCCAGGAGCGCCGATCTCAGCCATGCGTGAGAGGCAGGAACGTCCATTCGGCCTGGGACAGACTCGGCCCTACAGACACAATCTGAATCAGCCTCAGTTTCCTCCTTCCCTCCCCACTCCTTCAAATGTGGGTCCTTCCAGGGTTGGTACCGCTCCCTTTGTGCCCCTGGAAAGTCCCAGGAGCAAGCCTGAGGCCAGGGCAGCAGGCTTAGCAGCTCTGTCTCTGAAGCACCCATTCCGGGCATGACCCGTTGACCAAGAAACCGCTGCTCTTTGTTCTGAAGACACGTCCTGTCCAAAGACATGGTCTAAAGTAAGACGTGCTCCTGTGTCCCTCTCCTGCCGGGCGCTGTGCCGCTCCTGGTGCCAAGGGAGGCCAAGGACACCCGGCAAGCAGGCCCAGCATGGACGGGCTGGAGAATCCAGGCTTCCGTCCTGCCCTTCCCTCAGACCTGGTATTTTTTCAGCAGTTCGCTCTGCCAGGGGCGCTTCCTATTGGGGAAGGCGACGGGGATCTTGATCCTCCGGAAGTCCTCGATGCACTTCCCCAGCTCCGACTCCAGCGCCCTCCTCTCCTCGCTGACGGGAGGCGCCTCGGGGCAGCTCTCCACTCCGTTCTCCTGGATGTCCGACTGCTCGCTCTTCCGCCTCTGCCCCGCCTGCTTCCCCTCCTCCAGGAGCTTGCGGGAGCTGGAGAAATCCAGAGTGTTAGGCCGAGGCGGACAGTCCTCCGGCAGCTCCGGCCAGGGCAGGGAGCCTGTGGAGCCAGGGTTACCAGCCTCCGACTGGGGACCTCGGTCAAGGAGTCTGTCCCCAGGGGCCGGCTCAGGTTCACAACGGCTGTCCAAGCTGGAGGTCGAAACGTCGTAGCTGCTGTCCATGCCGGCCGAGTCCTTGTGTGTCTCCTCCGGCGTTGGGTTTGGCGCTTCTGTCACTGCTGGGGCACTGGCCGCTGCCGGCACTGGAGGAGAAATCAGAGGCCTACGTTAGGGATGGGCGGCTCCCATCGGGGACATTCAATATTCCGGGGCAAATCTGGTGCCAACCACCACACTGAGCTCAGTGGAGTTTGGCTGTTTGGCTGCCGTTCCTTCCCCTATTGCTCCCGGGACAAGGGCGTGTGAGGCGCGTGTTTTATCCTGCGTCCGACTGTTCCCTTTGGCTCCTCAGTTCCCCCGCCCCACCTCAGCAGCTCCTCTCCACGGCAACCGGCCGAGCCAGCCCAATCCACCCGCAAGATGGCTGCCCACTCCGAGTGCTCTGAGGATCCCAGCCAGGGGACCGCGTCTGCCAGCTGAACACATGCACGTAAGAGCGCTAGCGTGAAATCCGGACAATATGGACAAAACTCTCCGGCTATGTCTACACTGGCGCAATCTTGCGCCAGAAGTATGCAAATGAGGCTAAGCGTGGAATATCACCGAGCCTCATTTGCATACCTAATGAGCCGCCATTTTTGCGGAAGAGGTTCGTGCACCAGAAGGAGCTGTCTACACTGCCCCTTCTTGCGCAAGAAAAACCCTCTTGCACAATGCCGTTACAGTGATTATTTTCGCCGAGCCTCATTTGCATACTTCTGGCGCAAGATCGTGCCAGTGTAGACATTGCCTCATTGAGCTCAGCGGCAACAGGGTTTCACCCATCATCCCTGCAAGGAGGGACGATCCGGTCGTAACCGAGCCCCATACGAGCGCTTGGCTGCTTTTCGTTTTCTATATCCCCTGCTCAAAGCCCTCAAGATGGGCCATAGGCAGCATGGGTCTTAGAGCCGGGCTCAACTCTTGCTTTGAAACTGGCATTTGGACGCACGCTGGGCCACGGTCGTGAATCCTCCAGCAAGTGCCACCATCTCCAACCTTTTTAAGCACAAGATCACTTTTTGAATATAAAATACAGGACTATGTAGCACTTTTTGAATATGTCAGTCCAGGATCTACCTCAAACCCAAATAGCCCTGCCATGCCCCGCCCCTTCGCTGAGGCCCTGCCCTCACTCTGTGAAGTGGGGGACAGAGTGACATCAGCACCCCCTGCCTCTCTCTCCCCCACCCTGCCCAACAAGCAGGAGGCATCTCTGAGGCTCTGGGCAGGAGCAGCAGAGCAGTGCCGGGGGGGGCAGCTGAAGTGCCCCCTCTTGATAGTCTCCCAGCCAAACCGGTCAGGATCACCTGTCAGAGGCTCCAGGATGAACCGGTAGATCCCGATCGACTAGTCGGTGACCCCTGGGCTAACGTGTTGGGCAAACCCGGTCACTGGACCCTGGGTTGGGGTGGAAATTACGTTAGGCTCCCTGGTTTCAAAGGATTCAGGGCACTGAACACTTGCTCTTAGGAGCTGGCTGAAGCTTGTTATGGATTGGGATACATTTTTGTTATGGGTGGAGGTAAAGCCCCCTGCAATGAACATAACTTGTAAGTGTAAACCCCCACCTAAGGCACAAGCTGGCATCCCATCCAGGAGGTTTTGGCTGAGTATTATTTTGGGGAGGGGTGCTTAGGGGAAGAGAGATCACACACAAACTGAGCCCAGGCAGGAACAGAGGGAGAGGGACTGAGGCGGGTTAATAAAGCCAAGCAGCAGCCTGGAAGCACAGTGGGGCCCTAGAAAAAGTTAGAGCAGGAGCTTTTGGGTTTGGTGTTGGTGTGAGGACTGTATGCTCCAGAACTATCCCCTCCCCCTTTTTTTGCTTCCTTCTGCATTCAGACACAGAGAGTGTCCTGTGCTTTTTGCAAAGAAGCAAGAAAATACCAGGCACTATCAACTTCTCCTTCCAATTTTAACATCCCCAGGGCCCTGAGCTTTGACTAGCTGCTTGGAAAAGGGAAACCATGTTCAGCATTGTGAGCAGAGCTAGGCTCAGCCCCTGCTTTGAAACCAGCATTTGGTTTCACTTTGGGTCGTGGTCGTGAATCATTCAGCAAGCCTCGGGCGAAATGTTGGGCAAAGCTGGCCACCGGTCCGTGGGCTGGGGGGGAAATTGTGCAGCGCTCGCTGCTTTGAAAGGATCACAGGCCTGGGGGTGACTCCAAGGTGGAACCAAGATGAATGGAAACTGGCGAGCGAAGGAAAAGTTGTGCAGCTTTCTACATCTCCAGGAACCCTTCCGATCGTCAGCATTCGTGGGAAACAAGCGCTGGCTCTGTACTGGAAACAGCCGCTGCATTTCAATTTCCAGTCGCAGGAACCAATCAGGCAACAAGGAACTTTAATGGAAACCGATACGAAACCATTTAGCAAAGTCAGCCCTGCCCCTTGCAATTGCAGCCACAGCAGAACCCAAGGGAGTCAGACGCTGACGGATCCCTGTGCCAGCAATGCAGAGATCACAGGGCTACCTCCCTAATTGCATCTAACGGCTGCAGGTTATCACCATATTCCTGGGCTTCCCTTAGGGGTGGAAAAAATCCCAGCGGGTTTTTGCGAAGGAAACATTTTCCCAGCGGGCTCGTGTCCAGGCCAGCTGCATGCGGGGCTGTACCTGAAATATCACCAAAACAAGACACTGCTACCATGTGATTATTTCAACTGCCCCAAGGCAGGTCTCTCTCCTCCCCCTCAGTCTTCTCTTCCTTACTCCAGACTAAACCTGTCCAGATCTTTCAGTCTGTTCTCAGAAGTCACATTTTCTAAACCATGTGTCATTTTTATTGTTCTCTCCTGGGCTCTCTCCGATTTGTTCACATCTTTCTTAAAGCGCCGACCCCACCGCTGGATGCAGTATTTCAGCTCCGACCTCACCAGTGCCGAGTAGAGTGGAATCATTATCCCCTGTATTTTACATACAGCACTTCTGTTCAACATTTCTCTAATTTTGTCCACCCATGTGCGGAATAATGTTTATGTGCACCAAGGCATGTGCCAATGAGCACCACCAGTAGAAACAAAACACCTAGCGGCGGATGCTCTGCTAACCAGTTGGGAAATATTGGAATCTCTCCTGAATAGTCACACAAGTGCACAGCTTACAGGAAACTTTGCTCCTGTTAATCCACTCCACAGTTGCTGTTGCAAAAAAGGCAGTGTATCATGGAGTTGACTCACATTTAATTTGTGATCTGTCTTTATTGAATTTCACCTTGTTGATTTCAAAATAATTCTTGGGTTGTTATCAATTCTAAAGTGACCTCCAAAGTGTTTGCAACCCCTCCAAGCGTGGCATTCCCGAATTTGATAAACATATTGTCCAGGCCATTAAGGAAATTACTCCTAGTACTTGACCTAGGACTGACCCCTGTGGGAGCCGCTAGATATGTCCTCCCAGAAAACCATTGGTAACTAGTCTCAGTGTATAGTTTTTTCAACCAGTTACACACAGGGGCTGGGTCTAGACTGGCATGATTTTGCGGAAATACTTTTAACGGAAAAGTTTTTCCGTTAAAAGTATTTCCGCAAAAGCGCATCTAGATTGGTACGGATGCTTTTGCCCAAAAAGTGCTTTTGCGCAAAAGCATCCGTGGCCAGTCTAGACGCGATTTTATACAAGAAAGCCCTGATCACCATGTTAGCCATCGGGGCTTTTTTGTGCAAAACAGTTCTTCCCTGTCTACACTGACCCCCTTGCACAAGAGGGCTTTTTCCCGAGCGGGAGCGTGAAAGTATTTGCACAAGAAGCACTGATTTTGTACATTACAAAGTCAGTGCTCTTATGCAAATTCAAATGGCCAGTGTAGACAGCAAGTCTTGCCAGTCTAGACGCACCCAGGTAGTAATTTCATATACACGATTGGTTTTCAGCCGGGGGGTCTGCAGAATAGGTCTAAGATTTCCAAAGGGTCCACATCCTCATTCAACATTTCTAGGGGTCCACAAAATGAAAAAAGGTTGACTGATCTAGACCGCAATGCCCTAGTCTGGTTCAAAGTTATATCATCATCATCATCATCATCAACCACCACCGTTGGTGTCCGATGACTCCCTCACTCTTCCTTCCATCTTTCCCTGTCCAGTGCAGAGTGGCTTAGTTTCTGCAGACTAGCTCCACGCCAATCTATAGATCACCTATGCATTCTCTGTGGGGTCTGCCTCTCCTATTTGGACCATCCATTATGCCGAATACCAGGGTCTTAGCTTTTTGCTCATCGCTCTTTCTGCAGATATGCCTGAATAGCTGTAACTTCCATCGTATAACCTTCTGCGGTAGGTTCTCATTCGGCTGTATCTTCCTATATTATTCCTCATTGGTGACTTTCTGCATCCATCCTGTTCTCAGGATCTTATAGCTGAAGGGCAAAACAAAACCTGTGTGTGTTTTCTATTTTTTGCAAAAGCTTGTGTGCCTTTTAAAAGCCCTTCTTCCAAATATTTTCAGTAGAGGCTTTTAAGGGGGGCAGGAAGCTGCTACACATTTTTGTTTTTCCACTTCTGCTCCCGCTTTGCATTGCCAATTTTAAATCAGCAGAGTCGCACGCAGGGGACTGGCTCTCAAAGTGAACATTTGTGGATAACGCCAACAGATCTCAAATCAATTCACAAAGATCAGTATCAGCAACCCCACTGGACAGATGAGAGACTGAGGCACAGAGAAAGGACATGTTCAAGGAGACCCAGCAGGACTGTGGCAGAGCCAGAACCCAGCACTGGGCGGGGGAGGGGGGGTCTCAAACTTTTCCTTTCTGGGGCGCCCCCAACAGTAGTTGTGGCCCACCCGTGCTCCACCACCAGGTTTTCTGCAAATAAAAGCCAGGGCCGGTGTTAGGGAACAGGGCAACTGCCAGGGCCCCCTGCCACAACACCCACAACGGGATGTTGCTCCAACCAGGTTGAAGGCCCAGGTTTCAACCCAACGTGATGGGGCTTCAGCTCTTTGCCCTGGGCCCTAGCAAGTCGAAGCCTGGCCCTGCTCGACAGAGCCCCTGAAACCTGCCCTCCAACTCCTGCTTGAGAAGCCCAGCAGGAGGCAACGCTCCCTGTGTGTTGTGGGCTGGCTGGGATGCACACCGAGGCATGTCAGATACTGACCTTCCGGCTCGCAAACCGCACCCTGTCGGGAATCGCCGGCTCTTGCACAGGCCGCCTCCTCGCATCCGCGCCCGTCTGCCGGGACATCGCTGGCGCCGGAGTCTGGGGAGTAAACCCACCCCAAACAGACCATCAGCAAGCAGGAGAGGGGGATTGTGCCCTGAAACAGGGTTCAGATGGTTTCAGAAAAAATACCGGGGGAAGAGGGGAGGAGGGAAGGACCCCAAGAGTTAAGCAAGAAAACAAAAAAAAACCCCACACACCCACAAAACAGAGTGGTCCCTTTAAGAAACGCATGTGGAGGCTTTTTGGGCCTAACAGGCTGCGGGGGTGCCGGACAGTTCCCCTGTGGAATCCAGTAAGCACTAGGGTTGCCAGGCTGCCTCCATATTGAACCGGACAGTCCAGGATTTTCGAAAAATTCAGAAAGTACCGGACATTTTAGGGGTCCAGTATTTTCTGAATTTTTTTACCGGCCAGGAGGCGAAAATACCGAACTGTCCAGTTCAATACTGGACACCTGGCAACTCTACACTTAAAAGAGGAGAGGGTCATTAAAGTGCAACGCTAGGTACAGTGCAGGACGGCTCAGGCCTCGCAGCGCCTCAAACCTGAGTCAGAGGCCTCACCATCGGACAAACTGTGCCAACTCCACAATACACTCGGGCTATGTCCACACTGCAGGTATTTGTCAGCAGAGAGCGTGCTAATGAAGTGCTCATTAGCATTTGTCATGCTGCCATTTGCATATTCTCTGCCGATGCTTTTTGCACAAGAGGTTTTTGCGCAAAAACAAGCAATGCAGACAGGTCCGTTTTGCACAAAAAAACCCTGCACGGGACCCTGAATACCTCCTTTTCTGAGGCATAAGGGATCTTGCACAAAAGGGGTTTTTTTGCGCAAAACGGACCCGTCTACCCTGCTTGTTTTTGCGCAAAAACCTCTTGCACAAAAAGCATCAGCAGAGAATATGCAAATGACAGCACAACAAATGCTAATGAGCACTTCATTAGCATACTCTCGGCCGACATATCTGCAGTGTAGACATAGCCTAGGTGATCGGGCAACTAAATGGCAAGTGAGTTGTAATGTAATGTTGCTGAATGCAAAGCAATGCACATTGGGAAACATGAGCCCAACTATACGTACAAACGGTGGGGACTAATTTAGCGATAACTCCTCGAGAGAGAGATCTTGGAGTCCTCGTGGATAGTTCTCTGAAAACCTCCACTCTGTATGCAGCGGCAGTCAGCACAGCAATCCGAATGTTAGGAATCATTAAAAAAGGGAGAGAGATTAATACAGAGACTATCTTAACGTCTCTGTATAAATCCGTGGTAGGCCCACATCTTGAATCCGGTGTACAGATGTGCTCGCTTCATCTCAAACAAGATATATTGGCAGTGGAAAAAGTTCAGAAAAGGGCAACAAAAATGATTAGAGGTTTGGAACAGGTCCCGTATGAAGAGAGATTAAAAAGACCGGGAGTTTTCAGTTTAGAAAAAAGAGGAGATGAAGAGGGTATATGATCAAGATCTATAAAATCATGACAGGTGTGGAGAAAGTGAATAAGGAAAAGTTATTTACTTATTCCTGTAACAAAGAACGAGAGGTCACCAGATGAAATTAATAGGCAGCAGGTTTAAAACAAACCAAAGGAAGTTTTTCTTTACCCAGCACACAATCAACCTGTGGAACTCCTTGCCAGAGGAGGTTGTGAAGACCAGAACTTTTACAGGATTCAAAAAAGAACTAGATAGATTCATGGCGGTTGGGTCCATCAATATTTATTAGCCAGAATGGGCGGGGATGGTGTCCCATAACCTCTTCTGGTCAGGACTGGGAATGGCTGACGGGGAGGGATTACATATCATAGAATCATAGGGCTGGAAGAGACACAGGAGGTCATCAAGTCCAACTTCCTGCGCAAGGCAGGACCAATCCAACTAAACCAACCCAGGCAGGGCCTTTGTCAAGCCGAGACTTAAATACCTCTAGGGATGGAGATTCCACCCCCTCCCTAGGGAACCCAGCCCAGGGCTTCCCCACCCTCCTAGGGAAAGAGTTTTTCCTAATGTCCAATCTAGACCTCCCCCACTGCAACTTGAGCCCATTGCTCCTTGTTCTGCCACCTGCCCCACTGAGAACAGCCTCTCTCCAGCCTCTCTGGAACCCCCCTTCAGGAAGTTGCAGGCTGCTCTCAAATCCCCCCTCACTCTTCTCTTCTGCAGCCTAAACAAGCCCAAATCCCTCAGTCTCATCCATGTGAGGCGTCCCTGTTCTGTTCTGTTCACTCCCTCTGGGCCGCCTGGCGTTGGCCACTGTCGACAGACAGGACCCTGGGTTGATGGACCTTTGGTCTGCTCTAGCCTGGCCGGTCTCATGTTCTTCTGTTCTAATACCACTCACGGCTCCTGCGCCTCGCTCTCTCTTCGTGATCTGGCCAGCTCTGCTGTGCCCTTGTGGATCTCAGTGGAAGCAGAGTCACCCCACTTCTAGACAACCCAGAGGGCAACGTGCCGCCTGCAGAGGGGCAAGGAGCAGATCTCCGGAGGGGGATGCGTTCGGAAAGAGACAAGCAAACGCTGACCCTGGGGAGGTTGGCGCTCTGCTGGGCCGTGGGAGGAGATCTTCCAAAGCACCCCAAGCAGAGGAGACCAAGCCCCGTTAACGGCCGCTGTGTTCCTAAACCCCAGAGGGGCTTTGGAAAGGCCTGGCCGGAGCTGTATTTCCAGAGCGAAGGGGGCATCTCCGTGTTAACACTGCTGGGAAGGCCAGTCAGCGCTGCCCCCCAGCCGTGGGTGACGCAGGCTCCGCAGAGGAGCCAGGAAGGCTGCCATTTCCCGGAGCCTGGGTGGCTTTGCATGAAAGGCAGGCAGAGGCTAATCAGCAGCCCTGGGAAACGCCCGAGCTCAGGAATAGCACTGATAGCAGCTTAGCCTTCTTTCTGATCCCTATACGGAGGGCATGTCCTCACTTGGCCCGTCCAGCCGGGCCCCAGTGCGAATGGCTGTAGAAACGATCGGCACACTGCTAGCAGTGCAAAGCCCCGGGCCTTTGCTGACCCCGGCCGCGGCTGTCCACGGGCCCTCCTGCCCCGCGAGCGCCACGCCCCTGGGTCGGACATCGGGCATGTCACCCGAGCAGGCACATGTGTGTCTCCCGAGCGTGGCACCCGGCAAAGCCACGGGGCAGAGGCTGTTCTGTCCAGACCTGAGCCCAAAGGAAAGTGGCTCGTGGCTGTGAAGGCCAGAGACCCCCTGAGCCGTGCAGGCCGACGTCTCTGTGTTTTGCTCTGCATCCCCCAATGCAGGAATTGGCAGACCTGCCGGATGCGGGGCCCACCTAGCCCGGTTTTCTGTCTCCCTTAAAGGAGCTCAGAGTGGGCAGCCGGGGGAACATCGGCTCCGAAACCCCCGCTCCCCGCGAGAGGCTGGGCCTGCTGTGAGGGACGAGCCTTCCAACCCCGTCTGCGAGTTAGTGAGCCCTGGAACACAGAGACGAACCTGGAGACCAAGCCCTGCCCCCCTGATTTTGGGACACCTCAGCTCTTAGTCTTTCCATGACCCATCTGAGCCCCTGCCCTACTGGGTCACCCGGAGCTGTTCACTTCCTCACGCTGTGCCTCAGTTTCCCCAAGCACCCCGTCTCTGTCCTGGCTATGTCGACTGTACGTTCTTTGGGGGAGGGAACAAACACCACACAATACGATCTAACCGTCGCCTGGACCGACCTCCTGGGCCAGCAGCTCTGTTAGGAAGAGTCCCAGGTACTTAGCCTTGTCCCGGGGCAGCCTCACCACCATGGTGGCTCCAGCCGGCAGTCCTGGGAATTGGCTAGTTTGGCTCGTTGGATGCCTCCCTCTAGCCAGGGCCAGCGTTAGGCCAATTCGGCCGATTCCCTGGAATGGGGCCCCTCTCCCGGGGGCACGTCCCCCACACAGTGCTCCACACCCTGGGCCCACGGCGCATGCAGGGCCCCACACTTCTTAAAGCCGGCCCTGCCTCTAGCTGGCGCCTCCCCGTGTTTCTCTTTGACCACAGCGTCCTCCTCCAGACACGGCCCTCCGGCAGCGCCCACGCCAGTGTCTGAGCCCCCTTTCCGGAGGGGGGGGAGGTTTACACCACTGTGCCCTCCAGGGTCCTCCCCTCTCCAGGGCCCCCTATTCTCCCCCCAGGGAGCACTCAGTTCCCCTGCCCCCACCTTGCCTCAGTGACCCACTGCCAGTCTCCATCTAGCCCCTGGCTCGGGGCAACCTGCATCTGCAATGGCCACTCAGCACTGGCTAAGGGGGGTGCACCTGCTGCCCCTGCCTACCATGGCCGCCTCGCTACAGCCCTAGTAGCCTCAGGCCTTGCAGCCTGGGGGTTTGCTTGGCCAGAGCCTCCCTTGCTTGCTTGCCTCGCCTCTCCTCTCCTCTCCTCTCCTCTCCTCTCCTCTCCTCTCCAGGAAGCCTCCTGCTTCCCTGGCAGCCAGGTCCCTCCTGCTCTCTGCCCAGAGCAGCCGTCAGTTTTCCCCCTCCCTCCAGGTGCCCTTTATCCAGCCCCCAGCTGGGCCCTCATTAGCAGAACTGCCTCAGCTGGGGCTTCGCTTTCAGTCCTTGCTCAGGGCTGGGGGTTTGCCCTTAAAGGGCCAGCGCAGGGCACACGCCCTGTCGCAAGCCTGACTTTCGCATCCCTCGCTTTTCGGAGCCCTTTGCTTCTCGCCTCGCTCTTGTGTCCGGTTCAGCGAGCAGGGGAGACGCCCAAAGTGACATTTCCCAAGCCGTCCTTCTGGGCCATCCTCCAATCATCGCACACTAGGACTGGGAGGGACCTCGCGAGACCTCCCAGCAGGACCCAGCACCGTCTAGCCCATCCCTGGCAGGTGTGTCCCCCACCTGCTCTTCCATCTCTCCAGGGATGGAGATTCCACAGCCCCCCTCGGCACGGTGTGGCCGGAATCCTGCTGGGTGCTATTAATGGGCTCCCTGGTTCACTGATGCCGGGCGTCCGGGGCAGGAGCCGTGCGTGCGAGCGTACCCCAGCCCTCGGATCTCCTCGGCCAGCTCTTACTCCCACGATGAATGAAACCCCGTCCGGGATGCCCGGTCCCCCGGGACTGTCAGAACATTCCGCGCTCTCTGATGTGTCCGGCTCCGGGTTATTTCACAGCCCCCACGAGCTGGGAGGGACCCAAAGTCTCAGGCACGTCCCAGTGCTGGAATAGAAGAGGAAGGCCGGGGACTGCTCCTCTGGGGACTCCCCTAGCAAGGAAGCTGAGCAGCACACGGCAATGAGCAGCCGGTGGCCGGGCCAGTCCCCTGGCACCTCCCCGGGGGATCTGTCTTTCCTCCACTCCAGAGTCCACCAGCTCCCTCCCCAGCGAGGCAGCCAGGCCAGGGCTGTTCCACCGCAGCCGGCTGGGCTTCCCGGCAGATCCTGCCTCCCTGCTGCCTCTGCATCCTCTCCACGTCAAGGGCTGCCTCGAGCAAGGCATCCTGCTTCCCTCGGCCCCGCGTGGAGCCCCGCCCTGCTGGGCAGTGACCACTGCTCATTGCCACGGGGCCAGAAGTCCGAGCCAGACTCCGTGGGACTCCGCAGGGTCCGGCAACACCCCGGGGGCTGCCCCTAGGCGGTGAGGCCTTGCCATGGCAGGCCCGTGGCATGGGCCTAGTGCAGTGGGTGGGTTGTGCCGGAGGGAGGCCTTTGGAGAGGCCAGAAAAGCAGCGCGGAACCCAGCCGGAGCAAGCATGCGGCTTCCCAAGACACGGCCAGAAGGAGACCCAGCAGCGTGGGTGGGATGGGGAAGAAGCAGCTAATTCAGGGTCTGCCTCCAGCCCGGGGCCTGGTTTGTGGCTGCAGGACTCTGCCAGGCTCCAAGCCTGGTTTGTTCACACTGCTGCCCCCCTTTAGGCCAGAGAGAGCTAAGGCCTCTCCTTGCTCTCAGGGCTCCAGCCTGCCTGCTCGTCGCTAGAGGGACCCCGCGCCCACAGCCAGGAAACCGCCGCACGCGCTCAGATGCCGCCGGGCGTTGACCGTGCCGCGGTTCGCCAGCGATGCGTCCCACCGGGGCGCTCAGGCCGCATGGACAGAGAGGTCCTACCGCCCGGGGGCAGGTCGCCGGTTCACTAGTGTGAGCTGAGCTGGCCCCGCTCACGCCCGCGTGTTTACTCCAGGTGACGAGAGGGGCGGACCCCCACGGGCCGTGTCGCCTGGGCAGCTCCCGCCACAGCCCCATCTCCCCGCCTGCACTCGCCCAGACGGCAGACGGGACGTTCCACCCAGGCCCGCAAGCCGGCGCGTGGCTGTGCCGCTTCCCCCAGAGACAAGCCGACTTCGTGAGCATCTGCTGCCCTGTGCCCGCGGAGCAGCGCCCGGCTCGCGAAGGCCGGCTGTGCCAGCCGCGGCTGTTTGTTAAATCTGCAGCAGAGGCTGGATTAACTGCCATGGCAACCCGGCTGTGCCACCCGGATGCCTGCGCCCGGTTAACCAAACAACAGCGAGCCCGGAGCGAGGAACCGGTTGGCTAGAAACCCAGCGACTCCGGGGACCCGGGGTGTTGTCAGCATCAGCTCTGTGGGGCTTTACCTGCTTCCCAACCTCGGCCTGGGGCAGGGAGGGACTCGGTGCAGCTAGCAAAGGGCACGTCCCTCGTGTTGGGTCAATGCGCCGCGCCCCAACCCTGCAGCGCCCAGGGACTCCCCCATCTCTGCCACTGCGCCTCCCTCCGGACATGCAGCCTACCCCCTCCCCCGCTGTTCCAGGGCCCGGTTCCTCCCCAAAGCCCTGCCAATGAGTTCTGAGCTGGCTAGTCCAGCCCGGGGGCCCGCAGGACGGGCCTAGCATGGGCATGGCTGTGGCTGGCCTGCCCCTGCGGAGCCAGGCTCCCAGGGCTCTGACGTTGCCGGGCAGATGCTCAGGACTGGAGCCGGGCTCCGAGATCCCGCAAGAGGGGAGGGTCAGAGCCGGCTCCTTACTGAAATGGTAGCGCCCTGCGGCCCGAGCCCAAGTCAGCCGGCCCGGGCCCTGAGGCTCAGCGCGGGCGCGTGTACAAGCAGTGCACACGTAGCCTCACCTGGAGCTTCTTACCTGCACTGTGAGCCCAAGGGTGCAGACCTGGGTGTGCGGCCTGGTGTGTCCAGCCCTAGGCTCGAGCTGCATGGAAAATCTGGGCTGGACCCAGGTCTCCGGGCCGTGCGAACCCATCCCTGCTGCACCACGTAAGAACACAAGAGCAGCCACACTGGGCCCATCTCGCCCAGGGTCCTGTCTTCCGTCAGCGGCCAAGGCCAGGTGCCCCAGAGGGAGGGAACAGAACAGGGAACCATCCAGTGACCCCTCCCCTGCCCCCCATTCCCAGCCCCTGGCAAGCAGAGGCTAGGAACACCCTCCCTGCCCACTCTGGCTAATAAGAATTGACTCATCCGCCGCAGGAACTCCCAGACTGCGCCGAGCCCCCTTGTCCTAAGGCAGCTTTTCACCAGCCACGGCTGCCCCAGCATGGAGGCAGGGAAGAGAAGCGTGTGCCCTTGACAGAACTAACCTTGCCAAGTTTAGATCCTAGCTCTTGTTCCCTCTGCCACTCGGCTTGTGCCTTGCTGTCAGGCGCTGCCGGGGCTCCGCGCTCAGGAATGGCAAAGCCAGAGGCCAGGGGAAATGAAAATCCAAGAGCAGCTGCCCTCAGTGAAGGCGGAGAGAGGCGCATATTCATTAGCAATCGGGGACACGGGGGCTGGGCTCCCCCTTTACTCAGCCCACGAGCTTTTGAGCTCTAGATCAGAGCTACTCAACACGTGGCCCATGGGTCACGTGGCCTGTGGCCCGTTTGCTTGCAGCCCGCAGGGTTTGGGGTTTACGCAGGGCTCACGGGTGGGATCCTTTGACCACGGCCTCCACTGGGAACACGCTCCACAACGGCGAGTCAATATCATGCTCTTCTGTTGCAGTGTGTTTTAGTAGGTGCATTCCTGGACTGTCGTTGCTCATTAAAAGTGCTGTCACGTGGGTGCAAATCGGGTCAATGTTGCATTTTATTAGTATCAGCAGAACTGACTTAAATGGGGCCCGTGTGTTGTGTAGTCTGGCCTTAATCTTCGCCTTTATGCCTGTCAGTGTGAAAGGTGCTATTTGCATATATTTGCATATATTTTTGCATGGCTATGCAACCACACTTCAGTTGCGGCCTCCGCATGTGCTGTGAGTACCATTGTGGCCCCTGGGACTTCCAAAGGTGAGTAGCCCTGGTCTAGAAGCAGAGGGAGAACACATGGAACTGTGATTGCTTCCATGGGTAGATCCAAGAGACTTCAAAGCATCTGGGCTGGGAAAGAGGGTGCATTATCGTGGGGGTAGAAATAGAAACATCCTGACTAATGATCCATTGGCACAGTCGGTTAATTTCCCAAGGCTCCTCAGATCCAGGTCCCGTCTGCCCCTTGGAGGATGCTCTTGAGAAAGTATCAGAGGGGTAGCCATGTTAGTCTGGATCTGCAAAAGCGACAAGGATCTGACAAAGTGGGTCTGTGCCCAGGAAAGCTTCTGCTCCAATACGTCTATAAGGTGCCTTGTCGCTCTTTTCTTATCTCTGAGATAGTTTTCCTGCTTCAACTCCTTAGGTACCAGCCAGGCTCAGCTCACTTGTAGACTTGCAAAAGAGAGCCTGGAACCATAACCAATTATCCACGAACGGGAAAAGCCGCATCAATGAGACGCATTGTTAGGGTGCGTAGTGTGGGAGAAAAATCAAATAACTCCAATTGTGTCTAAAGGGGGGAACTGTGCAGAAATCATAACTTTCTAAAAGAAAACTGCTGTAAGGGTTAAAAGTTTTCCAGACCTCTCTCCCTGTAACAGAGAGAAATCAAATTAGCTCTAATCAAGACCCTTACAATGCCTCCCATCTCAAGTTCATGGAGACTCCTAGTCTGTCACAATTTGTCATGTAAACCCTTATCTTTGTCACAGTTTGCCTTGTAGACTCCTCCACTCAAGTTCTCATGTGGCTTTGTGTACTGTAAAAACTTACTTCTAGCACTCCTGGGGTGAACAGAAGTCTCAAAGTACTTCTGCTGAGACTTTGATATGTTAAAGAAGAACAATCCACAACTGAGCTGTCTAAGCATTCTGTATAAAGGATACCTGAATCTGTCTGTCAGGGCTGCTGCTTCACTCTTGGAAGTGACAGCCTGCATGCATGCATCATAAAGTTTTCTCTTCTAAGTTTCTTTCCTGCCTCACTGATTTGACCTCCGGCCTCGAACCCTTCTGGGGGCTCTGTACCCCAGAGGAGCGAGATTTCCCCCTCAGTAGTCCCCACCGTGCCTCAGTGACCCACCGACTGTCTTCATCTAGCCCATCTCAGGGCAAGCTGCAGCCTGTACGGGCCACTCATCACTGGCTCTGGGGTATCTCTGCTGCCCTGCTTACCTGGGCTGCGTTGCTACCACCCGCCTTGCCCCAGGCCCTACAGCCAGGGAGCCCCTTAGCCGGCACTCCCCCAGCCCTGCCTGGACACCCCAATACTGTTCTCCCTCCTGGGAGCCTCCTGCTTCCTCCGCTGCCAGCTCTTCACTGCTCTCCCCTCCTGGAAGCAAACTGTTCTTCTTTATATAGCTCCCAGCTGGGCTCTCGTTAACCCTAACGACCTCGGCTGGGTCTTTGCTTCCGGCCCCTGCTCCGGGCCTGAGTTTTGCCCTTAAAGGGCCAGTGCAGGGCAGGCGCCCTGTCACACGCGTGTTTTATCCTCTCTTCTCCATGGTTCAGAGACATGGTTTACACCAAAACATGCCAGCAAGACTTTCACATCGGATGCTTTGCGTGCAATTCTTTGAATAAGCTGGCAAGACAGGGCAACACAAACAGGGAAGTGTTAAATCAGGCTGGTACGTCATCCACGAGATTAATAAAAAAAGATTCCGGCAGCTTGAACAGGTCCCGCGAATGCTGGATTACAGGACCCTGACAGGTGTGCTGGGCTATGAAACTTGCAAAGGGTCTAGAAAGAGGCAGACCGCTGCGTCAGTTTCGGAAATGCTTGCAGAGCTGGCGCAGTATCCTTTGGAACCTCTGTGGATGAGTAAAGGGGTGCGGAAGGCTGCTCTGGCTGGCGTTGTGAGCTTGTAGACAGAGCAAGGCATCGCAAGGCGGACCGGATCAAGCTTTGTGAGGGCCAGCGTCAGAAGAAGAAAGAATCGGCTGCCTGGATTCACGGCACGGCTGGGCATGAGTGAGCCCTGCTGCGGATGGGACTGTCAGTCGCTCATCAGATTCAGCGGCCTTCAAAGAGTTCATCAGTGCATGTGCCATGTGCCATGCTCTGCAAGGAGCGATGGTGCCACTCATGGGCTGTGTCTACACTGGAATGATTTTGCGCAAATACTTTTAATGGAAAAGTTTTTCCGTTAAAAGTATTTGCGCAAAAGAGTGACTACACCAGCATGTGCTTTTGCGCAAGAGATGTGCTTTTGGGCAAAAGCATTCGTGCCAGTGCAGACACTCTCTTGCGCAAGAAAGCTCCAATGGCCATTTTAGCCATCGGGCTTTCTTGCGCAAGAAATTAACGGTGCCTGTCTACACTGGCCTCTTGCGCAAGAATACTTGCACAAGAGGGCTTATCCTGAGCGGGAGCATCAGAGTATTTGCGCAAGAAGCACCGATTTTATACATTAGAACGTCAGTGTTCTTGCGCAAGTACTCGCGGCCAGTGTAGACAGGCGGCAAGATTTTGCGCAAAAGCGGCTGCTTTTGTGCAAAATCTTGCCAATGTAGACACAGCCATGGAGTCTGTTCGTAATGCTTGTGTAATCCCCTGATCCACATATTGTGTTCAAGCCATAGAGGAGATCAGCCCGGCGTAGGCATGTCTCTCTAGTTCAGCCTGTTCACTCATGCTTTCAGTCCCATGTATCCTCAATCATAAAGGAAGATTTAGCCTCATCTGTCAAGCATTGGTCTGGGAGGATACTGCCTCCAGGAGCATACAAGAAACAGCGCGCTTGCTACTTGGTCTCTAACTAGGAGTGCGATTGACTTGCTTTGTAACCAGAATTGCAAACAGCATAACACAGCAAAGGAGACAGCCAATACAGCATGTCCAGCATGTGCACCCCCTCACTCACAGCTTCCCTGGAGGGCACCCCGAACTCAAGGCAGCGATCTCAATGTGTTCGGCACGCCAGTGGGTTCAAACAGGTTCCACTGCTCCCAAGTGGGGTGCCCCTTTCACAGGGGGTGAGGTTGACACCCACCATGTTTAATAACCAGGTCAACTGCCTTTCCTGCGACATAATTCCACCCCTCAGTAACACTGGGGTCCCTAACTTGATGAGGTCACTTGGGGTCATTTACGACATAATCATTAGCTTTTATGTCAATGAGTTGCCCTGATATATCTGCAACCAGTTACATGGACGTTTGGGATGAACTTAACACCCTTTAGCCATGCCCTAAATTCCCAGAAATATATTCTTGCGGTTCTATGTGTCGCCTTTTCCCAGCGTGTAACACTTTCGCTTGCTGTCATACTACGGTGGTGACTTAGGGTCTTTTCAGCAGTTAGTGCCTTATTCTGACCTACTCACGTCAGGCTCGGGCTCAGTTATGCTACGATAATTATCACCCAGGGTTGAGGCCTATTGGATCTCAGGTTACAGCTGGTGGCAGCTTGTCTAGATTCAAATTCCTGAAGGCCTTAGAAGCTTGGAGGAAGCTACTTCAGTATGAAAGCCATGGTCTGTGTGCTTGAGCCAGAGAGGGTGTGATTCTGTTACAAGGCCTAGATGAAGCTATGGACACTCATGCTCTCAGCTCCAGTGTCTGTCTGCTATGTATATTGGACAAACTTCTCAGACACTTCGCCAAAGAATCAATGCCGCAAAACAGACATCAGACAGTTTCACAAAGAAAAAACAGATTCTTGTCATTTCAACCAGACTGGGCATTGTCTCAATGACCTCACTACATGCATCCTGCTTCAAAGAGACTTTAACACCAGACTACAAAGGGAAACCTCAGAACTGTTATTCATGCTTAAATTTGACACTTCACAAATGGGCCTTAACAAAGATGCTAACAACCTTACACATTACAAAGATAGCTTCCCCAATTATCACCCCTAATATCATTATCTCATAGACACTAACCTTCCCCGGCACACCCCTCCTCTGCTCTAAAATCTGATTTGTCAATGTTATATGTGTTCACATTTTTTTGATTGTATCCCTTTGGTATATATGGTTGTGCCAATTTTCTTCCACAATTTGATCTGAGGAAGTGGGTCTGGCCCACGAAAGCTCATCACCTAAGAAACCATCTTGTTTATTGTGCTGCATAGTCCTGTCTTTTGTGCCTGCATTTCTGTCTGCATCCTCTATTTGTACTGAGTTTCAAGCACTCATGACATTTGTTGTGTCATGTGAAAGACCTCTCCAGATACCCACTGCCACTCCACACCACCTTAATGGCTCAGTGAAGAATATGAGAGAGACCGAGAGAGATCTACCAAGACCTGGCCAAGGAAGGTGTCACAGAGATGTCGTGAGGTTCAGCCAATAAAAGACAGAAAATACACATCGCCCCTCATAGCAGTACGACCGACTGGTTAGTGTTCTACGCCACCGAGCTGAACCCAGCTTGGCTTGCAGGCTCCCAGAACAAGATTATCTCGTTACCAGTGGTGAAATTCTCTTGAGAACTCTGAATCCAAAGGAATAAAAACAAACGTTGGTTGGAATTTGTCCCTGTGATTCCCCCCCCACATCCTTCACAGCATCTTTCCTGGGCAAGAGAAAAATCTCCATATTGCCATTGGAGGTAGTTAGGATTATGTTCTCCCCTGCGATTTCCTGATTTACAGGAATGGCTTGGTGTCATGAAATATGCATGGCCGCAGTCCAGCTCCCAGCGGGTTCACCAATCACTGTAAATCAGAGCTCATTTTTCATGAGCTAATGTTCATCACCAGGCTAACTGCAGTTCAAGCTCATCCCAAGGTACGTTGTAAGCCTCACCGCCTCGTCCTCCTTCTCACGTCTCTCCAAGGCTCCAGCTGTAGATGGGAGATACCAAGGCTGCGCTTGGAGCCTCTCGGATATTTAGCTCTGGTGGGGCAAGTTGTGTCAGTCATCGGCAACAACCTAGGCTACAGCAGAGATTAATGCACAGTTGAGTTGGGAGGGGGAAGGTCTTATGTCCCTTCTGCCCCACAATAACACAGTCCATTGTCGCTGCCCCTCAAGTCCTGACCTAGGGAAGCTATTCATCCCTACAAACCATCTCTGCTCAGGAAGGACAGGCCCTGTTCTGTTAGGAATGATCTCTTGACTTGCATAGAAAAGGACTGAACTAAAAGTCTTCTCCTCTCTCAGATGGTTCCTACAGGTGGATGGCAGAATCTGCCCACCAAGATAACTCCAATATCTAGTGATTAGCAACATCCACATTGTCCCTTTTTATCACAACATCAGGGAGATGGAAAATGGTACCAGTGCCTCGAAGCAGAACACGCAGCAAATCCACTCTGAGGTTCTCTCAAGGATGATCAGTTTTTCTGGTCACTCTTCTCTAGTTGGCTTGATCACTCAAGAGGCTGGGATTTTCCCAGGGCTGGGCTCAACACGAGCAACCGTTTTCAAGGAGTAGAAATGGTGCCCACGCAACCAGCTAAAGAAGATTTTCGTTGGAGGGACTTTCAGGGGGCATCAAACATGCCCAGTTTGCCTGATTAAGGACGTTACCAAGTCGGAGTCGAATGCCTAAGGTGTGACGACGTGACTGCGGTGCTGAAGGAGAAGTTTGGTCGTTCAAATGATGCTGAACCACCACAGCAGACACGGGTCAAAATCACCATGAATGCCAGGCTTGCGGCGTGCCACCCCGCTGTTCCGTCACTGTTTTGGGGGGCTGTACCAGGATTCCCACTCTTCTTTGCCCAGGATTCCTATACAGGCCTTCTGAATCCACTGCCCCCAAAGGGCCCCCCGTCAATCGGGGTCACTCCATGGAAGTGTGTGTGTATGTGTGTATCTGCTGACGACACCCAAGTGCAAACGGCACGACTACAGCGATATCGCCGGGGTGGAAATCTTTGCTCAGCGCCCTTCTGAAACATCAGACCCCAGGTGGCACATGGCAAATATTTTTCAGGAAAAGATTTTCCTACCACCAGGACATCATCAAAGTCAACTGCTTAGCCTATGTCAGGATGCGGAAACCACAGTGGGACTCCAAGAAGAATCACAGACTGTGAGGGACTCCAAGAAGATCTCACCAAACTGAGTGATTGGGCAACAAAATGGCAAATGAAATGTAATGTGGATAAGTGTAAAGTAATGCACATCGGGAAAAATAACCCCAACTATACGTACAGTATGATGGGGGCTAATTTGGCTACGACAAATCAGGAAAGAGATCTTGGCGTTATTGTGGACAGTTCTCTGAAAACTTCCACACAGTGTGCAGCAGAGGTTAAAAAGGCAAATAGGATGCTAGGAATTATTAAGAAAGGGATAGAAAATAAGACCCAGAAATATCTTACTGCCCCTGTATAAAACTATGGTACGCCCACATCTTGAATACTGTGTACAGATGTGGTCTCCTCACATCAAAAAAGATATTTTGGCCTTGGAAAGGGTTCAGAAAAGGGCAACTAAAATGATTAGGGGTTTGGAACAGGTCCCATTTGAGGAGAGGTTAAAGCGACTGGGACTTTTCAGTTTAGAAAAGAGGAGACTGAGGGGGGATATGATAGAGGTATATAAAATCATGAGTGGTGTGGAGAAGGCAGATAAAGAAAAGTTATTAGTTCCCTAAGTAGAAGAACTAGAGGACACCAAATGAAATTAATGGGTAGAAGGTTTAAAACTAACAAAAGAAAGTTCTTCTTCACACAGCGTGTAGGCAACCTGTGGAACTCCTTGCCAGAGGAGGCTGTGAAGGTTAGGACTATAATAGAGTTTAAAGAGAAGCTAGATAATTTCATGGAGGTTAGGTCCATAAAAGGCTATTAGCCAGGGGATAAAATGGTGTCCTTGGCCTCTGTCTGGCAGAGGCTGGAGAGGGATGGCAGGAGACAAATCGCTTGATCCTTGTCTTCGGTCCACCCTCTCTGGGGCACCTGGTGCTGGCCACTGTCGGCAGACAGGATACTGGGCTAGATGGACCTTTGGTCTGACCCAGTACGGACGTTCTTATGACTATAGCTCCAGCTGGTGACGCACAGGTTGGACACAGCAGGGACCAAGACTCACTCCTTTGTGTGTGGGCTTCTCTAGGCAGCGGCGTGGTCCTGGAAGAACGTATCCCTGGTGGAGACCATCCATAGCTGAATACTCAGAAGTCCAGGGGAGATGATGATGGGTACTTTTGACCCCCTTATTCATGGACCTAATGGCACCCAACACATGGATGGGACGGACGTCTTACAATTGCTCACTGCAACCTAATAATGTCAGTAGCTTCACAGCTGTGGTTGCCCTTAATGCATTGCTAGCTCTTCCCTCGATAAAGGTTACATCAATATTTACCGTTCTTCCTAGTCTCGCTGGAGGGACTGGAGAAGGAATGATGCTAATTCTGAGGAGCTGCTGTTTAGCCAGCTGGCGCCAACTGCAGATTTTAAGGGGCAGGTATAGAAGGTCTCTCAGCCTTGCCCCTCATCCAGGGTCCCCTCCTCCTGCCATGCAGGCCACCTTTTGCCCAGCGTGTTGTGTGTGTGTGTGAAATAACAGCCCAGCCCTGAGCGGGGCCTCGCTGAGCCAGTGTCGCGAGATTACCGGGAACTGGAGTTTGCAAATTGAAAAATGAAGCAGGAAATTGTTTGGAATGGAGTTTGAAAAAGGGGGCTTCACAATCTCTCTTGAGTGCTGGATGCGTCCGGGTGTGAGGACTTTACGCTGCCAGGCACTTGGGATGAATTCCTACTAACTGGATTGCAGTTTCACCAAGCTCCCCTCACGATTTGTGGACCTGAATACAGCAAAACACGGTCCACAAATCTTCATTCAGATTCCTAGCTGGTTTGCGTGGACTCCTTATTCATACACACACACAAAAGTTAGGGGAGCGGCTAAGGAGGCAGAGCTTGCAACGAGAGGGCTTTTGATCAGTTTCTATTCTCCTTTCTCGGAGGTTTGCCCTCCACTCAGAGTGACGAATCCCAACCATTTCTACACGCCCCATTTCATCCCAGCCTGCTCCGTGACATTGCCAATGACACGCTCCCTGGCAAACTGATTTCTTGATATACCTGCGCGCAGCCAATTCGTTACGCATGTGAAGAGCCAGCAGTATTCGGTGTATCCGTGACACACCGAAGTACACCGTGCGCATGCAACAGATGTGCTATCTATGCGGATTCATTTGGCTGTATTTTCTAAGTCACGTCAAGGGCACCTGCAATGTAGTGAGCAGTCTTGCAAATCTAAATATATGGAAGAGTGAAATACAGAGAAAGAGATTCATGCAGTGAGGCTACGTCCACACTGTGTGTTTTTTGCAGAAGACGAAATGCAAATGGAGCACTCATTTGCAAATCTTGCGCATTCATTTGCATATCTTCTTCCATCCTTTCTGCGGAAGAAGTTTTTGCGATAAAAAGCCCTGTGTAGATGGGGCCATTTGTCGGACACACCTCCTGTTGCGCAAGAGCCCTTATTCCTCAAAAAATGAGGTTCACTGGCTCTTACGCCAAAAGGATCGGAAGAAGATATGCAAATGAGTGCTCCATTTGCATTTCCTCTTCCGCAAAAAACACACTGTGGACGTAGCCTAAGAGCATGTGTGCTGGTGTGTATAGACAGATGCCACTAAAACCATTGTGTGTTGGGAGGGAGGGGGGTACAGACAAAGATGTCCTAACCCCTTGTGTGTGCATATGCATGTATAATCAGTTATTGTCTAAGTGGCTAAGTGTTAGTGGCCAGAAATTGTCTACTCCATAGTTTATGTATGTACATACATCCATAACTGGAGGGAACTGGGAATTCTTCATCTAGTTCTGTTTATTGCTCCGTCCCCAAAAAGAAATAAGATATAAGAGAGACCCTTCTGTCTCCAGTTTCTCCATAACATACAACTCTACAACTGGAAGGGACCTCGAGAGGTCATCGAATCCAGCCCTCTGCCCTCATGGCAGGACCAAGCATTGTCTAGATCATCCCTGACAGGTGTCTGTTCAACTTTCTCTTAAATATCTCCAGAGATGGAGCTTCATAATCTTCCTAGGCAATTTATTCCAGTGTTTATCCACCCTGACAGTTAGGAACTTTTTCCTAATGTCCAGCCTAAACTTCCCTTGCTGCAGTTTAAGTCCATTGCTTCTTGCCTCTTGTGAACTCTTATCTCACTTCTACTGGTCATGTTTGGGTTGTGTCTGTTTCTCTCTCACAATCCCATTATAACTGCCCGAGAATCCTTCCCTGAAACAAAGCAATCGCACCAAAAATGCCTTAGTGGCAGCAAATCATCAGGATAGGAGAATCGCTTCTCCCTGAGCAGTGATGGACACAGGAGTCCAGGCAAATGAGATCACACATCCTCACACTCAGAGGCATCCAGATAGTGCCCGAACAACAATAATAAAGAACCAATTCGGTCTCTACACAGAACCTGAAACTCAAAATCAGATATGCAATTTGTGATATGCAAATTGCGTAGCTTATTTCGAGTCTATTTTGAAATAGGCTATTTTGAAATTTGGCACTGTCTACACAGCGCCAATTTTTGAAATAAAGCGCTATTTCGAGCTATCCCTTATTCCGACAGCTGAGGTTATTTTAAAAGATTATCTTAAAAACTCGCTTACAGTTATCCCTTGTTCTTCCTACCTCTTTCCTCCTTTCCTGTCTGAGTCCAGGTGTTGAAAATAAAACTAGCCAGTCTCAAGTCAATTTCACTTTCTAGTGCTCATATGCTTGTACCATGCTGCAAAACGGAGCGTGCAAACAGCACAAGGCAACTTTTTTTAAGACAAACTGCTTACACTGGAATGAGCTAAAATAAAAATATTTGGGTTGTTCTTATAGTCTATAAATACTTGGTTTTTACAAAAATCTAAGCTTTGATTCAGATCTGACATTTTAAATTTTAAACAGGAACCCTGCTTCCCACCAACTTTAAAGCCCTGTGCCTGGGATTAATTCTGAATAGGTGTTTGGGATTGTTCAAATTTATCTGCAAAAGTTGCAAGGTCTTTGCTCGTTTCTGCCTTTTTATCCCATAAATGCTGTTTTACATCATCATCACACATATTGGAACCTGGTCCTTAGCAATCCCTTTCACACTTCCTTTCAAAGCTTCTAATACCTTTCCCCTTCACCCACTTCTCCAGGAAATCTCTCATTTGGATCACATGAGCCAAATTAATTAGGTAGAGAACTCGATATTTAGGGTGAAATCCTGGCCCATATGTAGTCCATAGAAGTTCTTTCACTGACTCCAAGGAGGCAGGGTTTCACCCTTAGAATCTAGAGGGTATTCTTTATTTACAGTTATCAATTTTAAAATACAGTGGTTGCCATTCGAAGGTCAGTAGTTAGCATTCATGTGAGACCAACATTTCTCCCCTACACACAGAACAGGAGGTCACTGTAAGATATCTGTTAGCAACCAAACTAAGTCACACAGTTGACCTAATCTACGGGGCACAAGGGTAGGACTTCACGTGCTAGAAAGTGGGGTAGTTCTACTGACGTGTCAGTTTACACCAGCTGAGAATCTGGATCAGGGTTCTTTCGGGGTTGGTCTACATGGAGATAAAGTCCGGAGTAGCAAGTATGCACTAGCTACTCTTCACTACTTCCCTATGTGGACACTTAGACCTGGTCTACACTACCACGGAAGGTCAAATTAAGCTACACAACTCCAGCTATGTTAATTACGTAGCTGGAGTCAACATATCTTAAATCGAGTTTCTGTGCCATCCACACAGTGGGAGGTTGACAAGAGCAAACATTCCCATTGGCTTCTCTTACTTCTAGCGAGGCACAGGAGTATCGGCACCGATGGAGATGTGCCCTCTGAGATCGATTTAGCGGGTCTTCACTAAATCTGCTAAATCGAACCCCAGAAAATCGACCTCAGCAGCGTCGATCTTCCACGCAGTGAAGTCCTGGCTTTCCTGCGCATTTCAGAAGTGCATTAAGCTAAACCACCTGAGTGTGCCTTGTGTGAGCAGCAAGAGCATTCACATAGGAGTTAGTTAGTGAACTGTAAAGTCACAGCCTAGCCTACTCCGCACCAACTCCCCCAGGTAGACGACTCCGCAGTTGTTGATGTTTCCAAACCCTCACTAAAATGTTTCTTGTTGTTTGGAAAACTCTGGAGCCCAGGCACTTCTAAGATGTTGTATTAATCACTGGAGTGTGATACAACACACATCACAGACAGGTTGAAACTACCACTCCCAGGCCGAATCTTGGTGGCTTATACCTCTCTCGAAGAACAGTGTCCTTGCTTTGTCTACCATACCAAAAAGCCACCATCTCTCAAAAGGTGCAGCAGACAGCACCAGGGAAAGGCTGAGCAGAGAACCTTCTTTGTGAGGCCATGCTGTTAGGGAAAAGCCACCTGGCCTGGTAAAAGGCGTCATCTCATTGGAGTGCCGGAGCCAAGAGGGGTCAGCTTCGTGGCTCTCTCCCTGGCAATGCCCACGGCGAGGGGGCAGAGGAAAAGGACCACAGAGTCTGGCTGACTCCCCCTTTAGCCAAGCCAAGCTCTCACTGGAAGGCCAGTGGGGGTTTTGCTGAGTAAGGACTTTGGGATTTGGACCTGATGAAGTGACCCTCCTAGCCAAGTGTCCTCCAGAATCTTACACCATCGTGGGGCAGAAGGCTGATCTCATGGTCAGGAGGCTGGACTAGAATGTAGAGCAAGCTGGGTTCTGCTCCTGGCACACCAGACGCCCTGTGACTTCGGGGTGGGTATTTAGGCACCTAAATCCCTTTAAAAATGTAATTTGTAATGATGCTGTGCTGCCGTTCCTCCCCTCTACAATGGGAACCTCTCCCTGCCTCATCTGCAAGGCTCTGGGCTCAGCAGCAAGAATCGTTACAGCACCTAATGCGCTGAGCCCTGACTCTGGTTAAGCACTGCCACACCGGGAATAATCATATTCCTACCTGCTAACTGGATGATTTATAAAGCCCAGGGTTAGAGGGGCTGCTAAGCAGAAGCTGCCAATGTCATGCCACGTGATTTAGTGTTCGGCTTGGTGGTCCTGGAAAGAGCTGGAAAGAGCCTGTTTGACGCCAGGTGCCTACCCCAGTGGGATCCGTCTGGCAACCCTTCTCACCTGGAAGTACAGCAGCTGCTTCGGCCGTGAGGTCCAGCAAGGGCTCCGAGGAAGAGGAGAGAGGCTCTTTAAGACTCTGCTCAAGTTCGACAGGTGAGGGAGGAGCCATGCTGAAGCAGGAGCTACCTAAAATGCCCAGAACCAAAGAGAGAGGGATTAAGTTGGGATTCCTGCCCGGAAAACTGGGTGCGGCGGCAGGGGCCAGAAGTAGCTGGAGTGTCTTATGAACTTTCTCCCAGGGTCTTGCTGGCCTGGATGCAGACATCATGGGACACTGGTTTACCTCCCACACATCCCAAATCCTGTTAATCTGACTCTTCCCCTGGGCGGTACATGAACATCCTCCCCTCCTCCCCCCCTCCCATACACACATACCACCAGCACAGCATTTCCCAGCATGCACTCGGCACTCGACAGTGATTCTCTCTCCCTTTCCTCCTATATCCTGCTCTTCCTTGGCTCCCAGAGCTGGTCAGGGACCACACTGTCCATCCTGGCGATAACACTGAGATTTCAAAATTCTTTCCATCCCAAACTGGGACAAGGAGCCACAATGTTGAAATTGTGCATAAATTGGAATATTGGTGGGGGGAGTCATGTGGGGTCAATCCAAACATTTCACTTTGGCGAATTCCAAACAGTGGTTTGATTGTAACCCTGCAAAGCACCTCAGAGAAAATCAGTGTCCAAAGGAAACATCATTTCAAAAGGAAAAAGCGAACGTTTTGGGTCAGAACGTTTCAAAACGGGACCAGAGAGTCCAATTTTTTGAATGAAATTCCATCAGAATTGCATCAATGTCCCAACACATTTCAGGTTTGCTGGAAGGAGCATTGTGACCATCTAGTCTGACTCCTGTAGGACACGAGTCTGAGAACTTCTCCACAGTAATTCCCAGAGCAGAGCTCTTAGAAAACATCCAACCTTGATTGAAAGACGGTCAGTGATGGAGAACCCACCCAGACCCCTTTGCAAATTGTTCCAATGGTTAATAACCGCCACCATTAAAAATATACACCTTGTTTCCTGTCTGAATTTCTCTAGCTTCAACTTCCAGATACTGGATTGTGCTGGACCTTCCACTGCTAGGCTGAAGAGCCCATTATTAAATATTTGTTCCCGGTGTCGATATTTGTAGACTGTGATCGCATCCCTCTTTCTCTTTGTTAAGCGAAACAGACCGAGTTCCTTCAGTCTATCACTCTGATCTATTGATCTAGTCTATTGATCTGAGGAAGTGGGTCTGGCCCACGAAAGCTCATCACCTAATAAACCATCTTGTTAGTCTTTAAAGTGCTACATAGTCCTGTATTTTGTTTCAGCTACACCAGACTAACACGGCTGCATCTCTGTCACTACTCTAAGGCAGGTTTTCTCATCCTTTAATGGCTCTCAGAACCCTCTCCAGTGTATCAACACCTTCTTTGAATCGCTGGTCCCAGATCTGGACCCAGGATTCCAGCGGTAGCTGCACCCATGCCAAATACAGAGGCAAAATACCATCTCTGCTCCTACTCACATTAATAAAATACACCATGGAACACAGTCCTGAAACTCCAGGGTGAGAATGGCAACATTTTACAATCATCTGAACATTTTAACTAAACATTTTTCACTTTGCGTTTCCATTTCTTTTAAGTAAATAAAATGGAAAATTCGGACCAAAATGAACATTTCCACAGCATTGGGCCAAAGGGCCATGTCCTGTCATAAGAAAGGTTTTGATGCCAATCCGTCGATCTTCTCCCACCAGATGGTTTGCTCCAGAAAGGGCGAAGGATGAGGACGAAGGGCTGTGTAGACATGGACATCACCGCCAGTATGGATTATTCAGCTCCAAAAACACAATGCTGATTTTTGGGCTGAAGGAGTCACTTGACCTATGACTAGAGATGGATGAAGAACATTGATTTCCAGGCTGCATTTGTGTTAACCCAGTGCCCAACGCCGGTAGCACAAATGCCAGCGCCATTAAGGCAAAGGGCAAAGTACAATGACCACTAGATTCAAGAAGCTTCGATATCACGAATACGGGATGCAACTGACGAAGCCGTCCGGGCCCACCACCAGCTCAACCGGTAGGCGCCAGTATCCACCGGGGCGGGAATAAAACAATCCGCCCATTAGAGGGCAGCAGAGCACAAGGTTGCCGGGTGCAGAGAGCAGCACTTTTTAGAGTCTATTTTAATTAATCTCATTTGCTCCATCCACAAACATTGAATGACTCTTCCCTAAGCCATAAACAGGGACTTTACGCCGCCCATGTCACTGCGCACCCCCCGGGCAGGCTGGTCCTGTTTGCATAGCCACCATCTGTCCCTCCGCCTCCCGCCTTGCAATTGAAACGGGTCGTTATGCCTTTCCAGAGTGCAAAACACACGGCCAGCGGGCCCAAATCCCACACAGAATGACACATTAAGAGGCCAGGGGAGATCGCTGCCCCCAGCTAATTTTTGCAGGGATTGATGGGGTGGTGCCACTCTAGGAAATTCATCTCCAAAGAACAGCTTTGCAAATCGGTTCCTCTTTGGGGCCTGGCGTCCGGCGGGCGTGTTTCCCGAGCAAAGGGCAAGGACCTCCGAGCGCAGGGAAAAGCAGCTGCAACGCCGCCGGCTCCGGAAGGGAACCGCCGCCCCGTCATTCGGCGCGCGGCCGGGACGCGGAGAAGGGAAGCGTTTCAATGGAACCCTCCCTGCCAGGTCCGGGCCAGGCGCGGACACGGCCCTTTGCCGCCCTAACCCGCTGCGATAACAACCGAGCCACCGGTCCCTCGCCCGGACCCCTTCTCAGCAGCTAATCAGCCGCTGGGCTCCCACTGCCAGGCCGGTCCCCAGCACATCGGGGCTGCTGCTAAAGCTAATGCTTATTAAAGATTTAAAAGGCAAGCCGTGCGCCGGGCTGCTCCGCGATGGGCTTTTTCCCATTATAGCTCTATCCACGCTCTAATGCTAATAGGATTGGCGAGGGGGAGGAAAGGAGAGGGCCCGGCCGAGACTGGACTGCCCTACTAGGGTGCTAGGCAGGAGCCGTCCTCTTGCTGATTCTGGACGAGAGGCTTTGCCCTTTTCGGGGAGGAGGGAGACAGAGCCTTGCAGGAGATCTTCCCTCCAGCCCCTCTCCTCCCGCCCGATGTTGAGTTAATAATTCAGCGGCTGCTGCAGGTAACCCTGACGGAGAGGCAGCCCTGCCGGGAGCCATCGCACAAGCCAGCTGATAAGGTCATTTGACTGCGCCTGCCATCGCAGCCGGGCTGGGGAGAGATAGAAGACCCTGCCAAACCACTGTGGCTGGGACACGGTGTCCCAACGGGGTCGTGCCCACCAGGGAACATAGCGATAACACAAGCCCACCATGGGGCCAGTGTCCCGTTGTGGTACCTGATCTTGACCTACAGGGAGGAGGACGAAACGCAGTGACCCGCCTCCCAAACCCGGCTGGTTGAACGCGCTTCCCCGGCATAGGCGGCCGGTAATGAAGGCAAGGGAAGGCGCAGCCTTCCCAAAACTGCCCACATGCTCCACCGCCGGGGAAGGCAAGGGCTGCGCCGCGGCAGCCTGGCTCCCCATTGGGCAGTGGCACAGCATCCCAGCTCCCCTGGCCACTAGGGAGGGCTGGGGTCTGAGCTGCAGCACAGCAACGCTGGCCCCCAGGGTGGTCAAGAAGGATCGGGCTGGGGTGGGCGGGGCTTGGGTCCGGGGTGGGGTCTCAGGTGGAAGGGGCGGGGCCGGGGCTTGCTTTCCCCGGCTGGGCCTTCACCTGCTGCCCATGTTCCCTGGCCAAATGCATTCATGTGAGAGGCTATCCAGGCTGGGACCCTGCGGGTAATCGTGTAGCTGGGGCACCGGAATGGGAGGCAGGAAATCCGAGTTCGCTCCAGGCTCCCTGGGACACCTCAGGGAATTCGCTTTGGATCGCAGCGGAGGGGAGGGTGGAAGTTCTGCTTCTCGGAGGGTTTGGAGATTTGGATACAAATCGGAACAAAAACCAAACACTCGCAAATGCTCTGAAAAATCTTCCCTCCCACAATGTGCTTTTCGGGCCAGTTTCTTTGATTTTGTGGCACGTTATAAAGAATCTGAACGAGCTCCAGGGGACCACTGCGGTGCTGACGAGTCTTTGATCAGCGCTAATATAGCCCTGCCTCAGTTTCCTAGCTGGAAATGAGGCCCAGGTTTGCCCGCGTCCTTAGGGAGCGGGTGGGGAAATGCATTAACGTCTAGGAGGTGCTCAGATATTAGCCATTAATATCTGATGAAGGCCATATAAAACGGAGGGAGAAAGTTTGGCTTAACTGCCATTAGAAATCAACGTGGAGGAAAATCAACCTTGTGGGCAGCTCCAAACCACTCAGAGAGGTTTAACCTCTGGGAAACATTCCTCCCTTTGCAAGGCCCGGGCTCGGAGGAGACTGATGTACCCTCGGCCTGGCTGTGTGGGAACTGCCCTCCCTTTGCTCTCCCTGCGTTTTTCTGGCTACCCAGGGAGTGCTGCATGTTCAGCCTTACTCCCTGCACCTTCCCTTGCTCAGAGTCACTGTGACTGCATGTGCAAAGCTGCAGGGTGGCTGACAGATGTCACCAGGCCCAGGGCAAGCTGGGTGGGGTGGAGGCGGGGCCTCCGATGGAAGGGGCGGGGCCTTGGCTGGAAGGGGCGGGGCCTTGGCTGGAAGGGGCGGGGCCTGGAGCTAGACTCTCCCAGCCAACCCTTCAGCACCGCTTGGTATGCGCCACCTGGGATCCGGCAGCAATTTAAAGGGCCTGGGGTTCCAACTGCTGCTATTGACACTGTAGCTGCAGTGGCGGCTGGACGCCCCGGGCCCTTTTACATCACCAGGCCCGGGAACAATTGCTCCCTTTTTCCCCTCCCCCCGGCAGTGGGCCTGCACATCTGGAGTCACTGCCATCTACGCCTGGGCCCAGCGGGAGCACACACAGTGGCCCCTGGAGGGCAGATGTGGGGCACCTCTGTTAAAGCAGCTGTGTTGAGTCACCGCTGCCGAAGTTCTGCTCGTTGTTCTTACGCTGACATTCCGGGTACGGCGATCGCCCGGGAAATCCAGTTCCTAGGCTCAGGCCCGACTGGCGTCAGGATCAGGCCCCTGCCGCTTGCCTGAGGTTACACCGCGAGCCACGGCAGAGCCAGGAATTCAGCCCGGATCCACCTCCCTGGCGATTGCGCGTATTAACGAGAGCGATTTCCGCCAAGGCTCTGCGGCCCGGCTTTCCCCCTTTAATCAATGCCATGTGCGCCACCGACGTGTGGGCTGTAGATCAAATCCAGAGGACTACGTGATCGGAAGCAGTGACCCAGGAACTGTAAAATGCGAGTTCGTGTCTCCATAATTCACGGGCTGCCCGTTCGCCCCCTGGGCTCCGGATGGGGGGAGCTGCTGGGCTGGCCCTGCTGCTGGTTGTGGGATTTAGACTTTCCCCTGCATTTTCAGCACAGGGCCTAGCAGAGGCTGGTGAGAGATCCGGGGCCCCACGTGTGGGTTTTGCAGGGCTGTGCAATGGGGAACAGGTTGCTAACCGACAAGGGTGCCCAGCCAGCTGTACCCGACCTGCATGTGGCGAGGTGGGACTCCCGGACGCTGTGGTCCTGGGCACCAAGCAATTGTTCATTTAAAAATTCAGTGAATCCAATTCTGGTCTGACTGGTTCTAGTGTAAACGAGCGAGTCTTCTGAAGTGTAAGCCGGATCACTATGCTGAGCGGTGCCATGGCCCTTTCATACACGTATCGCATACAGCACTCCACAAAGGCAGATCAGTAACATGATCCCCACTTGGCGGACAGGGAAACTGAGGCAAAGAGGGGCCATTTTCTGCCCACGGTCACACAGCAGGCCAGAGTCTGGGACCGAACCCGGCTTGCCTCATTTACATTCCTGACAAATATCACTTTGGTTTGATTTCAGCAGTGCCTGGAGGTCCCAAACTGAGCTCTGGGCCCCATTGTGCGAAGAGGTTACAGAGGAGGAGACAGGCCCTCGCTGAGTCTAACTAGCCAAAGGAGGCGTTATCCTCTGATTGAGGCACTGGGTTCTGAAAGACTAAAGGACTTGCCCAAGGTCACACGGAGCAGCTGTAGCAGAGGACTGACCACAGACATGCTGAGTCCCAGGGCAAGGCCTTCATCCTTCCTCTCCTTTTCCATCTGAGACCTGGAGTGTGGAGGGGGAGTCGGTAAATCCTGACCAGGTCAGGGCCAGCGCCAGACAGTTTCCCTTCCAGACAACAGATGTGTCTTTTCCCCACCACCTCTTTGCATTGCCTTGGTTCTTGGCACCTGATGTCTGCAGCAAGTGCCCAGGAAGTTGGGGTTAGACCAGGTGGGCGATAACTTCTGATGGGGGGGCGCTCCAAGAATTTGGTAAGTGGCCAAAGGCCGCACTCTTCCAAGATATTAATGGAGTGGGTGCGGGGTGCAGGTTGGGTGCAGAAGGGAGCTCGGGGTTGGGGCCTGAGGTGCAGGAGAGAGACGTGGGATCTGGGAGGGAGTTTGATGGAGGGGGTTGTGACCTGGGCAGGGGATTGGGGTGCAGGAGGGGGGTGCGGGATCTGTGAGGGGGTTGTGAGCTGGGGCAGGGGATTGCGGTGCAGGAGGGGGTGCGGGATCTGTGAGGGGGTTGTGACCTGGGCAGGGGATTGGGGTGCAGGAGGGGGGTGCGGGATCTGTGAGGGGGTTGTGACCTGGGCAGGGGATTGCGGTGCAGGAGGGGGGTGCGGGATCTGTGAGGGGGTTGTGAGCTGGGGCAGGGGATTGCGGTGCAGGAGGGGGGTGCGGGATCCGTGAGGGGGTTGTGACCTGGGGCAGGGGATTGCGGTGCAGGAGGGCGTGTAGGATCTGTGAGGGGGTTGTGACCTGGGGCAGGGGATTGCGGTGCAGGAGGGCGTGTAGGATCTGTGAGGGGGTTGTGACCTGGGGCAGGGGATTGCGGTGCAGGAGGGCGTGTAGGATCTGTGAGGGGGTTGTGAGCTGGGGCAGGGGATTGCGGTGCAGGAGGGGGGTGCGGGATCCGTGAGGGGGTTGTGACCTGGGGCAGGGGATTGCGGTGCAGGAGGGCGTGTAGGATCTGTGAGGGGGTTGTGACCTGGGGCAGGGGATTGCGGTGCAGGAGGGCGTGTAGGATCTGTGAGGGGGTTGTGACCTGGGGCAGGGGATTGCGGTGCAGGAGGGCGTGTAGGATCTGTGAGGGGGTTGTGACCTGGGGCAGGGGATTGCGGTGCAGGAGGGCGTGTAGGATCTGTGAGGGGGTTGTGAGCTGGGCAGCGGATTGGGGTGCAGGAGGGCGTGTAGGATCTGTGAGGGGGTTGTGAGCTGGGCAGGGGATTGGGGTGCAGGAGGGCGTGTAGGATCTGTGAGGGGGTTGTGAGCTGGGCAGGGGATTGGGGTGCAGGAGGGCGTGTAGGATCTGTGAGGGGGTTGTGAGCTGGGCAGGGGATTGGGGTGCAGGAGGGCGTGTAGGATCTGTGAGGGGGTTGTGAGCTGGGCAGGGGATTGCGGTGCAGGAGGGGACGGGGTGCCAGGTGCCAGCTCTGGCAAGGAGGCGCTTACCCTGCCGTGCCTCCACACACCACTCAAAATGGCCAGGGCCATGTGTGTCTCTGCATGCCACGTGCTCCTTGGGGGGGCGCCTCTGCACACTGCCTGTGTGCTTGTGCCGCAAGCAGAGCCCAGACAGCTCCCATTGGCTAGTTTCCAGCCAATGGGAGCTATGAGATTGTGCTGGGGTGGGGAGAGCACATGGGCACGCGGCATGCAGGGACACATGCAGCCCCAACTTTGAGCGATGCGGGGGGCGTGGCAGGCAGGGAGCCTGCCCACGCGTCCCACTGGGCTGTGGGATGGTGGCGGGTTGGATCCAAAGGTTTGGCAGGCTGGATCCGGCCCACAGGCCGTATTTTGCCCACCCCTGGGTTACACACTCCCAAAGCCGCAGAGATCTCGCAGGGAAGGGCTTGACGTACACGGTTCTTTGTAACGGGGGCGCTCCCATTGCCCCAGGGTGCAAGTCATGCCAGCAGGCTGCGAGGCTGCCAAGTGGGAGACAAGCGAGTTCAGACCAGATCCCGGGCCATTAGCCAGCGCTTCCAGGCACAGAAAAAATCGTGTGTCCATTCCTTGTGCTCCCCTCTCGTCTTTTAAAGACCAAGCCAGCTCGCCGCCCAATTCTCTCCCCCGCCTGGCTCGCTGCCAGCACCCGCCTCGGTTCTGGCATCGTGGAACATCTACAAGACGCCTGCACGGTAACAGAGCGAGACCCTGCAGTCGCCGTCCTCAAGGCTGAGCTCCCCGCCCAGGGCAGAGATGTCAGCAGCTCCAGTTGGGGGCCTCCACCCGTCCCACGCGGCCGGCGGGATTTTGACCAGCACTGGAGGGCCCCCTGAGAGGCAAGAGAACTTCCAGAATCACCGAACACCAGGACCCGTGGGACCGCGAGAGGCCACTAAGTCCAGTCCCAGAGAGGGCCTGGTCAAGTGCAGCCCAGGTTTGCCGACTTTGCCGTACTGGATGCGGCAGGTGAGAGGCGGGACGGAGGCTCCTCCCACGTGCTGAGCGGCCAGGGTTACATGCGCCAGGCCTGCGTTTCTCCAGGAGCCCAGCGTGCATGTCGGAGCGCCCGGTGTCACACCGAACGAGGGCCTCCCGGAAACCCCACCCTCTTTTTCTGGCCCCCCTCCTCAGAGGAGGAGGAGGAACGTGGCGAGGGAATTTTCCGCTGCCATGTAGAGAAGCAGAGGAACCTGGTCTCCAGTGTCGGCCTTCCCCCTCCACGCCACTCACCACAAGACCCCGGCGCGCTCTTAGCGTCATCGCTCACCCCTCACACACACCCCCCAGAACAAGGCCAGTCCGTTGCGTGGCACCTTACCTGGGAAGCTGAGGTGTCCAGAAACCTGCCTTGAGCCCTGCCCTCGGGCTACGGGACCTAGAGGGGGAAGCAAAGAGAAGGCATTGCTCTGTCACCAGCATCACTCTACAGCGGGGAAGGGCTTTTTTGGGCTGGGGGCCACTGACCCACAGAGAACTCAGTCGGAGGCCACCCATAGGGCAGGAGCAAAATGAAAACAAACCCTCGCGGACGTGTCCCCCAACCAAGAAGCAGGGAAAGAGACACACACCTCACTCGGGCAGTTTGGGGCACCAGGTTCCCCCTCTTGCTCCAGCCCTGTGGGGGGAGTGCCAAAGCTTAGCCCCCCTTCCTCCCCAGGCCAATTAACTTTTCATGGGGCCAAAGGCTAATAGATTTTGTGGATTCCTCCTAGGCTCTGGGATGGGGCCAAAAATGAGGGGCTCAGAGTACAGGAAGAGGCTGCCAGGGTATGGGATGGGGGTGGGAGTAGGGGATCTGGATGGCAAGGTTCCCTCTAATCTTTTCCATCCATGTGCGGAATACATTTTTATGTGCACTGAAGCATGTGTGAATGTGCACCACTAGCAGAAAGAAATCAGCTGGCTGTGGGCTCTCTGCTCATCAGCCGGGCAACATGTGACTCTCTCCTGAGCAGCTGCCCAAGCGCTCTGCTTACAGGGAACACTGCTGGGCAGGAGGTGGGGTGCAGGGTCTGGACACAAAGTAGGGTGCAGGAGCGGGGTCTGGGTGGGAGGTAGCGTGTGGGTGGGGCGGAGGGTGGGGGTTCAGGGTCTAGGAGAGAGGGGCATATGGGAGGGAGCAGGGGATTGGGGCACTTACATGGCTCAGCTCCTGGGGGGGGCACAGATGGCTCCGTGCCACCCTGCACTTGCAGGTATCACATCCCACCATTCCCATTGGCTGAGATTCCCAGCCAATGGGCGCAGCCGGGGGTGGAGCCTGCAGGCGAATGCTTCCCTGCGCTACCATTACCCCAGCTGGGAGGGAGGGGGAACGGCAGCATGCAGAGGAGCTTCCTCCCCCCACCAGGTAGAGGTGGCCATGCAGGGACTTCCGCGCCAGCTACCTGCTGATTCCCCCTTGCAGGGTGGGGGACACCGACCCTCTCGGGTCTGATCAAGGGAAACCAGAGCCTGGATCCAGCCCTGGATCCAAACCAAACCTGCTCTACAGCTCTGGCAGGGACCTCACAGGCTCCCAAATTTGGCTTGGATTAGGGAAAAGCCCAACAATTCCACATCCCATTAAAAACCGTTTTCAGGGACAATATTGGCCCATGAACTTAGAGCAGGGTCAGCCATGTTTTGTGTTTCAAGAGCCATGGCCGTCTTCAGATACATGGCCAGATGCGCTCCTCCCAGGAGCACTCCGCCCGGGGCAGTATGGAAGCACACACCCAGGATCCAGATGGATCCGGACCCGAATCCTGCCACTGAGACCCATCTCAGCATTGCAGTTAAAGGGATATCCACGCACCCCTTCCAATCACTGGTTTCCAAGGCTCGAGTGAATGGACTTTTATTTGGCTTTGCTTGTCTGTGAGACACAAACCTAACTTATAGTTGACGAAATTGCAACCAATGGGATTGCAGGATGCTAACGAATGGAGAAGAAGAATGATAAGAAAGGAAGGTTATCACCCGTATTGGCGAACAGTTATTGCTCTACAGGGAAATGCCTTGATGGAAGAGCTAAAGGGAAGTTCTCCTGGGAAAGCAGAGTCACACAGATGCCCTTGACTGTCCCCATGTGCCACAACTTCATCACGCCCGTTATGTTCTTCCCGTACACCCCGAGCAACCCTGCGCTTCCCTTCTGAATTGGCATTTATTTTAGGTTAAGACCGACCATAACAAGAAAGAACAAAAGCAAAGTCTCCACGAAGTCTTAGAAATTTACCACACAGAAAAGGCAAAAGCAACAGTTCCATAGTTTAAAGACATCACCAGGACCTACTCAACTCAAGCACACCCATTGAGGACACGAGCACGTATCTAAATGACATAGCCTCCCATGTGACTAATGACACAAAGCCACTTTCCTCTGCCTCCTCTCCTCCTGCAGTTACCTCCTTGACAAGCGGCACTTCCAATGCAGAGAAGGTGTCGCTGTTTCAATGCACGCAGGAGAACGGCCCTTTGCACGGCTGTCTTAATCTCCTGTAGTTCTAAGAGATGGAGGGACGGAGAAACTTGACACGCTCCAGACACCTGCTGGTACTGTAAACACATTGTCTGCGAGGCAGAGCGGGAGGACTTGTTTATATAGCAAATATATTTGGCTGTAAGAGCAGCCAATTCGAGTTTGTTCTGTAACTTCAGAACCGAGATGGTCAAAGAGTAGGGGGCGAATTGGTCTAGCCATGGAGACAGAGCAGACCACATGGGTTGAGTCCAGTTTTGAATGTTTGTCTGAGGGGTTTTGCTTGGGCTCATCTCAGGAACTAGACGGACCTCTGACCTACTCTGCAGCCCCCCTGTCCCCGTAAGCTCAGCTCCCTCCAGTTTAAACCTTTAGGTAGCAGGTTTAAACACAAACAAAAATAAGTTTTTCTTCACAGCACACGGTCAACCTGTGGAACTCCTTGCCAGAAGGTGTTGTTAGACCAGGACTTTAACAGGGTTCAATAAAGAACTAGATAAATTCATGGAGGTTCGGTTCATCAATGGCTATGAGCCAGGATGGGCAGGGAAGGTGTCTCTAGCCTCTGTTTGTCAGAGGCTGGGACTGGGCGACAGGGGAGGGATCACGTGAGGATTCCCTGTTCTGTTCACTCCCTCTGGGGCATCTGGCATTGGCCACTGTGGGCAGACAGGACACTGGGCTGGATGGACCTTTGGTCTGACCCACTATGGCCGTTCTGATGTTCTTTCCAAGCTGAACAGTCGCAGCTGGCGATGAGACTGACAGGTGATTCCAGTCCATGATGGATGGGAGACTCACTGAACAGCCTCCAGCAAATTAGATCAGCATGACAGGAAACACTGAACAGTCGTCCCTTCACCCGCAGCACCGCGTGTATCTCCAGGAGAACTCTTCCGCACGGTGCCCTCGGTGAACTGGGGGTGGACACCTTCAGAGACCGGAGAGGAAATCAGGGGCCTTCCGCCTGCTCAGAGCGGCCTTGGGCTGGTGGTGTCCGAAGCCACCGTCTGAGGCCCCGAGACAGGGTGGTGGGGGCTCAGAACATTCCGATTCTTTTCCTGCCCTCGTCGCCGCAGGATCGCGGTGCCTCCCGGTCACACGGTACGTGTTGCTGCCCTCACTCCTGAGCGGTTCATTCTCTCGCAGCCTTGCCCACGGGGAAAAACTGCGCATGCCCAGGGAAGCGGCTTGTTTCAAAAGGTGCTTTTCCGCATTTGTGTTTTCAGGAGCTGCACGGCCCCGTGTCTGTGAGCCACGGCAGGTAGGGGTGCCAGGTGTCCGGTATTGACCTGGACAGGCCGGTATTTCCACCTCCCGTCTGGTAAAAAAATTCAGAAAATACCCGACACCTAAAATATCCAGTATTTTCTGATTTTTTCCTGGCCAGGAGGCGAAAATCCCGGGTGCTTACCTGGTTCCACAGGGGAGCTTTCTGGACTGGAGCAGGGAGACGAGACGGCAGATGGCCACCGGCAGCCTGTTAGGGCCAAAAAGCCTCAAAAGCCACGCTGGTTTTGGTTGTTGTTGTTGTTGTTGTTGTTTTTCTTGCTTAACATCTCTTGGGGTCCTTTTTTTCCCCCCTCAACAACTTTGGCTTCCCCTTTTTTTTTTCTCAACAGAATTTTTCCCCGGTGTTTTTTTTGGGGGGAGGGGAGGGGTGTTCGGTATTTTTGGTTAAACCATCTGGCAACCCTAACGGCAGGTTAACGAGGTGCACCCGGCCCTTAGGACGGACGGTGGGAGGGATCACGGTGTCCCTTAGTGCCTGTGGGAGTCCACTCCAAAGCCTCAGACTAGGCCTTGAGAAAACGCCATCTTCCACACAGGGGAACTGTACCCCGGCGGTAGCGCTCTGAGGCGGGGGGCCATCGACCACAATCCCCATCTTCTAGGTAGCTTAGGCCTAGGCCACAAAGCACCTGGGAGACAAGGATGGAGACCTTGACTGTGACTCAGCGTTCTCTGGGAAGCAGCGCAGAGCACGGAAGACACGGCTGCCGGGCCTACAGTAGCCACCGTGTCTGAGGCGGAGCCGCGCCACTCTCACCTGGCAGATGGCCCCCAGGGCTGGTCACGTCATGCCCGGGGAGAGCGTGTTGCTGCAATCCGCTCAAGAGCATCAGGTAACCAAGGCCAGCCTGTCTTTCACCAGGAGGAGAGTCTCCTAGCAACCCGAGGACGGCAGACAGCCACATCCGAGGTGGCTAACTGTGGGGGTGCCCCTTCACCCTAACGGGACTGCAGCGTGCTTCCCTCAGCTTGGCAGCCGGCACACAGCCGGGCCCCTTGTGCCGGTGACAGAAGAGAGGCCGAAAGGTGACCGGGCCATAGAAGCTGGCCTCCTCTCCCAGCCTCCAGGATAGGGCAGAAGACACGGGAAAGGATGCTCTGAGGGAATTTTGGCCTGCTACAGGCACTGTCCTGTCGTCGGATGAACTCTGTCTCCACAGCTGTTAATTTAGTGTCTCTCGCGAGTGCTAAGTTCCTTCAAATATAACATTGGATAAACTTCCCTACATAGATATTCCCAGAGCAGCACAATCTGTCTTAGCTGAAAAGCTAAATATTATTAGTCCTTTAAAAGCCCTGCCTTCATATGTATTTATCCAACGCGCTCCGGCTGCTACAACCCATCTGGTCACTAATCCATGTTTTAAACAAAACCTCTGACACATAATCCATGTTCTCAGAACTATTTAGTGAGCGCGGGCCAGATCTCCAGCTGCGGTAAACCAGCCTGGCTCTGCCAAACTGAGTGGGCCTACTTCAAATTACACCAGCTGAGGATCGGCCCGTACATGTCGGAAGAGGCCACAGGCCTCTCGCTCCGCTGGCTTGGAACAGTTTTCCAGGAGTGTAGCTTCATGGAGGTCCATGGAGCCTCCACGGAAGTCCGGGTCCCGCAGCTGCATGACACAGTCGTGACAAAGCAGGACAATGTCTGTTCTTGTATGACTAGTCAGTGCGACTCAGTTTCCCTGCCTGAATGCAGAGAGTTAAATCAAGGGGTGGGAACCAAGAAGGGGTTGTTACAGAACCAAGCAGGAAAGGTAGGAGAGGGACACACATTAGACATCCTCAGGCCAACACTTCGGATAACATCGAGGGGAGAAGCTAGCAGGGTGGCTCCATCCAGGCTAAGATGAGTTAGTGCTCCCAAGGCTAAGCCAGGATCAAAAGGGATCCACCCGCTCAAAGCCCAGGAAAGAGGGGAAGGGTTTGGGCGAACTAGGCAAGGCTACAGAGGATGCGGCTGTGGAAAACCGAACTCACAGAGAGGGATTATGCGGCCCCAGAGATGGGAGATCACAACCCAGGCCTGCCTGAGCTATGGACACAGAGGCTAAGCATAAGTAAAACACGCACATCGGACTGGCTGTGTTCTCCTTAGGCCCTGCACCCTTTGAATGAAAAAATAAACGCTGCTTTGTGTGGAAGATGTTGCTTTTGAATCATTTTAACCAGCTCCCAAAGGGAAATTAAATCACCAGGTCTTGGTCTGAGAGCGGGTGAATTGCAGGATTTCACCCCCGGAGTGTCCTGACCCTGTACCATAGCTGAACCGGCCACAGAGCTTTGAAGTTCAATACAGGCCAGTGTGTCAAGTGCCTCTGACTCACACGGGTGTTGTAATTACAAGACCCAAATACACAGCAGCTTGGTCATCTGGCTCTCCAGTAGTTGCATCAACAGGCTGTAGTTGGGCTGGAATTCTGGAGCCTCCTAGTTCCTCATTCTCCATCTGTCGCATTGGCTCTGTTCATTGTTCTTTCCGAGGAACAAACTGTCGACGTTGACAGTCTCAGCTGAACTCTTCCCCCTGGGTCTTGATCGCACGTGAGGTGGGTGCCAAAATCTCTTTCTTTCCAACACGCTGGCATTGACCATCCATTTCGCCAGCGAGCTTGGCATGACCCCATCACCGGGTTTGGGACTGGGTATGTCTACACAGCAGCATTATTTCGGAATAACTTAGTCCATGTCTACACGGCAGTTATTTCGAAATAGTATCGAAATACGGTCAAGCTGAAGGACGTCTTACTCCGACTCCTGTAACCCTCATGGTAGGAGGAGTAAGGAAAGTCAGATGCTCTATCTTGAAATAAGTGCTGTGTAGATGCTCCCAAATTTCAAAATAAGCAACACAATTGACGCAACTCAATTTGCATTGCTTATTTCGAGTTAAGCCCTGCTGTGTAGACTCACCCTACCCGAGTGACATCCATTGCACAAATGTTCAGAATCTTTTTAGCTCTTTTATGGAATTTGGCTGCTCACTTCATGTCTGGCCCCTTGGAAATCGTTTTTTTCTCAAGTTGGAATGGTAGTTCTGAGTTGTCTCCTCATCAGGAGCTGTGCTGGAATACATCCAGTCACTGCTGGCGCTGTTGATCTAACTCAGAAGAGGAAGGAATGGATCTTCCTTCTGTAGGATTTTCTTGGCTGTCCGTAACGTGCTCTCAGCCTCTCCATTCACTTGTGGGTAACGTAGGCTGCTAGTAATATGATCAAACTGGTATTTTTTTTCAGAAGGCCTTAAATTCTGCTGCAGTGAATCACAAGCCGTTGTCCACTAATAGCTGTTCTGGAATACCAGAGTAAGCAAAAGTGCACTTCAGCCTTTCAGTAACACTGCAATTTGTGACTCCTTTTACGTTCACTATTTCTAGTGAAAAATTGTCCATGGCGACCAGGTAACAACGTCCTCTGAATTCTCCTCAATCTGCAGCAAGCCTCATCCCCTGTCGGGCTGGGAAAAGCGTTGCCTTTAAAGGTACTTTTTTTGTGTTGGTCTGTTAGTTCTGCAATATTCACACGCAAGAGCAAGGGGACCTCCAGGCATCGCTAGTCTGTGGAACTCACCGACACAAGACATGGAGCCCAGTAGAATTCCATAAAAGGGAAAGAACAATGAGGAGTCCTGTGGCACCGTATAGACTAACTGATTTATTGGAGCACAAGCTTTCATGGACAAAGACCCACTTCTCAGACAAAGTGGGTCTTTGCCCACGAAAGCTAATGCTCCAATACATCCGTTAGTCTACAAGGTACCACAGGACTTCTCATCGTTCTTGCTGATTCAGACTAGCACGGCTTCCCCTCTGATCCTTGTCACCATAAAAGGGAAGACGTGTCCGACTAGTACTAAGAGCGGGCCAATTCCACAGCTGGTGTAATTTGGTGTAGCTCCATGGAGCTACTGATCTACACCAGCTGAGCATCTGGCTCAATAGGTAGCGTTCCACGAGATAACATTTTCTAAGGAACATAAACTGTGATGCTTTGGGACACCAGTCAATCACTAACCATCTGGGAGGAGACAGAAATCTCCACACATGCAAAACGATCCGTTATTTTGTAACGCATCTTTCTCCAAAGCATCTGGTATTGGCCCCTGTCAGAGACAGGATACTGGGCTAGACAAGCCATTTGTCCAGTCTTGGCTTGCAAACTCTATTTTCCTTCCTATTTTGTTTGCTAATGTCATTATTTGCTGTTTTGAGGTCTCCCTGTGTATCATTTCTGGATGGGCTGCGCCTCTTAATCTCCATTTGTTTATTCGTTTTGCTGGGAAGCTTTTCAGTTCACCTTTACCATAACTCACATGTAATTTAATTACAGGGGATGTTCACTGGGGAGTTCATCTTATCAGAGAGGAGCATTAATTAGATGAGGAGCAGCGGGGGGGCGGGAAATGGAAACAGCGGGAGAGACGTTGTGAGAGCATGTGTTATGGCATCAGTGCAGCCATGAAATTATTCTTCTTATCCCTCTCTCTTCGGGATGAAATTCTCACACAGACTGATGACTTCACATGGCAGAATTTCACAATCAAACAGTCACTGCTAAGAGCGTTTTTAAAAAGCTTTTATGAACACCCCTCCAAGAACACAATGGGACAAGCCATGAGACTGGGACTAACCAATCCCACTCCCTGCTGGAGAATCACAACAGCCGTGCTTGACTGTGTGCCATAGGGCCCATACTGAGTGGGAACGGCGATTCTCCACTAGCTCAGAAGGGGGGCGTTTATGTTTTGGAATAGGAAAATAATCAGTCCTCTCCACTCTGCATTGTTGGTGTGATGTTCTTAGTGACCATGCTGTGCAGAATAGCGGCAAACGGGACGTCGTTGATGGCCATAGATTTTGTTGGACTAGGTACACAGAACAGGCAGGGTGGGGAGAGCTAATTAAGAATCTGTTCCCAGGACTTGCCTGGGAGTGGCAGGGGGAAACGGAGCAGCTGTGTCTGTTGCACACAGTCCTTCTACCAGCTTTGCCCTGGGATTCACGCTCTGAGGGCTGGAAATTTGCATTTGATTCCCATTTGTAAAAGTCATGAGCTGATCACCAGAGTTTGATGGCAACCTGACATACCGGTACCCAGGCCTGGGTGGTGCCGCCAATGCACCCTTCACACTCTGATGCCCCCCACTGGCTGGAAGGAGCCAGGTGGGCTCAGCCAGAGAGTAGAAAAACCTGCCCTCAAAGCCTTTGCTAAGGTGGAAGGCTTCCAGGGAAACTCTCCCCCAGCGGAACGCTCTTGGGAACTGGAGACCTGTCCCATGTGGTTCGCCTTAATTACAATGGAATGATCATCTCAGTTTGGTTAAACTCCCGGGGTCTGATTCGTTCACGTCGGTGTGGCTGGCAGCATCCTTCCTGCAGTCCGGAGACCACCACCCTGCAGAGCCGGTGTCGGGGCCGGGAGGGCGTTTGGCCCATTTTTGTGGATGAATTAATCAGGAAATTGCAGACCGGCTGGCATCAGCTCCGGAGCGCAATCCCTTTCACTGGCCCCGGCCCTGGCCCCGAGCGCTCGGCCCCAGCTGATTTACATAATGGCTCCAGTTGGATTGCATTCCCATTTGTAAAAGCAGCCCGGGATTTTGTATCAAATGAGATGGACAACGATGTTAATCGTCCCACCGCGGCGCTGCCGGAGGACCTCTCTCCCGGGCCGCTGGACAGGTGGGGGAGGGGCAGGCTGCTGGGTTCCCCGGCCCCGCCCGGGATGAAAGAACAGCCTGGGAATGAGAACCGGAATCCCGCCGGCAGGCGTGTTGCTGGCAGCCGCTCCCTGGGGCAGACCTGCTTGAACATCGGACTAGATCACGTGTGAAACGAGCATGGGGGGTCTCAGCCTAACCCACACTAGAACATCCCAGCTGGTGGGTGGGTCAGGATGGAGGGCTTTTCCCATTGCTCCCAATACCCCACAGAACCCTCTGCCTCTGTGGGTTTGTCCCCTACAAATACCCTACACCGGCCTGGCCCGGAGGCCCCTGCCCTTTGCCAGCCCCTGAAGCAAGCAGGGCCAGCATTAAACTCAGTGGAGCCCAGGGCAGAAAGCTGGATTCCCCGTCTATGGGATCTCCAGGCTGCACCGAAGAAACAGAGAGAATTGCAAACATTCTGCATGGCCTTGAAAGACACCGCGTGAGACAGCCCAGCCCTGCTCGGAGCCTGTAAGCCCGCCGGCAGGAAAGGCCTCTCCCAAGACTGATCGCCGCTCTGAGCGGGACCTGTTCCCCAAGAAGGCAGAGCATGGGGCTGACTTCCAGGAGGAGCCGGAGTAAGACTGGTGAGACGCAGACCACGGCATGTGCCCAAGCAGCGCGGAGTCTAGAAAGGCCGGGCACAGGGCAAGACCCCTAGTCGTTTGCTTCCGGTGGGTGGCACAAAGCAACCAGGCTGTAAAGGGGCCTGGACGGAGGATGGGGGGAGGCGAGAAAGCCGTGGCTAGGGGCAGTGCTGGGGCCAAGGTGTGTCCGGGAGGGTGGAACAAGGCGAGAGCTGATTGCGGAGGGGGAGGTGAGCCCCCTGGTAGCCCGCAGGCTGGTGAGCAGCGCAGTGACATGCGTTTGAACCAAGTCCTAGGAAAGCCCCACTCTGCCAAAGCAGGAAATCCCAGATCTCCCGGCTACGTGCCGTACGCACGGAGCTGTAGGGAGAAGTTTGGAGTGGGCTGCTCCTCTTTGTAAAAACGACTGAACTCCATGGAAGCAAGGACTCAACCCTGACTTTTGCCCAGCCCAAAGGTGTACCCAGACTACTGGGCTAGAGAGTCACTCACCCTCTCTCCGGCCCTACACCTCCGGACTGTGGATTCTACTAGGCGGCGGCAGACCTAAAGCAAGGTGTTCAAACCCACATAGCGCTCCATGCAAATCATGCTCTCTGGTCAACAAGAGAGACAATGCGGGAACCCAAATGATGCGGAAACTTGTATAATGCCTGATCTGCACTTCACAATTAGATCAACCCAGTTGCTGCCTCTCAGAAAGACAATTAACGACATCAATGGAAACCGTCCTACCATCAACATGGGAAGCGCCCAGGCTATTCCAGCCCAGCTGCTGCACTGGAGACGTGTCCTGAGTCTGTTCTGTTCAGGCAGACCAGCAATTCCACATGCTATGCTAGGCCATGCCCTGCCCGGGCATGGAGGTTCAGTGTCTGGGAGCGGGACTGCAGCCCAAGTGGCATGGGCCGGGTGTGGTTAATTCCTGGCCTCAGCTTTTAAAATATCCCTGCAAACGGATCCGGCGGGCGTCGGAATGGCTCCAAGCCACAGGCTTGGCTGTCTTGCATTTGTACGTGTCACGTAAGAAGGCTCCAAGCCTGCCAGGGCAGAGAGGCGGGAAGCTGCTGCCTTCTGCATGACTTGCCCGGGGGAGCCGAACCTTTCCGACAGGGCCTTTGTGTCACTTCAGCATTTAGGGTATAAATTTAGCCCTGCTCTGCATCCTCTCAGGTGTCATTCGATTTGGCTGCCAGCAGCCTGGCAAGGCGCCCAGGCGGCATGGAACCGCCCGGAGAAGAGCACATCAGGCTACGCAACACACCTTCCACAGGCAACTGCCTGGAGCCGGCTCCCATCCCGGAGCCGGGCTGAGCTGATTCGGGAGGAGGAAGGAACCGAGTCGCTTTTCAAGGGGGGCCCAGCACGGCCCACCCACAGTTGAGCTCTTTGTATTTAATTGCTACATTCCACCTTTTAGGCCCCACTGGAGAGACAGAGCCAAGCTTTCATCCAGAACCGCGCGGGCCGGATACACTTGAAAACAGAATAGTGATAGAAATGTAGCCGTCTTAGTCTGGTGTAGCTGAAACAAAAAACAGGATCACAAAGAAAAAACAGTTTCTTGCCATTTCAACAAGCAAGGACGTTGTCTCAACGACTTGATTACCTGCATCCTGCTTCAAAGGCCTTTTAAGACTACACTGGAAAGGGAATCCTCTGAACTATCACTCATGCTTAAATTTGACACTTTACACTTAAGTTTGAATAAAGACTCTAATTATCTTACCCATTACAAAGATAGCTTCCCCAATTATCACCTCTAATATAATTAGCTCACAGACATTTACCTCCCCCCCCATTCCCCCCTCTGTTCTGAAATTTGATTTGTCCTTTTCATATGTGTTCATTTTTTTAATTGTATCCTTTGGTATATATGGTTGTGACAATTTTCTTCCACTATTTGATCTGAGGAAGTGGGTCTGGCCCACGAAAGCTCATCACCTAATAAACCATCTTGTTAGTCTTTAAAGTGCTACATAGTCCTGTTTTTTGAAAACAGAAGGGAGGGCTAAGTCTGTCGTGTGTTCGCCTGTCTCCAGGAGAGGGGCCTTTCAGAAACACGGCAGGCAGGCGCCTGTCACTAGGCCAGGAGCACCAGCGATCACTGGAAATATAAAGGGTGGGGGAAAGATGCCCCCCCGAACCCCATAGGCAAGCTTTTCCGTGGGAGGTTTTGGAAAGCGGCCTCGCTTTCCCAGAGGACTTTTCTTCAGAGGGTCTGAAAGTGCTTTAGTGAGCGGGGCAGGTACCAAGACGCCCATTTTACAGATGGAACAGAGGGAGGCAGAGGCAACCGGTGAGGGGAAATCCAGGTGCACACTAGCCACATGTTCCCACCCAGCCCAGGAAGGGCCAGGAGAACCCTTCTCTGCCCAGGGCCCCGCCTCTCCCTACCGCCGCTGCCGATGAGTGCAGGGACCTGCAGGGGCCAGCCCCGCCCCGTTGACCACTGGCCGGCCCCTCCCATCCACGGCATTTGGGGCACTTGCCCGTGTCTCGCCATGTGGAGGGCAGTGACATGACTCCCAAGAGCATCCAGTGGCAGGGCTGGGAAGAGGGGCTCTCTCCAGCGTCCCAGTCCAGAACACTGCCTGTTAGCTCACACTGCCTCCCTTCGGTACCACTGTCCACCTAGCCGGACCACGGCCGTGCGAGGGCCACAGTGCAAAGGCAAAGGGGAATCAAGAGAGCTGCCCCCCCCATGGGCGGCGGGTATCAGAGGCAAGGGAAGGCGTTGCCTTGCCAGGCGTGGCCCCACCCACAATCCGCCCCGTTTCAGCGTGGCTCCTGGGTTGGCCCCAGGCTTCAGCCACGCTGAGGCTGGGACCACACGCTGCCTGCCCTCCCCGTTCTCCGGGGCTGAGGAGGCTGATGCAGGGGGCTGGAGACCTGTCTCTTCAAGGGGGTGGGGCTCCAGCAGGGGCGGGGCTTCAGGTGGAAGAGGCGGGGCTAGGAGTTGGCTCCGCCAGCCCTAGGTTCACCGGCTGCCCGTGCCTCTCCCCTACAGTGCAGATGCAAAGGGATGCAGTGAAAAGGGCCCAGTTTGCTTTAGCAGGGATGCAGGAAAGCAGCCTGCCCCCCTCACCAATCCCTCGGGGAGCAAGTACCCAGAGTCAGCCTCCTCCGTTTCCTCGGAGACGGGAAAGGCCCAGCCAGGCCCCGTGGAGCCAAAAGGGCATTTCCACATGGCGTGGCAGAACCGTGGGGCTCCCTGCCAATCGGAGCAGCTCCCCCCGCCCCCTGGTCACAAAACCACCAGACTGTCTGGCAACGAGGAAACATGAAGGGAAAAAATCATCCTACGCAAAGCCACACGCCCCCTCCCTGGCAGGATGCACTGCAGCAAGAGAGGGCTGCGGCCAGACAGCACTGTTTATTCTGTGGTGCCGATGCCGGGGATATCCAGCCAGATGCCACTCCCAGCTCGGTGCCCTTGGACAGTAACTCCGCTCCCTCCTGCGGAAATGCGAGCACAGAAGAACTGAGGCAAAGCTCCCCAGGCATGCCCTGTAGTCCCTGTTTAACCCCCGCCTGCTTTGAGAGGGCACAATTCTTGTCCGGGTAAATGGACCCTCCGCCAGTGCCCCTCATCCGTGTGTGCAGTGTAACGCCCCTGCGCCCTCGGAGGCCCACGAAGACGCTAACCAATCTGATCTGCCTGTGCACAGTGGCAGGCAAGCATTGGTCAAGGGCTCTCCCCTGCCAAGCCCTCTCCTGGGTGGACCAGACCCGGCGGGGAGTTGGACAGGGCATGGGGCACCAGGTGCTTCTGTCAGGAATTCCACGCCTGGGCCTGGGGGCGGGGGGATGTGAGGGGATAGCCTACGAGGGGGCTGAACAGGATAGGGCAGTGTTTCTTAAACTTTTTGAGACCATGGAACACCAAACAATAATTTTGTTTTTATGCAGAACACCTAAGGGTTGCCAGATGGTTAAAAAAAAAAAGCACTGGGGAAAATTTGTCAAGAAAAAAAAAAGCACCAGGGAGTAACCAGGGAGACCTCAGGAGGGCAGGCCGAAATGCAGTCGTGGCCCCTTTCATTGCCGCGTGTCCCGAGCTGGCTTCCATCAACCACCGGAAAAAATGGAAAAACTTCCTTAATTAGAAAATATCCTAGGAATACCTATGACAATTTTCTTCCAAACAAACAAACAAAAAAAAAACCCGAAGAAGTAACAAAAGCAAAGAAGAGGTCACGGCACACCTGCGAGAACATAGTTTAAGAAACGCTGGGACAGAGAAACTTCTGAGTGTCCAGCCCCTGGGACCTGTGCTCCCCATTGGCCTAACTTCGTCTCCTTCCCGTTTCTGACTCGTGTCCTGCTGCCATCAGACTTCTGCTTCCCTTTGGCGTCTCCCTTCCAAAAACAAGCCCATCGGAAGCAAACCCTTCTGCCTCCCGGCCTGGGCCCCGAACAGCAGCTGCTTGTGACTCCCAGTCTCTCGCACCTTGAGTGGGAGGCAGAAACAGAAATGGCACCTTGGCAGGTGCTTTTACCTTTTCGCCTCATCTAGGATGTGCAGTGGCACAGACCAGCAGCAGGGGCCTGGCCCAATAGGACACAGGCAGCCTCCCCTCCACCAGGCTCTGCCACTTCAGCTCAGTCCTGGCTTGCAGGCCGAGAAGCCAGCCCTAGCTCTCTGGATTCGACTGTGAATCTTGCCATAAGGGGCGTTTCAAGCACCAGCTGCTGGAGTCAGGGGAATACGTAGGACTCGCCACTTTCCTTCTGAATGTGAAGGGAGTTTCTAGCCTGCATGGGTGCAGAGAAAGGCAGGAAAAGACCATCCCAGCATATTTCAAAGCGCAGAACCAGAAGGCAAAGAAAACACACCCAATGTAGCTTTGGGGAGCTCATGGTTTTTAAGACCATCTTATATTTGGGGGGAGCTGTCTTGGTGAATGCTCGGGATTGGCAGATCTGTGACCGCACCTCCAGTCCGGTCTGTATTCCCCCAGCCCACCCACCCCCAAACACCTGTCATTTTGCTCCTAGGACCCCATACACCCCTGCCAATGCACCTCAGCGCTAACACAGAATATTGCCCCATGTCCCACAACACCCCCCCTACCACCTCTGCCCACACCCCTCAGTCCTGAGCTGCAGCAGCCCGGGGCTGGCTTGGGGTGGCTGCCCAGGCTGCCATCCTGCTGTGCTACTTGGCTCCTGCACCCCTTGACCTATAGAGGTTAGAGGTGGGAGAAACATTTTCCGCCCTGGCCAACGAAATATCCGGGGTTGGTTCGGCAGCATCTCCTCCCTGCTCCCCAGGGCTGGATCCCACAAGGTCTGACAACGCACCTTCCCCCGCTACGCAGCCCCCTGCTTTTCCACTGCCAGGCTCTGCTGACAGGTTACCAGCTGTCTGAGCACACAAATCCTAAGCCCCGCCCCTTTCCATGCACTGTCCCTTCCCACAGGTGGCGCCCCCGCAGCTCCTATTGGCTGCTGTTCCTGGCCAATGGGAGCTGCAGAATCGGTGCTCAGGGCGGGGGCAGAGCAGCCTAGTGGCCTTCGCCCCACTGCATCACCAGACTTAGCAGTTTAAAATTCCCAGTGGGAGCAGCCACCAGGAAATTAAACCCGATTCCAGGAGACTCGCAGGGAAGCCAGGAAAGTGGACGACTCTATCTGCAGATTCCCCTTGGTCCTTCCCTGCGGCAGGCACCCTCCGCACAAGATTCTTTCTGTGTCTCAGAGATTCCAGGTGGCCCAAAGGTTCGCAGCCAGCTTTGCAGCGGGCGACCTGTGTCTGGGGCACTAACGCCGGCCCCACAAAGCCCATTGCCTCTGTGGCCACCTTTGAACGCCCAAGGGCTCCACAAGCCCTGAAACCTGCTAGGCCAAGCAGCTCGCTGGGATGGGGCCTTCCTGGAAGACTCGGCTTCGCCCAAAATAAACCTGCCTGGCCCACAAGGATGACGCAGCCGGCGATTTCACGCGTGCTGCCTGGAAGGCGGAAGCCGGAGCCAACAGAGCTGCCATTGTGTTTGCGGCAGGTTAAACCACAGGGTAGAGATGTTATCTTAGCAGCTGTCGCAGCCCTTCCAACGCTTCTGATAAATGCGCCCCGCCCTCCATTCTGAGACCAGGGTCAGGGCCACGGCTGAGGAGAATCTCTCTGCCCCCCCGCACGCTGACGGAGGGGCTGCTCTGTCCTATCGATTCAGAGTCCACCCAGAGCTCCCCAGCTCCCGTAAGAACCCTGCTCGTGCGGATTTCTTTCCTGGTGCGCGTTGCGCTCTGGGAAATACCGTCGTGAAAGCGAGCCAGGCGGCTGTTGACCTCGCTCTGACCCCCCACGGCCAAGCTGTGTGGATGCAGAACAGCCCCGCGGCTCCCGAGGTTTTACCTTGGAACAGACGCAGGCACATACCTGGGCAGGAGGCAGAACAAACCGACTCTGCAAAGAGATAAACCAGCCGCAGGCGCCCGGACGGATCTGAGGCCTGCCACTGCCTGGGCAGAAGGCTGGGTGGTCCCTCAGCAGCACAGAGAGGAGCTGTCGCCTGGCACAAGCTCCTGCTGCCGTCTGCTCCCGGGGGGGCCTGGCTCCAGCCCCCTGCATTACGAGGGGCTCGGGGATGCCCTGACGGGTCTCGGAGGAAGGGGAGCTGGGCTCACGCCCCATCTCCACCACAAACGTCCTGCAAGACCTTACAAGGGGCATTGAATCAATCCCCTGCTGGAAACGGGACCCTCCTCCCCCCTGCACACGGCCGCCGGGAGAATCCAGGCCTAACGAGACACAGGACTACCTGGAGCAGGGGCGGGGAACCTCGGGCCCGGGGGCTGGATGCGGCCCCCAAGGCTCAGGGCTCCCAACCACAGCGTTGGGGAGCCAATGCCTACTGCGGGACTAGAGTACACAAAATCTGCGAGCCTGGACCCCCCAGGCTGTGGGGTGCGAGGGGAATGTGGGGAGGGCCTTTCTCCATCTCAGTCGGGGGCCACGTCAGGGCGGGTTTGTCTTTATTTTTTCTTCCCCGTTGTGTGCGGCCCCCGACTGATTTTTCTGTGGGCCAGCAGCCCTTGACCCAAAAAAGGTTCCCCGCCCCTGACCTAGAGCAACGGACTGCTATGGGCCAGGGCGTCTCTCTGGGCACGTCTACACAGCAACATTATTGCAGAATAAGTTAGCCCGGCAGTAATATCGAAATAATGTCGAAATACTGTCGAGCTGGAGGACTTCTTACTCCGACTCCTGTAACCCTCCTTGTGGGAGGAGTGCGGGAAGTCGGCGGAAGCGCGCTCTATCTCAAAGTAAGTGCTGTGCGGACGCTCCCAATGTCGAAAGAAGCTACCCAATTGCTGTAGCTCAATTTGCGCAGCTTATTTCGAGTTCAGCCCTGCGGTGTAGACGCGCCATTAGAGGCCTCATGTCCCTCCACCCAAGCCAGGTCTTCCCATCATGAAGGAACCTTTGGACTGAGACCCAAAGCCAAGGCAATCGCATGAAGGGGCTGCTTGTGATGGAGGGCACCTTTCCCATTAGTCTTACATCCTCAACCTTTATGCTTCAGGGCTTCAGCTGGGCCCTTGACAGGGGTCAGGAAGGAATTTTTTTCAGTATTCTGGAAGGATCTTTTTAACAAAATCTCCTTCCATTGGAGCATCCTGGCTGGAGATGGAACATAGGACGGAGCAGACCAGGGCTCTGTGTGGAACCTGCTATTATCTCAGGCGCGTTCTGGCTCAAGTGGCCTGTGGGGGCCAGGAAGGAATTTCCCTCCAGGTCAGATTGGCAGCGACCTTGGGCTTTTCACCTTCCTCCGTGGCTTGGGGCGCAAGTCATGAGCCAGGATTCTCTGGGTCTCTCGCGCGTTGTTTCCCTGCCTTGCAGGGGCCGTGGGCACTGGTGCCCCTTGGACCCTCCTTTGCTCTGCCCGTGGCACAGAAGAGTCTGGTCTCCTGGGGCCGGACCACGTTGGAGGCAGGGGCTGGGTTGTGGTGGCGGCATCGGGGGCTACAGAGGAGGTTGCGCCAGATGATCTGCGGGTCCCTTCTGCCTTTATATTCACCTCTGTGAGCCATTGCGCCTCCTCCCGCGATTTAACCTCTCTCGGCCTCAGTTCCGCACAGGGGGTCGGGGACCTGACTCCTTCCCTTGCCCGCGTGGCTCGTGAGCTCGCCAGGGCAGGGCCCACAGTTCCACACCCCACGGCGGGAGGGGGAGGAGGCAGTCTGGGGAGTTGAGCCAGGCGCGGGAGGAGGGGCTGGTGAAGGGATTGCTCTAGGGGAGAGGGTGGCGTGAGGAAGGTGGTGACTTTGGGGCAACATTCAAAGAGAGCCTGAATCCACCACAGAGCCCGGGCCATAGATGCTTGGAACCGGCTCCTACTGTGCGGGGATGAGGCAGTGGATCCAACCCCCTGCTGTGACTTGTACAGAGCATTTCTGTTACCGTAGCGGCAGAGTTTCCTCAGGCCCAGTCCTAGATCACGCGGCCTGTGAGGCAACATGGCAAACGGCACATGGAACCCTAGAATCCCAGGAGACCTCGGGAGCCATCGAGTCCGGCCCCCTGCCCAAAGCCGGACCATCAGCCCAGCCAGGGCTTTGTCAAGCCGGGACTGAAACCCCCCTAGGGATGGAGACTCCACCCCCTCCCTAGGGAACCCAGCCCAGCGCTTCCCCACCCTCCCAGGGAAAGAGTTTTTCCTAATCTCCAACCGAGACCTTCTCCACTGTAACTTGAACCCATTGCTCCTCGTTCTGCCACCTGCCCCCACTGAGAACAGCCTCTCGCCAGCCTCTCTGGAACCCCCCTTCTGGGAGTTGCAGGCTGCTCTCAAATCCCCCCTCGCTCTTCTCTTCTGCAGACTAAACAAGCCCAAATCCCTCAGCCTCTCCCTGTAGGTCACGTGCTCCAGCATCCTCATCACTTTGGTTGCCCTCCACTGGACCCTCTCCAATGTGTCCACATCCTTTCTATACAGGGGGGCCCAGAACTGGACACAATACTCCAGATGTGGCCTCGCCAGAGCCGAATAAAGGGGAATAATCACTTCTCTGGATCTGCTGGTAATGCTCCTCTTAATGCAACCGAATATGCCATTAGCCTTCTTGGCTACAAAGGCGCCCTGTTGACTCATATCCAGCTTCTCATCCACTGTAACCCCCAGGGCCTTTTCTGCAGACCTGCTACTTAGCCAGTCGGTCCCCAGCCTGTACCAATACTTGGGATTCTTCCATCCCAAGGACAGGACTCTACACTTGTCCTTGTTGAACCTCATCAGAGTTCTTTGCTCTCTCTCTCTCTCTCTCACACACACACACACACACCGTGTGGCACATCCAGCACACAGGACATTGTGTATGAACTACACACAGCACACCAGTCTGCCTAGAGTCTCTGATTTGAACACTGCACCAACAATTGCCTGGAAACCAGAGGCTTCAACTTCTCAGTCCACAGTGCTCTCAAGAAATAAAGTGAGAGGGCAGGAAATCTAACACAGCCAACACCCTCAGGCAGCAGGACTAGGGCCAAAAGGGCCTTCTAGCACTGTGGGATTTCTCACAGGCCCTTCCGCTGCCTGCCAGCCATTGTCGCTCTGCACCCTGGCTCACGTTCTGAAAACGTTCCTGGCCAATTCATCTAACAGCCTTGCAAAAATCAAGCCAAGTATGGACTTGCTTGTCAGCTTGGCCACCGCGCTGATTAACAAGGGGGGTGTGGAGGCTGTGTTCTGTATCAAACCAAGACCAGATTTTTCACAAATGGCTTGGTACAGTGGAGAAGTAAAAAATAAATGTGGTTTGGGTGGAATCAGACGTGTACTGCAATCCGCACTGAAGGGTTTCATTGCATTTGTGGTGGGGTGGGGTTGGGAGGTTACTAAAAAAAAGCCATAGGGAAATTCTGAAGTGAAACGTCTTTCTGAAAAGAAAACGATGTCACCTAATGGAGCTGAATTCAGACATAGCCTCTCTCGCCTCAGATCTCCAGTTTTGATGCAAAAACTCACTATCCCTGACACACGCCGCTAGTTCTCACCCTTTTTTTTTTTGTTTCTTTCTTTCTCCCCCATTTGCAGACCTCGACAGCGTTTCCGATGGGGGGACAGACCCTTTGGAAGTGTCAAATGCAGGCGCAGGGCCCTTTGGAAGTCTATTGCCGCCTGTCCGTTTGCAGGCCCCGTAGACACAGTGCACAGAGTCTAGGCTGAGAACGCCTGCCCTCGCCATGCCACTATTGTCCTACTGCAGAGCCCTGGGTGTCCAATGCTTCTGCAGCGATGGGAGATGCCACATCACTCCCCCCTCACTGCCAGAGATCTTCATTCCGAAACGGGGGGGGGGGACCTACGGCCTGGGGGCCGACTCTGTCCCCTTGTTTGCCTGGATCTGGGCCCCGAGGCTCAGGGGAGCGCTCCCCCCAGCATCAGGGAGCGGGCATTGGCACTGCAGCCCTGTGGCATTCCCACCCCCAGCCTGCTGTTGCACCCCCCCCCACTCTGCTCCTGCCCCCTGCTGCCCTTCCAGACCCACCAACCTCCCACACTCCCAGCAGCCCCCTCCCACACACTGATCTCCTTTTGGCCCCACCCCAGAGCCTAGGGGGCCCCACAAAATCTACTAACCTGGGCTCCCCAGGCTCAGGAATGTGGGGAGTGTCTTTCCGCTTCTCACTCGAGGTGGTTGGGGGTTTGGGTTTTTTTGCTTCTCCCTTGTGTGCGCCTACTCCCCCCCCCCACCGATTTTGCTGTGGGTCAGTGGCCCCCAGCCCAAGGAAGGTTCCCCACCCTTGCTAACCCCCAGCCTGCCTTAAAAACAGCGCTGGAATCACGGTAGCGAAGGAGGCCTCCAAAACAGGGCGGGCGCGTCACTGTGGACAGGGTGCCTGCCTCTGTGGAAAGGAGCCGCGCAGCTGCATGGGCCGAGGAGATTTAACTGGGCCTGCTGCGGACCATTTCACTGCTGGAGCAGAACTATCCCGACCCCAAAGGGCCACCTCACCTCCCCGCCCCAGGGCCAAAGCCCCTGCCCATCCACCAAAGCCTCCAACCCCCCGGCCCGCCAAGACAACTGAGACCATGCAGTTTTGCATGGTCATTGCAAAAAGGAAGTGGCACGTAGAAAGCTGCAAATGTGGCTGGCACATTCCTGCCAACGCCCTGCATTCAGCGGCTCCCCGCCCCCGCCAGACACTGGAGATTTTGAAGAAGGAGAGCTCCGTGGCTCTTTGATTTGCAGGCTGGCGGCTGAACCTTTAGGGTTCATATGTTCAAGCGTCTCTCTGCAGCAGCCAGGGCCACACGCCCCCTCTTCCCCTTTTCTTTTCACACCCACGCCGAAATTCTGAGGGCCCCCGGACCTGGGGTTGCGAGCAGAGAGGGAGAGAGTGCGTTGCCAATGCTGAATTAGAATAAAACAGCAAATGAAATCTCATGGAGGGGGGGAGGGTGTCCTGAGTACTCAGACAAGGGGAAGCAGTGTGACCTAGTGGGGAGAGCCCAGAACTGGGACTCAGGAGAAGTGGGTTCTATTCTGGAAGCCCCTTTGTGCCTCAGTTTCCCTGCATATAAGCCAGACTTCATACTCCTGCCTTCCTTTGGGAAACCCTTTGAGTACCACTGTGAAGGGTGCTCGGTGAGTAGAAGGCAGTATTCGTCAGCTCAATCTGTCAATTAAATCCTTGGTGTACTCAGTTAACTGCAGGTGTCTTAGATGTCCTGGTCTGTTACCCCAGGAGGGGCTTTACCCCCGATCTTGGTTTGCTCCCCCAGCCTTTGGACAAGGTCGTTAGGACGGCAATCAGCGCCTCGTTTCTAATGACCAGTCCCATGGCACTCTGGGTATGTCTACACTACCCCGCTAGTTCGAACTAGTGGGGTAATGTAGGCATACCGCACTTGCAAATGAAGCCCGGGATTTGAATTTCCCGGGCTTCATTTGCATAAGCGGGGAGCCGCCATTTTTAAAACCCCGCTGGTTCGAACCCCATGCCGCGCGGCTACACGGGGCTCGAACTAGGTAGTTCGGACTAGGATTCCTATTCCGAACTACCGGTACACCTCGTGGAACTACCTAGTTCGAGCCCCGTGTAGCCGCGCGGCATGGGGTTCGAACCAGCGGGGTTTTAAAAATGGCGGCTCCCCGCTTATGCAAATGAAGCCCGGGAAATTCAAATCCCGGGCTTCATTTGCAAGTGCGGTATGCCTACATTACCCTCCTAGTTCGAACTAGCGGGGTAGTGTAGACATACCCTCTGAGACTAACAAAAATAGACAGCACGGTGCGCTTTCGGGGGTACAGCCACTTCTCCAGATGATGAGCTGGCACCGCCCCGCCCCGCCATTATAAATAACTCGGTGCTGTTATTTCCGCTCCAGCTCATCTGAGGAAGTGGGTTTTGCCCAAGATACTATCTATACATGCTGTTGGTCTCTAAGGTGCCGCAGGGCCACTCGGTTTTGGAGTTACAGTCTCACACGGCTCCCGCTGAGCCTAGCTTCTAACGTGTGAGGCTTTGCGGGACAGAATGTTCTAGGAGCAGACACCGTCCCGCCGCCCCCCGACTTTCTCGACTCCATCGTGGGCCGCTTGTCACTCGGAGAGGCGGCGTCTGCTGTTCCCCGACTGCTCCCTGCGGCTGAAAGCGTTGTGGTCCGCGGGAAGCGCCGCTCGAGGCTAGGACGGGGCCTGCCGGGTTACAGCGGAGGAAATGCCTTTCCTCGAGGCCTTGCGCTAGCATGCGGAGCGAGGGGCAGGCCCCACACCCTCGACTGAAAAACACCGGGGATTGGGGAGTGAGCCTGGCAGCAGAGCTCGGCGTAACAGCTCCGCACGGGGCCACGACGCTCTCTCCTCGCTCGGGGCAGGCTGGGGGGACGCCTGTGATGGAAGCCAGCGCTGCACATAGCTGAGGGAGACACAAAGCAGAGACACGTTCGGCCTCTTGGCTGGGGAACTTGGGCCGGGCTGACAGCTCAGGGCCTCCCGTTGCTGCTCTGCGGCTGACAGGCAGTTAGGCCGACTGGGCAGGAGAGATTTCTGGAGCCTTCAGAAGGGGAAGTGGATGCAGGGGGCCTTGAACTGGGGCGACTCAGCTAACGGGAGTAATGAGGCTAATGAGAGGGAGAGCTCAGTGCACGGGAGAGGCTGGACAGCCAGCCTGGACAGGGCTACACTGGGGGGAAGTCGCCCTACGCTATGTGAATACCGTACTGGAGTCGACACACCGTAGGGCTGCTTTTCCGCGGCGTCCGCACCGTGTGAGGTCAACGGGAGAAACTCTCCTTGACTTTCCTTACTCCTCGCGGCCCGGCGGAGAACCGGAGTCAGTGGGGGCAAAAGAGAAAGGGGACAGAACTCTGCGGGCTCGGGGCTGGAAAAGCAGGGGACGGTTTTGACGAGGAAGGAGGGGCCCTGGCAGAGCTGGGTGCAGAGACGAAGGCCGACGTTGCAAGAACTGTAAAACCCAGGCGTGTGTTAGGGGCACATTGCATTGGCAGAGCTGTAGCGGCTGATGTTTCTTCAACTTCTGCCGCCCCCCGTCCCGCCCCGCCCCACTCCAGACAGGACCATGTATCTATCGTGTGCAGAAACTAAAAATGAACCAGACTGGTGCATGCAGAGAAGTAGTAAGAAAGGCGGCGAGAAAGACACTCACAGTCGTCCGTTTCTCCCTCGCTAGCACTCACGCTTGGATCTCAGCTACCTAATCTTCCTGCCATATGGAAAACTCCCTTCCTGGGGTCTGTAAAAGTGATATTTGGGTGCAGTAGCCACAACACTAAATACAGGGTAAGAATGAAGCCAGAGACTCTGGGTAAGTGGGGGTGGAGCTATTTGACCAAAACAAACCCTGTTTGTATTGCTGATGCATTGGGTTGGAATGTCCCCCGGCATTTTGAAAAAGGAGTTTCAGTTGGCTTTGCTGGGACTTCTCCACAAGGCTGGGACGTCTTCCAGATTAGGACTTGGGGACTAGGATAAAAAGTGTCTTTCAAGAGCGGCAGCATGGAGTCTTCTTGTTATTTTCCGTTCCTCCGCAAATCTGCGCTGCGTCAAAGCCAGGGACTGGCAAGCGCAACAGGGATATTGTGGAAACGCCGTTTAAACCAGAAGGTCAAGATGGGGCGAACTGGAGTGGCTCCGGTGATGTAACTGAAATCAGACCAAGATCCGTTTACAGCAGCTCGGGGCTTGGGGCCTTTTGTCCGGAGGGGGAAAAACAAACACGGTTTTGCAAACCAATTGCGAACGTGAGGCCCGGCCCGGCTCTCTGTGGCCTGGGGGGTTTCAGTGCCGGCTGACAAAGCCCTGGCTGGGCTGATGGTCCGGCTTTGGGCAGGGGGCCGGACTCGATGGCTTCCGAGGTCTCCTCCTGGCCTGGGGCCGGGGGGGTGTCAGAAGCCAAGACAAGGCAGCCCTGGCCTTCACAGCTGCTCTTTGAGGCTGTGGCCAGGCCAGAACAAACTAAAAACAGCCTGAGTCTGTTCTAAATGAATCTTGGGTTGACCTAGTCCCTGACTGGGCCCAGGATCAGGAACTGTGCACGGTTAAAAATTATCTTTGCTCCTGAACCGAAGGCAGCCAGATGATATCCCGGCGACACGGTTCACACAACAGATGGTTTGTCCTGGTATGCTGCTTTTGTAACACAGCTCTTGGTAGCAGGCTGGGAATCCCGGGAGCAAGGAAAGCAGAGGGATAACTAATAATTCCCATGATCTTCGGGTGGAAGGAAAATCCACCCGTTCGCTGTGTGGGAGGTGCTCGGGGAGCAGGAAATCGAGGATGGAAGTGTATTTTTAGCGGGCTAGCTGGTGGTTTTTGGGAGATGCAATGCAGGGCAGGATTGAGGGGCAGCAGCAGAGGGGTGAGGAGGGAGCTGCGGACTGGGGGAGGGTGCTGCAGATCTGTGGGGCACAGTGTTCCCCGTAAGCCATGTACTTATGTGGCCGCTCAGGAGAAATTCCAGTGCCACCCCGCTGATTAGCAGAGTGCTCACACCTAGATTTGTGTTTCACCTGGTGGTGCACATTCACACCTGCCTTGGTGCACATCACAAAATTCATTCTGCACCTACATGGAAAAAATCCACCCGCAGCTGAAAAAGATGAGAGGGAATATTGTTGGTGCATGTAAATAGCTCAGCATGAGGGGGTCATGGAAATAACAGGTGTCCTTGGGCCTTCTCTCTGTCTTGCTGCTTCCTCTCCCACCCAGGGCCTTTGTTGTCTGTTTAGATAAGATCTCTGGGGGAAAGGCTGCCTGCCACTGTCTGTACAGACCTGGCATAATGGGGCCCTGCTCCCCCTGGGGGCTCTCGGTACTACAGTCTGCAGGGCGGACCCTTTACAGCTCCTTTGAGAGGGTGTTTGCACCAACCAGCGACTCTGGGCCATGCAGCGTCGTTGCAAAGATGTTCCCGGCCTTTGGATCAGGGCCCTGCTTGCTCCACGCGTGGCGGGGTTTGGTCGGCGCGTGCCCGGCCATGGAGCAGTCAGCTGAGTGGCAGGGACCAGGCAGCCCTGTGACGGGAGGCGGGGGAGAGAACTTCCTGTTTCGATGCTGCGCTTCCGCTGCCAGTGAAGATCTCTGGGCAGCAAACCACTTCCTTGCCACGTGTCGTTCTGGGCACCTGTCTGCCAACCACCCGACCACAGAGACCCCCTTAGCAGCCAGAGCTAACCCACCGGCAGATGGCCCATGCGCTGGGCATTCCAGGGAAGTCCTGTCGTTTGTGTGACCCGGCAGGTCCGACTAGTCCCCGGTGGGTCATCCCTTCTGCCCTTAGGACCTAGGGATTTCCTTGGCGGAAGAGGAGGCTGGTGCGGCCCGGGGCGGGGCACCGGTGCATGGTAATTCCTGGGAGTTGATTACTACAGTGCACCAGAGCGTAATGGGGATCTAATAAACACACACAGACAACGAGCCTGGAAAGTCAGACTTGGCTTAATGAGCGCTAATCCACTGCTCAGCTGCAAGAGGAAGGGATGAAGAGGTTGTGTGTGTAAGAGTGAGACCGCAAGCCCATTTCCACACTCACCCTCCCCGCGCTCCCAGGAGGAAAGAAACCACAAAGAGGTCACAGGCCGGCCCAGGCTGGGTCTGGCATTTGCTTAAAGGCTGCCAGGTTCTTGCCTCCCCCTATTCTTTTCTCCTCTTTCATCTTAACCAGCAAGACTTGGCGCCGAGCGGCTGCAGAGGTCAAAGCCCTTCTAAAGACACTGCTAATGAGGGTGCGGTGCCGCCCGGCGCAGCGGGAAAGAATCGCTACCCCTGCGGCACGGCTCTCCCGTTCAGAGCATTGCAGGCTAGAGAGGATGGTCAGACCATCGGCTCCGCCCTCCTGCGCCAGGGAATTGCACTAATACCCCTTGCTGAGCCCAGTGACTTCCCAAGCTGGCCTGTGCTGCGGGCCAAGAGCCCCGCTGAGACAGGACCCGCGTCGGCGAGCCGTACCCTGCCGTGCTAAGCTGCAGAAGAAAGTGGAAGAACTCCCCAAGCACCTGCCAATGTAACCCAGGGGGAAAGGCCGCCCTGGCCCTGAAGCTGGTGAACAGAGGGAGAAGGGGCCGGGACTTGCCCATGGCCACACAGTGAGTCGGTGGCAGAGGCTCTCGTCCTACTAGCCACAACGATGAAAAGAGGAGCTGTGTCACTTCTATCTGTTCCGGTTACAGCCAGTGGCGCTGTGCGAGGTGGAGGCCCGTGATTGGCCAGCTGGGTGGGCGGGGTTCTCAACCTAATTAGTTGGGGGCCACGGATGCAGCTGTGTGTGTTGCGTGGGCTGCACCCACGCAGTATAGATACAGCTGCAGGGCCCCGAGGATGGCCCACGAGCCGCCGCGGCGTGCTGGTTGGGCTGCAGGATGAGAACTAGTGCACCAGCCCTCCGGTACTGCGCGTTGGATCGCCTACTGGAAGGGCCAGGATGCCTACCCAACAGGCCATCCTACCTGCCCTTCTCCCTCCCTTACAGCACTGCCAACCCCTGGGGTCCCGAGACATCATCACCCCCACCCAATCACCTCCTCCCCATCCAAAAACCCCCATGAGTTGGAAACCCCCTCCCACCCCACCCACACCCACTCACACACCCCTGGGGCTCTTTTTAATTTCCTTTTTGGCCTTTGAGCCTGGACCATTTAATAGTCAATCTCTGCTCCAGGCACAGGAGGGCAGCGGTTACCCCCCGCCCAACACTGACGGCCTCACAAGATTCTGATTCCCACACAAGCCGCTGGAGTTTTATGCACATACAAGACCCAGGCGCCACAAGATAACACTAGCAAGAGCTGGCAGCGGGATGGGATGCAGACGCATGACTGTGCACTTTCGTTTGCCGGTGCATGTGTGCCAAGCGGAACGGGGGTATGTTTTTACCCACTCGTTACGGGCCTGGCTTTGAACACAGTATTTGTGCCAATGTAACACCGACAGGCAGGACCGAACTGGGGACCTCTGGAACTCAGTGCAAAAGCCGCTAGAGAGCTTGAGCTAAAAGCCAGCTAGCTTTCCAGGAAAACCCTCTCTCTCTGTAAGTGGTCTAAGAGCCTTCACATGGGATGCAAAACAAATCTGAGCTGTCTACACTGGCCCTTTTGCGCAAAAGCTTTTGCATAAAAGGACTTTTGCCCGAACGGGAGCAGCATAGCATTTCTGCAAGAAGCACTGATTTCTTACATGAGATCATCAGTGTTCTTGCAGAAACTCAAGCGGCCAGTGAAGACAGCTGGCAAGTTTTTCCGCAGCTGCTTTTGCGGAAAAACTTGCCAGTCTAGACACAGCCCAGGAATGCAAAAGTCTGAAAGGGAGCTGTGTTCATCTGTACCTTTAAAAACAACAAGTAGTCCTGTAGCACCATAGAGACTATACCTTTGTGCAGAGGTGCCTGCATGCATGCAGTTTAGTGTATACATGTAGGCATGCATGCAGCACAGATGCACTTGCATGGGTGTCCTTGTAAAGGTGTTTATAGGGGTTGTCCCATGTCAGCAGAGTCGCCGTTGTTCATTCAGCACGCATGATAGGGTATTTGGGGCATGTCTTTCTGTAGACCACAGCGTATGAGCCAGCAGAAAGCCGGCGTGGCCCTGAAATCATTGCAGCCTTGTTGTGTGCATGTACACACCCATGTCAACACACGTGAGGCTCTGCTCCTGGGGCATGCATGCACAGACAAGAACACAGAGCCATGGGCTCTCACCAGCAGTGACTTAGACACGCCGCGAAAGCATGAACATTGGCTGATGGAGTGCGTGGCACAGGCTGAGAACAGGTGCAAGATAGGCCTGCGGGAGGGGGATTAACAGGCTCCGTTACAGCAGGAGCTCTGGCGGGCGCTAGGATGCAGCTTGGAGAGGATGAGGGAGACACCAGGGCTGAGGTGGCACCACTTGTCTTTATTTTCTCCACGCCGCCCCTTTACCTCTCTAAGAACTCACACGACATGCAAAGTTCAGTTGCCATTTTGTTCTCAACCAGCGCCACAGTCCAGAGGAGACATCCTGGGCTCTCCCCCGGCCACTTTACATTGGTTCTTTCTTGTGGCCATCTCCCCTGAAGCTAAAAGAACTAAAATGAAATTGCCTCCAGGCGCCTCTGCCGGAGCTCTAGCTGCTCAGTCGCCACCCGGTTTCATTAGCCAAGGGGGTGGCCAGACAAAACCATCGCCAGTTGCTTCCACTTCCCCCAGTCGAGCCCAGGAGCCTACGGACACCACGAAGCCCCACCGGACGGGAGCCAAGAACGTCTGAACAACTGTCTCTCCTAGGCAGAGCTACATGAAGCCCGTGCCAGCCCTCGCTGGCGAGCAAGGCTGGCTCTGAACTCCTGCTCTGCAAGTCGAATGGGAACTCAGCTGGGAGCCCAGGGGCAGAGAGATCTAAACCCAGGGACCTCAGGGCTGAGCCAGCTGAACCATTTGCAACGGCAGCTAAGATGAGCAGGTAGAAGCCAGAGTCAGGCTGGTCCAAGCTCCTGCTGGCAAAGCTGGAGACCAGAACCTCAGCTTGACAGAGGCATTTTATTTACTCCAGCTGGGGACCTGTCCCTCTAGCACAGCAGAGCAGAACTAGCTGAAGGCTACTGCACCTGCCTCCCTGTCCTTTGCTTTGCTCAAGGAATCCCCTGCTAGCCGTGGAACTAGATCAGGTCAGAGCTAAGCAGGTGCTCCAAACCAACCCAGAAAGCCTCCCGGCCAATTCCAGCCGGCCGAGTCCCCTGCTCATTCAGTTCATCAGCCTTAGCCCAGCACAAGCCAACATACCGCTAAACAACACTGTCTGGGACCCAAACAGCCAACATCACACCAGCTCCTACCCCTCGGCTGCTTTCCCCTGTTTATATGGCCCAGGGTGCTCCTGGGTTGCACTCAGGTGGACTTGGCTGTAAAAACCAGATTGACTTTTAAAGGGGCAGTACATCCCCCCCAGATACACTATGGCCATATTCCCAAAGGCCAGGGTTTGATTTTCAGAGGGGCTGAGTCCCACAACACCCAGGATTTCAGTTAGACCTCTGAGCATCAGGCCCCTGTGTTTCAGCTGCCTGGATTCAGTCATGCTCCAGAGTTTTGCTCATTGGACCTGCATCCACATGGGAGTCAAGGGATTCCCTCGGGAGTTACAGACCCAGGAAGGCGAATTTTCAAAAGCGACACTGGGTGTCCATACAAGGCAAGGGATACTGCAAAAGCAGGAAACAGGGAAACTGAGGCACGGGGTGGTCATGTGACTTTGCCACGGTCACCCAGGAAAACAGTGGCAGAGCCAGGGAGAGCCTCCAGTTTGGACCACAAAAGGCACACATTTTCAACAGCCAGAGTAATTATTGGAACTATATACCAAGGGCTGTGGTGAATAGAACTGATTAAGAAACTTTGTTCCTTTGACACTGAAGTCTGTCAGGGAAACATTATGGCTACGTCTACACTGGCACCTTTTTCCGGAAATGCTTAAAACAGAACAGTTTTCCGTTATAAGTATTTCCGGAAAAGAGCGTCTACATTGACAGGATGCTTTTCCAGAAAAGCCCTTTTTCCAGAAAAGCGTCCGTGGCCAATGTAGACGTGCTTTTCCGGAAAAAAGCCCCGATCGTCATTTTCGCGATCAGGACTTTTTTGTGGAAAAGACTACTGGGCTGTCTACACTGACCCTTTTCCGGAACAGTTTTCCGGAAAAAGGATTTTTGCCCGAGCGGCAGCAGCATAGTTTTTCCGGAAAAGCAGCTGATTTCTTACAGTAGATCGTCAGTGCTTTTCCGGAAATTCAAGGGCCCAGTGTAGACACAGCCTATCAGTTTCAACGTATATTTAGGCAGGAAGATATTGGGATGGAATTACAGGACAAAACAAGAGAAGGACATCGACACCGGAATAGCCTGGTGCTTTGGGCTCTCGCCAGGAACATGGGAGATCCAAGATGAGAATCCTCACCACTGGGCTACCAGATCTTTTTTGCTCGTTTTTGGCAAACGTTTTCCAAAGGGCTCAGTGTTGGGGTGCCTCCGCATGAAGGAAAACATCATAATCGTACCCAAAACAGAACGGCTCACTCGCTCCAGTGGTAGATTCTCTGGCAGACTGTTTTAAAATCAAGAGTGGATATTTTTCCTAAAAGATCTGCTCTAACTTCCTGACTATGGCCTGTGCTAGGCAACAAGTCAGTCGATACAATCACAGACGTGGTCCCTGCCGGAGAACCTAGGTCTCCAGTGCTCTGTTAACTAGGCCACACTGCATTCCTAAGAACCTCCGTCCGTCCTTCTCCTGGTGTTTCAGTTCCACCAGCCAGAACGTATCAGAAGTAGACCAGACTGCATTTTGCTTTGGCTCCAAAAAAATCTCCCTCGGTGGAAAGGGTAGGGAAAAGCTCATGGAAAACAGACGCGCACTCATGTCCAGATGAGTTTTTCCAGGTTTCTCTTAAACAAGAATCTTTGCCAGGCCATCCACTAAATATTTAAAATACTGCACAGAAATGCAGGCCAAATGCTGTTCAGAAAACATTCATTCTCTCTGTATTATTTTAGATGACCTCTTGTCTGTCTTTTTTCTCCTTACGTGATTAATACTGAAAGGATCTTCACATGTTTCTTTCATTGCTTATTTGCTGTTTCATCTCTGCACTTTGCTGCGCTTGGTGGATTGAATTTGCTCACTAAGAATTTCATGACGGATGAAAATGTTTCAGTGGATTTTCTGAATTCTGCTCTAGAATTTAACAGAGAGCTACTTCATTTCTCTGGTATCATTGAAAAAGCCCATAGGAAGTATCCCATACTGTGCTATGTCCTATTGACTTGTAGCGTTGTTTTTATCAACCTTAGGGGTTTTCAAAAATGCCCTTTTCCCACCGAAAGTCTCTCTCTTTATCCCCATGAAATTCTATTGGAAAAGGGTTAGATTATTTAGTTTCACCTCATAGCTTCCTGTACTGGCAAAATTCTACTCTTTGAATTGAAATATTTTCAGTGCAGCAGTTTTTCCATTGGAAAATGCTGCTTTGTTGAAATCCAAGTGTTTCATGGGAAACTGGGAATTCTGGGGACATTTTTGACATAAAAGCTGCAAAATGATTCCAAATCAAGTATTTAGTTCTGAAGTTCTCACTTGGTCTTTTTTGCTGTTGTTGTAACACGTATTGGACATTTCATTATAATGTTTTCCCGTTGTTGAAATGTTTCACTTCAATGTGTCATTTTCACGCTTCCAGACGGAATTATTTTGGAATATTCTTTCCAGGAAAAATCTGGAGCTGTTGACTTTTCATACCAGTGGGGGGACAAAAACTAACATCACGAATGTTGGCCTTTCCCAAGGTATGGAAATTCCATTTTCTGACCAAGTCTGACCACGAGTGCTCTAGCAGAATGTTTAGCTAGTACAAATGCAAACGAACATGGACAGATCTCTGTTCATCTAGATCCTATGCCCTTGTGCCACACATGGCCCCAGGCCTGCCTTCCCAGCACCACACACAAACCCTTTTGATTTTGAGATCTTTTTAAAAACAAACGGAGCTTAAAAGTCGGTGGCGGAAAGCCCAATTCTGCAATCATAACGCACTCCCCATTGTAAAAACCAGTCTCACAGTGCAACTTTCTTCCATGAGTTTTGGGAAGGGAGATGATTTTGTTAGTTTCGGCCCCAAATCCCGAGTCTTGCTTTTTTCTTTTCTAGAACATTTCTCAATCCCCGCACCCGCCCCCAAGTCTTAAGAAAACCCTGGTAGTTGCCCCAAATCTGCACCCACACCAGTATCCACCTCCCATGCACCATACACTTTGTTCAATTAGCAAGCACAGCAGCTGCTCTCTGAGCAGCCAAGACTTGAATAGCAGAGTGGACAGGGGGTGTCTTGGCAGAGCTGGGTGGGAGACCTGGACTGGACCACCAAGGAGCAGGGGCTGTGGATCAGGGTGGAGAGGCAGTAGTAGAGTGGTGTGTGAAAAGCCAGGTCTGGAACAGCAGGGACTGAACTCAGGACGGAGGTCCTCTCTCTGAACTAGGTGGGGACTGTGATCATAGGGGCTGCTGCAGCGATTAAGCCCTTTGGCGGTGGCTTGCACAGAGCCTGCCGGCACAGTGAGGTTTGATCCAGAGGCGGTTTGCTGTCAATCAATGGGAGACTGGATGGCTCAGTGCATTGCTCTCCGGTGCGCTCTCACAACTGTTTACCAAGTGCAATATGCAGTTGCAGAGAGGGGGAGGCTCAAAGAGGAAGAGAAAGAGGCTGCAGCAGAACACAAAGGGAGACGGCCAGGCAGGACGGGAGTTCTACAACTGCAAAGATCTCCAATGTCTGCATTAAAAGGGGACAAAAATTGCCGCCCAAAAACCACACTCCCCTTTCCCCAATCAAATGCCTTTCGCTCGGCCAAACCCCTCGCGCTCAAAGCGAGAATCATTCCCGGCTCCATGGGCGTTCAGCCAAACAGGAGCGCTGGGGTTTCGGCCCTTCCCCTCAGCACACGGACCCAGAAGATGCAGGTCTGTTTTGTTCCTTTATTTCACGTCGCCCAGGCATGGTAAAGCACAGCCAGCCTCAGGCCCGCGCACAGAGAGGAGCACCACAGTTAGAAAGAGGCCTCGGCTGGGTTGCCAAGGACGTGGCAAAAATCCCACCCCCCCCCCTCGTCTTTAGCTAAGATCCCCGGTGTGAAGAGACCCGCTGGGCCTTTCCCCACTCCTCTCCCAACCCCGCTACGTACACAGGTGTGTGGGTCTTTCTCTTAGTCCACATCAAAGCACCAGGACAGGTCTCATTGAGAGCAGTGGCAATGTTTTGAATCCAGAGCTGCACACAGGCGTGGGACGTCTCTGTCGCTCTCACCTTTCCAAGCACTGGCGGTCTAAATGCTAAGCTGCTTACGTAGGCTATTGGCAATATCACGACAGTACCGGGCTCTCTTTCCCCTCTGCGCCCACCATCCTCCAGGACATGGAACCGAGACGCCCCGTGCACGAGACGCCCCGCAAACCGGGTCTCATGTCCCCGGCGCATTTCCCGGCTCAGCACATTGTGAGGCTGGAAATCGGTTCCAGTTACAACCCAGCTGGAGCTCAGCTCAGCGTTTCTTCGCTCTTTGAACTCCGGTGAGCTTGTCCCGCAGCAAACCCCCCCGCGCTGTTCACCCCCGACACAGCCGTATCTGTACCCCTCCCCTCCCGCACGAGATCAGCCGAGTCCAGGATCCGGGGAGGGCTGGGAACTCATCTTGGAAGCTGGAGAGGAGGGTGTTATTCTATAACCAGTACAAGAGGGAGCCCGAGAGGGTTCGACTTGGAAAAACAAATGGAAGGGAGGGAGGAAAAAATACCAGGGTTCAAGGGTCTGATGTCTACATTCTAAAGAAAACAGCCAGCACAGCAGGTGGGGAGGGAGAGTTGGCATTTGGTGTTTGGCTTTTGGGAAGCGTCACTCACGGTAGAAAACATATTCGGTGTAAGAGGTCCAGATCTTGTCATCGGTCTGGTCGTGGGCAAAGGCGCAGGTGCCTGTGGAGTTGCACGCCACCATGTGGAAGCCGGCGTCGGCCAGTTTGTCAAAGGCTTGCTCCAGGAAGGTGAATTTGAGGTAATACCTGGAGGTGTAGCGCTCCGGGGGCCGGTCCGGGTCCCTGCTCTCGTTCAAGGTGTCCCCAAAGACTTCCTTGGCCAGCGAGGTCTTGCCGCACACCATGATCCGCGCCACCCGGCGGAACTTGGCATCCGTCTGGCTGTCCCTGCCCAGGGTGTAGGAGCCCCGGTAGCCGATGGTGATGAAGCCTGACCTGCGGCTGTCCGGGACAGCGCTGCCCCCGCTGGGGCCCCCAGGGGCATTCGCCAGGGTGCTGCCGGCAGAGGCGAGGCTGCGGGCCGTGTCGACATTCGGGGACAGCTCCTCTGGGTCGCTCTGGCATGGGTCATCCCCAATGGAGTTCTGCTGGCTCAGCTTGGGAGCTAGCATCTTGACCAGCTCCGGGAGCTTGAAGTACTCGGCTTCCCGCTGCAGGCGGTTCCTCTCCGGGAAGTGGTCCGGCAGCACCAGCTGCTGGTCCCTCATGTAATCCAGGACGTAGCGGAAGAGGAAACCGTCCCGGTCCACGAAGAAGCGGCCCTTGCTGTCCCGTGCCAAGGAGCGGATGCTCTTCTGGGTGAACATCTCCCAGAGCAGCGAGCCAGGCACGCTGACCAAGGTGGGGTGGCGCGTGATGTACACTTGCCCACCCACGTTGAGCTCAATGATCTCGGGGAAAGGGAAGTCCTCGCCGGGTTTGGCGCAGCTCGCATTGTCCGCCAAGGCCATGGTGAGCCACCGTCACCAGCCCAACTGCAAAACAAGCAACAGGCCACAGGGACGTTAAACTCATCGGGCAACACAACACAGCTCTCGCGACAACAGCCCTGCAGCCCTCCTGAGCTGCTTCAGTGGGGGCAGGATCAGGGCCATACTTAAGGTCCTGGCTGCCTGGGAGCCATATGAAACGAGATTAAAAAGACTGAGGCTTTTCAGCTCAGAAAAGAGGAGGCTGGGAGGGCGGGGGATAGGATAGAGGTCTATAAAATCATGACAAGTATGGAGAAAGTGAATAAGGAAAAGTTATTTACTTGTTCCCATAACATAAGAACTTGGAGTCACCCAATGAAATGAATAGGTAGCAGGTTTAACACAAACAAAAGGAAGTTTTTCTTCACACAGCGCACAGTCAACCTGTGGAACTCCTTGCCAGAGGAGGTTGTGAAGTCCAGAACTTTTACAAGATTCAAAAAGAGCTAGATAGATTTATGGAGGACAGGTCCATCAATACTTATTAGCCAGGATGGGCAGGGAGGGTGTCCCTAGCCTGTTTGTCAGGGGCTGGAAATGGGCGACAGCGGGAGGGATCACATGAGGATTCCCTGTTCTGCTCACTCCCTCTGGGGCACCTGGCATTGGCCTCTGTCGGAAGACAGGACACTGGGCTGGATGGACCTCCTGGCCGTTCTTATGTTCTCTCTTCCCTTCGCCTCTGGGACCCTGAGCTCAGCTGGCAATTTGCTACAGTCCCTGGATCCCAGTGTCTGAGGTGTGATGAGCGGAAACCATTACTGGAGGGGTCCTGTTCTCTAGGCTTGGCTTCCCTTCCAGGCTGCCCTTCAGGACAGACTAAGTCCATCTCCTTCTGGCAGCTGTTACCCAGTGGGTTACTGCAGTTTACTGCGGGGCAGGGAGCTAGTCCATTCAATTCTGCATTGTTTAAATCACCAAAGCTATAGGAGTTGCCACACGCGGCATCTGACCCAGCGCCCACCCTTGGACAATGCCCGCTGCTTCGGAGCAAGCTGTAAAACACCCATACGGGGTGATTATGCAAGAACCTACCATGGGGTGGGGTTCCCCCAAGCCCAGGCAGGGAGGAATGGGCTTGTGCCCTGACGCAGGAGGGCTGGAGGGGTTCCTTACAGACGTTTGGGTCACTGCTGCTGATGTGCCTCTTGCAGCAAGAGCCAGTCCTTTTGGACTCCTCATTCTGTCTCTAGGCTCAAAGAGTGTGAGACGGAGACATGACGACCAGGTTCAGTGGGGTGGAAGATGACACCTCTCCCCTGAAACTCCTGGAGCGCCGACTCCCCCCAGCTCTGAATTTAGCAATAGGACTCTAAATGCACTCTACCGCCCAGAACTTGCTCAGGTTCTACCCTGGTTTCCCATCTCAAACTGTGAGACTTTTTTCCCCCAAAGGTCCTGGCACCAAAACCCACCATCTAAATACCCCAGATGGCTGGGGATGTTTGAAATTGAAATCTAGACTGAAAAGTACCAACAGGCCTCAGAGATCAGATCTGGCCTTTGGCTCTGCCCAGGCTCTGGTAAATTAAGAAGTTTTTCTTCACTCAGAGCACAGTTAACCTGTGGAACTCCTTGCCAGAGGATGCGGTGAAGGCTAGAACTTTAACAGGGTTCAAAAAAGAGCTAGATAGATTCATGGAGGTTCGGTCCATCAATGGCTATTAGCCAGGATGGGTGGGAATGGTGTCCCTGGCCCCTGCTTCTATGGAGGTGGGTGACAGGGGAGGGATCACATGAGGATTCCCTGTTGTGATCCCTCCCTCTGGGGCACCTGACATTGGCCACTGCTAGCGGACAGGACACTGCGCCGAATGGACCCAGTCTGGCCGCTCGGATGTTCTTACGTTTTAAGAGCAGCCCCGGGGGTGTTCTAACTAATGGCCGACGGCTCAGGCAGTCATTGTGGCAGGCACAAACAGCCAGAGCTCAGCAGCATACTAGCACCATTGCCCTGACCCTTCCCTCTCCTCTCCCCCCGCACCGGGGGCTGCAAGGCTCCCATGGAATTACCTCCTGCTGGGCGTGCTCCCCGGGGTTATCCAGCTGCCTAAATGGCCCCAGGGAACAATGCAATGGGCAGCCGGATCCCCTCTCTCTGAACAGGCCAAATCACGTCCACCTCTGAGGCTGGCAGCGGGGTCCAGTCTCACCTTGATTTCTATCAAAACGGTGGCCCAAAATACAGCGTGGAGTCCCCCTGGCTCCGCCGTAGCCCAGAGCCACAGCCCTTCACCTGCTCTCTGCCGGGTAACGGCGCCGCACCGCCACGGCGAGAAAGGGGACTGTGTCAAAACGACGGGCCCCCCCCTTCCTCGCCAGATCCACTCCCTGCGTAACGCTGCACGCTGACTTTACTGGCACCCACCCGGCGACTCCTCCGGGCCCCGCACAGCCGCTGGCGCCCACCTCGAGTTTCATTCAGCTCAAAAAATCTGCCAGCCACAAGCCAATTACAGACTCTTGATTACAGGCGATGGTGGTGGCGGCAGAAGGGGCCCAGCTGGCGTCCTGCAGCGCCGCCGGAGCTTCCAGCAGTGGTGTGCCCAAATAATACGCCTTTGATTTGTCAACGGAGCCAATTGGCTGGGGAAGTTACAGAGACTCTAAGAGCCAAATCCTGCTCTCAGCTGTGAACCGGGGGCGACAGTGCCGCTTCGCACTAACCCAGCTGGGACGGAAAGCCGCCGTTGACCCTTTTTACGGCCACTTTGCTGATTGCAGCCAGGCAGGAACAATTTGATCCAAAGCTCCCTAAAGTCAGGGGAGCAGCGCTGATTTACACCGGCCGAGGGTTTGACCCCCACGGACTTAACAGCAAGACTTACGGGAGGGTGCTTTTCAATTAGGAACCTGCAGCAAAGTACAAACCCCAGAACATCCCAACTGCACTCCAGCATGGGAGAACAGGGGAAGGGGTAAAAATTGCTCCTTTATCCACCGGTGAGAATTACCTTTGCCGGCTGCTTTCCAACTTAATCAGAAATGGGACCTGCTGGCTTCTAGCCCTGTCCAGGTCTCTCTCTTAACAGGGAAGGGAATGAGAGCATTTGTTAATGCCTTACCAGTGTGTGCAATGCATACATCTCTGGATAGGAGCACATGCACCGCTGGACTCTAGGGACACTTCGCCCCCTCCCCCCGAACCTCCAAAACACCCTGCCCCGGGCCCAGTCCTGCACCCACTGAACTCAGCTGAGCAGGACCAGACCCGCTGCCCTGTTACAGGCCAGCAGCAATAAAGAAAGAGCCCTCACCCGCATCCAGGGCTGGCTGGCAGAGCAAGACAGGCTGCGACTCCAGCCCTGCCCGGGCGCCCCCAGAGAAGCAGAGACAGCGCCGCTTCTGACAAGCAGGCTCTGTTCGGTGGCGGAACGGTCCCCTTGACACTGATGCAAAGTAACTTGGGTGCCGCGGAGCGTGAAAGACCCTGATGAGGGCGGACGTGCGGTCCCAGCTCGGGGTCTTTTTAGAAAGCAGCTGCTGCCAGCGCTGTCAATTATTGAGGAGGTGTTTTAAGGAGATCAGGTGGCTTAGAAATGGCCAGCGGGGCTAACTGGGGCTCCGTGGGGTTCACAGCAGCACCCTCCCTCTGTCCGGGCGGACAGACAGACACACTCGGTTGGGCGAGTCTTGCCCCAGCACCTCCGGGCTTGGCCGCTCAGAGCCGGGCACCTCCGGGCTTGGCCGCTCAGAGCCGGGCACCTCCGGGCTTGGCCGCTCAGAGCCGGGCACCTCCGGGCTTGGCCGCTCAGAGCCGGGCACCTCTGGGCTTGCCACGTCAGCCGCGAAAGTCCAACACTTGCTGAGCCCGGCTCCCTGTCCCCGTCCAGCCAAGCCCGGCCCGGGCGGCAAAGGGCAGCGGGCAGCAGCGGGAAGGTCTCCCCCCGTCCCCGGGGCAGCGCGTCCCTCCGGCGAGCCTGCCACTGCAGCTCCGGGCTGCCCGCCAACACGCGACCCTCCGTGCCCGGGCGGGAGGCGAGCGCAAAGCCACCCAAGCGCGGCGAGCCCCGCGCAGCCCGCCGGCCCCGGGGGTCGTGCCCAGGCACCGTCCGCCCTCGCCGCGAGCCCCTGCCTGGCGGGTGCAGCGGCGGGAGGGAGCGGAGCGCGGTACCTTTTGCTCGCAGCCGGGGCAGGGCCCCTCCGAGCCCCTCCGGCTCCCGACGCGCTCCTGGCTCCGGCTCTCTGCTCCCCTCTTACGACGCACGCTCCGCTCCCCGCCAGCCGAGTGCGAGCGCTGCAGCCTGCGCCGCTGGAGCAGGCGGGAGGGGGCCGCGAGGGGCGGGCTCTTCCCTCCCCCCCCCCCGGAGCTGGGCAGGGCAGACCCGCGGCGCTCGGAGCACGCAGGGCCCCGGGCTTCCAGCAGGCCCGCGCGGGGGCGGGACGGCCCCTCTCGTGCGACCCCCCAGGGACCTCCGCCCCCTGCAGCCCCGCGCCCAGGGATCACGCGCCCGCCCGCCCGCGCCGCGCGATCCAGGCACTCCCCGCTCAGGGCACGGGCGGCTTTTCGGGCCCCGCCTCTGTGCGGGGGGGGGGGTCAGCAAGAGGAGGGGCAGGGTCGTTCTGGCGGGGACTCGCCCCGGGGCACAGTCCCTCGCCACGCGCGCCGCCTTGAACTATTTCGCACACATCTGGCGCGGCGGGACCGGGAACAGAAGGCCCTGGCCCAGTTTCGGAAGCCCGGCCAATCAGCTTCCCAGCCTGGCTGGACCCGCCCCATTCTAGTCTCTTGCACGGAGCCGCTGGCTGCATTTCAATCCCTCCAGGCTAAGCTCTGTGGGATGCTGGGCACCTACCTGAGGCCTAGCCTCTGAGGCCTGTGAAAGCCACACACCTGTGCTGGGTGTGGGTGAGCCTTGCCAGGGAGCGCACTTGGATCCCTTCCAGGGCCTGAGGACAGTTGCCTTGAGAGCCAGCGGGCTTTTGGCTCCAGCACTAAGCTCCAGCGGTTGCAGGTTCTGTTCCTGGTATTATTTCACTCCTTGCCCTGAAGAGAAAACTGAAGCCTAGGAAAAAGTGAGAGAAACCGAGCACCTTCAACTCAAGCTGTCTTGGGCAGTAGATTGTATCACTGTCCCATGGGTTTCTCTCTCAGGCTTTGTCTACACTGCTTCTTTTTGTGCAAAAAGAATCAGCAGAAAATATGCTAATGACATTGCAACTCATGCTAATGAGTCCCTCATTAGCATATTTTCTGCCACAAAAACTTGCAGTGTAGACAAAGCCTGAAAAAGAAACCCATACCCAGTGGTGAAATGATTTGCCCTGGAAGAGACAGAAGCAAAGTCTCTTCTCTCTCTCTATCCCTGTTTAAATCACCTCAGCCAGTGTCTATTAAATAAACACTCCACCTCAGCTGCTGACGTCTATTGTCTTTATTGAATTCCACAAGAGAACTTTTCCGGCTCTGCAGCCAGAGTCTGTTTCCCACAGGCGTCTCCTACAAATCCCAAGGGTGAAAGAATTAAGCCTGTCGTTATTATAGCGGTGTGTGTGTTAAAGCCGATAAAATAATGGGGGCGGGTGAGTGACTTGAAAGGAGTAAACCTACTTTTTAGCTGAATTTTCAAAGTTTTTCCTCAAACAGGAAAAAAATCACAAGACAGTCATTACAAATTTCCCCATTTAAAAAAATCTTTGAAAATTTGAAAACTGCCAAACCAGCTCTCACATTTGTGTTTCTCATTTTCCGTAAGCACCGATCCTACCCACGCAGCCACATCATACTAACTGGATACCGAGCAGAGAAGCTGGGGTAGGCGGGCTTTTGAATTGGCAAAGGGCTTGTCCAACCAGATTTTGAAACATCCGGGGACCCAGTTTCTACTTTCTCTAAAGCACCAAAGCCCTGATTCTAGCAGGTCGGTTCTAAGGTTCTGGCTTTGCCCATTTCCTGGCAGGAATTTGACTCAGATAAACAGAAAGTGTCTCCCAATGCCTCTGCTTTGGCACTGAACAGCAAACACAGACTGAGAACCCTCAGCAGGAGATAGTCTGGGCAGTAAAACTGGACTTTAGACCGGGACCGCATTGATCCCTTTGAGCATTGTTTGCTTCTTCACTTTCGATGCCTTTGGAGGACAATGGGGGTGTCAGTCAACATTGTTGCTTACAGCCCCAGATTAGTGGGAGCTGCCCGAATGAATACACTAAGATTCGGTAGATGCGGTGCTCAGGTAGAGTCATTTCTCAGCTGTCCTGAACACATCTGCATGGGGAGTCACATAGCACAACAGAAACTCCCAAAGAGGGCCTCGTGTCATGCCTGGGATGGATTCTTTGGACTGTAGCTCAACAGTTTTGAAAGCACCGTAGCCTCCAAAGTGTGTCAGTCACTTTTGAAAATAGGGTAGCTTGGTGCTAGTGTGACCCCTGCTGGAAGACTAGGGTCCAGTGCTGGTGCTCAACATTTGGACAGGGTGATGAGAAATTGGTTCAGAGAAGAGCCACAAGGATGATTAAAGGTTTAGAAAAATCTGCCAACCAGCAATCGATGCCCATAGCTCAAGAAAGGGATGGGGTGGGGTGACTGGCTCATAGTCTGTAAGGCTACGTCTACACTGCAATGCTATTCGGGATATCGGAGTATCCTGGAATAGCTATCCCGCATCTTCACAGAAGGCCCGTTATTTCAGGCTCACTAGTCCAACGTCCCTGTAAACCTCATTCTGCGAGGAGTAAGGGAGGTTTTGGAATAGTGCTTTATTTTGAAATTTGGCACTGGGTAGATCGTGCCAAATGACGAAATAGGCCATTTCAAAATAGCACCGAAATAAGCTATGCAACTTGCGTAGCTCAAATTGTGTAGCTTATTTCCAGTTACGGTGCAGTGTAGACACACCGTAAGTGTCTACTTGAGGACCAATATGTAATAACGGGCTGTTCCATCCAGCAGAGGTCAGTCTGACGTGACCCAGTGGCTGGAAGTGGAAACCAGGCATATTCAGACTGGAAATAAAGTCTAAATTGTTATGTGTGAGAGTCATAAACCATTGGAACAATGTACTGAGGTTCACAGGAGAGCCCCCGCAGCTGGCAATGTTTAAACCAGGCCTGGGTAGTTCTGCCAAAGCTCTGCTCTAGGAATTATGTGGGGAAGTTCTCTGGCCTGTGTTATACAGTCTAGAGAGGATCACGGTGGTCTCTTCTGGCTTCTATGAAAGACAAGGAAGCACTTTGGGCATTTTTACCCATGGTCCCTTTACTGTTCCAAAGAGCTGGTCTCCCCAGCATCTCCTGCTTCATATTCATGTCCATTCGCATACCTAGATACTTGTTCACACAACTGTACATTGAAAGCCAGCCAGGCCTGGAATGGTCCCAAAGCACCCAACTCTATGATCTTCCTCCTATCACTGCAGCCACATGCTACCCCTGGCAGATGGCACAGGCCCCTACGACATCGACTGCCTCCATCAGGACCAGCCTGCCTCTCATCTAGACCAGGACGGTCCTGCCGGGAGCATGGTGAGTCCTAGCACGTTGAAGACAAAAGCGCGGAGGCATTGCTGCACTGCCAAGAAACAGAATTCTCTCTTTTCACAGATCCTCGTGTCAAATGATCAGTGCAAGCCGGTCACTAGAGTAAGGCCAAATCCTGTTTGTATAGGACACAGCCCTTGTGCACAGCTGCCTGGAAGACCAAAGAGGGGGCAGGGGGTTGAGAAGCCGCTAGTTTCTTCCAGACCATGAATCTAATAAGAACTACAATAAACTCATTTCACTGAACAGGAAGTGGAGGCACAGAAATGGGAACAGAAACTTGTCTGAGGTCACACAAAGAGAATGCTCCGGACTTCTGAATTCATAGACTGAGAGATTTTTTAAGGCCACGAGGAACCACTGGATGATCTAACATGACCTCCTGCCCAACACAAGCCTTGGAATGTCATCCCATTACTTCTGTATTAAGGCCAAAGCAGATTTCCAGAGAGACAACTGGCCTTGACTTGAAGATGGCCAGAGAGAGAGAATCAACCCCTGGTTCTGGTTCTGCCTCTCTTGGCTAAAGAGCTCTCTACCCCTTGGTATTTCCTCCCCAGGGAGGTACTGACACACGCTGTGAGCTGCTGACTGAGAAACTAAACAAATCAAAGGAGGCAAATCTCTCCCTGTGAGGCACTGTCTCCAGTTCTTCAATATTTTCCGTGGCTTTTCTTTACATCCTCTTCAATTTTGTTGGATCCAGCACGAGCCAATAAGCCAAGCATTCCCTTTATAAGCTCGATTTTGAAAGACCTGGTCAAAAAATGAGAAATGATTCTTTCTGGTGAAGTTTTCCGAGAAGGAGGCCCCTGTTGTTTTCCACAAATTATTCATTTATTTAAAAAAAAATCAAAGCTCGTATCAAAAAATGTTGATGAAAATGGCCATTGGCGTGTATTTTTCAAACTATATCTTTAAAAAAGCATTTTTCACACACGTCTTTGACAATGTCGACAATTTGTTGGCAAACCAATTCATTCTTTAAAAAAGCCACGTTGCTGTCAAAGAGCTTTTCATCCAAAACTTTCAGCCAGCTGGACTGCATGCCTGGCACAGGCGTAAAGGGTATACAAGCCCGTTCCACCCCCTCCAGTCTCCCATTAACCCCTGAAGGAGCTACCAAGACTTTGGGGCTGGCAGCAGGTTCATGACCCCAACTCTCCCTCCGAAGAGCTGGGCGAGGGGGAGCAAAGAGAAGGGAGAGCTTTGGCCGGCATCTCAGTACAATCCCCTTGCCCAGGAAAGACGGCGCAGATGTGCCTTGTCACTGGAGTACAATCTCTCCTAGCGTTGCTCCTGGGGTGACGCTGCTGATGCATTGTTCATAGTGGTGACACCAGCCACACTCCAGACCCAGACGGAAGTTAGGAGGCTAAGCATCAGGGCCTAAGCTAGCAGAAACTCTGCCCTTCCCATTGCTTTCCTTGCTAATTCACGTCTCCTCTGGCCTCCCTCACACAGCAGCAGTGCACGGCTCATTCGCACATACGGGGAATCCCTAACGAAGGCCACGGAGCTGTCAGTTCAAATCCCTCCGTGTCTCGTGGGCTGCCTGAAGTCTCCCACTGCCCCCACCTCAGCAGCCACAGAATGGGGGGCGGGGAGAGATTGTACAAGGAGCTGGTTTGGAATGGGGCTCTGTGTGGTGTGAGGAGGCTTAGGGGGAGCCAGATAATGCGGGTACGATGAACGTACGCTTCTGCATGAATGTCCCCGTGATTTAAAAAACCCAGCACCGCTCCGGCAGGCTCCCTAGGTCTAAAAATAAAGTTTACGCCCATACGCAAAATGAATGTCATGAAAGAGGCCTGTTTCCTGTCATGGCCAGCTGGCAGGGAGTGCTCTTGGCTATCCGCCACTACTGGTTGGTCTGAGGGGAAGGATAGGCAAGTCTGTGGAGTGGGCTAGTTTGAGGCCTTGCAGATTTAGTGTCTACAAAGCCACAGGTCTCCACTAGAAGGGTGTGGACCAGAGGAACCTGGGGGCTACGCACAGGACAGAAACTCAGGGCTTGCCCCTGCGCCCCTCAGAGCCGGCAGGGCCCCTTTGAGGCACGCGTGAATGGAGAGCGGCCGCTGGTGAGAGTTCGGTGAGAGACGCCAGCTCTCGCCAAGGCTCGCGGCCTCAAGGGAGCACAGACAAATTCATTGCTGGGAAGCAGTCTGTGTGTGAGCGTGGCCACGGCACGTCTCGGGCCTGCGATGTGTTTGGACTCCATGAATTGTTTGTGAGATGCTGCCTGCGTTAATCTCCCTACTCGGAGAGGGTGGGTCAGACCGGAAGATCTCGATGGTCCCTTCTGGTCTTAAAAGTCCGGGAGGTGCCTGAGCAGAGCTGCGTGGGAGGCTCCAGCCGGGAACAACAACAGGCGCTGCCCATCAGACCTGCAGAGGTTTGTGGGGAGCCCCGCGCCGGAAGAGCCAGGGGGCTGTGGGTCAGGATTGAGGTGCATGGTGGGGGACCAAGACTGGAAGGGCAGGGGGTGCTGTCGGACAGGACTGAGGTGCCCAGGCAGAGCTGGATAGGGGTTGAGGACTGGAACAGCAGGGCAGGGGAGGGGGAGGCACTGGGAAGCCCTGTAGATCAGGCCTGAGATGCAGCAGCTGAGCTGCGGGGAAGATTCACTCTGTCCCAGCTGGCTCCAGGACTGTGGCTCAAGCCAGTGTTGTTCCCAAATGGACCCTCACGTCACGATCAGCCTCCATTTCGAGGCCGCTCCTGCATCTCTGTCAACAGCTCATGACAGAGAAACGCAGCCCCCACCTCCCTGGACCAGGGCTGAAGATGAAGCACAGAAAGCACGTTCATCTCCCAGCGGCTGTCAGCCGAATGAGCTTCATTCTGTCCCCAAGAGCCTGTCTGCCTTAATCTTACTGCAAATCCTGCCCTTTAAAATGCTTGGGCCACATTCTGCGCCCGACTGCTGCATGAAGGCGGAGAAACTCCATGAGTGTTGGGGGAATTACCCTGGGTGTACATGAGAGCACAATGTGCCGCTCTGACCCCACTCCTAATTGTTCTCATCATCGTTACTAAGTCTTGAACAGGGGAAAACAGGGCAATGAGGCGCAGTGAAAACCTCCGTCCCAGCAGTGGCCCGAACCCACGCCACAAAAACCCCAGTCCCCTGGGAGGGGAAAGGGACGGTGGTCTGTGAGAAAGAAAAAGCAGTCGGAAGAGCCTCGGAAATGACAACCCAGGAGATTTTATGCAGCAACCGTCGAGTAGCCCAAATAAGCCTCTTGCAGCATTTACGTACCAAGGACACAATTCTGCCCAAGTTCAGTGACAGAGGCAGTGTCGCCACAGCCTCACAAAGACCTAATCTGAGGGTGTTTGGGGGGGGTGTTAAAATTAAATCCACTCTCATCACCAAGGCTACGTCTACACTAGGAAACTATTTTGAAATTAGTAAATTCAACTTCATAACTCCCAATTTGTTCAAAATAGCACGTCCTCACTACGGGGAAACCTCAAAATGAGTCCGAGGCAGGCTCCGTGAATGTGGATGCGCTATCTCAGATTTAGCACCCCCGGAAGTACTGGGGAGTAATTAGTCCGAAGTAGCGGCACCGGAGTGGCCACACTACCTTTATTTCGAAATTACTATTTCGGAATTAGCGTTCCTCCTGAGGAAAAGCAGGAGTACAGATTTCAAATTCCGCAGCCCATTATTTCAAAATTATAGACTTGGTAGTGTGAACACTCTGCTTATAAATTCAAACTTGGGGGGGGGGGGTCCTTTCAAAATGAAGTTCTAGTGTAGACCAGGGCTAAGAGTGTGGTCTAGTGGTTGGCTACAAAGGGTCAAAACAGCACCGAGCACTGCGGAGACAAAGCTCTGAAGGGCAAAATAGTTCCACTCCCGTTTTAAAAAATGGGGCTTTGAGGAAGTGCAAAGTTTTCCACAGAAAGGGTCTATTCTCCTCACATTTTCCTTCATTTCTCATTTGAAAACCTCAAACCAGTTTTTCAGCCGATTGGTTTTGGTTACTAAAAATGCGTCGTGGCCAAGTTTAAATGTTCAGGGGACAGTTCTATTAACTGAGCGATTCTAATTTATATTCTGGTGACTTATCCTCACTTGCCCTGTGAATGTGCCACATCCCCTAGCTCCCAACCAACACCACAGTCCAGTTAGCTTGTCCAGGAACCTGATGCAAAGCCCCATTACGCCCTCCTTCATCCGTGGGTGATCGGTACGACATAATATGTTGCAGTAACAGTCAAAGAGCTAGAAAAATGTTGTCACCTCTGTCTGTAAAGCCCTCACCACTAGGCGTGATGCTCTGCCTGCCTCTAGTGGTTGCTTGGCCACAGAGGGTGACGTGCCTGCCACAGGTGTGGCCAAGAGACAGAGTTATGTTAGCTCAGGCAATAAAGCTGCATGCACTAAAATCCAGACACTGAACGCTCAAGCCCTGCTGCTGACAACTGCCCGGAGCACTATTGTTACAGACCCAGCTATCAGACAGACACCAGCCAAAATGTGTCAAGTGGAATATGTATATAAGGAAGTAACTGATGGACCAGCCACGGATGAGACCAGAGTGTCCCACGCATTTCATGGAGAGATTAAAATCCCATTTTTAATTATAATCCATGGGCTGGGTGTCCAGATAAGACTCTTCTCCCCCTTAATCTGCAGTACAGTTGCTCCCTGATGGCTTTGCAGAAAGATCACAGACAGAATTTGGCATTTATGTTGTAACCAAACATTTAGCCATTGGCGTTATTTGTTAAGCACCTTATTGGATCCAGCATCACTCAATGGGGAAATCTGCTGCCCCTCAGGGTCTCTGTTTCTCTTCCTTCTTTTCCTCCTTTATCCGTTTCTTTCCCTCTTTTGTGCCTGCTTCTGTCCTCCTTTCTTGCCTTTGCATGTCATCTCTTCCAAAACCTCCCAGTTATTCCATCCCATAAGCTTTTTTCCCACCATTCTCATTACAATTAACAATCAAAGAGTTAACACTGACATTTAAAGTCCCATCATTAGGTTTCAGAGTTAACACTGTGTTGCGATTACTTTGGGACAGGAGGAATTCTCACCACTCAAAATGATTGTTAGCCTGCAGGCTCTGGATGACTCCACGTACTGAATTTATTGCTTGATTATAGGTATTTGGGGGGGGGGTAAATCCCATGATGTCAATGATAACAGTCCCCCCCAGCTTTTGGTCTCATGCTTTTGACCTTACACCTCCCAACGCACCGAGATACTTAGCGTTTGGCAGCCCCACTTGTTGCTGGGCAATGTCACAGATGCATACAGACCATGCACGTGTGGAGATCAATGGATAGCTACACTCTGCCTTTTGACCGGTCACACCTGCCTGTTCGTCTTCCATCCGCTTAAGGCCATGCTGTGCTTGAATGAGCAGCCTGGAACATTCAGCTTTTGTAATACGTAATTAACCCCCAGCAGCTTGGCGAGGAAGTCAGCTTTCCAGCCTACGGGAGCAGACGGCTGTTTCCAGCCATGTGCATCGGATCCAAGCTCGTGAGAGCCCTTGCTCCATCTCGCAGGCCAGGCACTCGCTGTATAAAGCTACAGGCTACCCAATGATGTGACGCAATGGGTGGGAGATTCAATTATTGACGTCTAGATTTACTTTTCCCATTCATAACACACCTGCCAGTTAGTCTGCCGGGGCTAAAACAGTTTAGAGCTGTACAATCCATACTGCTCTTCAAATACCCACTCTAGGGCTGGGAATTTGGGGTATAGAATCAGAGAAGGCTGCACCTCTTGACTATTTTCCCAGCTTGGAAGCTTGACTCACTCCAGCAAACGGTCAGGAAAACAGAAACAGGCCCTGACCACAAACTGGGGCCCAGATTTCCAATTGCTCCCTTTTGCATGCCCCAAGTTAGGGAGTTGTCAAGGGCTATGGATTTTGGTTCAGTGTCTTGATTAATCCAGAGAATGTTGCTCATGCAACGCCCGTTTGAGCTTCTGGAAACTGACATCATTAGTGAAACCAGTGAGTCTGGAGACCTTGCGTCAGAGGCTGACCGGATGTTGTTCTTCCTCTTGCTTCAACACTAGTTCACAGTCACTAGAACCGTAGCCTCAGACGGTATCAGGAACGGGATTGCCTCTTTGTAAGTATTCTTCCCCTCTGGCGACCGGATCGCATGGCTTGTGTCTGACGTTCTCTTGACGCCATGTCATCCCACTAAAATCTCATGATGTGGGGACACACTGTGGTACCAGAGCTGTCACCACACACCTGAGTGTGCCACTGCGTGGCATCACTCTTGGAGATATTTCAGGGCGTGTTTAGTGTTCTCAGGCTGGTTGCGTGGGCAAGGGACAGCCGCAGTCCGGTCACAATGGAAACCGCTTGTGACAATACCACGGTGGCAAGGCATCCCTGGCTTAAGCAGCACAACGATCCCTCTTCTTCCCTATAGCACTTACGAGCACTTTCAGCCAACGGCTGCACCTTACTGAAAACTCAAGGCCAGATTTGGCCCTCGGTAGTGCCTGTGCAAAGCCCCAGACTTCAGAGCAGGTTGCAAGGGTGCAACCGTGGGCAGATTTTAGTCCTCGGGCTGCAGCCATTGTCAACTGCCTCACTGCAATGTGCATCTAGTGTTGGGAATTGGCCGGCTCTGTAAAAACAAACACTGCCCAGGACACATTCCACAGTGAGCTGGAAACAGACTGGGCCATCAAGTTACCTCTGTTGCTTAGCTTTCCATACAGAGAGGCTGTACGTAGAAGACGATGCCTGGCCCATAGTTACAGCATGGAAGAGGAAGACAATATAAAAATAAAAGGCACTAAAGTAAACCCATCCCGAGAATAGCCCTGGTTTTAGTGAGAACCTCAGTGAGCTGAAATCCAGTTATACACTGTCCGTTGGCTCTGGGCCGATATTACGCCTGTGAAAGGCCATCTGGGTTGGCAAAATAGTCGGCTTGCAGGAGTCGCTGTTTCCCTGCAAAGCAGGTTAGAATTGACCCGTTTAAAGCTGATTGTTCCTCAAAGCCAAATGGCACGTTTCCCTCTGTGGTCCCGTCTTGGGCACTAAGCGTGGGGCATCTACACACTCAGCCCCTCCATCGTAGGAGACCAGGAAAGGTTTGTGTTGCCCCACAAGGACCCTACAGCTCTTCATCTCCCTGATTCAAGCCCTTGTAGGGACTCTCATGAGACGAGAAACGCTGAGTGAGCCACCGTGATCATGGAAAAGTCAATTTTCAAATCTGCTTTCTCGGGCGGGTTCCCTCTTTCCCTGCAAACTAGCTGGGGTTTGTTGAAATCTTTAGCAAACAAAGGGAGTCCCTTTGAGATGTGGCAGCATCCAACAGGCAGTGGGCGATAAAACAGCGACACGGTGACAAAGGGAGCGTTTTCACTCACTCATTTAGCCCTCAAAATTGAATAAACTCAGTTGCAGGCGCTGGGCAACACAGCACCACAGGGGCTGTTCAGAAATCAGTGCCAAGAGGCCGTATAGGTTTGAAAGCCTGGCCTGAGCTGTGAAATGTATTATACACTGGTCACGTTTAGCACTCACCGCCGCGGCGCCTCCTGCTGGTCACTTGAGGGATCTGCTTTCCCACCTCAGAGCGCCCTCTGCTGGTCGGTATCTCAGCCTCTGGCGCAGGCCATCTGCTGGTTCAACCTCATGTCCCTGCCTGTCCACAGTGCCCTTTCCTTCTTAGTCCTGCCCTATGTCAGTGCCCCTGCACTCTGGGGTTCTAGGAACCCCAATTCCCCTAGACCCACCTTGTCTCAGTAACCCACGGCCAGCTGTCATCTAGCCCCTTACCCTGGGGCACACTGCCGTGTGACATGGCTGCTCATCACTGGCAAGGGAGTGCGGGCCTGCTGCCTTTGCCGCCTCCCTAGTCCCCTCAGGCCTTACCTCAGCCCCTGCAGCCCAAGAGTAGGGCCAGGCCGGGCTCCCCAGCTCTGCCTGCCTTTCCCCAGCCCTGCTCTGTCCCAGGAAGCCTCCAGCTTCCCTGGCAGCCAGGTCCCTCCTGCAGCTGGAGCAAGAGAGTGTGTTCTCCTCCACGCCAGAAGCCATATTATCCATACAGCCCCAGCTGGGCCCTAACTGGCTGCCTCTGCCTCAGCCGCTGTCTCCACAGCCCCAGCCCTCCCCCAGGGCTGGATTTAACCCTTCTTGGGCCAGCACAGGGCAGACGCCCCCTCACAACACTTCGTATTCCAAAGAGTGTTTATTTCATGCAGACTGACAGCGAGGGAAGGGAATGGATTAGAATCTCTCAAAACGATGCCTTTAACATTCAGAAAGGTCTAGGGGACATTCCCCTTCCCTTCAAGGTCCAGGCTCTCCCTCAGATGTCTGGCTGACTGCTTACCTCACCTCATCTGCCCGCACTTCAGAACGAAGGGAAAATTTGCCTTGGATGCCTCGACTGGCTGAAGACATCAGATTCCCTTGATCCCACTTTTCCTGGGCCCTGCCGGCACTGCCGGTGTCACTGCCCTTGCCAGTGTAACACCGGCTACGCAGCTACAACTGGGAGGCAGGGCAAGTCCTCTCAGTTGCTGCAATTAAAAAACCACAGGAGGCGGAGACCTGTTCTAAATCCTAGAACAGAAGAACTGGAAGGGACCTCGAGAGTCATCGAGTCCAGTCCCCTGCCCCCTTGGCAGGACCAAATACTGTCTAGACCATCCATGGTAGAGCAGGCGCTAGCTTGGGTCTTCTCCAGACATTTCTGCCCCCGTGGGGCGTCATAATCCCCTCGCTGCCACCAGAACGCCCCTCTGTGCGGCTCCCCCAGGCGGAGCTCTTCACTCTTGCACAGCGTCTGGTGTTAGCCATTCGGACTACGGCGCTCACCACACCTAGCAGAATCGAGACCACAGAGGGTGAGGGCTGGAAGAGACCTCAGGAGGCCCTGCTCAAGCAAGACCCACCCCAACAAAATCGTCCCAGCCAGGGCTTTGTCACGCCTGACCTTAAAAACCTCATAGGGTGGAGATTCCACCCGCCCCAGCTAACCCGTTCCAGTGCTTCCCCACCCTCCCAGTGAGGTAGTTTTTCAGCCCACCTCCTGGCTTTCAGAAATCTCAGACAGCAGAGGCAGCCCGTGTCTATCACACTGGGGGGAGGGGAAAGGGGGTGAGCTGACCTACCCAATATTATGACCAAGTCCTTTCAGATTCTGCCAGCTGCACAGAGACACCCACCCCTCACTGGGGATGCGCGTTCAGGGATGTGGGTAAAGCCTTCTCCTCCTTCTGAGGAAGGATCTCTGCAGGGCGTGCGTTTCAGTCAGACATTTGCAGTCTCCACCCCCACACACATATTAATCTCACTTACGCCAAATGTCACAGGCCAGGAACCCTGTTGTGGTTACCACTGCTTTCCCAGGAGGGGGAACAGCCACAGTTCACAACAATTTATTCCAGTTTCCATCCTGCTGTTACAGCACCGCACGACAGAGGGGACTCTCCCACACAATTGTCAGGCGAGAACAGGACGGGATTTGCCCCATAACCCTAATCACTCTCAAATTAGTAAACTGCTCCCATTGTTTATCTGTCTGTCTAATCCAGGGGTGGGGAAACTAAGGCCCGGGGGCCAGATGTGGCCCCCAGCTTGCCTGGATCTGGCTCCCCAAGGCTCAGGGCTCCCCACTCCACTCTGAGCACTGGGAAGCCCGCGCTGGTGCTCCTGTCCTCTCGCCGACATTCCCCCTCTCCCCCCGCATGGCTGGAGCACACAAAATCTACTAGCCTGGGCCCCCCTAGACTCTGGTGTGTCAGGGGAATTTCGGGAGTGTCTTTCTCCTTCTCAGTCAGGGGCCATGTCAGCAAAGGGAGTTTTGTTTGTTTGTTTTTTACTCCTCACTTGTGTGTGGCCTCTGCCTAATTTTTCTGTGGGTCAGTGGCCCCCGACCCAAAAAAATGTCCCCGCCCCTAATCTAATCTAATCGGACAGACTAGCTAGCTGTATGTATTAGATCCAGAGATTATTCATGCATTAGTTAATTGAAAGAGTGCCAAGGCACTGTGCTATCACACAACAGGGAGAGTTCTCAGGTGAAATTAGGGCTAGCTAGCTGCCTTTCGCTCAGATAGGGCTCCAAGCACTGTACCACGGAGGGGTGAAACACGATGGCTGTGTCTACACTGGCACCTTTTTCCGGAAAAGCTTTTCCGGAAAAAGGACTTTTGCCCGAGCGGGAGCAGCGTAGCTTTTCCGGAAAAGCGGCTGATTTTGTACAGTACAGCGTCGTTGCTTTTCCGGAAATTCAAGCGGCCAGTGTAGACAGCTCGCAGCTTATTCCGGAAAAGCGGCTGCTTTTCCGGAATAAGAGGCCCAGTGTAGACACAGCCAAAATGAAACTAAACCGGCAATTATTTGAAATGCACTCTATTCTCCTTCTCCAATGTAGTGCAGAGGAACAGGGTAGAGTCCTTTTAAAAACATGGTGAGCTCTGGCCTGTGCCTGACACTTCAGTCAACCTGTGTTGCTCAGGGATCTGAACAATTCAACCCTCTGCGAGACATACGCAAGCCAACCTAAGCCCCTTGCCTCTGCGGGGAATAATCGGGGGGGCACAGCCACTGCCACCACATGGCCCAGCCTCCCCCGGTGATCCCCAAAGCCGCATACTCAAGCATGGGGTGCCATGGGGGGAGAAGGCGGGGCGATGGTAGGAAGGGGCGGGGCTTGAGGGCTGGAAATGGACAGGCCCCGCCCTCCCAGGCCAGATTGTAAGACTGGCCCGTGGGCTGGGAGTTTGAGGCCCCTGGTTTAGATTATTACCAGACACAGCGCCATGGCAACATGAAGCAACCAACACCGTAGCGCTGAGTGTTCTGAAAATCTACCACCGAGAATCGTGAGATTTGGAACTTCCCATCCCAAGGTATCAAAGCGCCTTTCCGGGATCTTTACTCTCCACTGACAGACACACGGGCATCGGCACAGAGGCAAAATCTCACTCACCAAGTCCACAGCCAAGCTGGGTAGAGAAGCCGGCATTCTGACTTCCAGTCCCATCCCCTACCCAGGGAAGCCAGTGGCTTCTGCTCCCGTGAGATAAGGAAAGGCAACTCACTTTATGAATAATTAATCCTTCTCTCCTTCCAGCCGAGGTTCTGACAGCGCTTTGCAAACTGGCATTAATTAAACCTCAGCAGAGGTGGTTGGGGAATTTTTCTGTGGAAAATAGTGATTCCTCAAAGCTGGAACTTTTAGGGAGAAACGCGTCTGTTTTGATGCAACTTTCCTCGGGAACCTTCTGTGGGTCCAGGTGGAATTTTGGGCCAGAGAGAGAAAGCTATTTCCCATAATAGCCAGTAGGCTGGTGGGAAGGGCACGCAAGAGTCTGGCTTTGCCATATTCTGGGCAAGGGCCTGGCTCACTTGGGGCTCTTCTGGGATGGGGCACGATCCCTCTTCCATTCTTCATGGGAAACGTTCAACGCATCTGTGTTCCAGCCCAATGGAAAAGGAAACTAGGGTATGTCTACACTACCACCCTAGTTCGAACTAGGGTGGTTAATGTAGGCAACCGGAGTTGCAAATGAAGCCCGGGATTTGAATTTCCCGGGCTTCAGTTGCATATTGCCGGGCGCCGCCATTTTTAAATGTCCACTAGTTCAGACTCCGTGCCCGCGGCTACACGCGGCACGAACTAGGTAGTTCGGATTAGGCTTCCTATTCCAAACTACCGGTACACCTCATTCCACGAGGAGTAACGGTAGTTCGGAATAGGAAGCCTAATCCGAACTACCTAGTTCGTGCCGCGTGTAGCCGCGGGCACGGAGTCCAAACTAGCGGACATTTAAAAATGGCGGCGCCCGGCAATATGCAAATGAAGCCCGGGAAATTCAAATCCCAGGCTTCATTTGCAACTCCGGTTGCCTACATTAACCACCCTAGTTCGAACTAGGGTGATAGTGTAGACATACCCCCAAATACTGAAACTGCTTTGTTTCCTAGTCAGCCTGATTCACCACACTGCAGGGAGTCTGGGAAGACACACAGAACCCCATCAGTGGCCACGGAAATGTAGCTGCTGCTGAGGTGGAAGACCGCAGAGGTTGAAGCCCACCACGCCCCAGTAATGCCAGAAAGTGGGGGAGAGTTCTGTGTGGGGCTAAAATCGCCAGGGAAACTCAAAGCCACAAAGGCACTCACCCTTCGACACATCTGAACGAGACATCTGGGTGTACACGCCTGTCCTTTCCTTATTCCTCTGCTATATCCTTGCTTTTCCTCACTGTTTATGTTCCAGCAGCAATCAGCTGTTCCAGATTACATCAGGGCAGCAGGGTCTGCACTCCCAGAATTAATCCTTACTCTGAAGAGTTACAAGCCAGAAAGAAAAGTCATAATTGTTATTCCTATTTCACAACCCGGAAAGCGAGGTGCAGGGAGACAAGGTCATGCTGCAAGTCTGTAACAAAGGCAGAAATTGAATCCAAAATGCCTGGCTTTTATTCTAGTACTTCATCCCCCACACTATCCTTCCCCCAAATGCCTGGCCCCTTTATTACCTCTTTTCTCATCCCTATTACCTTTCACTGCCAATCAAGATCTGGCACAGTGTGGTACCAACAGCAGAGCTTGTGACAGTCACTGGTTTGAAAAATCAAGGACAGAACAGCCATTTTGCTGCAAAATGACAATTTATTACACCCTGGCTGTATATGGACCTAATGTCAGCAATTGTGAACCTATTTCTGTCCAACTTTAATACCAGTTAAATGAGCAGAAGAAAAAGTTATGGCTGAAATATTAACTATTTCATGTAAATAGTGAGCGATAAAGCTCGTTTTTCTGTTGCACCAGTTTGAAGTCATTTTTTCCTCTTAATATTGCTGCCATGCTGTAGTGCAGCAAATGCTGCTTACATTGCAGGATCTCTGAAGCAGCTTTGTTTTGTGTTTGTACAGCACCTAGCGCAAAAGGGGACTGGTCCGTAACTCAGGCACCTGGGAGCTATCACATATAGTAAATAACACCATTTCTAAGAGGCAACGTGAACATGATGGAATCACTGTGAAAAGGAATCATCAGGAGAACTGTTCCATCGCAGCCCATGCATTGGAGTCAACCACTTGAACCCAGAGCCCCCAAGCCCAGGTAAGCACCTGGTTTCAAGAGTAGCCTGTCCAGGTTTTCCCAGGACCCTCCCTTTTGGGAGATAGCTGTCTTTGAAATCTGCCCAGTGTATACGGCTAGCTGTCCAGTTTTTTGGGCTCAGGATGGTTCCAGATGTCATGGGGGTTTTTGTACTTCCGACGTGGTGACCCTAAATTCAAGCCCTTGATGACATCATCCTGAATAAGGCACTATTATTATTTGGCACATGCAATTCAGTCAAACCAAGCCACAACATCTGGCTGAAACAGCGGAAGATCAGAAAACTCCTCGCATGGTCAATGAGACACATTGATCTAAATTCTGTTCTCGGCTACGTACATGGATTTCCCATTGGAGACCAAGAGGAACAGCCAGCAGAATTGGTCACAGCGTTTTTCATGAGGAACAATGTAGCGATGGCCAGAGCTTGGGAGGCCAAGTTTCACTGTTATCTCAGTGACAAATCCCTGTCCAAGAACACACTGCCATAGTCAGACAAGGAAAATGGTAATTGTCACCAGCTGCGAACTGCACAACAAGTGCATCCACTGGACATAAAGGCAGCATTGAGAGTGCCCTATTCAGCATGCTAGCTTTGGCCACCAGTGGAGAGCCTTTGAATGGCAGCCCTGGAAAGGTAAAGATCAGAGTGAAGATCATAGGGCTAAAGAATTTGGGAGTCACTCGACCACCATAGGTGTTTTAGTGGGATGGTTTTCACTAAAGTGAGGCAGTCACCCCCTGCAGTATAACATTGTGCTGTGCTGTGCTGTGCTGTGCTGTGCTGTGCTGTGCTGTGCAACAGTGAGGGGGGAAGGTTTTCATGTAACGGTTTGTCATCAGAAAATGATGAAAACAAAATGCTGATCCGTCAAAACTGAAAATGTGCCTGGAAATGTCTCCGTTTGGACGAGATTTCCACTCTGCAGGTCTCCTGGGCCCAGAGGGTAATTTCTGGTCAGACAGAGAGGCAATGCTTCACTCCAGTGCCTGGGGCAGTCCTCTGGGGTGTCGGAGATACACGTTTGCGACCCTGCTCTAAATCTTCAACCACTTGAACCCACAGCTCCGGGGAGCACCTGGTTTCATCCTGATCCAAAAGAGGAAAAAATTCACACCTCAAAAATGTTCCTGGGGCAGGAGAAGCCTTTTCTGCCCAGCTCCGCCCCAAAACAATCCATAACCATCCTGGAGGGGAGAAGGGTAGCTACTCTCTAGGCCTGTCTGAGGGAAGCAACCAGGTAGCGTGGACAGGGTATGAGCTGATGCAATGTGAACAGTTTCCATTCCCGCGAGGGACACGGCTTACAAGGACCCTCGGACTGTAACACCTACTGGTCACTGCTAGCCTGGAGGTCTTTGAGGAACCTGCACCTGACGTTTAGCTGTCATCTCTGCTTTCATCAAACATCAGTTCCCACCTGCTCCTTGCTCTGGGCCGTATTCTGCCAGGCTTTCTAGCACCAAGACATGCCCTGCTCTGGAACCATGACCCACTGCTCAGAGGGCAAGGGACGAGTGAGTGCAAGTGACCCCGGTAGAATCCGTCCTAGTGTTTCTAATGGAGTTGAAACTGACTTGGATCTTTCCACCCACCTGCCTTGATTGTGTGTCAGACTCCACCGAGCCCTGCGAAAATGTCTCATCGGCTGCTAAAACCGCCTGTGCTGCTCACACGTTGGGTGTTGATACAGGTGGGCAGATGTTGAGAATGTAGGAAAATGTTACCTAGCAGCCTGTAGACCCCCAAAATAACCCCATCCACTCGATGTGGACCCTGCACCATTTTCTACAGCCGTCACCTGGTGTCCGCAAGGAGGGATTAAACGTCGTGGTGCACATGGCTGCAGGCCACGGTTTTGCTTCAGCAGACCTGGTGAGCCAGAAGAAAAGTGCAGCCCATGGTGGCTGTGAACCCAGTCCCCAGTGCCCCATAACCTGCTCTATTTTTCACCCTGTCTTCAGAAAGCTTTTGTGGAGCTGTAAACTAGGAGGGTGAGATTTGTTCTGCTGTCAGCAGCATTGCAGGGCAAAGGCGCAGCGGCACTCCCTGCGAGGGAGATACATCAGGAGCGGAAGGAGGACGGGGGAGTTTGCAATGTAGAAGGATTGGAACCAAGGGTGGTTAAAGATCTTGCAGATGGAGCCTTCGGGGATTGCCACAGAAAGTCGTCCAGCGCCCTCTAGTGGAAGCAGAGGGCTTGGTACTAGTTGTGCTTAGTCTCTCAAGCAGAGTAACTATAAAGGGCCAAAAATTTTAGAGGGGTAGCTGTGTTCGTCTGTCACGGAAATAAACAAGGAATAGTCCTGCAGCACCTCAAGGGATGTCTACACTAGGTGCTTATTTCAGAATAAGCTATTTCAGAATAACAACTCCCAAAAGAACTCTTTCGAAATAGCACGTCCAGACTACAGGGAAATGAGTCCGAGGCAGGCTCCCCTAATGCAGACATGCTACCTCGACTTAGAGCCCCAGTAGGCACTGGGGAGTCATTGGTTTGAATGGCCCTGGGGAGGGGCTATTTCAAAATAGCAGCAGTGGAACGTCCACACTACCACTATTTCGAAGTAGGCGTTACTCCTCATGGACTGAGGGTTTATTATTCCAGAATAAGAAACCTGTCATCTTGAAATCATCTCGAAATAACGGGCATGCTGTGTGGGTGCTCACCTTGCTATTTCCAAATGCCGTGAGTTACTTTGAAATAACGCTGCAGTGCAGACATGCCCTTAGACACTAACAAGACATATAGATGGTATCATGAGCTTTGGTGGGCACAACCCGCATGGGCTGTTTTAGCCTACATGTTTTGTTATAGTCTCCAAGGTGCTGCAAGACTCTTTGTTGTTTTTTATAGAGAGCCAGCTGCGCCTCCCTTTTGCACCAATGGCTAATTCTTGACCCAGAAGAGGTTCTGCAGAATGGGTCCTGTGAGTTAAAAGCCAGCCCCAGCTGGTCAAAGGCCCTGATGCTGCTCAGAATGATTCATGTGCCTAACTTCGGACACGGTCAATCGTTCCACTGACATCAATATGACAAGACACAGTGCTTGGAGGTAAACACATGCGTAAGTCTTTGTAGGATTGGGACATACTTCCTTTACAACTGTATTAGTCTTATACATTCCTATACTTGCTTTTGAAAATCACGTAGCCCTTTGTCCCAATAATATCCTAAGGCAAGGAGTTCCACGGGATAATTGGATAGTGCCTCAAACTAAGTTTGTTTTCTGCCTTTCTAAGTATTTGGCCTCTGTTTCGAGTGCCCTTTTGTTCTTGAGCGCCACTGAAACGCCTATAAAAGAAATAACTGACAGAGACTTTATGCAATAGACAGCAGCCCAAAGCCATCCTTTGTCTCATAAATCACTGCTATCTCGACTGCTATTCCACCTTTCCAGCTAAGTACAGACTGCCCTAAAGTCATCTGAACAGCTCTCCGTGATTTAACCTCTTCTCCTGCAGCATGGCGCCAATGGCATGGTACCCCGGCAGAGGGTCACAGGGCAACGGAAGGGTCATCCTCAGTTACAGAGAGAACAGGTGGCTGCTTGGGGGAGTGCCATTTTGGGGGGCCTGCAGAGCTTGGCTACCCACAAGGCTGCCCCATCTCCCTCTCCAGCAGAGGCAGCAGAGAGAGAAATCTTCATGCCAGATTCCCATTCCGACAGGCAATAGGACGTGAAGCGAAGATAGCTCATAGCCTGACTTGCCAGTCCGGTAGGTTGTCGTCCCACACTTCCTTAGTGTTCCCTACAGCGTATGGATGACAACTACTGGCATGGGCAATAATTTTCGCAGGGAGGCCTCTTATGAATTTTGTTACCGGCCATGGGCTGGCTCCACCCCTTCCCCAGAAGGGGTGGGGCCTAGGGCAGAAGGGGCATGGCTAGGGACTAGCCTCCCCCCAGAGTTGTGTGGGGTCCAGAGGTTTTGGAGTAAAACCCAGCCCCACTGCTACCACATTGCCTGACAGCCACCCAGGGTTGCTACGGCTAGTTAAGAGGCTTGCGGCGCCAATTCATGAGCCATTTAAATGGGATTCTGCTGCCTGAGCCACTGCCTAGAAATTCGGTGGCACAGGCAGCAGGATAGCAATAGAAAGCAGCCAGTTGCAGTCCGTGGACTGGATCCAAGTGTTTGGATCCGGCCCCTTGGTCACGTCCGACCAGAGTCGGCCCACAGCATTTTGGCACCTGAGGCAGGGAGCTCGAATGACACCACCCTGCCCCTCGCTTGGGCCAAAACTTTGGAAGGTCTCGATTCTCTCTCCTTCCTGTTCCACTCCTCTCATGGTCCTGCTCTTCTACCTACATCTGCACCAGCAGAGACACAATTTTCTACACTCTGGGTCCTAGTGGTGCCTCCATCCCCCAGTCTGGCACCTGAGGCGGCCGCCTCAGTTCACCTCATGGTAGGGCCAGCCCTGCATCTGGCCCCCAGGCCACATCCGGCTCCTGGGCTGCATCTTGCCCAGCCCTGGGTCTGGGTATATTTATGATGTTAACTCCTGCTCCAAAGCCCTCAAAAGTGAACGGAAAGACTCTTATTCAATGGGCTTTGCACCAGGTGCTAAGTTCAGAAACATGCCAGCATGGGCGGATATACGGCAGGGCGAACGGGGCGGCCACCCCGGGCCCCGTGCTTCAGAAAGCCCCGCGCATGCACCGTGGCAAAGGGGGGTCCCGCGGAATTACGCTGCCCGGGGCCCCGCAAAACGGTCATCTGCCCCTGCATGCCAGCATATTTGGGGTCAGGAAGGAATTTTCCTCCAGGGTAGATTGGCAGAGGCCCTGGAGGTTTTTCGCCTTCCTCTGTAGCATGGGGCACGGGTCACTAGCGGGAGGATTCTCTGCGTCATGGGGTCTTTGAACCATCATTTCAAGGACTTCAATATCTGAGATATAGGTGAGAGGATTATTCTAGCAGTGGGTGGGTGAGATTCTGTGGCCTGCACTGTGCAGGGGGTCAGACTAGATGATTAAAATGGTCCCTTCTGACCTTAAAGTCCATGAGTCTATGAACCCGCGGTAAGAATTGTCCACTGAAGTCAACATGAGTCTTTCTTTTGATTTCCGTGTCCATATAGCAGCACCAATGGCCTTCAGTCAAGATGCTAGCCAAGAGCGTTCGGCACAATGGCTCACTCACTGCTGCTGAGAATGGGCCAGGCCTTCTATTTCCTTTACTCAGTTTCCCTAGAGAACGGAGATTCATAGATCCTTAGATGCAGCTTGTCCCAAGCCTGGCACGCTGGCCGGGTGCAAGGGTATTCAGTAGCTTGTTCCACTTGCTCGTCTCTGCACGGGGAGTAGGTGTGTGTCCTTGTCTGAGAGGGCGAAAGACAAACAGCCTCCCTGACTTCCCAGAGAGATTCAGAGCAGATTAGCGGAGCGAAAAGGAGTCGTGATAAAAAATGAATGAGCAGGCGAGAGGCAGGAGCGGGGAAGACGATGTGAAATGAGTTATCTAGGGCATGGAAGGGAATCATCCGCCCAGCAAAAATGTAACGAGAGAGCAGGGGAGGTGAAAACAGCCACCTCTGTGCATGCCCATCATAGCAGAGGTGTCTGTCTGTGAACAGTACTCACTCAACGAACCATCCGCCATCTCTGGGGCAGAGGGCAGTGGCCAAGCGGCACACAACGGGGCTCGTGGTCCAACTCCTTAAAGCAGGGGTGGGCAATAATTTTCATGGGGGGCATTTAATAAATTTCAGTACGTGGTCACCAGCCGTCTCCATGCCCAGAAGGGCGGGGCTTGGTGCAGAAGGGGCGGGGCTGGGACTAGCCTTCCCCCGAAGTTGTCTGGGGCTGGAGCTTTGAGTTAAAAACACAACAAAGGGCTTGCGGCTCCCGGCTCTGCAGCCCCCTCATCACCTGGGAGCCACCCAGGGTTGCTACGGCTGTTAAAGGGCTCATGGCTCCAGCCTCTGCCAGGTCAGCGCCGTGTCCGGGAGCCATGAGCCATGTCAATAGGATCCTGCTGCCTGAGCCATTGCCTAAGCCACTGCCTGGAAATGTGTTGGCATGGGCAGCAGGATATCAATAGAAAGCAGCCAGATGCACTCCACGGGCTGGATCCAAGTGTTACGTGGGCCGGATCCGGCCCCCGGGCCACATTTTGCCCAACCCTGAATTAAAGGTATGTAGGCTGATCACTGGAGTTAAGTATCTAAATGTCTTTGATGATCTGAGTGACTATTTTTATTTGAATGTCAGTAGCATCTAAAGGCAGCAGCTGAAATCCAGCCTTTTTAATGTGCTAGGTGCAGTGTGTGCACATAATAAGAGACAGTCCCTGCCCCCCACCAGTCTGGCTTGGGGCTAACAGACTGGAGAATCCCATCTGGCAAGTCCAAGCTGAGGCCACCAGAATAACTCGGGTCCTCTCCTATTGCATCTTCCTGAAAATGGTTAGTAAGAGGGTCAACCTGTGGAACTCCTTGCCAGAGGATGTGGTGAAGTGTACGACTTTAATAGGGTTCAAAAAAGAGCTAGATACATTCATGGAGGTTAGGTCCTTCAATGGCTATTTCCCAGGGTGAGTGGGAATGGTGTCCCTAGCCTCTGTTTCTCTGGAGGTGGGTGACAGGGGAGGGATCACGTGAGGATTATCACATGCCTCCCTCTGGGGCACCTGGTATTGGCCACTATCAGCAGACAGGATACTGAGCTGGATGGGCCTTTGGTCTGACCCAGTCTGGCTGCTCTGATGTTCTTCTGAGGGGAAGAGGAGAGGAATGATTCTTCTGAAGAGAGGCAAGATGCCCCAATGGTTAGGATGACAGCCTGGAAATTAGGAGACCAAGCTTCAATTCCATCCTGTGCAGGAGACGCCCTGCATGACTTCAGGCAAGTCACTTCTGCTTTGCCCGAGTTCCCCGCCTGTAAGTTGTTCCACCTCAGAGAGGTGATGTAAGAATAAATTCATCGTGATTGATGTGCTGAGATACCGGAGTGGTGGAGAGTCGGCAGGTGCCTACAATAAGATTTGCTGCGAGGCAGTGACAATGGGTGACTGCAGAAAAGCACTAGACAGTTTCAGTTCTCGGCTGGGACTTGCAGAAAGATCTCTGCATGATCCCTTTCAGGAAGGGGGTGGACAGCACTACAGATTCCTTGGCTTGAGATGGGTACCCAAAACCAGGAGCTGCTTTTGAGACTTTTCGTTTGTTGAGTTGGCAAAGCGGCTATTTCATACAGCATCCAGATGGACCTAACTTAATAAATAATCCTCAGAATTCAGGGTGCACTTAAGACCGTGTCTATTTTTCTCTTTGTTTATTTGGCCATTTGGCCAAGGAGACAGACTGACTCAAGGGGCATCTGATAAAAAGTGGTCCACATGTCAGGCCTGAGTGGGCCCATCATGCCTGTGGCTCCCACCATGGCTTTGAGAAAATCCATCAGCTTTGCCATCAGGAGTGAGCAAACCCAAAATGAGGTTGGGTACCAGGTCTGTTAGTCCGAAACGATACAATATTGCTGGGATAATTGAGGTGAGACTTGTGAAAAATGGTGAAGATTCTCCGAAGACACGATTCTACTGAACGCCGGAGGAACCAGCCATGTAAGTGAGGTAGCACTTGTCCCCTATCTACCCTTTAATAAACAGCTGGCAATATGGCATCCTATTTCTGGCTATGTCTAGACTGCAGGCTTCTTTCGAAAGAGAGCGTCTAGACTGCACGGAGAAATTTCGAAAAAGCGGCTTGCTTTTTCGAAAGAAAGCATCCAGTGAGTCTGGATGCTCTCTTTTGAAGAAGCCCTATTTACATTGAAGAACGCCTTCTTTCGAAAGAGGAACTTTCGAAAGAAGGCGTTCTTCCTCGTGAAATGAGGTTTACCGCCATCGAAAGAAAAGCCGCGTTCTTTCGAATTAATTTCGAAAGAACGCGGCTTGAGTCTGGACGCAGGGGAATTTTTTTCGAAAAAAGGCTACTTTTTTCGAAAAAACCCCTGAGTCTGGACACAGCCTCTGATTGACTACTAAATGCCAGGCTGCTGCATCTCTATAGAGGCAATTCTTGGGCCATTCTGCTCTGGAACAATAAAGGACAGTGCTGCAAGGTTTCTCTCCTTTTGCATGTCTCGTAACATCACTATCAGTGGTACTGAGATATCCATTGGGAACCCTGGAACTTCTAAGACAGCTGGATAAGGAAGGAACTGAACCATATACTAGTCTGGAATCAGAGTATGGGAAGGTCACATCACATTGTGTCACATTGTACAGAGGTCAGGTGACCCAATAAATACTGACTGTCATCTCCTCATTGCTAAAATGGCCATTATGCCCCCCCCTCCGATTTCAACACATGTGCGCGCCTGTTGTGACATGTAATGCACCCCGCATCCAAGCTCGTTGCTAACACTGCATCTGTGTGCTCGTTGCTAACCCGAGCTCTGTCACAGCGCATAAGAAAATTCAACGTCGAATCAGCAGGGACAGCCATAAGCACAGATGTCTAAGATGCTATGGATGTCGTCCCGAACGTGAAAAAACGCCACAAGCGCTGCACGGTGTTCTCTGATGAAACATTTCACTTTCCGCAGAAGAAATCCGAGACCAGACAGTACCATTGGGACACTGACTGTAAACATTTACATTTCGTGCAAGAGCAAAAAAGTGGATCGTGATGCTTATTTTGAGACCTTGGCAAAAGAGGCGGAAGATGGAATAACACCTAATCAGTTGCAACCTGCCTTCAAAGCCAGTCAGTCCCTTTGATGCAAAACTGGACTTTGCATGAGGCTTATGGTGATAAACAAGGCTGATGGAAAGAAAATGTGGAGACTGCACTGAACCGTCCTGAAGTGACTCCACGCCCGGATCGGGACACGTTAGGGGTTGTAGGTACAGTCCCGGACCCCCAAACCTATGTAGACGTCTCCGTGCTGGCAGAGGTGCGCTCTGACATACAGAAACTGAACTTCTCAGGTGAATCATAGAACTCATAAGTGCCCCAGTAGAGCCCTTTTTGCCAGGCCTTAGATAGCTAGGAAGGGCTGAGCGGAGTGGAAGAAACAGACCGTCATCCTGCTTTAGAAGGGGCAGCTGCTGAAGGCCAATGACTCGGCTTCCTGGTCCTGGAAATGTTTTTACACGTGTCCTGTTTGCCCAGCGTCAGCCTTTTCTAGGGAAGCACTGTCGCCCAGAGCAACCGTTTTGCACTGCTGGGCATTCTAGAACGGACGCTCTGCTTGCTCTTCGTCTCTGATCTGAGATCTGCAGATTCAGGCATCCTGTGACAGCAGCATATGTAGACCTAACGGCAGCCTTCGGCTCTCTTGCTGGAGCCAGGCTGAGGAAGTCCTACAAGACACTGGCAGTCCCAACATTCGCCTGAGTTCATCCAAAGATCTACCTAATGACTCAGGTGTACAGATGTGACGGGGCCCTAGGACACAGGGTGAAGTAGGGATGTGTCCTGACCCCTTCCCTGTTTTGCCACTCAGTGGATTGGCTCCTTGAACATACCTCTGCAAATACCGGTAGAACTGTTCGATCAACCTCATCTACCAACCTGGATTACCTGGATGTTGCCGTCCTCTTCAGTCAAGACACAAACCACCTTTAAGGCGCACTAGAGAGCTTCCTGCATGTGGAAGCTCCTACTTGGGGCAAAACCAGAGCTTTGCTGCATAAGGTGTTGATACAAGGCACCTGTGCTGCTGGAAGTAGTGGATGATTTCATCTCGCTAGGCAGGAATTTGTCATCACATGGGCATCGGCGTCCAGACATCCTAAGGCGAACCGGCTTAGCAGCCTCAGCAATGGAGGACCTGCACAGGGTCTGCCGCCAAAACAAGGAGAACTGATATTCAGAAGTACAGATTTTCTCTCACTTGTGTGCTCCTGATCCTCGTAGATGGCTCTGAAACATGCACATTGCTTAAACAAGACAGCAGGGGCTGGTGGCATTTCATACACATTGTCAGCAGAGACTACCAGGCACAAAATGGTTTGGTTTTAGCAGTAATAGGGATGCATTATTGAGAACTGAAATCCCCATCCATCACCACCAGCTAGCGCTTTTTGGTCCACCTTAGAGACAACGAGCCTGCCCTCACGCTCTGAAGATCAGACTGAGACCAAGAGGGGACCACGTTGCCAGCCATGGACTGGTAGCGATCCATGTGGTCATTTGCAATTAACCCAGCTGCATCGGATTCATAATAACTCTGTGGAACATTAAAATGCTGGAGTAAAGCCGTATCATATGCCAAGGACATGAATGCTACCGACCCCTACCATCTGAGGGTACATGGGGTTGGTTTGGTACATAGGGCTGGTTTGTATCTCTTACAGCTGTTTCCTTCTACCAGCCAACTCACCTGGGGAAATGTGCGTTAGCAGTACTCGGTTGGTTTTCCTCACAACAAGAAGGGCTCAAATCTTACTCCTGAATAAAATAAAAGCTTTGACTCTACAGAATCTACAACAGATCTGGCTGTGGGCTCACATTTGACTGCTCAGTGCCGAAGAGAAACCGGCTTTTAGCTCTTACAGAGAAATCCTGAAGTAACCATGTTCTCTGTGCTGGCTGCTTCGTTCTCACTTTCCCGACCACAGGCATTTTCCTTTTAATGCCAGGCATGTTTTGGGCCTTCAAACAGCATCACTTCAGCGCTTGTGTTCTGAATGGCCCCCGAGTGAGAACATAACATAAGAACATAAGAGCAGCCAGCCTGGGTCAGACCAATGGTCCATCCAGCCCACTATCCTGTCTGCCAACAGTGGCCAATGCCAGATGCCCCAGAGGGAGGGAACGCAACAGGTAATCCTCATGCAATCCCTCTCCTGTCACCCATTTCCAGACAAACAGAGGCTAGGGACATCATTCCTACCCATGCTGGCTAATAGCCATTGACGGACCTAACCTCCATGAATCTAACTCGTTTTTGAACCCGGTTAAAGTCCTAGCCTTCACCACATCCTCTGGCCAGGAGTTCCACAGATTGACTGTGCGCTGAGGTATCCCATCTGTGTTTATATGAGGGAGGCCTGTTCTCCCCTTTAAGTAACTGGATGTAACACTTATTCCTATTAATGGGGTTGTAAGCAGGCAGACAGGGAGAGCAAAAATAAGCAACCCTGATTTAGAGAGAAAATATTACAAGAATGGAAGGTCCACCTGTCATGTCCTTGCATAAGGCCGACAGATCCCAGCTGTCCGCAGGTGGACTCGAACCTGGGACCTCTTCCAACAAAGGAAAGACAAGCCACTTTCACACCGCTTTGCCTCAACCGATTTTATCTCTGCCTGTGTTGACACTTTGCTATCCTAAGCTGCACCTGTGTTGGGCTGTGCTCTGCTCAGGATGTTCGCATGAGCTATTTCCTGCCCCGGCCTCAAGTCGTCTGCTTTCAGCACCCTCACTCAGGTTCTTCAGACTTCCTGTTTTGCTCTTAACGCTTTCATTCCACCGACGTACCTTTTCCTGTTCTAAAGCGTCTTGCGACCGAAATCCCACAATTTGTCCTCGAAAAGATACAGCGGGTAACGTCTCAATGATCTTCTTCTTACTAACATTCTTCTTGTTTCCTGACTGTAGCCGTTTGGGATTGGTGCTCTGGATTTCTGGGCAAATCCCTGTGGGGTTTCAATGAGATCCTTAAATATTAGATTCTCGCTAGAAAACAAGGGGTTAAAATAGTTCCGCTAGAGATAGCTTTTTGATTGCATTCTGAGAGGATCCTGTGCTTGCTGTTGTAAGTTAAACAGGAGATGGGGGTTCCTCTAACTTGACTTTCAAACATTTCCCTGAAGGGCTTGCGTAGGTCCTATTATAGATGTACTAACGGTTTCAAAATAGCAGGTGTATACAGTCTTGTCTCAAGGCTGCCATCAGGTGTCTCTTTGTAGGTGAATAACATTAGCGAGGCCTGAAATGCAAAGGACTGAAAAGCCGTTGGGAAAAGGAAAGCAAAGATAACCTAGCTAGAGGACTGCATTGAAAGAGATGCCACAGCGCGGCTGAACGATTGCAAAGATAAATCTCTTTCTTGCTCCAGCTCCAAAGAAAAAAAAAGTTTAAATATTCGTGGAAGTGATTTCTGTCTGTGTAAATAAGCAGTTGAGCTGAAAGGTTAATCACTGTCTAAGAAAGATGTACATTAAGGGTTTGTTTGAGTTAGCTGCACAATCCCAGGTTTAGATTAAGAAATCGCTGCTGTGACATGGGAAACTTTCAAAACGACTTTTTTTTTTACATCAATGCTGGTCCTTCCAAATATGTAAACGTTTTCCTTTCTTGTTCTTACTGACTAGCACATTTGCATCAACATGAGCTTTGCTTCCTGGGTTTTTTTTACAGTTTCTTCTCCTCACTTGAAATGGATATGGCTGTGTTTGCAAAGTCACAAGCCACTGTTGCCAACACCATGTTACAGTCTCTAACTGGTATTCTCTCTCTTTTCTTGCTAAATACTCCTTCCGTTAGAAACACAGACCCAGGAACGTGAGGTTTGAGTGTACAGCTATTGGGGAACTTGCTAACAAAATATATTTTCAATCAAAAATGCAGTTGCACCATAAGTGACATTTTCCATGGGAGAATTTCAATTTTTCCCACATCCTTGTTGACGCCCTCAAAGAATTCTAATAGATTGGCAAGGTATGATTTTCCTTTACCAAAGTCACGTTTACTGTTTCTCAACCTAATGCATTCATCTGTGTATCTGATCATTCTTTGCTTTACTATAGCTTCTCCCACTTTGCCTGGGGCTGAAGTTAGGACCTACCAGCCTGTAAATTGCCTAGTTTGCCTCTGGAGCCTTTTTTTAAAATTGATGTCACATCAGTTATCGTCCAGTCATCTGGTAGAGAAGCAGATTTAAGCAATAGCTTACATACCCCAGTTAATTCTGTAATTTCATACTTGAGTTTTTTCTTGTGTGATCGCCAATATTCCCTCTAACCTTTTCCATCTATGTGTGTTTTTTTCCATCCATGTGCGGAATAATGTTTTGTGTGTGCACCAAGGCATGTAAGAAAGTGCACCACCAGGAGAAACACAATCCTAGCTGTGGGCACTCTGCTAATCAGCTAGGCAGCATGTGACTCTCCTGAGTGGCCCCACGTGTCTACAGCTTACTGGGGACACTGGGGACTGCCATTTTGTTCTGGCGAACTCGTTACTGTTTAATTTATCAATTTGTTCCAAAGCCTCCTCTGCTGACACAATCGCTCTAGGACAGTTCCTCAGATTTGTCACCTAAAAAGAATGGCTCAGGTGTGGGAGGAATCTCCCTCGCAACTTCAGCAGTGAAGACTGTAACCACACACATCCCCTGAGGGGCCTTCTGAACCCTTCCTCCAGTGGACTGGAGCCACACAGTGCCCAGAGGGAGACGAGACAAGCCCATTTCGCTCTCCCGGCTAGTGCCCCGGCTGTTCCCTAGGATTCTGGGAGACCTGAGATGCCCCCGGCAGGCTCGCATGACGAGGGAGAGCCACCCACTCACCTGGGGGCGGCGGGAACTGGAGGAGAGGCGCTGCGGGGGGCGCTGATACTCTGTGCCCTCCTGCCCCTGGCAGCCAATCCCCTGGACCCACAGGCGGGCCTGTGCGGGGAGCCACAGGGCAGAGCAACCAGCCCGGGAGGGAAGAAGCCGCCACTGGCCCAGCAAAGCAGGAGCGGCTGAGCTAGGAGCACGGCCCAGTTTGTGTCAAGGGGCCTGCAGGAGCTTGGGGGAGGGCTGGGTGCAGGCAGCCATAGCAGTAATGGGGCGGGTATGCCGGGGGGAGACAGCTGTGTCGGGGGGAGGGGGGTACTTAGCACCCCTGCTCCGAGGCTGCCGCTCTTTCCGAGGGTTTGGCGGAGCCGGCGTGGGGGAGCGGTGGAGCAGGGCCGGCAGAGCCAGGCCTGGGGCCGGGGAGGGAGGGTGGCTAGGTTGGGCTGCATGTATTTCCTCGTCTGGCCGCCCTTGATTAGAGATTAAGCTTTCATTCCTGCAGGGCCCAGTCCTGGAGGGTCATGCCCCAGCCCGAAGGGCCTTGCAGGCCCCGTCAGCCCAGAGGAGGCTAGTCAGGGTCACGGTCGGGGGGGGGGGGCAGTGCAGGAGTGAGCAACATTTTTTGATTAAACTCTTTTTTTAAAAAAATAATCCCCTTTTGGGCTTTGATTCAGTTCTGGAAAAGATTTTTTTGCCACGCCGCTCTAATTGACACCAACCAACCCCCCTATCTTTTGCACATTTTGGAAGCAAACTCGAAAGCCCAGTTTTTGTCCTGGGTCGCTTTCATTTTTTAGAGTCCCCCTCCCCTCGCATACTGATAGGTCTGGTTGGCAAGCTCAGTCACATGGTGGGCGACTAAAAAAAATGTGTATCCCCATGAAGTCCCCCACCCCTTTGAAACTGTGCGTGCGTTGCTGCAATTTATGCATTATCTGTTGCTTAGGGTGGCATCTAGGGGTGCTTTTAATCCCATATGACTATATACACACTGGGGCCTGGCTGTCCTCACTGGTATGCAAATTTTAAACTGGTATAAATCCATTGATTTTGATTTATTTAATCCTGGGGAGAGACAAGCTCACGCTGGAAGCAGTTTGATATTCCTAGGGACTGAAATTCCTGAGTAATGACTGTCTCCCATTTCTACAGGTGTGCTAGTGACTGTTACTCCTGGAAATATATTGAGTACTTTGCATTTTTGGAGTTCTTTACCCCCGGGCCGAGTGAGTATCAAATACTAACGCCTGCACTACGCTGAAAACGTACATACAAACAGCTACACTGGGTCAGACCCAAGGACCATCTAGCCCAGCATCCTGCCTTCCGACAAGGGCTATTGCGAGGTACCCCAGCGCCCCATGATCCATTCCCTGGTGCTCATTCCCAGCTTCGGGCAAACAGAGGTGCATGATAAACCTGAGGCTTGTAGCTATGCCAACCTAACCCCTGCTGTGGGGCGGTGCTAGATCAATGGCAGAATTCTTCCATCAACCTAGTTCCTGCCTCTCAGAGAGGTGGATTAACTTCAATGATGTGAGAACCCCTCCTGTTGCTGGAGTGCGTGTCTACACTGAAATGCTTCCCCACTGCAGCTCTGCCATAAGTGTAGCTAATTGACTTTTGCCCCCTATTTCCCTTATTTTTCCTCCCCTATTTATTTTGGAACTAGATCTTTAATAACTCCATTCATCTGAAGAAGCGGGTTGTGCCCACAAAAGCTCGTGATACCATCAACATGTTTTGTTAGTCTCTAAGATGCTGCCAGACTATTTGTGCTTTTTTAAAGTTCCTCTCCTCTGGGTGTCTCTCAAAAAAATCAGCCAGGAAGTTACCTGGGTCTGTGTTGTCCAGGAGGTCTGCCAACATGCCCCTACTCTGCACTCTCTTTGAACACAAGGTGCAAGGCAGTGAGGACTCAAAGCCACAGAAGCACAGAGCCCGTGTAGTAATGCAAATCTGTCAACCTGCATCCAACAGACAGGGCACTTCTCTGCTTATTTCCAGACCCTAGGAGTCGAGGGCCCAGGGACAGTCACTCAGGTTCTGATGAATGACAAGCGCCAGGGAAAAGAACACAATGATTGTTTCTTGCTGTCTCTTGCCCAGCTGGCCATGGCCTCCCCCTGGATCTTACTGGAGAAGGATGTGTTCAACCCCCATAATGAGAGACTTCTGGAAATCGTCCGTGTCTGGAAAACGGGAAAGAGGAGGAAGAACTGCATCCTCTGTGTAGCTGGTGAGTGGCCTGATAGCACCTAGCGAGGGGAACGGTAGCTTGATAAAGACTGCTGGGAGGATGTGGTGAGGTGTTTTGGCAGCACTGTAGATTTCATTGCTGGGGGGTAATTTCCTGCCTTGGAAGAAGGAACGTGTCTTTTTTTTTTTTTTAAATGATACTTTTAATACTAAACCTCGAAAGGTAGCTGGACCTTCGGGTGGGAACTTGTGTTTCTCACAGGATCTCATGTCATAGCCTGTTGAGGGCTGGAGACAAAGGAGGCCGGGGTTTGCTTCGTCTACATAAAGATCCCCAACTTCCTATAAAAGGCTTCCAAGGTGCAGGGCTGCTCCCTACCTTAGTAATTATTATCCCCATGAATGCCTCATTGTTATTCTTGGAGGATCCACCCAGACCCGACAGGGATTGTCTCACCCTGCCTGTCTTGCAACCCCGGAGGCCTTAAATGCTAGGCTACTGTGTCTCGCAGCCCTGACTTTGCCCGCCAACATACAAGCATGCAGGCCATACTGCCCAGTTACTCTTCGCAGAGTGACCCCAACAACCTCCCAGTCCCAGATTTCCCCAAGACCATCTGCAAATATGACAATCCACTGAGGTTGCCATAATTGGCAGTTATTGCATTATCCCTCTCAGTCTTGAGCAAGGTCTACACTAAAGAGGAAGTTTGAATCAAGATACACAACTCCAGCTACGTTAATTACGCAGCCGGAGTTGATGTATCTTGTTTCGAGTTTCCCTGCCATCCCCACAGTGGGAGGCTGATAGGAGCAAACGCTTCTGTTGACTTCCCTCACTCCTCTCAGGAGCAGGAGTACCAGCACCAATAAGGGTGCCCTCTGAGTTTGATTAAACACGTCTTAACTAGACCTGCTGAATTGAACTCTGAAAGAGCAATCGCAACAGCATCAATCTTCCGCATAGTGAAGACATGGCCTCAGCAAATGAGAATTTTGCTGCATCTAAGCTGTGTGACAACTCCTTGACACACCAGCTTGTCTGCCATGCTACCCAGCTCTTAAGACTCTGCCAAGCCTCGCCTAGCAAATGACAGTGAATCCCAGGTCCTGAGTTCTCCAGGGACACCCCCTGCAGCATCCACGCCCTTTCGTGGACCACTCACCAAAGCTAAGTTCCTTGCTCCTTCAAAGAGACAATAGCAGCTTAATAATTTAACTGGGGCTGGACAAACGCTTACTTCAGTCACAGCACTGAAGTGGTAAAAGAGACGAGTTTATTAAATGTCATGGGTTGAAGAGATACCAAATAAAAGGAATAAAACTACTCGAAAACTTAATGTCAGCAAGATACAGCCTTCGCATAAGCGGGTTTCTCACCGATATTCCATCCCCAGAGACTGTCAGGAGCGCTGACGCCTTGAAGTCCCCGCTGATGGATACCAAAATGGCTTTCCATTGCGCCTTCCATTGTCCCAGGGTTTGTAACCCTACAAAGCAGACAGTCATAGATGTCCTTGTGTATGTTGAATGTGCGTTTCAGGCCAGACGTAACACCCATTTGTTTCTGCCTCCTCCCATCCAGTGGCTGCTTGTAGGCCAATGCAGTTGTTCCTAGAGAAGGTAAAGAAGGCAGATCGAGGTGACCAATACAAGACGACGAGCAGGTGGCCGTTAAAGGATCTGAAGCTGGTAGATGGGAAGAATGTCAATCAGGTACCGTTCGCTCCTGCTCCCTAACAGGGCTATGGGGGGTGACTGAAGAGAGAATGGATGGGCAGAGGATGGGAAGTCGCAGACCCTTAGCCCAAGTTTTCAGCAAGAAGAACGTGTGGGCAGGGGACGGGCCCACACTGCTTTTAATCCACAACTAGGCACGGTGAAATAAACCTTGAGCTCCATAAAATCTTGAGAAGAGAATCGCAGCAGGAAAAGGGCCAGCCGGTTCCTTTCCTCGGGCGGCTTTGCCCTGGGCCTGCCCGTTCCTGGGCAATGCACCAACCCTCCTGCAGGGCTTGGGATGTTTCTTTTCCCGTGCCTTGGTTGGGACGGGGGTAGGAATTAAGGGCGCAGCGAGCAGAGAAATGCTCCTCCGTCCTGGACACAAAGACGCAGTGCGGGCCGAGAGGAGCGTGGCAGATTTAACGGAGCCCAGAGCGGGCTGAGGAATGAATGACTGTTGCATTGCCACAGCCTGGTTCAGCTCGCACCGAAACCAAGAGCGGCATCCACTGATTGAAATGGGCGTTTGATCAGGTTCTGTCAGGACAACTCATCCCTTAGGGTGCGTCTAAACGACATGGCTCCATCGATGGAACCATGTAGATGAGGCTGATCAGCAAAGGGAAATGAAGCCGCGATTTAAATAATCGCGGCTTCATTTAAATTTAAATGGCTGCCGCGCTGAGCTGACAAACAGCTGATCAGCTGTTTGTTGGCTCAGCGCACTAGTCTGGGCGCTCCCGCGCCGACCTGAAAGCCCTTTATCGACCTCCCCATTATGCCTCGTAGGATGAGGTTTACCAGGGAGGTCGATAAAGGGCTTTCATGTCGGCAGGGGAGTGTCCAGACTAGCGCGCTGAGCCGACAAACAGCTGATCAGTTTGTCAGCTCAGCGCGGCAGCCATGTAAATTTAAATGAAGCCGCAATTATTTAAATCACGGCTTCATTTCCCTTTGCCAAACAACCAAATCTACATGGCTCCGTTGACGGAGCCATGTAGTTTAGACGTACCCTTCTAGTCCTACATGTCCTGCACCCTCCTAACCAATGAGAGTCTTTTCTAGCAAGCCTCAGACGGACTTAGTCCTCCACTCTAAAGCACGCCGCTTGTTAGATCACCAGGATTTGCAGAACTCATTGCACAACCCATCTGCTTTCTACATTGATATGTTATTTACAGGCATCTGCATCGGGTATTTCACACTGAATCAGAGGGTATTTATTGCAAGGGTGTTTTGTGGAGAGCAGGGGGTGCTGGGTTGCTGTCAGTTTGGGCTTTAACGCTGACATTACGGCAGTTGGCAGAGCGCTCTTGGATAGAGGTATTTCATTGCTGCTGCCTGTTGGCAGCATGGTAAATTGGTTATAATTAGTTTTTTATTAATGGGACTGTGCCAGAGGCCTTGGCAACCTGCCCACGTGTGTACAAGCAGAAATACATGAAAGGGAGCCATTGAAATAGTTCTCTGCTCTCCACAAAGGCAGGCCTGCAGGCACCAGAAAGGGGGTGAATCACAGCAGGCTCACTAGGACTGGCTTAGAAAATAATTCCTTCAACTTGGCGGGGGTGAGCACAATTTGCAAGTTGAACTGGTACTTTGTGTTGGTGTTTCTCCGAACACAGCCAGCCAACAGATCTCCCTTCCACCGGACTGGTCTTTCATTTCAAAGACAGGCCTGAGCCGGCTACTCGTTCAAGCAGTGGAAGTCTTTCCAGGCCCAGCTAGGTCTGACGACACTCCCCACTCGAGAGCACAGTGTGTCTCCTCTGTAACAGTCTGCACTGACCTGGACACAAAATGGCCGCCTCTCTTGGCAGAGAGCCCTGTGCTTGGAGATTTAAGAGGGACAGTCCACAAAAAGCCAAGGCCTAAGAGTTACATGCCAGTAGCACAATATGCCTAAGCTCAGAAAAATGTGGCCCTCTTAAAGAAATAATTAAATGACACGTAGAACAGTTTGCTCCACAGCAGCGGCAGGCATTCCCAGAGGAGGACAATGAACCGAGCACCCATGCTACTATGGCCAACCACCTGACTTTATTACGCAGGGTGCAATAAACTCATGGGAAGGCTGCACTGGTGTGCTGGGGTATGTCTAGAGACAAACTTTCATCCTTATGGATGCAACACCAACCACCCCGCTGACTGGCCATCGCTGTACAAAGTCCCCCCCGCGGCAATTCCCACAACTAGCCACACTCAACATGTGGCTAGTGTGTTGGACACCACGGCCCTAGGCCCTCCTACCACACTGGGGGCCAGTCCAGGGACCCCATAATCTGCAACCAAGATCAGCATTATCAGGCTCCTTGCTACTGACTCCAGGAGTAATTCCTACCAAAGGGTATGTCTAGACTGCACCCTTCTGCCGGCAGAGGGATGCAGATTAGCCTGGGTGAAATTGCTAATGAAGCGGGGATTTAAATATCCCATGCTTCCTTAGCATAAAAATGGCCGCCACTTTTTTCCGGCACGGAGCTTCGTCAGAGAAAAGCGACAGTCCAGACGCTGATCTATCGCTAAAGAAAGCCTTTTCCGATAGATCCCTTATGCCTTGTAAAACGAGGTATACAGGAGCTATCGGAAAAGGCTTTCTTTAGTGATAGATCAGGGTCTAGACTGCCGCTTTTCTCCGATGAAGCTCCGTGCCAGACAAAAGTGGCGGCCATTTTTATGCTAACGAAGCACGGGATATTTAAATCCCCACTTCATTAGCAATTTTGTCCAGCCTAATCTGCATCCCTCTGCCAGCAGAGGGGTGCAGTCTAGACATACCCAAAGAATTGTTGCAGGCCGTCTCTGTACAGGCTGCATGGATTGGGCTTTCTCCCAGGGCCAAAACTCACATAGTCCTCCCCTGCAATTCCTCCCAAAGTTCCAAGCCGACAGTACAAACTTAACCCAACTTCTGTCCTCCTTGTCTTTCATCTCCCTTATATTTCCCCAGAACTCTCTCTTCCTGGGAGTCCAGATCCTGCCCTACTGTCCAAGCCCATCCCCAGAGCCTGCTCTATCTCTCTCCCGGACTCTCATGCCTATACTAACCCTTTCACCACCTATGCGTGTGGAACCCACACACCTAGGCTATGTCTACACTGCAGGCTTCTTGTGCAATAACTTTTTGTGCGAGAGTTCTTGCACCATAGTTCTTGCGCAAGAGCGCGTCCACACTGTCTGCGAGAGATGTGCGTTTGCACAAGAGCATCCATGGCAGTGTGGATGCTCTCTTGCGCAAGAAAGCTCTGATGGCCATTTTAGCCATAGAGGTTTCTTGCGCAAGAAAGCCCTGTTGCCCGTCCACACTGCCTTCTTGCACAAGAGCTCTTATACGAGAGGGTTTATTACTCATGGGGAGAGGAATAATTCATGCACAAAAAGCCCTCTCTTCTGACGACCTACTGTAAACTTTCTTGCGCAAGAACGGACTTGCAGTGTGGACGCTCCGCAAGTTTTTGCACAAGAATGGCCGTTCTTACGCAAGAATCCTGCAGTGTAGACACAGCCCTAGTGTGGGTCACTGTCCCATGCAGTGGCACTTAGACCACTTACAGCGAGAGATAAGAACAAGGGAGCTCTCCAGCCTGTACTGAGAGCCTGCTGGCTTTATAGCTCCAGCTGTAGAGGCTCCTACACTAAGCTCCAGAGGTCCCAACGTCCCATCTGCGCACTGGTGGTTACACTAGTAGATGTCTTATCACAAGGCCATTCGGGACACTTACAGGTCCTGTGAGGGTAGTTTGTGGCAGGAGGCAGGGACGGGCTTGTGAAAATCAGCATGGGTGGCCACTCTGCTTATACGGGCTGGATACGACGCCTTCAGCTACCCCTGTCGAGGGTTTGTTATCAGGTCTGCCGACGGGCCAACCATCCAGAAAGGACCGAGAAAGACAGACTGTCCCCTCCGCTTCAGAACAACCTCACGGGGCCACCATCCACCTCCCACACGACTTGCGGAACCCACTGAGAATGAATCTGGAGCCACCATTTTAACTAGCGCCACTCTGGGAAAACCTCCCTCTGCTGCACAATGAAAGCAGAGGGTCAAACACCCGTCAGAGTCCAAGGACTGGGACAGCTTGTGCTTCATCCAACAAGCCCCCGCACCTCACAGCCTGCTCCTGCTCCCCGAACTTACGTTTCATGAAGAACCTGCCTTCTCCTGGCGCTGTCAGAGCCCTGACACTGCAGATTCGGCTGCGCTTTAAGTTACAGCTCCCTTGGCAAACACTGTATTAATATTTATGAGACCATTCTTGGATAGCCCCCTGCTTTAATAGCGCCTTATAAGGCATGCTATAAAGCAGGCCGGCCATAAATTCCCTGTAGACGGCCCTGCTACAAGCTGTTCCGGAGGCTGCTAGCAGTGCAGGGCATGATGTATCACCCGGTAAAGTGTCATGAGACTGAATAAATCATCATAAAGTCTGAGCCTATTATTATTATTAGGATCAATAACAACAAACGCGGCCCCAACCTCTGCAGAAGCTGGGACGACGCAGTGCTAATGAGCTGGCCGAGGAAGAGGCCGGGCGCAGTGGAATATTCCAGGCTCGGGGCCCTGTATTCCCTGAGGCCGCCTCAGAAGCCGTCAGCCTAGGCTCCTATAAAGGAGCTGGGCAGTGCAGGCCTGGACTTAGGGACCCCTGAGAGTAGCAGCAAAGGCTGTGTTAGCCGGGGAGCTAGAAATGACCCTGAGGAATGTCCATGTGCAACCGCCTCAGTGAAGCGTCCCCTTTATGTTCACTACAGAGCAGACCTCTCTCCTCTGCACCACAAGGAGGGCTCCGGTCACAGCCAGGGCCGGGAGGCAGAGAGTATCTCAAGGGGAAATTACGTTAGTGACTGCCAGCCAGAAGCTGTACGAACACATGCTAAGAGCTAGTCTGAGTCTATAAAGGAGCATGAAATATACCAGAGGGCTGATTCCTCCAGCAAGATCATTGGACTTCTCTCAAATTCATCCCACACTACAGCTCTGTTGGAGCCCATAGAATATTGGACCTGACACTAGCGGTGAGTAACAAGCAGGCAGGGAGATAGAAAAGGAAGGGTAAAATTCTGGTTTATAACACCGCCCAGCTCTTCTCAGCTGTAGCTCTGAAAGCACTTCGCCTTATCCCCACGGCACACATAGGGAAACTGAGGCACCGGAGTCACCCCCTGCCCAAGCTGGGAAGAAAGCCCAGCTCCCTCAAGAGCTAGTCTGTAGAGCTGTTCACTAGGTCACGCTGTCACCCCGAAACCGTCAGGATCTTGGCTTCAGAGAATCATTAAAGATTAGGGCTGGACAAGACCTCAGGAGCTCATCTAATCCAACCCCCTGTCGAAGTAGGACCAACCTCAACTACATCATCCCAGCCAGGGAGGGAGAATCCACCCGCTCCCAAGGGAACCCAGCCCAGCGCTTCCCCACCCGCCTAGGGAAATACTTTCCTAATCTCCAACCTAGCCCTCCCCCACTGTAACTTGAGACCATTGCTCCTCATTCTGCCAGCTGCCCCCACTGGGAACAGCCTCTCTCCACCTCTTTGGAACCCCCCTTCAGGGAGCTGAAGGCTGCTCTCAAATCCCCCCTCACTCTTCTCTTCTGGAGACTGAATAAACCCAGTTCTCTCCGCCCCAGCCGCTTATTCATTGTCCTTGCCCTCTGCTGGACTTTTTCCAATGTGTCCACATCCGTTCTGTAGTGGAGGGCCCAGAATTGGCTGCAATACTCCAGATGTGACCTCGCCAGAGCAGAACGGAGGGGAATAATCACTTCCCTAGATCTGCTGGCAATGCTCCTCCTAATGCAGCCCAATGTGCCGTTAGCTTTCTTGGCAACAAGGGCTCATTGTTAACTCATATCCAGCTTCTCATCCATGGTAATTCCCAGGCAGCAGTCCCCTTGGCACCGCGTCCCCTACCCGCAAGTTGAACCACCACGGTCCACAGCAGAATCTGCCTCCTCCTTAGAGGTCGCCCATCGGCTTGCTAGCCGGCCCCTCCACAGCTGGGATTGTGAGAGCAGACACAAGCAGGGCTGTTGCTATTGAACTGGTGAAATCGAGTTACCTCTGTATCAGTGAGCTCAGTTCACATTAACCCCACGTCCGATTCTTCATGTGCAATGTGACCTTGGGGCAGCATTAAAAACCCTAATCTCAGAGCGACCGCTCTCCCAAATTGCTCAGCCCATGCTCCATTAGCCTCGTAATCAGTCTGACACTGGTGCCTGCTGCATTAAATGCATGGGATGTCTTTTCTTTTTTATAATACTAGAAGACCCAGCTTTGCCCGGATCCCAGCCGGCAGGGATGGGATGGCTCACCCACTGGCTGTTTCCCAGGGCCGGCCGGGAGCGGCAGGGGCCACTTGCAGCACAGTGGGCGGCTGCTCACTGGGAGCAGCCTGGGATGGTGGGGGCTGTGCTGCCCCCTTGTGGTCATTTGTGAGTAGAACTGTCCCTGCTACCACACCCCTTCCTTTCCAGTTGATGGGAAACGATCACATTCCAGGCACCTCCCCTTGTCCTGGCGCAATCAAACCCTGACCTTGCTTTAAGTGATGATAAGAGGAACCAAATTTCCTATCTCTTACCGTTTAGGAGGCGTTCTTGAGGAAACGGATTCACCTACAGATGGATGGACACACAGACAGATGTGCAGACTCTCTAAAATTTATAGTAGATTCAGCACGTGTCAGAATGGATCTCACACACAGCATTCAGTAAATGCCCTAGCCAGCAGTGTAATTAATTGCAGCTCTTCTTACCGGTGTCTAGGAATGCCTGGATTTTGAGCTGCAGTTTGAGAAGGTTTACAAGTGGACAGCTGTCAGTGCTGATGAGAAGAATGCCTTTCTCAGATGCTTGTGGAAGCTGAACCGCCGATACCTCGCCAGCAGCATTGCATTTGTCGGCGTTCCCTCTTGCACATTGGAAGGTAATTATGGTTTGTGCCGAGTGGCTTTTTCCTGCCTTGATCCTTGTAATCCTCAGTCCCTTATTCTTGTGACGCTTTGTGGGATCCTGGCATGTTTTGTGACCCGCCTGGCCAGAGTCTAACTGGGGGAACTGACTTTTTAATTGATTGCTTCAACTGTGCTGCAGAAGAGGTACCATTTTCTCCCTGACTATCAAAAGGCTGCTGTTTCTTGAGAGACTTACCCACTGACTTCACCCCAAAACAGGCTGAGGCAGGCAGGCTCTCATGAAAAACGAGATTTACAAAGAACAGGGCAAGTGTCAGGATCCTGAAAAGGGCAGTCAGGCTCAATGGTCAGAGCAGCATCAAACCTAAAGCTCAGAGTAGCAGAGGAGTTTGTAGTCAAGTTCCAGGCCTGGGCTGATGCCAAGGATCCAACTCACATTTCAGGCAAGGTCTGACTCAAGCCAGCGTTCAAGGGCTGCAGCTACAGGGGAGTGAGGCAGCGGCCAAGAAGGCCCAGGGTTTTATGGAGGGTGGGAAGCCAATCAGGGACTATCAGGCTGCTGCCTCTCCGACCCTTTCAGCGAGACTTCCGGAGCCCTGGGTGCGCAGCAAGTCCTGGATGGGGGGTGCAAGTCAGTTGCATCTGCTACAGGACAGCAGCATGGAGCTGTTTTGCTATATGCCCGCTCCACAGTCCCGGGTTCCCAGTCTGACAGACCTTACCCTTCCCGAGCACTAACAGATTCAACCCACAGAAACAAACTAGTCCTGGCCAGCCAGAGGGAAGCTAAGCAGGGCCTCCGGTGACAGCATGTGGGAGCACAGGGCTTCCTCCTTTCCTCCCCTTGCCCAGCAGCCCCGGCTGCCAGACACACCTCTCCTTTTGCCACCCACGGAGAGCACGCCAGCCAGCAAGTGGGCATGGCCGATTTCTGGTTAATGAGGGGAGCGGAGTAGTTAAAGGTCCGGTAAATGAGAACTCTACTGGAGATACTTTGCCTGCTAAACGGCTGCCTTGCAATTGTATGTGGGCGGGGGGCGGGGAGGGGGGGTAATTGGGACAATCTCCCTTGGAGTGTCACATTGTTAGTTTGGGACAAAGCTAACTGAATTCCCTGTGACAGCAAGGGAGAGGGCCCTGTGCAGGAGTGGGGGGAGGGAGGGTTAAGGAGCAGTCACAGACACAGAGAAGGAATGGCTCTTCCAGGGAGTAAAGGCTTAAGAGAGAATTTATAGAGCAGGCTAATTTATTCCCAGGCCCGTCGCTCCATGGAGAAAGTTCTGGTCTGGGATGAAGAATGGACAGTTTATCTTGCCTCGAACGGCTCTATCTGGGCCGGGCAAGGTGCAGGAACAATATCAGCTTACAGATATTGATAAAGCTATCGCCTATCTATTGGGGGGAAGCTCCCCATCTGTGTGTCCATTGAGATGCGGCAGGGCGACTGTTGGCTGCATCCGTCAGTGTCTGTGAGGATGTGTGGGTGGTAAGAGGATCTGTGGGATCCCGCAGGCTCTGTAGATGCCTCGTCGCTATGTGGGGCTTTCCCTCGCCTCGGACACAGCCAGACTCTGGATTCGGCTCGCTCTGCCGGTGCCATGAGCCTGAGCTGCCACCTCGCCCCGGCCCTGCTAGCCCTGCCCTGAGCCGGGGGGCTGATGGTTGTGGGGCCTGCTGGGATTTTCTTCCCACGTAAATACATGTTCCCGGGGGAGCAGGCCAAGACCGCTGTGCCCATGTCTCTTGTGAGCGAGGGGAAGCCATCGGGTGCTGCAGACAGGAAAGGCCGGTGCGCTGCAGTAACTAGAACACTGTGCTCATCCGGGCGTCTCCCCCGCGCCCGCAGGGAAGCAGAGCCTCCCCGAGATCGGCAGTGCCAGCGCAGAGGCCGGGGACCAGGCGGAGCACAGCGCCTACCAGGAGATGACGCCGAAGGAAACGGCCAACATGCTGAGACTGATGGAGGAGTACGAGCCAATAGTCAGCAATGCCGTGGCCTTTGCAGAGAAGCTGAGCACAGACCTCCAGGTTCTGGATGAGGTGAGGGGCCTTCCTCCTGGGTATCTGCGTAGGCCCTGGGCCATCTCCACCCATGCCAAGGGCACGACTCCCTTGATGTCACTAGAGATCGAACGGGGCTTGCCCAGCGCTCCTCGGGCTCTTTTATTGGAGCTTAGAAGCCAATTGCCAGGCTGCAGAGCAGTCCGTGGCCGAACGCTTGTCCCCGACATCGGCGGGAACGTTGTCACTGCCGGTCATTGAACGCTGCTTTGCGCTGCCCGGCAGCTGTCTTCCAGCGGGTGGGGGGAACAGCTTCCGTGAGACGCTGGCCTCCAAGCAGTGCAGAAGGGTGTCTCCACTGCCCCACACAAGGGTGCTCGTCACGCAGATCAGCGAGCCTGTGCTAGCGAAGAGGTGAAAAGGCGCAGGGGAGGCAGGGCCAGGCAGCCTGGAACGAGGCAGCAGCCTGAGTTCACACGCAGGCTTGAACGCAAGCTGCCAGCCCGAGCTGGAAGCTGAGCTGCGGCGTTTTCGTTGCTCCCGCCGCTCTAAGCTGGATTCAGAACACTTTCCTGCAGTGTAGACGCACCCTTGGAGCAGCGGGCAGACAGTGTTGCTGCATAGACCCTTCTCCCCTTCCTCTGCCATTTGAGGTGGATCTCAAATGAACTGAGGCAAGTTATCAAAGGTTAACACAAAGCAGGGCTCATAAAACCCACAGGTATTTCCCAATCCCAGACCCATAGCGCGCGCTCATGCATACAGGTCCCCCGGTTGGTGTGTGCGGAGTACCTAGAGGGGAGGCAAACAGGCGGCCGGCAGGGCCACCTCTGAACGCAAGGCCTCGCTGTCCGTCGGGCTCCCAGTATCATGAGGGAGGAGAGGGACGTGGAGGAGCGAGCGTGGCTGCAGGCAGGTGGCACGAGACGGACGGGGGACCCGCTCCACACACGCCAGGGCATCCGGAGCCCCCATGGGGGCCGAGGCAAGGAAGAGGGAGACAGACACTCACCAGCAGCAGCCCCGCCAGGGAGAAGGGGAGGCAAGAAAGCAAAGTGAGGTTGTAATGTCCGAGGGGAGAGGAGGGGGTAAAACGGGAGAGCAGAGCCAGGGCTGACGGAGATCTGTGGGGCAGGAGAGGGAAGAGGTAGGGGCTCTCGGGCCTTGCTTTCACTGTTCAATAGAAGGTGTATTTTTACCAGGGGGGTACTAGCGGGTGTGAACTTCCCTGAGGTAAGAACCCAATGAAGACCAGGCCTGAGGGCCATGGAGAGTGGGAAGGCTGCCTGGAGGGAGCAGAAAAGACAGTGGAATTGGGGGGGGAGGCTAAGGGGAGAGATACTATGTGAGAGAACAAGGGAATGATTGACAATGAGAAACTGATAGAAGAGGAGGGGCTGCCTGGAGGAAAGAGGAATCTGGTAGGACTCATTCCGTTAATTTATGTTCCTGTATGTACATTTGAAGTACATTTCCCTGGAAGACATCCCAGGTCTGAGTGCAGGAGGGAACGTGACGAGATGCCCGTGTAGAACACAATGCAGCAATATTTCTCGGTCCGCTGAATTTTATAGTTAAATAACTCAAACAAACAACAGACAAAATAACCAAACACTTACCAGACCCCACAAACTCCTCCATCCGTCTCGCTTTGGGTTCGCTCGGTTCCGAGCTTGAGTTTCTTTGCCGCTTCATAGCAGCATGCCTGCTCTGTGCTCCGGTTGGCAGACCTGAGATAAAGGAAGCAGAATTCTTCAGGCCTGTTTCTAACAGCAGCAAACATCCGCATGCCCCAGGCAAGTCACGTAACCCCTCTGTGACTCAGTCGCCCCATCTGTAAACGAGGGCTAGCAATGCCTACCCTGCGAGGAGAATAACTGTCGGTTAGGTTCTTGGAAATGAAAGATGCTGCAGAGGGCATGATTGAAAAGGGCCATTAATTGGTAAATAATTATTAACACCAATTAATACTGTTGATGAATATAAACGTTGCATTATCAGTCAATGTCACTATTACGTGACATGAGTCATGCGCTTTGTGACAGAGCCAGGCCGGCTGGCTCCTGCAGTCGGGCGGAAGGGAGAGATGCTGGGCGAAGAGTTCTCCTTCCCCAGTAGCCAGGGCAGAGGCTGCTGCAGCGCCGTCAGGAAGAACCTGGGGCCAGTTAAGAACTAGCCAGAAGCAGCAGGCTAATCAGAGCACCCGCAGCCCACGAAGGACCCACTGGGGCTAGCTGAAAGGGCTTCCCCCCTTCAGAGCATCCCAGCAGGCCACGGACGGAGAGTGGAGAGGAGCTGGGAGGAGCTGGTGGGGGAAGTGGCTCTGAGAAAAGCCGCAGCTGTGAGGGTGGAGGAATCACTGCCAGTAGGGTCCCTGGGCCGGAACCTGGAGCAGCCGGTCCCGGATTCCCCCAGCCCGCTCTGCACACTAGGGAGGCCAGCCCGGAAGGGGGAGCTTGGGACTAAAGAGGCGCTCAGCCCAAGCACGTTCGACTGGCCTACGGTGAGGACAGCTCAGTCCGAAGGCCAGAGCCACAGCCTAAAGGGCGAGAGGCCGAGGAGAGGGCCACAGCGAGCCTGTGAGGCAAACGCTGCCCCTCTAGAAATGCAGGACCTCCGAGGCGAGGCCGGAGCTCCGCCCCAATCTGCTCGTATTTCCTACAGCGTAGCAATGTCCCCCGCTTCATTCTGAGGCGGCTCCATCCAGCTAGCGACCTCAGAGCGCTTCACAACCGCCAGCAAAGCGCCGCTAACGTTGTGTGGCGAGCGATACAGCGGCCGTTGGATTTGTGGAGTCTGGCACGCCCGGGCCTACCCGGCTCCCCTAGAGCACACTCCGACCGCCAGCTCGTTCTTAAATCCACCGGCGTTCCAGAGACATCTCACGCCCCTGAGTTACTGTCACAGCCGGTGCAGTAATTCACTCGAGACCTGTCCCTGCCAGCTTGATTGGTGCCGCTTTGCTAAAGGCGAAGTCCCCAGGCTCCAGAAAGCCCTAATAAGAACATCAGAAGGGACGGCAGCGACAGGCTCGCGGGAGGTTTATGGCCATAATTTAGTATCACTTCCTAAAATACAAAATGTCAGTTGGAACCTTGCGGAGCAGAGCCCGGAGCCGCTGCCGTGAGGCCAATCTGAGCCTCGAGGGCGGCCGCGCAACACGGAGAGGTTGTTTCCTCGCAGCGACCAGTTAATCTCTACTAGGCCCTGTCAGGGATGATTAACAAGCAATTACCGCTCCCTGGCCTGTCAAAGCCAATGTCTGAGACCTCCCCAGGCTAAGCGGGTTCCTGTTTATCGGTGCTCACCACACCTGAGCTACCTGCTTGGGAATTCCACCCTCAGAACATGCACATGGGAAGCAGTGTGCGCGCTGGCCACCGGCTGGGAATTTGCCTCCTCACGACGGCCTGGCTCAGACACTTTGGTGGGACCCCAGAAAAGTGGGGCGTTGAGAACTGGCCATGGGGTCATGTGGTGCCCCTCAGTCCCCTCTCCCCGTCGGCAAGTGGAGGGGAACTAGAGCTCTGGCACGTACAGCGAGGCCAGTCACTGCTGCTTCCCCCCGGGTGTTCCCCCACAAGGAGCAGGAGGTAGCAGAGCACCCGTGGCCATGTAGGAAAACCAGGCGCCATCACCAGCCCTCCTGCACCCGTCGTTCTTCCGCTCTGGGTGGCGTCTCCTCGAGGAGTCTCTGGAGTGCTGCAGCTGCCTGAGTGAAGTTGCTTTTTCCTGTTTCCTCCTTGGACTGGTTGTGACTGGGGCTCTTGCAGGGCCTCCTGCTCTCCATCCTCTCTGGGGCAGCAGCCCGTGCATGAGACTCTGAGGGCTGTGCTGGGAAGCAGAAGGCTGGAGAGAAAGCAGCATGGAGCCTTCCGTTGTGTGCCTTGCGGTGGGGAGGCTGAGACCGCGCATGTGCATGTGTGTGTGCGTGTGCGCGGGACACGGCCATACCAGGATATTGTGTGTGTGTGTGTGTGTGTGATGGCCCTACCAGGATAGTGTGTGTGTGTTGGACACGGCCATACCAGGATATTGTGTGTGTGTGTGTGTGTGTGTGATGGCCCTACCAGGATAGTGTGTGTGTGTTGGACACGGCCATACCAGGATATTGTGTGTGTGTGTGTGTGTGTGTGTGTGTGTGTGTGTGATGCCCTACCAGGATAGTGTGTGTGTGTTGGACACGGCCGTACCAGGATAGTGTGTGTGTGTGTGTGTGTGTGTGTGTGTGTGTGTGTGTGTGTGCGCGCGTGTGTGTGTGCGCGCGTGTGTGTGTGATGGCCGTACCAGGATAGTGTGTGTGTGTGTGTTGGACACGGCCATACCAGGATATTGTGTGCGTGTGTGTGCATGCGTGCATGCATGCGCGCGCGCTGGCCACAGCCATACCAGGATTTACACGAGTGGAACGTCTCCATGGTGGAGGAGGAAGGTTTGTTCACGGCTGCTCTCAATTCCTGGCTGTCCCCGCTGGGCTGTTGGACCAGGATATGACCCTTAGACAACGTGAAGACGACAAAACGTTGAGCTCTTTCACAGGTCCGTAAAATCTCACAGCACGCCGACTGAGACAGCCCTGCCGGTGACCTTCTATCTTGGATTTCCTCCGGCAGCCCTTCTGAAGGCTGCAGGAGAATTCCTGAGAGCGGGAAGGGAGGTGCAGACTGCAAAATACAGTGGTGCTTGGCTTCCTGTCTGCACACACAAGGAGCGTGCTCCCCTCACACCCAGCATGCAATGCTTCCCTGGCATAATACCACTAAAGGCTGCATCTAGGGAAGCCTTTTGTCTTTGCGGGAGATGGCCTCATGGTCTGAGCTGGCACCGTGGGCATGTCTGACCCTCAGAACCTTGCCGGGCACACAGCAGAAGCCTACGGCATGGCATCGCCTCCAGAAACCTTGCTGCGAAGGCACTAACCCAGAAGCTTTGTATCTTAGCTAGGTATGAACCGGATACACTGACTTCCTACCTGTCAGGGCGGCTAAACTCTGAATAAGTTACTTAGGGGGGCTGTGGAATCTCCATCCCTGGAGATATTGCAGAGCAGGTTGGACAGACACCTGTCAGGGATGGTCTAGACGGTGCTGGGTCCTGCCGCGAGGCAGGGGACTGGATTCGATGACTCTCGAGGGCCCTTCCAGTTCTAGTGTTCTGTGAGCTACGACTCGGTGCGTGTGGCGATGTCTCCCTCTAGTGGTGGACACCAGTCACCGTTTTGGCCGGCGTGGTGGAGACCTGGTGGCTCTCTCACCGAAGGCCCCGTGGTTGATCCTAGCACCCATGGGGATGGGAGCCTAACCACAGCACCCACCACGGCCCAGGCATCGTGCTGCATCCGAGCTCTCTGCTTCTCTTGGCCCCAGGCCAATCTCCAGGCCATCATCTCGTCCGAGAAGCAGGTGACGCTGCTGATGGACTCCATTGACCAAGCCCTAGTAGAGGTTGCTAAAGTGGAGGGGACCTTGCAGATTTACGAGGAGCTGCTGGGGAGCGTGAAGCAGCAGATGGATCACATCCAGCAGGGGAACTCCTTGCTGCACCGCATTGACTCCAACCACGAGAAGCTGATGGGCGAGATTCTCTTCCTCACGGTAGGTGCCGTCCTAGAAGGACCGATGTGTGGGCTTAATGGGATTAAGTTGCAGCAAGGGAGGTTTAGGTTGGACATGAGGAAAAACCTCCTGCCTCTCAGGGTGGTTAAACACTGGGATAAATTGCCCAGGGAGGCTGTGGAATCTCCATCCCTGGAGATATTTCAGAGCAGGTTGGACAGACACCTGTCAGGGATGGGCTAGACAGTGCTGGATCCTGCTGTGAGGGCAGGGGACTGGACTCGATGGCCTCTCAAGGCCCCTTCCACTTCTAGTGTTCTGTGATCTATGACCCACTGAAGTCGGGGGACAGCTTCCCCCAAGGGAACTAGGGACCCTGATCCAGAGCAGCCGAAGTCAGTCACTTGCCTCTACAGGGCTCCCAGAGAGAACTGGGCACTCCTTTGAGGCCTAGATACAATGGAGATGGGCACATGGTGGAGGCTGAAAAAGAGCAGTGGGGGTGGGCCTGAGGCAGCGGGGGTGGCGTGACGACGCAGGGGAACAGCCGGGCGGGGCGGGGTGTGCCGTGCCGCTGGCTAAGCAGGAGGCGGAGAGGAGCACCGAGTGGCATGTGGTTTCACAACAAAACCAGTGCTTTATCAGTAGCGACCGAGGTGCTCGGGGCCCCTTTCGGGCATGGCCATAGCTGCAGCATTAACGGTCACTGCAGCCGGGGCGCAGCTCCAATCAGCAGGGGCCATGGTGGGGGGGGGGGGAAGGTAGCGAAAGGTTCAACTTTTTGCCCCTGGACCACATTTGCCTGAAATTGTTCTCACCAGCCAATCCGCTTCCAGGATTGCGCTGCCTCCCCGCGACCGATAAGCATGTGACTCAGAGGGGAGCGAGAACGCTGGCGTGAGGGTTCTGCACCGCTGCCGGGTGCTAAAATAGGGGCCCTGGGTGCCCACAACCCTCTCAACTTGACATCGCCTGGGGCAGGGCCTGCCTGCATGTTATGTGTTTGGCCAACCCCTAGCACCGCGGAGCCCTGGGTCTCTCCTGTGTCGGGATCCCAAGCGCTGCCGTTTCTATGCTGCTGACCATTCTGTTTGAAGGGGGCTCGGCTGCATGGTGTATTGACGGGGAATGCAGCCTGGCAGCTTCCCGTAGCATCCTGCCAATGAAAGCAGAGAGCACCCATCCTGCCTGGGTACGGGACATCAAGCTGAGCCGCGGAAAGGGCAGGGGGGCACCGTGCATTAACTCAGCTCCCTTGGGTTTTGATCAGAGTAACCTGGACCTTAGTGAGGAGCACCGCCAGGCGCTCAGCCGGGGCGACCTCTCCAGCCCCAGCAAAGTGACGGCCTGCATTGCAGCCGCGGGCGCTCTCGCCAGCTGCATGAACGTCCCGGTACAGCCCGGTGAGTAGGAGTAGGAGCGATCTGCCTCGTCTCCCCCACGGCTGCCCCCGAGTGCAGCACTGGATTGTCCGACCTGGGAGGTCCTCCGAGCCCTCGCCTTCAGGCCCTAGAGTCTTGCACTTACCTGGTGCAAAATCCGGGGAGGAACGTGGAGCAGGAGATCCCGGAGTCAGTTTTCATGTTCCTCCAGGCCCTCGGGGCTCGGCCTTCGCCCACACAGATCTGGCTCCCTTTGACCTGACCTTTCCACTGCTTCCAGGTTTGTCTGTTCTCCTCCAGCCCCATCCGCAGTGCCATGCGCCGGGGCCTCGCCTCCCTCATGTTCTGGGGTAAGGGACGCCGGTCCTGCTTTCCTGCTTACCGCAGCACGTGCCAGCGCCGCACACCCTCCAGCCTCGCAGCTCTGGCCACAGTCATCTCCTTGGGCGAGCAGTCGGTGGCATTCCGCTCCCGGGAACCCTGACTTCCGGCTTGCGGGCTGACCTTCTCGGTGGCCCAGGGCTGATGCCCAGGAGAGCTGGCTCCAGGCTAGCACAGTGAGGGTCCACGGTTAGAACATACAAATGGCCACACGGGGTCAGGCACGTGGCCCCTCTAGCCCAGCATCCCGTCTCCTGCCAGTGGCTGGTGTTAGTGCTGGCCGTTAGCTAGGGGAGCTACTTGCAAGAGGTACTGTTTCTCTAGGAGCCATGCTGCAGGTCATCCTGCTAAGGCCCTCAGACAGACCTAACAAGCACCCTCTGGGGTCGCCTGTTGCTGTCTTCCCAGCTGTGGAACAGGTCGGGATCACAAGGCGAGCCCCACTCACGAAGAAAGGACTCCTCCAGGCCATAGAATCAGCCAGCCCGCTCTCAGTCTATACAGGTTGAACCTCTCTAATCCAGCACCCTCGGGACCTGACCAGTTCCAAACGAGAGAATTTTCTGGACCCCCAAAGGTGAATATTGTGTAGCAGCATCACCAGCACTGCCCCTGCTTGCTGGGCTCTGAGAAGACATTCAGGGGTAAATTAGAGCTAAATACCAGCCCGAACACTGAGAGCCAGGACAGGGGCGGTAAACAAACTGTATGGGACCATGGGAAAGTTGGCCACACCTATGAAAAGCGGACACCGGGCTAACTACCATCATTCCAGACAACGGCTGTTTCTGGACGAGAGTGGTCTGGAATTTGAGAGGTTCAAACTGTATTAGGAGAAAGCATTGCTAGAGCAAGCTCAGGTTAAACTTAGGCAGCCTTTTCCCTACACTCTGGAAACAGTGCGCAGCCAGGAGCTAGCCATATGCTGGCTGCTTCCCTGCTCTTATGAAGAATCATAGAATCATAGAATAATAGGACTGGAAGGGACCTCGAGAGGTCATCGAGTCCAGCCCCCCGCCCTCAAGGCAGGATCAAGCTCCGTCTACACCATCCCTGACAGATGTCTATCTAACCTGTTCTTAAATATCTCCAGAGAGGGAGATTCCACCACCTCCCTTGGCAATTTATTCCAATATTTGACCACCCTGACAGTTAGGAATTTTTTCCTAATGTCCAATCTAAACCTCCCCTGCTGCACTTTAAGCCCATTACTCCTTGTCCTGTCCTCAGAAACCAAGAGGAACAAATTTTCTCCTTCCTCCTTGTGACACCCTTTTAGATATTTGAAAACCGCTATCATGTCCCCCCTTAATCTTCTTTTTTCCAAACTAAACAAGCCCAGTTCATGAAGCCTGGCTTCATAGGTCATGTTCTCTAGACCTTTAATCATTCTTGTCGCTCTTCTCTGTACCCTTTCCAATTTCTCCACATCTTTCTTGAAATGTGGCGCCCAGAACTGGACACAGTACTCCAGCTGAGGCCTAACTAGTGCAGAATAGAGCGGCAGAATGACTTCACGAGTTTTGCTTACAACACACCTGTTGATACAACCTAGAATCATATTTGCTTTTTTTGCAACAGCATCACACTGTTGACTCATATTCAACTTGTGGTCCACTATGACCCCTAGATCCCTTTCCGCCATGCTCCTTCCTAGACAGTCGCTTCCCATCTTGTATGTATGGAACTGATTGTTCCTTCCTAAGTGGAGCACTTTGCATTTCTCTTTATTAAACCTCATCCTGTTTACCTCTGACCATTTCTCTAACTTGCTAAGGTCATTTTGAATTATGTCCCTATCCTCCAAAGAAGTCGCAACCCCACCCAGTTTGGTATCATCTGCAAACTTAATAAGAGTACTCTCTATCCCAATATCTACATCATTGATGAAGATATTGAACAGTACGGGTCCCAAAACAGACCCTTGAGGAACTCCACTTGTTATCCCTTTCCAGCAGGATTTAGAACCATTAACAACAACTCTCTGACTACGGTTATCCAGCCAATTATGCACCCACCTTATCGTGGCCCTATCTAAGTTATATTTGCCTAGTTTATCAATAAGAATATCATGCGAGACCGTATCAAATGCCTTACTAAAGTCTAGGTATATGACATCCACCGCTTCTCCCTTATCCACAAGGCTCGTTATCTTATCAAAGAAAGCTATCAGATTAGTTTGGCATGACTTGTTCTTCACAAACCCATGCTGGCTATTCCCTATCACTTTATTACCTTCCAAGTGTTTGCATATGATTTCCTTAATTACCTGCTCCATTATCTTCCCTGGGACAGACGTTAAACTGACCGGTCTATAATTTCCTGGGTTGTTCTTATTCCCCTTTTTATAGATGGGCACAATATTTGCCCTTCTCCAGTCTTCTGGAATCTCCCCTGTCTGCCATGATTTTTCAAAGATCATAGCTAAAGGCTCAGATACCTCCTCTATCAGCTCCTTGAGTATCCTGGGATGCATTTCATCAGGACCTGGTGACTTGCTGACATCTAACTTTCCTAAGTGATTTTTAACTTGTTCTTTGTGTATCCTATCTTCTAAACTTACCCTCTCTCTGCTTGTATTCACTACGTTAGGCACACCTCCAGATTTCTCGGTGAAGACCGAAACAAAGAAGTCATTGAGCATCTCCGCCATTTCCAAGTTCCCTGTTACTGCTTCTCCCTCCTTGCTAAGCAGTGGGCCTACCCTGTCCTTGGTCTTCCTCTTGCTTTTAATGTATTTATAAAAGGTCTTCTTGTTTCCCTTTATGCCTGTAGCTAGTTTGATCTCATTTTGTGCCTTTGCCTTTCTAATCTTGCCCCTGCATTCCCGTGTTGCTTGCCTATATTCATCCTTTGTTAGTTGTCCTAGTTTCCATTTTTTATATGACTCCTTTTTTATTTTGAGATCATGCAAGATCTCCTTGTTAAGCCAAGCTGGTCTTTTGCCATATTTTCTATCTTTCCTACACAGCGGAATTGTTTGCTTTTGGGCCCTTAACAACGTCCCTTTGAAATACTTCCAACTCTCCTCAGTTGTTTTTCCCTTCAGTCTTGCTTCCCATGGGACCTTAACTACAAGTTCTCTGAGCTTATCAAAATCTGCCTTCCTGAAATCCATAACCTCAATTGTGCTGGTCTCCCTTCTACCTTTCCTTAAGATCATGAACTCTATTATTTCGTGATCACTGTCCCCTATACTGTCTTCCACTTTCAAGTTCTCAACTAGTTCCTCCCTATTTGTTAAAACCAAATCCAGAACAGCTTCTCCTCTGGTAGCTTTTTCAACCTTCTGAAACAGAAAGTTGTCTCCAATGCAGTCCAGAAACTTATTGGATAGCCTGTGCCTCGCTGTGTTAGTTTCCCAACATATGTCTGGATAGTTGAAGTCCCCCATCACCACCAAATCTTGGGCTTTGGATAGTTTTGTTAATTGTTTAAAAAAGGCCTCATCCACCTCTTCCACCTGGCTAGGTGGCCTGTAGTAGACTCCTAGCATGATATCACCCTCATTTTTTACCCCTTTTAGCTTAACCCAGAGACTCTCTACACAGCTATCTCCTACGTTCATCTCCACTTCAGTCCAAGTGTGTACATTTTTAATATACAAGGCAAAGAAGCTTGTTATTAACGCAGAGCAGAGGGGCAGACCAGTTGTATTTATAGGAGTCTTGGGGAATTATTTGCTCCTTAGACGAACCCATTGTGGGTCTCATTTCCCGGGTGCAGTGAGACGCTTAATTTGTGCATGTAGGGGCAGGGATGGCGTCCTACACACACTGGCTATTTGCACATGAAGGTGGCCAGCTAGGCATGCACAGTTTTTTAAACTCCAGCGTGGTCCTTATTGGGTTAGTGCCGCAGGGACCGTCCCACTCCTGGTAGGCTGGGAGGAGAGTAGTTTTCCAACAGTGTGCGTCTTTGAGACCTGGCATATCTGTCACGTTGAGGCCTGATGTGCGTCGTTGGGCACAACACCACACGAGCCGCCTCTCCTGATGTCGGCCTTCTCCTCCTTCACGCAAGGTTACCGGAAGCTGCAGGCCATCGCGGAGCAGCTGATCATGTTTGAAACGCTGAAGCAGAACTTTGAGAACAATTTCATCAGCCATATTACAAGCCTCTTTGAACGGCAGGTAGGTTCACTCCCAGCCCTGCTGTGGCAGCTGGTCAATTCTGCAAGCAAGCAACATTCAGGCACTGCAAGTTTGGAGGTACAGTAAGTGCTACTTAAAACTTGGCACAGAAAAGGTTACAAGAAAACCTTGCCCTACCCTGCCCCTGTTTAGACACACCTCAGCAAACTGACTCTGGGGTGACTCTTTTACAGCGGAGGGGGGTGTTGCACACATTTGCCTGTTTGGAGAACGACCCTCCCACACTGCTGTCTTTGGCCGCAGCCAAATGCAAAAAAGGTTTAACCCTGGACAACATTTATTCTAAAGAAGTGGGTTTTTTCCTGAGTTCCTATAGACATGAGAAATGTGGGTCCCACTTGGCCTGTAGGACTCTACGTCCTCTGGAAACACATGACATGATCACATCACAAGAGCTGCGGTCCAGGGCGTGCACAGGAATTTAAATTTGACCCCTTTTGGAGGGGTAGATTCTGTGCCCGCCCATCCCATCCCCCGTTCCCAAGGCACTTGCTGCCCCTCCCCCCACTGCCCTGGGCTCACTCTTCCCTGCCTCTGTGGCCCTGGGGAGTTGGGGGGCGGGGGGATGCCCCTCCTTGCATGTGCCCCTGGTTGCAGCAATTGAGAAAGGAAAGGATATTAATGTCAGTTTGATTGTCATTTCATTGTTGTCTCTCATGCCTCGTGCCTTCATTTGACGTGTGTGACTGCTGCTAAGAAGGGAAAAAACAAGCGGACGTCTCCTGTTCAGGCGGGGGCCGGGCCGATGGGAGAGGAGAATAGCACATTTCTCACCTCCTTTATACGTGAGAGGGGAAGCAAAGCCCCAAAGTCCTTCAAATCCACCTTTACACCAGCGGTTCTCCAGCTGTGGGCCAGGACCCCCGTGTGGGCCGTGATTCCATTTTCATGGGTCGCCAGGACTGGCTTAGACTTGCTGGGATCCAGGGTCAAAGCCAAGCCAAGCCCCATTTCCCAGACCGAGTCAGAGGGCTCCAGCCTCGGGTGGCATGGCTCTGGGTATAGCCCCCTGCGTGGGCCTGAAACTCTTGGGCTTTGGCCCTGGCCTCACCCATCACCTCCCGCCTCAGCTTTTGGCTTTGTCCATCTGCTTGGGACTCAAACCCCATTCTTACGAGCACAGCGATCTGGCCCCTCCTCGTGCCCACTGAAAGACCAAACAATCCTTGCTGCTTCCTTCCTGAGCAGCGTTTGTCGGGAGCAGCCCTGCATCCCGAGTCTGGTCTCACGCCGCCGTGTCCATCCCGAGCGGAGAATCCATCCGGCTTGTGGTTGGCCTGCAGAGAGAGCATTCTAAGTACCCTCCTGCGGCGCCTCTCGATTGTTCCAAAGCACTCTCCCCTGTTCAAGAGTCTGATGTGTCCGGCGTACTCCACGTTTCACCTCTCTTGCAAACCATTTGCTTACACAAATCCAACATAAAAAGACAGAAATGTCCCAGCGCTCTTACTGACAGACTGCTGGCAGGCTCCTTTTACCATATCGTTACACAATAAATCCACTGGGACCTAATACTGTACTTACATTGCTGTGCACGGTGTAGAGAGCGGTATCAGCAAGTCAGCGGTGTGAAATTTTAGTTTGTACTGACTTCGCTAGCGCTGTTCATGTAGCCTGTTGTAAAATCAGGCAAATCTCTACATGGGTTGCTGTACCCCTAGAAGATCCCTGTGCACCCCAGGGATACATGTACCCCCAGCTGGGGGAATGGACATACGGGAAACTGCTCACCTGGAGGCTTTCCTCTCTGCTCCCATTGGCTGGAATCATGGCCAAGGGGAGCAGCAGGGGGCGGAGCCTGGGAGCAGCAGGAAGCACAGGCCAAGTAAGTGCCACTCGTCCCCCTTCCCCATATTCCCCTCACACATCCCTCCCACCAAGACCCGCCCACAGCCCTACCCTGCTCTTGCACTCTCCCTCCTTGCTAGACCCCACCCCCAGCCCATTCCTGCACCCAACCTCCTGGCCAGACCACTGCACCCCCAGCCTGCTCCTGCACCCTACCTCCAGGCCAGATCCCCACACCCCGAGTCTGCTCCTGCACTCTAGCTCTAGGCCAGACCCTGCACCCGCACCCCACCACACACACTCATTTTGTCATCGTGGGGGTTGGCTGGTGCTCCGCGGAGAGGTCTGCATTGAGTGGGGTGGGCCAGTGGCCAAAAAGTTTGAGAACCGCTGGTGTAGACACATGGCCAGAGCAGGTTTTAACATCACTCTTCCAAGTTGCTACTGGCGTCTCAAACGTCGTTAGAACCGGGCCTGCCCAAGCCAGCCAGAAGAGATCCATCTGCTTCGTAAGCACGTGAACTATTGCACTGAGCTCTGCTTTGCTTTTGCTTCTGTTTCAGGGAAGTGGCCAATCCCTGGCCCAAATGCAGCAGCTCAGCAAGCTGATTTCACCCACCCATGGGCCCTACCACGACGACCTGCTCCCTTATGCTCCCCTCATGGCCTGGCTGAGGAAAGCCAACCCGATCCTGTTCCATGACCTCCCAAAGGTACGGCCACTCCTCCAAAGTGCCCCGGGCCACATCAGCACTGGGGGCTTAACGAGAGGAATAACAGATTAGTTATTAAGCTGGATGTTTTTAATTGGGATGGATCCTTTGAGACACCAGCCCGGAGGGAGTCAGTTCAGCCTAACGGGGATTGGTAATGGCTCTTTAATAGAGACAGTATTTTATAAGCACTTAAAGCAGGTGTTTGTGTGACGTAGTGGGGATACCTTGCTAGGGCTGTGGCGACCTCTGCTGTCTGTGACAGGAGTCATTATGCAAAGGGGGCTCCAAACCTGTCTGACCAGCTACCCCCCATGGGGAGAAACAAAGGAAGGTGGATGCCGCCCCTGGCTGGGGGGCAGGGCTGGAGGAGAGTTAGTTAGTTTTCTGTCTGGGAGAATGGAGGAAGCAGCCTCAGCAACAGGCTGGGGGGTTTAGAAGCTGGACCCCCCACCCCATATCAAGGGGGCTGAGGCATCCTAGGCCTGCCCTGTAACCTGGTGACATCTGTGCTGTGCTGTATTCTGGAAAGGCAATAAACTCCCTCTGTTCTACTGGCTGGTGGAGTCTGTTCGTGCCCTTTCAGGGGTGCAGGAGGCGGGAGACCCCAACGCGCCGTCACAGTTTGACAGTAGCAAGTGGCGTTAAATGAGTGTGACATTCTAAGCTGTGGCCTTTTTAGGGTAGATGTGTCCATACAGAGATGAAATGAGAAAGGAAGCGAGAAAATATCACTTACCTTGAGCACCGTACTGATGTGCAGGCCTTCGGGCTCTGCTTCGCAGCTAGGCCCTGTTTTCTGCACGAGGGCGCTTCTCAGGGAAAGTCATCGTTCTCTGATTTCCCCAGCCGAGATCAGAGCCCCATGAGGCCAGGCTGTGGACACGTCGTAACAGTCAGTCACTGCGGAGTGGCGCTCACAGCCTAAGTAGACAAGCAAAAGTAGGGTTAGTGAGCCCCGTTTTACAGTGATCTGCACAGGCCCCTATCTTAGAGCCAGATCAAATCCCCAGGCCTGCAACACAACCCCCATCAAAGGGGGGTAAAAGAACGCCACACGGGGTTGATCCCTGAGAGTGCCAGACAAGTAATGGCCCCCTCAGCAATGATCCTCTACACTTTTTCATCCATGTGTGGAATAAATGTTGTTCCATGCACTGAGGTATGTGTGAATGTGCACCACTGGTCAAAACACATGCTGCTGGCTGTGGACACTGGACGCCCTGCTGATCAGCGGGGCAGCATTTAAATCTCTCCTGAACGGCGGCACAAGCGCCCAGCTTACAGGGAACCCTGCCCCTCTGTGTTCAGTGAGGGCCAGTACTTTAGCTTCACATCGGCTCAGCCCCTCCTACCATGCTGGGCATTGCTTCATTGCTCAGACTAAGGGAGCAGTTCCCTGCAGCCCCCTCTGGCTCCCCATCACAGTACAGGGCGACTCTGAGCCTGCTTCGCCTGGGAACGCCCGCGGTGCCCTCTGAAGGCAGGTGTCCCTGGGGTGACAATCTGACTGTGGCAGTGTTCTGCTTGCTGAAAACAAGGATGCCAGCAGCTGTGTTGGGAGCAGAGTTCACCCCCATGCAAAGGGGCAGCGTGTGCTTGCTGCAGAGTAGTCCAGGTGCCTGAGTCTTCACCATTCAGCCACCCTGCTCCCTGTAGCCAGCGAACGGCACAACTTTAGAACGGGCGTCAGTGCTGCACAGCCGGGTCCTTCCCTTCTCAGCTCTCCCCACGGCCCCGAGCGCGACATATTTCACTAGGCGTTGGAGCAGCTAAGCCAGGGCTGCGGACAGGCTGGTGGTGGCTGGGATGGGGAGTGGCTCAGACTGGCATTTCCCTCCTTCCTTCCCCTCCCAGGTCTATGCCTGGAATCTGAGCCGGCTCTACGAGAGGGAAATCAAAGCCTTTTTCGAGCTGGCCAGGCTGCTGCTGCAGGGCAGAACCAAGGAGGGTAAGTGGCGCGGCTCTGCGGGACAGGGGTGGATTTGTTAACCGAGAGCACGGAGGAGTTTTCCCCTTTCTGCCTCCTGGACTATCGGTTCCTTGGGTGGGTTTGCCCCTTTCGTCTGCGGGCCAAGTGCTCAGTGGATGCAGACTGACGAAGCTCCCTTGTCTGTAGAGGAATATGCTGATTCACACCAGGTGGGCTTTGTATGGCTGTTTGCTGCAGGTTTATTCAGCACTGTTTGTTTGCTTCTGAGCAAGGGGAGCTTTGCGGCTTCCCCTGTAGGAATTAAGGGAGGCATTTCCACAGGCATCAAGAGAGCCAGAAATGAAGTTATGCACATGCTATGTATTTACGGCATCAAGCAAAGGTGAAAGGAAGCCAGTGCACCTGGGTGTGGCGCACCGGTGAGACACTGGCCGGCTTTGCATTTAGCAGCATGTTTGCTGTGGCTCAGCTCCCTGAAACCACCAGCCCCTGAGAACGCAGGTGCCAGCTCCCAGGACTTTGCAGGCCTTGCATTGTCTGTACCGGTTGGCCCACACCAGGCCCCCGTCCTCCGAGTGTTCCCTGCAGCGTCCTGCATCTCAATCCCTGATCCCTAAGACTTACCAGGTTGGCTGTTCCCAAAAGAACAGTCACCACCAGCTTGTCAGTTTCAACTGGGGACCAGTGATTTGCTGGCTACCACAGCACCTGACTGTACCGATAGTGAGAAGGAAGGCTAGTGGAAGTGAGTAGCTGCACATAAAACACAATTATAACCGCACTTTCCAGAGACTAAAGTGAACTAGCAGGTTAACCTCCTGTCTAAAGGAGTTTTCTCTCACCCCACATGCTCATAACCCCAGGGAGACCCCACTTCCTTGAATGGAAAAGCTTTCCTTCCCCAGTGAGAGGGGCCAGGGTCGCTTCTTTGTCTTCTAGAAATCCCCCCAGAATTCCTTGTCTTTGCCTATGGACGGGTTAATCTGCCCTCCATGGCTTGTGTGTTCCTGGGTCCTCTCCTGCTGATTTCACAACCATTCCTCAACCTGTGATTTCGAATCCATTGTGTTAAATTAAGCGCTGCAAGTTACGGCCCTGACCGAGAGAGGACATTCCGTGCCTCCTGTCTGCAGGAACAGGTCTCAGGCATATCGGGTGACCTGCTCTTAAATTACACTCTTGAGAACATAATTTTCTGGAATGGACACGTAGCTCCTGAAAGAGCGTCGGTCCCTGCTTTTCACAGTGGCAGTGATGGCTGGGGAGACGCCAGCTTGCAACTGAGATCTCACATGATGCTCTTTGGTGAGCCAGAATGGACATACCAGAATCAGGATCTTCCTAACCCATCTTCACCCAACCCACTGGTGCTTGGTCCTGCCATGAGTGCAGGGGACTGGACTTGATGCCCTCTCAATGAACAGAACCACTTGCCCATGCATCTCTAAGCAGAGAGAGGACAGAGGTGTATAAAATAATGTACTTTCTTCATGCAATTCGATACTCCTATTTACCCTCTCTTGTAGTACCAGAGCAAGGTGACCTCAATACAATGAAAAGGCATTTAGAAATCAAAGCAGGAAGTCAGTTTCAGACAGAATGCCGTTATCGGTGGAACTCCTTGCCACAAGACATTATGGAGGCCAAGAAGTCAGCAGGACTCAAGAAAGGCAGTGCTGTTTATATGCAATCTCTGCAGCTACAGTAGGAAGAATAAACATTCGTAAGGGATTATATCAGAGCTGCTCCTTCCTGGGGTGCCCTCCTATGGCAGGCGGCATCATGAGTAGTGTGCCTGCCTCAGTTTTCCCTTCAGTCACCCACAAAGGAATATAGTCTGTCAGTGTTCAATGCAGAGACCGCCCCTAGGCGTAATTCACATGTGTACAGGAACCTTGCGATAAAACCATTCTCCTCGACCCCCAAAACACAACATTTACCAGCCAAGTTGCTTCTTTCCTGTGACTCTGCTCCCACAATCAGATCAGGGCCCCTGAAAGATGCTCCTGCCAGTGTTCCACTCCCCAGGATGCTGTGCCGGACAGTCCTGTTCCTACTCGGGGAACGGTCTTCCAGAGTTCACCTTATTTCTGGGCTCAGCTTCCCACAGCCCTCCACCCCGGCCTCTTCCCTCCGAACGGGGTGCATGACAGGAGAAGGGATTCTCCTCCGCCCCTGGGCGTACATGATTGTATGTCTGTCCACCAGGAAGGTTTCTCACCTTGCTCTGAAGCAGCTGGTCCTGGCTGTTGGATTAGTTATGCCGGTGGTTTGATCTGGTACGATTGATTTTGTGATCCCCACTGGGCTCCGTCCGAGGGAAACAGGAAATACCGGACATTTCACATGTCTGGTATTTTCTGTTTTTTTTACCGGACGGGGGAGCTGAATAACGGACAGTCCAGGCGAAAACCAGACACCTAGCAACACTACACATTGAGGCATGGATCAAAGGCTTTACCCAGGCTCCGCCTGCTCTGGGAATGGGTTGGACACACATATTATACAAACCCATATACAAACGGAACCTGTATATTCCATAGGTGCCTCGCCTCCTGCCGGATAGCTGGGCTGCGGCAGAGTGCTTGGGATGCCCGTTTTCTGGCATTCACCCCGGTCTATGTATAGGGTTTCCAGATGGTTGGAACAAAAATACCGAACACTCCTACCCCCAAAAAAAACACCGGGAAAAATTATATTGAATGGGAAAAAAAAGGGGGAGGGAGACCAAAGTCATTGAGTGCAAAAAAAAAAAAAAAAAAAAAAAAAAGGACTCCTAGGACTTATTCAGCCAAAAAAAAAAAAAAAAAATTAAAATAAAACAGCATTAAAACAGCATGTCCCCTTTAAGAGTGAGTGCAGGGATAGGAACAGCGGAGAAGTTGAGCACTAAGACCCAGGGGAAGCATTGCTTCCCCTAGGTCTTTTGGCCTGCAGCCATGGGGAACCAGGTAAGCATGGGGGCTGGGGTCAGGGAGCTAGGAGGGGTTTCGGGTGGGAGGAGCGGGGCAGGCCAGGCACTGAGTGTTTGTAGGGTTGCCAGGTGTCCAGCATTTTCGCCTCCTGGTCGGGGAAAAATTCAGAAAATACCCAACATCTTAGGTGTCCGGTATTCTCTGAATGTTTGTTATCGGACTGTCTGGGTGAATACCGGACACCTGGCAACCCTACCTGTGTATGCCTGGGAGAGAGGCTGTCGTAATACCCCGTAGTAACCAATACAGTAGCACAAAACAACCAGCACAGCAACCAATGGGCAATTCTGCCCGTGGCAGGAGCCCATTCCGTTCCTACATGGAACTGTGTTTCCCAGAATCTAATGTCATTCCTCTCCTCGGGCAAATCAACCCCTCTGTTTTATCCCAGTCAATGGCTGCATGGAGCTGGTCACATACGCCCCGAGGCCTCCTGCTTTGGATGGCGAATGGAAAAACATCAGAGCCTGTTAGCCCCAGGCTGTCAGCAAAGTCGCTGTGGCATCCCGTGTACGAGCCAGCCCCCGGTGCGCCATTGCCTGGAGTCACTGTGCATCCGAACGCTCCTGGGCCACATTTCAATCCTCCCTCGTTTGCATTCCCGTCGCACGCAAAGGCCTCCCAGCGAAAGCAAGGCCTGGCCGTGGGAGTGGTGTAGCGCCATGGAAGAGACGGGCCTGGCTGCGGGAGCGGTGTAGCACCATGGAAGAGACGGGCCTGGCTGCGGGAGCGGTGTAGCGCCATGGAAGAGACGGGCCTGGCTGCGGGAGCGGTGTAGCGCCATGGAAGGGACGGGCCTGGCTGCGGGAGCGGTGTAGCGCCATGGAAGAGACAGGCCTGGCTGCGGGAGCGGAGTAGCGCCATGGAAGGGACGGGCCTGGCTGCGGGAGTGGTGTAGCGCCATGGAAGAGACGGGCCTGGCTGCGGGAGAGGTGTAGCGCCATGGAAGAGACGGGCCTGGCTGCGGGAGTGGTGTAGCGCCATGGAAGAGACAGGCCTGGCTGCGGGAGTGGTGTAGCTCCATGGAAGAGACAGGCCTGGCTGCGGGAGTGGTGTAGCGCCATGGAAGAGACAGGCCTGGCTGCGGGAGAGGTGTAGCGCCATGGAAGAGACGGGCCTGGCTGCGGGAGTGGTGTAGCGCCATGGAAGAGACAGGCCTGGCCCTAACGGCTGTGGAAGAAGAGTGGACTCGCCTCTGGCAGGTGCCCTCGTGGCGGGGCTGCCCTCAACGAGCAACCCCACAGAGGGTCGCTCCAGCCCGGTGGGCGTCTGCCTCCGCTTGAGTCTCCACCCTCTCGCCATGTCACTTACAAGTCACGAGCGGCCAGCACAAAGTCATCCGCCTGTGGCCAGCCTGCCCGCCTGGGCTCCTCTGCCACCCCACCCTTCTGGGAACCCCCAGGCTCAAGCTTCCAGTCCCTCTGGGTGCTGGACACTTCCCGCTCCTCTCCGGGAGCACGGACCCACAGCACTGCCTCCCCGGAGCCTTGCCTCTGTTTGGGGCCCACCGCAGAACGGGCTCCCTCCACAGCTTCCCCCGGCGCCCTTTCTAGCCAAGGGGACCCTAGACCCCATCTCCTCGGCGTCTCCTGCCGTCGCCGGGGCAGGCTCTGGGCGGGCAGCACTTGCCTTAGGCGGCTCTTGGAAGCGACTGGCATGTCCGGGTGCGAAGCGAAGGGGCCAGACAGCTCTCTGCATGGCCTATGCCCACAAGTGCCACCCTCGCCACTCCCATTGGCTGCAGCTCCCAGCCAATGGGGGCTGCCCAGAGCCAGCTGGCGGAGCGGGGACAGTGTATGGAGCCTCTTCAGCTGCCCCGCGCCTAGGAGCCGGACACGCCAGCCACTGCTGGGGCTGCTCAGAGCCAGGGCAGGCGAGGACCTTCCGTAGCCCCTCTGGGCTGTCGATCACACTGTTAGCGGCCTGCTCAGAGGGGCTGACTAGAGCCACCGGGGATCCTAGTTGACCAGGCATTGTCGGAAACTTCCTCTCACCAAGATTGCGCAGCTGCGATTCTGCCGCCCGCCCGCCCGCCCGGGAGAGCTGGGCTTTGCTTTGGCTCACTGAGTCGCACTGTCCATCCCGAGGCGTCGAGAGGGAGAGAGGACTCGCCGCCTACGTACGCGGATGGGCAGCTGCCCGTTTCCTCTCGCAAGGCAGGAGTCCTGCTAAGGAGGGATGAACATTCTGGTGGATCCGGCCCCCAACGCTCGGGGCTCCCCCCCAGCACTGGGGAGCCCACCTTGGTGCCCCAGCCCCCTGCCACGACCCCGTGGGGCTGGAGCATCCAAACGCTACTAGCCTGACCCCCTTAGGCTCTGGTGTGTGAGGGGAATGTGGGGAGCATCTTTCTTCTTCTCAGTTGGGGGCCACCTCAGTGAGGGTTGTTTTGGGGGAGGGGTTTGGGGGTTTTTTTTGCTTCTCACTTGTGCGTGGCCCTGACCCAAAAGAGGTTCCCTGCCCCTGAATTAGCCGGACCCGTACAGAAGGCAGAGAGAGCACCATTTCCATTGAGCATGGTAACCGAGGGCTCCCCACAAGTGAGTTTACTGCCGGGGGGGGGGCGGGGAACAGAAAGCAAAGCTTGTCTTTGCCCGCAGCTCGGCAGCTATTAAAAACAGAGAGATGTGGGGGGGAGGGGAGTTCGCTTTATTGTTTAAGAAGCCCTTTAGGGATCGAGTCTCATTAAAAATAAGAGCTGCATCCATTAGGAGTTACGGCAGGGCTGTGCGATCCGGCTTTGGGAAATGGCGCCGGTGATTTCCTTCTCGTGGGTCACCCGTCGTTTGTCAATGGCTGTGCACATGTAATGACTGGCTAGGAATTAAAATAATGGCAGGACACAGTCTCAGGGAAACGGACTGTGGTCACAGCGGAGTCTCTGATGGCTTTGTCCCTGGCATGGGGCCTCAGCGAATCACCCGCCGTGTGTCACTCACCTGGAGGCAAGGTGACCTCACCGCTGCTGTGGCCCTGGCCGGGGAATCTGGATTCTGTCCCACCTTTGGTGTGAACATGGGCAGGGGAGTGCCGGTGGCTGCCGGCTGAGCTGAGCAAGGGCGCACCCAGGGTAGGAATAATTGCTCTGGCGCAGCACAGGGCTGTCCAAGCTCTCCTGCCTCCAGGCCCATATTCCCAAGGCCCCGGCGGCACAGGGACATTGGAAAAAAGGTGTGATCACGACGGCAGGGAGACCTGGCAACCCATCCACTGCAGGGCTCGCAGCCTGCTGCCTCCACCTGCCTCTGAAGGGGGCCCGTCGCCTTCCCCCCTCTCCTTCGCTCTCCACATGGATTTACCAGGGCGCCTCGGAAAGGCTGCAGCAGCAAAGGGAAGCTAATTCATGTGTCATCAAAGCTCTGCTCCCATAACATTCCTTACAGAGCTCAGAAGCCACTCGCAGCATCTGTATCTCTACTTGACTCACCAGCCCTTGGCGCAGGAAACCAGGAATATCCTGCCTCAAACAGGGCGGCTGAGAGACTTTGCCAGGCCTTGGGCAAAGTGGGGGTGCAGGTCCTCAGGCAGAAGTAGGGGAAGGGGGCTCGCCTCCCCCAAGCAGCCCTTCAGCATGGCTCAGCGCAAGCTGTCCAGAGCTCTGGAGGCGATGTAAAGGTCCTGGGACTCCTGTTTCCACTGTAGATTATAGGAGTCAGGCTCTTTGAAATCACCCAGCCCCGGGAAAACCGCAGTCTTTCCCCCCACGCCGACAGGCCTGGCCTCAAAGAGTGGCCGACGATAATGGAAACGAAAAGAGAAGTCGCCCAACCCCATCGCTAGGGCCAGTCAGAAGAATTCGGGCGACACGTATTTGCTGCAGTGCAGCAGAACCGATCTTGTGCAGAAAGGTCGATTTTGAGGAAGTTCTGATGAACTCCAGGTCTGGCTCCTTGGCAGCGCAGCCCATGGGAGTTGGAAGCCTGGGGAAACTCCACCACAAGGTTGGTGACTTCTCCGTGGCACGAGATCCCAGGGTTTCCAGGGTCTGCAGCTCTGGGGCTGAAATTTAGGCTTCTGACCACAGGTGAAGAGTGGCCGACAATAATGGAAACGAAAAGAGAAGTCGCGGAAAAGGAGGGAGAACCCTTCAACTTTTTACTCCCTTGTTTACATCCCATGGCAGTAAGATTTGTGCATTCTCACTCCGGGTCCCCCTGACGTTTTTAGCATGGCTGTCCCACAGACTACACCTGGTTCAATTCAACTGGTGCCCAGCTCCTCCCATCACTTGTGCCTGGGTGGCCGAGTGAGTGGTTGGGAAGGGTTAGGTGATCGTCTCTGTGGTTGAAAACGCTGATCATCCATAGCGACTGCGCCCACAGCACGGAGAGGAGAGAAGTACAGAGACGCGGGTAAATACAAAAGCCGGCAGGTCTGTGTGTTCCAGGTCTGCAGGACGGTTTAGACAAGCAGGTGGCCTGCGGGAGCAGACAGCCCCCTGCGCTCTGTCGGGCAGACAGTGGTGCAAGGGAAGAGGACGAAGTGGACAGAGGAAATGTTGTCAAAGTAAGCACTGCGCGTTAATAGGAGAAGAGGGGACTTGTGGTTTAGAACGGTGGCTACGGAACACACAGAAATCCAACACCCGTCCCTCTCTGCTTTTCAGTCCATGCTTAAACGGGGCGGGGTGGGGGGGTTGTTGTTTAGGAAGGATTTGAGTGAACGCAGAGAACGAGGCAACTTGCTGCTTCTCCAACCCTAGCTCAGTGTTTGTGGCACCCACAAGTAGATCCCAGGAGGGGGTTTCCCAGCCGAGCTGCGTGGAAGGGTGGAGTCTGAGACCCGAGCTGAACTTCTGCATGGCAGACACGTCCGGGGGCATCCCAGAGAAGCGTTATCGAGACACCTCCCCCTCGCTATCAGAGCACGCCAGGGGTGTGGCCTTTTAGACGGGGCCAAGGGCATGAACAGAGTCACCACAGCACAGAGCAGGGCCAACATTTTCAGATGAAAAGTGCAGATTTGATGGCACCAAAACACTTTGTCAGTTTCGAGCTGGTTTCACCCGACTGGTCATCAGAAGAAAAACACTTAATTTTTGTTAAAAATGTTTCATTTAGACAGTTTCAGAACAAAACGTTACAAAGTTTTGGTTCCAAAGGACGTTTTAAAATGGCCTTTCATTTCATTTTTACTAAAAAATTCTTTTTAAAAATGGAAACATTTTGGTCAACACCATTCTTTCCCAATTTACCAAAAATTCAGGGGAAAAAATTATTTTCAGTTCAACCTAAAACAATGTTTTATCGTTTTTGGAGAATTGCCAATAAACCGGAAAACAAAAACCCCCAAACATTATTCATCCAGCTCTGTGAGAAGGACGATCCCAGAGTGGAGATGGAAAGGGGGGGCCAGCCCTTCCGGATCTGTTATACGGGTGCACGGCGAATTCTCTGCTCTCTCAGCCTCCAGCCCTTTGCCTGGGTGGGTTTTTTTCCCCCTGAATCTCCTCCTTTGCCTGCAGCCGCCCACAGTATTATGTGTTCCATGCTGCTGAGCACTCGCCCCGTTTACAGATCCAACCGGGTAAAATTTGCTCCAGATTAAGAGACTGTGTCTGGCCGATCTGGGAGCGCCAATGCAGCGTGGTAATTGGCACTTCTAAATGCGTCTGATGTTTCCTGGTGGGAGACACCTTGACGCTGCAGGGGCAGGAGGGAAGACTGAGGCTTGCTAGGCGGGAGCCAGGATTGAACCGTGTGTCCGATTGTTTCTACGCAGCTGCTGGAGCAGGTGTTGAGGGAGCTGCCACCCCTGTGCGTGGCGGAGCAGAGGTTCATTGAGAAATTCTTCATGCTGAGCCAGGATGCCGCAGACCAAGAGGTGCTGGGGGTAAGCCAACCACTGATCCTGCCGAAAGAGAGTTACCCCTTTGGGAGCAAAGAGCTGAAATTAACTCAGTGCTTAAGTCTCCTAAAGCAATTTCTTATCTACCTTTGCGTCTCTGACCGCAGCCCTAAGCTTGTGCACGGGGCGGCGCCAGGCATCACTACTTGTGCTGTGTGGACACACAAAGCTTATCTACCCTCGGGAGGAGGAGGGAAGGCTCTCGAGATGAGCTGTCTTCTCCCCGTTCTCTTTCAGCCACCCGCCGCAAGCAAGCGAGGAGCAGACGCAGCCTTTCCCGAGACGTCTCCTTGGCCCAAGACGAAGCCCCCGTACGTGGATGAGAAGTAATTTGTCATGCCTGGAATCCCGGGGAGTGTCCGGCTAAGGAGCTGGCTGAACCCGGCCAGGGTTTTGGTTATTCCTCACCTCTCTGCCCTTTATCAGGGGACAAACTCCGACAGGCCATGTGAGCAGCAGCTGACAAGGGTCTCCTGGCCCACGCTAAGCTGATGGAGGGGATGGTCTGATGAGATTGCCTCCAATGGCATATGGCCCATCCACTGCTGCTATTAGCAATTGTTCCCAATAGCAGCTGATGGAGCACTCGGGGTACGTCTAGACTACATGGCTCCGTCGACGGAGCCATGTAGATTTGTTTGTTCGGCAAAGGGAAAAGAAGCCGTGATTTAAATAATCGCGGCTTCATTTAAATTTACATGGCTGCCGCGCTGAGCCAACAAACAGCTGATCAGCTGTTTGTCGGCTCAGCGCGCTAGTCTGGATGCTCCCGCGCCGACCTGAAAGCCCTTTATCGACCTCCCCGTTATGCCTGGTAGGATGAAGGTTACCGGGAAGGTCGATAAAGGGCTTTCAGGTCGGCGCGGGAGCATCCAGACTAGCGCGCTGAGCCGACAAACAGCTGATCAGCTGTTTGTCGGCTCAGCGCGGCAGCCATGTAAATTTAAATTAAGCCGTGATGATTTAAATCACGGCTTCATTTCCCTCTGCTGATCAGCCTCATCTACATGGCTCCGTCAACGGAGCCATGTAGTTTAGACACACCCAATGTGGACACGGCTCTGGGAATTCTTTCCCCAGGTCTGGCTGGTGGGTCTCACCCACATGCTCAGAGTCTAACCGATCACAGTATGTGAGGTCAGGAAGGCATTTTCCCCATGGCCAGAGAGGCAGACTACATAGAGGAAGGGAGCTGGGTAAGATGTGGCTCTCGGTCAGACAGGCCAAAAAACCCCCTTGGCTTGGATCCAGATCACAGTGACGCCGGTGAAACTCAGGAGCCCTGCCCATGGCATGAGTGAGAGAGGGTTAGGGCGAAATTGGGCTCAAATTGCCGTATGTGTCCCATGAACGCTTACCCTGCCAGCATCACCGGACCCAGCACTGACTCAGCAGAGTGGCCGGGCGAAAGGGTTTTTTACCCCTGCCTCTAGTCTGCTCGCGAGGGGCAACCAGCAAAGAAACCGGGGCAAACCCAGAACGGCGAGAATTCCGCCAGTGCTGCAGTCTGGGACGGGCGAGACCGCTAGGGCTGGGACGGAGTCGGGAATTCCAGTGGCGATTCCGGACGCTCGGTGTCACCGATCGGGGTCGGGCTATCGCTGTCACCACATCACTAATACCGGGGGGGAGAGCTGTGTGCATGACTTGCCAACAGCCTGCAACCTTCCGAGTTATTTAGGCTCCTCCCTCCTATGGAAATCCAGGTGAGTTAGGCAGCCGAGGGCTGGGCCTTTGTGGCAATCTGGAGTTCCCCCGCATGTGTCCTTCTGTCCGCGGTCCAGCCCTCTCTGGGGGCCGCTGCCTGAGCAGCTCTCTGACCCAGCCCCCCCCCCCCGTGTGTGACCCTCATTCCAGACGAGACGGGCACCCCAGCCTGCTGCTGGCTGAGATCTTCAGTTCCCTGGAGCCAGAGCTGAGAGGGTTCGTCGACGCCTGCAGTAGAGTCCACCCGTTTAGCTGCCTGCAGGTCCTGGTCACCCTGAACGACCACATGTTTGGGATGCAAGGCTCCGCCGCGGCCTCCTGCCCCTTCCTCCACCTGGTGCTCAGCAACACCCGCCTGCTGGCCAAGAGCAACTTCAACAAGTGCATTGTGAGTGCCCAGCCCCCGGGAGCCCGAGCCGGCATTTGCCCTCCCTGAGAACGGGCCGCGCTGCTGGGCCTGGTCCCGGTTCCAAGCTGGAGTAAAGCCGCCGGGCTCCGCGCAAGCCACGGCCCGCCCAGCCAAGCCAACGCCACTGCGGCTCCGGGCCAAGGGGTTTCAAGCAGCCCACTCCTAAGAGCAGTGGCAGAAACTCCGCACTAGGGACTTTGCTGTCCAGGTCGTTGGCTCCGTCCTAGTGCAGCCCAGCTCTGCCTGGCGGGGCCGGCCGGCCGCCTGGAGCGGGAAGGGTCTCACGCTAGCTGCTCGTGGACAGGTCCCCGTCCCAGAACCAGCCCAGCCGGTACTCGGTCCTGCCCCCACCCAGCCTGAGGGCCGGGTCCACATTCCCAATGCTATTGTCACAGAGCCCCATGCTCCTCTCCGCCCTAGCTGTGTCCCTCAGCGGCAGAGTGCTGGGCCCTGGAGGCAGAGCCTGCCCTGCCGATGCCCCGGTTGTATTTCTTCTGAGGCAAGCGGGCTCCCAGGCTGTCATTCCTGGAGTCACTGGGCACTGAAGTGCTCTCTGAGCGCCCTCCACTCTCCCCGGCAGGGCGACCGTGTCTCTTGAGGCCAGGTCTGAAGAGTGCTGACAAGGCGGGGGAGGTGGGATGGAGCACCAGGGCAGAGTGCAGATGGGGTCCCGGGGGGGGGGGGGCGCTAGTAGGGGCTGCTGGAGGACCCAGGGGCAGGGAACAGGGCTGCGTGAGGGCCCAACGACTAAGGAGAGCCATTAGCACAATTGTGTGGGCAGGCTGGTGAGGGGCTGATACAAAATCCACTGAAGTCGAGAGCAACGCTGACCTCAAGAGACGCGCACTTTGGATTCGGCTCCCGGAGGCTCCCAAGTCAGCACAGAGACCCGTGGGCAGTGCAAGCCCATCCCGTGTGCGCCCTGGGCCGCCGAGCACATGGCGTTAGCCCTCCCTTTCCAATCCGGCTGGCTAAGACACGGCCTTTCAGCCACAAGTCATGGGGCTGGAGGAAGGCAAAACTGAGTGAGGTTTGCCGGCTGAGCCCCACAGGAAGTCAGACCAGACAATCCCATTGGTCCCTTCTGGCCTGAGAACCTGCAGCTGTGTGAATCAGAGCCCGGAAATCCACCCGTGGATCATTCCCGATTCACTGCTGTCAGCGACCAGTGCCGGGGTCAGCTGGCACAGACGGGGCTTACTTGCTGGCTGGCTCTTCGGCGTTCTGCCTGCAAAGCCGGGGCGGGCCAGTCAGAGCACTCTGGTTTATTTGCGTTGCACCCAGGGTGTCCTGTGCAGAGAGATGGAGGAGGCCAAGGTGCCGAGCCGGGCGAAAGGCGGGATCCTGCCCCTCGTCAGCCGCTACGAGGAGTTTGTGAACTTCGCGGAGGAAGCGTTCCGGTGGGCTCAGCGGAGGGGGGAACTGGACAAGGCGCACGCCAAACTGGTGGACAGTGTCTTCGGCAGCAGTGAGTCTGGGGGGCGTGAATCACAACATGCAGCTCCGGAGCAGACGTTCAAATGCCCGGGGCTTTTGGAGCTGGATCCTGGGTCATTTAGACACACAGAGGCCACCAGGAAATTCGGATCCTGATCCAAGTTGGAACTGTGAAATCCTTCCGCCACCCACCCCCTGCCACCACCCAGGTGGAGCGGTCCGGAGAATGCATTGCACGGCTCCAGACACGCCCGAGCTGGCGGAAGTAGAGACTCCGAGTGTCAGGAGGGGCAGAGTCACTGGCATATGCTGTGCGGAGGGAGGTGGCCCCCACAAAGCGGTGACCCAGGGAAAGAGGGTGAGGGTGGCCGTTTACAGCTTGCACTTTGCACTGCCTTGCAAAAGATCCTAATGGGGGACTCAACGCTGGTCTCTTGCTTCCCAGCCTGACAGGGGCTCTGGGAACGCGACCTCCCCACACACATGGCCACAGGGCCCTTGGCAGGCTGGCCAGCGCATTAGCAGCATTCCCTGAGGCAGAGGGCGGAGCCTTCCTTGCATATTAACCTGGATAAGCCATGTCACCAATCAGACCAGTCCCTCCCCCTCCCCCCGGCACCCTCTGCCGTGATTCTAAAGCTACTGAGATTGATTGTTATTTCCTATGATGTGAAACTGCTGTTCCTCTTCGCTGCATTTCTCCTGCGGGTGTTGGAACCAGCCAGCCATCCAGGTGGGCCAGGCTAAGAGCTATAGGCCGGATGCCCAGGCTAAGGCGGCTGACTCAGTCTGTGGACTGGACTGATAGGACTTGCCTCGACCCCCTGGAAGAGCCTTTCGTGTTAGCACACGGTGGGCTTAACTCCCCGTCTTCTCCCCTTGTCTCTCCCTGCCTTCCGGCCCAGCGTGGTCACCACCAGGTCCCTCCAAGCCTCTGTGCTTTGTGCCTTTCTTTTCAGTCAACCGTCTGGCCTCGGCAAACCTGAAGGTCAATACGGACATGGTGATGATGGAAAACTTCCACCACATCCACTGCTTCCTGTGCCAAAAGAAGATCCACTGCTTGGAAAGCAAGCGGAGGGAAGCCAAGCAAAGGTACGGCGAGCACCTGGAGAGATACGTCATCAAGTACCTGGGGCAGCCACTGGAGAAACTCAACGTGAGTAAATCACAAGCCACAGCCTCCTGTCTCTCTTCGTAGCACTCAGCGGTCACCTATGGCCATCCGGCCCGAGCACCCCCCGTCTTTAGTGGATTTCTCCTCACCCCACACCTGGGAGGGCCTTCTCCCGGCTGGGGCTCCAAGATGCAGCAAGGCAAAGTGACTCGCCCCAAGTGGTAGAGCAGCAGCTGGAAACCTGGTCCCCCATGTCCTAGGCAAATGCCCTAACCACTGAACCATTCTGCCTCTCCAGCAGCCATGACACAGGCAGTTCCAGGCTCATCTGAAGCACCATTTTTCTAGCAAAGCCCCGCTAAATCGAAATCAGAGGGTGCCCCGTCGGTACTCCTGCTCCTCACAAGGAGTAAGGGAAGCCGCCGGGAGTCTCCCACTGTAATGACCGCGTGGAAACTCAAATCAAGATGAGTTGACTCCAGCTATGTAATTAATGTAGCTGAAGTTTCAGATCTTGAGTCGACCTTCCCCCCTTTAGCACAGAACTGGCGCAGGGCAGGTGTATCGTAAGACACAGCCCTCCCTGCCCCAAGGAGTTCCTGTCGAAATAGCCTAGATGGGGAAAGGGGAAATTGACACACAAGAGAGGAAATGACTCACTGAAGGTCAAACCGCAGCTCAGGGACAGGGCTCACATAAACCCAGCTCTTCTGACTCCCAGCGTGGTGTCCTATTTCTACTTACTTCTTATGCCATTCAGACCTGCAGGGGAAATCCTAGAACTGGAAGGGACCTCGAAAGATCATTGAGTCCAGTCCCTGCCCACAGGGCAGGACCAAACACTGTCTAGATCAGTGGTTCCCAAACGTTTCGGCATCATGCTCCCTTTTTTAAAACCCTCCCGCCCCACCCCCCTCCTCAAAAATAGCAGCAAAACTTGTTGAGAAGAAAAAAGAAACTGACCAGAGCAGCAAAACTTGATTGCAGGGGACAGGGAGGCTGGGTCACCTCACACCCCACCCCCTTGAATTTCCTCACACACCCCCACTTTCGGAACCCATGGTCTAGATTATCCCTGACAGATGTCTAACCTGCTCTTAAATATCTCCAGAGATGAAGATTCCACAACCTCCATAGGCAATTTATTCCAGTGTTTAACCACCCTAATGGTTAGGAAGTTTTTCCTAATGTCCAACCTAAACCTCCTTGCTGCAATTTAAGCCCATTGCTTCTTGTCCTATCCTCAGAGGTCAAGGAGAATAATTCCCACCCCCCTCTCCCTGTAACACCCTTTTAAATACTTCAAAACCACTATTATGTCCCCTCTCCGTCTTCTCTTTCTAAACTAAAGAAGTCCAGTTCTTTCAGTCTTCCCTCACAGCTCATGTTCTCCTGACCTTTCATCATTCTTGTTGCTCTTCTCTGAGCCTTCTCCAATTTCTCTCTGTCTTTCTTCAAATGTGGTACCCAGAACTGGACACAATAATGTAATTGAGGCCTAACCAGCGCAGGGTAGAGCGGAAGAATGACTTCTCGTGTCTTGCTCACCACACTCCTGTTAATGCAGCCAGAATCATTTGCATTTTTTGCAACAGCGTCACACTGTTGACTCATATTTAGCTTGTGATCCTCTATGATCCCTAGATCCCTTTCTGCAGGACTCCTTCCTAGAGAGTCGCTTCCCATTCTGCGTGTAATGTCCACCACAACAGACAGTCATAAGCTTGGGGTCAAATTTTCAACAGTGGTCTCTAAATTTGGTGCGCGCATCTTTAGATGCCTGGAGGTATGAAAAGTGGGGCACCCGTAAATGAGAAATCAGAGGCCACTTCTGTAAAACGCGAACCTCCCAGAGACTAACACGCACCATGGCTCTGCATCGCCACCCTCTCTCGCTGGGATCGGGGGTAACATCTTCCCTCTTGTATGTGAGCTAGCAGAACTGCTTGTGCGGCTCACCTGAACTGGCTCTGAACCAAAGGGACTGTATCGCTGCTTTCTCTTCCGGCTGCCTGTCTATGGCTGGCTGAGGCTGGGGCCTTCTGGATGGCTGCTCGCACAGAGCTTCCTAACATAATTGCAGGGCTCCCAAGTGATTGATGTGTTAACTGAGCTAAAAGCTTGGCTCCACTCGAGCGGACAGACATATCGTTCCCATAGTTCCTTGCCACTCCACTAACCCCTGGCCGCTGTGATTAATGCTCCCCCACCTGCTCCATGGCCTATAACTTCTAATAAAAGCTGAGCCCAGCTGGACTTAATTGAAATGCCTCTTGATTTGGATTTGCATCTGGTCTTTGCTGTGAAATGCCTCCTGTCCCTGGAAGATCTGCTTAGCACCTGACACCAGCCACAGCTCCAATCAACTTGCTGCCTGTGCTAATTTGTTTTGTCTTGCACTGATGAGTGGAATTTCATTGCTGGTGGCGAGGCAAAGGGACTGCATGTGTGGGGTCTGTTAGCAGTGCTCAGCTCCGGGAGAGGACCCCTGAGCCGGGTCTTTGCTGCCCACGGCTGTTCTCCGGGTAACTTTTCTGTTACGAGCGGCTTAGTTTACGGGACATGGGGTAGAATTTCGAAGAGTGACTAGCTGATTTAGGGACTGAAGTCCCCGTTGCAGTTAAGAGACCTAAGGGCTTACCTCAAGGGTGTCATTTGGGGGGCTTCAGTCCCGCCCCCCCAATCTCGAATTTGGTAGGAAGGGTCTACTCCGCTAGCCCCAGACAGAACTCTGAATTGCAACACAGGCTGACTGTGATGAATTCGAACCCCAGGAGCAAGGGTTTGTTTATAAACAGAGGCAGGGGGATTAAGGTAACAAAAGGTTTGTCAGTCAAGTAAACCAAGAATCAGTCGACGATCCCGAAAGCACGGTCAAGCACGCCGGTCCAGAGACAGGAAACAAAGGGTAGGGATCACTGGTAGGAATGGGAAGTAGTAAATAGTCCATAGGAACCTCCTTGCAGGGCAGAGCATGGCAGGATGAGAGCTAAAAGCATCCTCCCCGGCAGAACTTAGCCACCGAGGCAGAGTCGCTGGCTGTGAAGGAACCGTCCGATCTGCTCTGGCACGGTCTGCGAGAGGGCTGAGAAAAGTCGGTAGAGCCACACAGTGGCACAGCCAGTGCCCGATGAGTCTCCTTTGCCTCCCCAGCATTTCTTCGAGGGGGTGAAAGCTCGCGTGGCCCAGGGGGTGAGAGAGGAGGAGGTGAGTTTCCAGCTGGCGTACAGCAAGCAGGAGCTGCGGAAGGTGATCGAGAAGTACCCCGGCAGGGAGGTGAAGAGAGCTCTCGAAACGCTCTACAGGAAGATTCACAAGCATCTTTCCCCCGAGGAAAACCTCTTGCCAGTGAGTGTGGCTTGGGGGCGAAGCGGCGGCGGCGTCAGGGGATTGGGGGCCGAGTTTGCTGGGCAGCAATGGCAGAAGGAAGGGGACCTCTTGGTGCACCTCTCTGGCCACTGCTCCCTCTGTCCTGTCTCCCTCTTCATGCCCATTGTTCCATCTCCTCATCCCACCCTCACTCCGCCTCCTTCCCCTGTGACCCGTCTCTTCTCCCTGCTTCTCTTAGTATCGTTAGTTACACACGAGGTCTGAAAATTAGTGGGAATTCTTCCATCTCTGCTCCCACGGATTTCAATGGGAGTTGGGTTCCTATCTGCCCTGGAGGATCTGGCCCTAGAAGCCCTGTGCGTGCCCCTTACTCTCCGCGCTCATCTGGCAGGGGCTGAAGAACATTGCGCCTCTGTGGGTGTGGATGGTTATGGAGCACTGCAGCGAATCAATGAGGGCGGTGGGGTGGGGCGCTCCCGGGAAGAGCGGTTATTGATGCTGTTTTACACCTGCAGGTAGTCTGGCGAGCCATGGAACAGGAGTTCATACGGCAGTACCAAGAATTTGAGCATCTGATCCAGCGCTGCTACCCAGGGTCTGGGATCACAATGGACTTCACCGTGGAGGACTTGCTGAGCTATTTCATCTCCATCACTCAGGCCGGCATGTGAAAGCAATCCCCGCTGGCTGAGCGCCTCGCGAGAACAGCTCCTGCTGGGACCATTGGCTGAAACGGCCATGGGAAAATACACTCCGGAGTGACATTTGGCACAAGGCTTTTCAGCCTAGGTTAACCCCATGTGGGTTAGTATGGAATTAAAGAGGAACCTTCACAGTTGTCAGCCTGAAAATTGACCTTCCCTGAGAGAAAAACATTGAGCTTCCATGAAGTTTCGTCACACCGAGTGGCGCGGCATTGGGGGAAGGAAGCCTGGTATATTTACCACTCTGGGCTTACAGATTTCGAGGAGGGTCCAAGGGGTAATGTGGTTCTTGGCCACTTGGACTATTCCAGTGAATCTCTCTTCCATGGGCAGCAGACCTGGGTTTGTATAGAACTAGAGATGGATCCAAGGGTAACAGTTTGGATCTGGGTTCCCAGTGCCCTAACTGCCAGGGAATCCAGCTCTAGAGGGGTTGGCGTTCCAGCCCACTAATGTCTATGGCTGTTTGTGTTTGAGGTTTTGGTTTAGGTTGTCTATGCAAAGCACAAAGTAAATGGGCTATTCACCTCCCGGCTGCAGTTCCCACAGGCGGTTCATAGCTGCAGCCAGTGCTGGGCACGTGCCCTTCTGGTTCTGCCGAAAGGCACGCGGCGGTTTGCTCCTCTCCTGTCCCTTTCTGTTAGCCTTGTGGGGGCAGAGACGATATTGGTCTCTATGCTCAAGTCTCCTCTCATCCCCTCAGTTGGGATCTGAGCAGCCCTGAGGCCAGAGTCCACAGGCAAAGCAATCCCTTCTCTCCTCGGTGTGTGTGAAATGAACCCTCTGTGTGCGCGCCAAGATCATTTCCACAAGCTTGCCCATGGACGTTGGACGCGCCATAAGGCGTCGTTCTTGGTTCTTCCTCAGGCCAATGAAACAAACAGATCCCTGCTTAGGAATGACCCAGCCACGCAAAGGCTGGCTGCATGCTGTTAGCCACTTCAGCTGCCGCGGCATCTACCAACTCTGCCGAACAAAAAGTTCTTTTCTGTGATGTTGTTATTGATGTTTCATTTACAGGCTGGTCTGATGCACTTTCCCAGATTTATGGGCTGGTCTGATGCACTTTCCCAGGGACCTTCCCATTCTTATCTAATTTAGCCTGTCTGCCCGTTGCTAGCACTACAAGATAATAAAATCCTTTCGGTGTTGGCCTCGCAGCTTTGACCTGTTCTGCTATTGCAGTGTGGTCGCCTCGCACCGCACATGCGCCTGTGTCGCTAAGAAAGTGTTCAACGGGCATTAACCAGAACTATATGTATTTCAGTAATAATCATCTAGCAAATCTCAGAGTTGTACATGCAGCGATGGTACATACTTTTCAACAGAATAACAATATTCAGCAAATTATGAATTTTCAAGGCATAATCTGTACAAAATATATCAGAACCTTACCAAAGTGGTGAATGTGTGGTGCAGGGTGTCAGAGGGTTCCAGTACGAAGAGGGAGGTTGCATTCTGGTTGGCAAGGCTAAGGTGGCAGCAGGACAGAAGACGACTCACCGAGAGTCCAAGCATGGTTGAAGGCAGTGAAGAATGGTATGTGGGGCATCAAGGGATGAGTCTTGAGCATTCACATCTGCTCACGTTGCGTAAGAAATAGACCATCAGTTTGGGACTTGTGTTGTGTCCTGTATTGCACAAGGTTCCTATAACAAACTAACCCTTAAGGAGGGAGTTAAGAGGCCCAGAAGTGTAGTTATTGGAGTAGCCGGGAGAGAGAACTGAGGTGGGCACTCAGGAGAGTGCCTATGACAGTATTGCCCTGTCTGCCTCTCCTTCTAGCCATCACTGAGTGGCGGAGCCTTGCCGATCCAAAGTCGATCGGATGCGCAAGCGATTGCAAAGTCTCGTTGATTTCAGTGGGCTTTGGATAGGCAGCACAAGATGTATATTTGTGTTGAGGCACTTCAAGGAGGAGAAGGTATTTTTCATGGGGCAGCGACAGGCTCAATCAGTCAAAATAATTGGAAGCTTCCCCTCCCCCCCCTCAGATGGATTATGGCCTTTGCAAACTGCGGATTAGCACACTGTTTAATTCACTGACTGCCCTTAATCTGCCACTCAGACAGCGCTTTGGAAACGGTTTCAATTCTGCTCCAAATTCCAGTGCAGACAGCTCAGTATATGATCCATTCAGAACTAATGTTTCTTTCCCAAGTCCTTTGGTGCTTTGGTAAAACTGGCACACTGGCATGTCGTTCCAGGTGAGAGCGTCAGTGGCCTGGACAGGTGACCTGCTGGCAAAACAGAAGCCAGTACAAAAATATGGGTAAGCTGCAGAAGGAGCTTTTAGGTGGTAATGCTCCTGGTCTTACCTGCATAGGCCAAGGGAGATGATGGAACACAGAGGAAGAAGCTCAGAGCCATGCTGGGGATGAGAGGAGCTGGGTGGTAAAGCTGTAGGAACAGAAGTGAGATCCTGCATGGAACAACAGGGAAAGAAACCGCTACAAGCTTTCCAGGAAAATGGGAGACAGGAGGAGATGCAGAAGGAACAGAACAATGTAAAGAAAGGGGGGATCAAGAAAGAGGGTGGGACCAGACAGCGAGCCGGGAAAGGAGAGATCCGGCAAAGAGACAGATGGAGAAAAGAGGAAAGTGCATCTCAAAGACTCCTAGAAGCGACATTGTGTCCCACAGTCTAGATTTGACTCCCACCCAGACCAGTTCAGCTCAGTGTTTGGAAGGCAAAATCAACATGTTATTGGCTGCTTTATGCAGACTGGTTTAGAGATACAGGAGAAGGGTTTTATCCAAGCAAAAAAGTTCAGCGAACCCGTTGCTGGGAAGAACTAACTAACTAACTTCCCCTTTCCAGAATCTAGTTAGCCCCCATTTCAAAAGGGTTTCCTCGCTGTACAAGAAAGTTGATTCCACCACCAGCCTCCCTCCCCAGATGAACTTGGTCCCTACCTGAAGCAACGCCCAGGAGCCTTATGGAATAATGAAGTGGCGGCACCTGTCCCTCTGCCATGGCCACGACTGCTGGAGACTCAAAGGCAGGCTGCCATGCTCTGTCCCTTTTCCTCACTCTATCATCAAACCTACTCGCGGGCACTTGCTCTTCCCAGCCCGTTTCCAGCCCTTTTCCTTACCAGCAGCATCTCCAGCTAGATTCCCCTTGGGAGAGGCAGAGCAGGAAGTCTAAGTGGGCTGTTAACGGTAATAACCTTCAGTCTGTGACTCAGCCGGTGCTCTACCCATCCTCCCCAAGGGCCTGTTCATTTTACTCGCAATTAACTGTTGCTAAAAGGACACTTCAGAAGTTATCAGCGGGGGGTTATTTTCATGCTCCCTCGCTGTCAGTGGGACCGCTTGGGTAAAGACTGCTAACAAGCACCCCCTCCCGCTGAGCCACACTGGCTCAGGCATGTCTCTTGAACTTTGGACTTGGTGCTCGTCATGCCTCGCGCCCTTCGAGATGCCCACGCCGACTGGGGTGTGTCCGGCTGTTGTTAACCAGGGAATCGGGGCATGCGACCAGGCCGCCCGCTGCAGGCTGCCCGACAAAGAGAACACGATTCCAGCCAGGTGTCGTCTTCTCCCCCAAAGAGAACGAATTTGGTGCTACCCCTGCAACCGCGAGTGCTGGATCCCTGGTCCCAGCCTGCGAGGGTTTAGCCCTTGTAATTCTGAGCCACGTCTGGTGAACGCTAATCTTACCCGCACGCCGGTGCTGACATGGGCTTAGTGAAGAACTCAGTCTCAGCACAAAGGAAGCGAGTCCCAAAGAGAACCTGGCAGAGAGCGATGGACGATGAATCCTCGGAGCAGGGATCTAAAATCCCTTTTCATTAGTTAACTGATTAAACAGGGCCGGAAGCAGCAGCTGAGGGAGTACTACTGGCTCCCAGACTGCATGGGCTGGGAATCCGCAGCCTCGCGCAGGGCTGAAAGCAGCCGACCCTCCTCCCCTCCAACTGCTGCTTCTGCCCCACACAAGGCTGTCGGCGCTCAGCCCGCGCACGCTGGGCGTGTTGGAGCAACCCCCTGCCTGTGGCAGGCTGCGGGTGGGGGGCTGCTGCCAGGTGACGGTTAACCGTTACCCAGTAAGTCTCACCCATTAAGGGTGATGCTTACCAGGTAGCCAGTTATCCATTCACATCCCTACCTCAAAGCAAGTGACACTGCAGAACACGAGAGAGGTGAAGTTCTGCAGCCAGCGGCTCTGGAACGGCCCGGTGCGCAGGACAGCGACCTGCCTTCCAGCGGGAGAGAGAGACCGGGTGTGACCGGCTCGGCAAAGGCGTTTTCATGGCAAGAGCAGCAGGGATCTGCATTAAAACGCCCCGTTGTCTTGACGGGAAAGCAGCTGCCAGGTGAGGGCCATGCCCATTATCTGACCCCAGGCCTGTCGTACAAACGCACTGGCCCTTTGTCTGAGGAGTAACAGACGTGTCTGCGGGGCGGACGTGTCTGAAGGCCATGGCAGCACAAGTAACAGGCAGACCACAATCAAAGTCAGCAACCCAAGTGCTCCCCAGGCAGAACGCATCTGTGGGGTCAGATCTAGGGAGGGCGTCGAGTGGCGAGGTTAGTCACACGTCGAGTGCAATTTGGTCAGAAAACAATGGTAAGCTGGGGCCTTCATACAGCTTTGTGGGAAATTTTCTACTCTCCCTCCCCTCGATTTGTATCTACAGAACTAACAACACAGGGCCCAGTCCTGTGAGGGACTCGGCTCCATTGGCTTCAGTCAGATTGCGGGCACTCAGCACCTCTCAGGGCTGAGTTTGGTCAGGGAAAACTTCCTGCCTGTCAGGGTGGTGAAACCCTGGAATAAGTTGCCTAGGGGGGTTGTGGAATCTCCATCGCTGGAGATATTTCAGAGCAGGTTGGACAGACACCTGCCAGGGATGGTCTAGACGGTGCTCGGTCCTGCCATGAGGGCAGGGGACTGGACTCAATGGCATCTTGTGGTCCCTTCCAGTTCTAGGATTCTAGGATCAAATGCCAGTGTTCGAGGCCTCTGTGCTTCACCCCTCCAGAGCAGTTTCATTCCCCATTTCTGCTCCCTAATTGGTTTTCATTAAACACCTGAGGCATATATTCACCCATCCTGATGGCATAATGCCCTTTCCAGTCAGTGGGCTCCCTTTGGGCTAGTTTACATCTGAAAAAGTTAATTCAAATTAAGGAAGACTGTGAATTTAGAGTGCCATAGCCACTCCCGAATAAGGCCATATGTGGACACTCCTATCCAAAATGGATTAAGATAATCTGGAGTAAGGCACTTTTATTCCAGAGTAAAATTACCTACACATACTTAACCAGGAATACTTGAACAGCTATTCCAGAGTCACTCAATCTGTAGAGAAACCCATGCGTGGAGTCAGTTCAGGCTCTAAAATCTGATAACTGGTGTGCAGTGGGGTAAGCACCGTTTATCATGGGGAGGTACTGTACAACAGGAGACACGTCGGACTGTTTGTAACATACGCAAAAGGACTGTTTGCGTGTCCACTGGGTTTGTTCAGATCTGCAGCCTTTGCCAAGCTACAGCTACTCAGTAACGTGACTCCATCTCGCTGTTGGAAGGTATAGCATGACTTGGCAGTTTTGTATCTAAACCAGAAAGCAGTGAATTTGCATACTATTTGCATCCACAGATATCAGCTGAGTTTTTCCACACGCATCTTGCAGGTCACCTGTGTGGGGACTAGTAAAAGTAGCGAGGGACCAAATATGCATTGGATAAATGGAGCTTAATTGGACTTTTCTCCCTGGCTAATGTTTGAGCATATTCTGATTTATGAATGGAATAGCCGTGAATACACCATGCCTGGTGTCATTGTTTTTCAAAGTAGGCCAGTAATAACAGCAGGCACCAATGCTATGGTGATGGGCTCCCTGTACATGTAATAAACAATTAGCCCCCCCCCCCCTCCAACTGTACTTTTGTTAAAGAAAAGATGTAGCGCAGTAACAGGGCAGAGCCCCAAACAAGAGGGATTTCATCCCTACGCCAGGAGACTGGATAACATTAGTCAGGGGCTGCGTGAGACGTATCTGCCTGTAAGGAATGGAAACACAGGGACCGCCGCCTGCTGAGCCACAGGGTGGGTTTAACAAGATGCTGATTACTCCAGTTGGTGGATTTCCCAGGCCCTCGGCCTGGATCCTCACCTCTGTGACTCCGGAGTTACTGCAGCCAAGGAGGTTACATTAACAGAGGTGCAGAGAACCAAACCCCTTGTTCCTACATTCCTGGCCCGAGCCTGGGGGAACACATTGCCGGCCCGCGGGGGGCCTGGTGTTTGGAGGCAGCGGCAGAGTCAAAGGACACTTACCAATGGGAAGGGAACACTGCTGTACGCGCAGCAAAGATTTTTTTTTTTTTTTAAAAGGACATCCCTGGTTTCACACCACCACGCAGCGTGGATTCAAAGTAGGGGTGCCCGGCCCGGCATATGCCATTTTCCATATCCACGTCCCTGTGCGTTAGCCTGCACTGCAGCGGAAAATCGACTGAGAAAAGGAAAGATGAGCACAGCTGGTCAAGCAAAGTGCTCCCGCTGGCTGGGAATCCCCCTTGAGAGCTAACGGAGCAGCTGACTGCATCATGTGTCCGTACCCATCAAAGCCAGCTGGCAGACACAGAAAACTGCCTATCAGTAAAAGGCTCCGTCCAGCTCATAGGACCTGCCTGCTCTTGGGGCAGGACCTCCTGCTATAAAAGGGCCCAGGGCCGTGAATGGCATCACACAGCAACTCCAGCCTCCTAAGAGAATCCCCCTGAATCCAGGCTGAACGTGCCATTGTCTGGGTGGCCGCGGGGTGTATGGCGCAGTGACATCCACGCATCTTCTGCCAGGCTGGTGCATCTCCGCAGGGAGAGGGCCCAGGTGAGAGGCCCCCTGGCTCTGGGGCCCAGGTCTCTCTGCTCTCTATGCTTTTCCCCTTGGTGGCTCTTTACCATCTCCTCTCCTCCACTGCACCAAGCACTGGGCTGATCAGTGGCGCAGTGTGTCCTATTCCTGCACAGATCATCACTTTTCCCCAGGGATCAGACTCAACGGTGGTGGGTGAAATCCAAGACTCTAGGTAAGAGACACTGTCTAGCATTGCACCCCGCACCGGTGAACCTCGGCACCTGGGAAACGCGACTACAAAGCCACTAGGCAGTCTCTTATCTTTCTTCTTCTACTCAGAGCTCGCCACGTCAGCGCCCAGAACACTGGCTGGACTCGAGGGTACACGTGCTACATCCCCTTAACCAATCTCCCTCGTAGGTCCCCCTCTGCTGCACTGCAGGTCTAGTCCCCTTTCTGACCTAGACATTTACTGGCTTCTGCACTTCTCTTGCTTTTTAAATTCCTTTTTAAAGCAAAAAAAAAAAAAAGCAGAAGCCACTGACGGGGCTCTTGGAACAAAGCTGTCTCTCACCAGCTGCGGAGCTACCGCGCCGGATTCCCAAAGGTCTCAAGGTTCACATTCTTGATTCCTCTTTCTTTAAAGGGTGCCTGTCTCCCTCCTCCTCAAACTGTATCTTCTCCTGCTGGATGGTCACTCCCCCTCTTACACAAAACTGTTCAGGGCTGTGGGTGCTTTCTGCATCCCTTAGCCCGAGGAGCCCTCTGATGGAGGAAACGGGTACGACGCTTCCTCCATAACGCGTAGAAGCTTTGCTAGCGTACCATAGGGAGCGTCTACCCAGGGTCATGCAGAAGACCTGACACTCCAGATCTTTTGATCCCCTTAGAAGGAAGAAACGCCTTCTGACAAAGACAATCCAGGATCTAACACACTGGAACAGTCTGGCTGGGAGAAGGTTTTAGCCTCAGTTATTCCTGGGTTTGGAGGGGGGGGGGTGTTGCTCCCCCTTCTTTTCCCCTCTAGCCTAGGCACATTCTAGTTTGTTACCCTAGTGAAAATCTGGAGTACGTTCTGCGAAACTCTTCTAGCTCTGAAGAGGTACAGCTCCACCGACGTCAATGGCTCTGATTTTTCCCACAGTGGTAGACCAGTTTGGGGCCAGGGTAACTTCAGCAGTGATCCAGGATTGGCACTGGTATAACAGAGCAGACGCTGGTCCCTATTTTACTTGTGTTGGGGGGGAACGTCACAGCAGAAGGCCCCAAAGCTGGGGCTGACTTAGCCCAGCAGCAGGGATCGTACTATGCGGGTTTCCGCTGGGAAGGGGAGGGGGAAGGGAGTTGACCTCATTTGAGAAGAGTTGGTCAAAAAGCCGACCAGAGGGAGCCTTTACCAAGGAGTCTTGAATATTTTAATGAGGGAGACAGCGTAGCTGGGATTAAAAAGTCTGAAAAGGTATATTTTGAAAAATATTTCCTGTTATTCCTGAAAGTCCGTTACCCTGCCTTTTAGGAAGCAATTGAAAAGGGAATGCAGTTATGCTAGAACACAGAAAAAGTCCCAAAAAAAGGTCAACATTTTGCCTACGCCCAGAATGCAACCTGAGACCATTTAAAAATTCTGTAGCGGAATCCGAAATGTGTCTATAAACAGCTAAACTCAACAATTCATTCCCACTGCCACCATGACTCTGAAATACTCTGAGGGTGATCCCCTAATGTTTTTTAACCCAGGAGAATGGAGAGAAGCTGGAGAAAAAACAGATGTGCCTACCAACTGTATTTCACAATGTGAGTAAAAAGAAACGAGAAATATCTAGCTACATGCTGTTCATCCTTATGACTCGCAGGAACTCCTGTTCGTTCACTTCCCCATCTCCATCCACATCAGCTTCATCAATCATTTCCTGCAGAACAGTAAGAATACAGATTCCAGGTTAGGTGAGAAGATGGAATTCACCCCTTTACAGAGTTTCAGCACAAGGTCTATGCACCATTAAAAGCTCTCCACAAAACAGGACAAAATAATGCATAAGTCTTGTGCTGTATCTCTTCCAAGGGGCAAACTGCACCCACATGAAGCCCATTAAAACCGATTAGAGAAGGGAGAGGAATGGAAAGCAAAGAGATTTTCTTCAAGCAGCTTTCATATCCAAAGTGTTCAAAGCACTTCCACTGTACCATGCTATGCTTTGTGTAATACAGCCTGCAGACAGATGCTTCGGCTGTATTACAACAGTGCAAAGCCACAGCACTGCAACACCACTAACTCACTGGTAAGGGCACAGCAAAAAGTAGGACTGCAAGAAGTGGCTGGAGAAATAATGCATGGACTGTTGAATCCTTTTACATGTTGAGCTCTCCTCACCCAGAGTAATGAAAAAAACACCACACCACCACAGACTGCAAATGTCAGACTAAGAAGTGGGGGGAGGAATTACCTGTTAGATTTTTTTCCTTGTCTATTTTGCAGACTAAACGCTGATTCTTGTAATGGTTTTATCAGCAAGACCTTCTACAGTCAAAAAATATACTACGGGTTCTGCTAATGTCCCGGTATGCCGGTCTAAAATTCCAACTGCTCTGTCTTTACAAAGCATTACTGACTGGTGATGATTTTATATAAACACATGCAGTGGAGACAGACTATCTCTGTCTAGGTGGTGCAAAAAGGAGAACTGCAAGGCCAAATGAGAGTTGCCACATACTAGAAATGGAACAATGCTCTCATGAGATGAGATGTAGCCATAATTGGCCATGAATCAATGATACATCTCTTTGCATTCCCCATTCACTGCATAGGAACTAAAGACAGTGAACACCTTTATTAGGTATACGGAAATGGGAAAGTTTCAGGAAAAACTCAAGGAAATAAAAAGATAAGAAAGGGATGTTCCAGACTTGTCATTTATTAGGAGAATCCACACTAAGTAACAACAAATTTGTCATAGCACATCCTCTGTGTGTCAAACCCAATATCCTCCCTCCATCTCTGGCTAATATTTAATGCTTCAGATAAAGGCACAACCCCCCTCCCATGCTTTGCGAATTAGAGTAGCAATGAGGAGATGTCGTAGAAAGGTAAGATGAATTTAGAACACTGTGCAATTCCCTTAATAGCTAAATTAATCTTCCATGAAACAAGGACGCATGGCAACATTGCGCAAAGGCAAAGAGATGCACATTACAAACCTGCAGCTCCTCATCTGTGAGGTTTTCCCCAATCTCCCCGGCCACGCGTTTGAGATTTTCAAAAGAGATTTTGCCAGATCCGTTGTCATCAAACAGCTTGAAGGCTTTCAGAATGTCCTCTCTGGATTCTGGCTCAGACTTGACAAAGAAGCACAGGCTAATGTTACATCAACGTGAAGGGAAGCCACCAATCTTCTAACAACCCCCCTCTAAGAATCTATACTAAGAGGATAACTTGGAATCTGCCTGGCCACTGTAGCATTCATTTATTGCCACTATTTTACATTTGTCCTTCTCTTTTATTACTTAAGGAAATGCCAAGAACAAAGCTGCCAGAAGAGGAAGGGGGACCAGGAGTGGGATGTCCTGGTACTGGTCCAAATGAAGGATGAGGTGAATTAGATCTACTGAGCGAACAGGCAGCTGTCAGGATAGCACAATAGGTAGTGCTCCAATGTTTCAGTGGCTCTTGCATAACGATTTATCTCTGGCTGTTAAATTGTTCGTTCTGAATGGGAAATGCTGGACTCTCTTGGGTCCAAAGTGCTCTCAACGCGCATCTAAGCCCTTTGTGTTAAGCATGCCCAGAACTTTTGTGGCTTGCCCAACTGACATACCATTTTCTGAGTCATCGCATACAAAAAGGAATCAAAGTTGATCTTCCCTGAGCCTTCCTTGTCAACTTCTGATATAATTTTCTTCATCTCTTCTTTCTTAGGTTCAGACCCAAGCGCCCTTATGGACACCTACAAACATGGAACACAGGCTGGCCATGCAAACAGAGGCAAAGCGGGGGAGACAATTCAAACTGTGGGGCACATTATGATAAAAATGGGGCTGGAGCCTTCCAGTGCTAAGGCACATCAAATAATAAATAAGAGCACGGCAAGGGGCATGATCAAGAGCAGGTGCCCCAGGCTGCCTGTGCTACACATGTAGAACTTATTCCAAAGATGACCCTGAAGGTTTGACCTTAGCAATTTATTTTTTAGCATTCCTCATTAAAGCATCCAGTTTACAGCACCAATGAGTTAGACTGTACTAGCCCAACCTCTGAATCCCTCTGCCAGTCACACGGAGTTTATAATGCTTTTCTCTCCTTTGTGTCTGTGTGTCAGCCCCAGATACACACAGGAGAAATTGACTTATTAGCCAGAGGAAATGGCAAAACTGAGAATGACTGCCAGAACCGCTATGTGAACAAACTGTGGCGAGGGGGAACAGAAGAAAATGTTTTCCTTTCTCTAAACTGTTCAGTTGCACTCACCTTGGATGACTTATGCAATCAAAGTAGGTCACACGCTTTCAGACTTAAGCGTGACTTTTAAGTGGACAGTGTCCTTTTAATATTGTATGAGAGAGAGACAGCATTTAACATTGGAGAAACATGCCAGAGCAACAGCCCCAAAGGCCGACTCTGTTTATCTGGAACATAGAAACAGATACAAAATGGACTACAGCAATGCAGGCTTCTGCCATCCTGATCTTCCAATGTGCCTCAAACTTGGTATCACCCATGGCGCTCTCTCTGTTCTACTGTCCGCTGCTCTAGGCCTTTTGGGGACAAGCACACAGCGTATCTGCCACTTCTTGCTTGCCTTCAAGTCTTTCACATCCACGGTGCCGGTGCCATCAGTGTCAAGCAAATCAAAGACCTCTCGCAACTGCTGTTTCTGTTCTTCAGTGAGTACCAGCTTAGGAGCCACTTTCTTTTTCCGGGTCGCTGGCCCTTCAATCCCTTTCTTGGAGATGGAAGCCTTGGAACCATTCGTAGAAGAACACAAGACCAAGTGGATGACTAGCATCAGGGATTCAGCCACCCTGCCTGTCCCACCCCATGTCCCCCAGAGCACCTACAAGGGTGCATCTGCACTGCATTACAAACCTGGAACCCAGCGGGTGGCCTCTGTTTCCAAGCCCTCACTTGAGTGACCACCCTGCACTATAAACCTGGGCTTAGAATTGCTGGACCCCGGACTCAAAGCCACGCTGACCCCACAAGGCCTCGCTTGGGTCGGAGCTTGGGCCAGCCCCACCTGGGGGAAAGGGAGCCCCTAAGACTCAGACCGCCTGGGGGGGCTCGGTCCAACCCCACGGGGGGGCCTAAAGGCCAGTGCCAAATGGGGAGGGGGGCTCGATCCAACCCCACGGGGGGGGGGGCCTAAAGGCCAGTGCCATGGGGGGAGGGGGGCTCGGTCCAGCCCCACGGGGGGGCCCTAAAGGCCAGAGCCACGGGGGGGCCCTAAAGGCCAGTGCCATGGGGGAAGGGGGGGGTCCAGCCCCACTGGGGGCTCTAAAGGCCAGTGCCATGGGGGAGGGGGGCCCCAGCTGGGGGGCTGGCTAGTGTCATGGGGGGAGGGGGGCTCGGTCCAGCCCCACGGGGGGGCTCTAAAGGCCAGTGCCATGGGGGGAGGGGGGCTCGGCCCAGCCCCACGGGGGGGCTCTAAAGGCTAGTGTCATGGGGGGAGGGGGGCTCGGTCCAGCCCCACGGGGGGGCTCTAAAGGCCAGTGCCATGGGGGGAGGGGGGCTCGGTCCAGCCCCACTGGGGGGCCATAAAGGCCAGTGCCATGGGGGGAGGGGGACTCGGTCCAGCCCCACGGGGGGGCTCTAAAGGCCAGTGCCATGGGGGGAGGGGGGCTCGGCCCAGCCCCACTGGGGGGCTCTAAAGGCCAGTGCCATGGGGGGAGGGGGGCTCGGTCCAGCCCCACGGGGGGGGGCTCTAAAGGCCAGAGCCATGGGGGGAGGGGGGCTCGGTCCCGCCCCACGGGGGGGGCTCTAAAGGCCAGTGCCATGGGGGGAGGGGGGCTCGGTCCAGCCCCACGGGGGGGGGCTCTAAAGGCCAGTGCCATGGGGGGAGGGGGGCTCGGTCCAGCCCAACGGGGGGGCTCTAAAGGCCAGTGCCATGGGGGGAGGGGGGCTCGGTCCAGCCCCACGGGGGGGGCTCTAAAGGCCAGTGCCATGGGGGGAGGGGGGCTCGGTCCAGCCCCACGGGGGGGGGCTCTAAAGGCCAGTGCCATGGGGGGAGGGGGGCTCGGTCCAGCCCCACGGGGGGGCTCTAAAGGCCAGTGCCATGGGGGGAGGGGGGCTCGGCCCAGCCCCACTGGGGGGGGCTCTAAAGGCCAGTGCCATGGGGGGAGGGGGGCTCGGTCCAGCCCCACGGGGGGGGGCTCTAAAGGCCAGTGCCATGGGGGGAGGGGGGCTCGGTCCAGCCCCACGGGGGGGGGCTCTAAAGGCCAGTGCCATGGGGGGAGGGGGCTCGGCCCAGCCCCACTGGGGGGCTCTAAAGGCCAGTGCCATGGGGGGAGGGGGGCTCGGTCCAGCCCCACGGGGGGGGGCTCTAAAGGCCAGTGCCATGGGGGGAGGGGGGCTCGGTCCCGCCCCACGGGGGGGGCTCTAAAGGCCAGTGCCATGGGGGGAGGGGGGCTCGGTCCAGCCCCACGGGGGGGGGCTCTAAAGGCCAGTGCCATGGGGGGAGGGGGGCTCGGTCCAGCCCAACGGGGGGGCTCTAAAGGCCAGTGCCATGGGGGGAGGGGGGCTCGGCCCAGCCCCACGGGGGGGGGCTCTAAAGGCCAGTGCCATGGGGGGAGGGGGGCTCGGCCCAGCCCCACTGGGGGGGCCCTGAGGCCGCGGGGGGAGGGGCGCTGCCCCGTCACTGTGCCGGGGGGGGTTCCAAGCCGGGCCCCAGGCAGCCCCCCCCGCCCCACTCACCATGGCGCCGCACCCGGCAGGGGCAGTAGCGAGCCCGCAACAATCCCCTGCAGCCCATTGGCTAAACCCGGCCCTGCCGCTACTATGGCAACGGCGTGGCGATTGGTCGAGGGGCGTAGAGGGCGGGTCGTGGGGGCGGGAGCCCGAAGCGGCGCCGATTGGCTGGAGCGGCGGTGACGCACTTAGGGAAGCCCCTGGGGTTTCCCCTGCAACTGAGCCTAGCCGGAGCCAGCGGCTGAGCAGCCGGCTCAGCCCGGGATGCGACCAGCGGGCCCGGTGGGGGAGGTCGGAGAGCGGGCCCTAAGGGGAACCCCCCAAATCCAGGCTACACGTGGGGGCACTGGCTCTCCTGGGGCGGGTCCCCAGGCTGTGCCGGGCAGGGACTGGGGTTCGCAGCGATCTGCCCGCAGCAGGGTAATGCACAGAGGCCAGAGTCTGAGAAGCCTCTAGGATTGCAGCTGCCTTTAACGTTCATTCCTAATTAACTCGCACAGCTGCGGCTGCAAATGCTCAGAAGAACTCAGCCTCTCCCCTCAACTCCTGCGCGGCGCGGCCGGGGAAGGTGCCAGGCGACCTCGCTCCGAAACAAAGCTTGGAATCTTGCTCCAAACGAAAACCCTGCTCTAATCTCAACAGAGGTGCTGCTACGCTTTTAGAAAAACGGGAAAATCCCTTTTTCTGGCTTGGATATATTCCTTTATTTTGGTTTACAATACAATCCAGTCCTATAGGCCGCCAGCCAGTGCTCCGGAGATGTGTACCATACATTTACAAACACAATAACGTGAACTTTTTTAGCAGGGGGCTGGATTCGATGGCCTCCCGAGGTCTCTTCCAGCCCTAGGAATCTATGAGTTACAAAGCACCTTCCAGAGCAGCATCAGTTCTCCTTCCCGGCCTTGTCTAACCGCACATGGTGCAACCCGTCTAGCTGAAAATCCCAGCCCGCTTTGCTCCGAGACAAACTTGCCTTTGACAGCCTCTGCTGAGCTTTGCAACATACCCTGAAAGGTCAACCAATTGGGACTACCGGGAGTGAGGGAAGGATGAAAGGGGCCCCGGCAGAGCAGGTGCTCCTTTTAGACATGTCCAGCTCAAGGGCCTCTGCTCGCAGCAGCACATGGGCTGAGGGGCCTTTCAGGGAGGCAGCTTTATAGGCCAAAGCCAGCCCCTTAAACTCCCCCCAGAAACCAACCCACAGATCCTGGAGTGTAGGAAACACGAGCTGCCACTCGCGGCAGGGCTAACATGAGCAAGCAGGCACCCTATCCTGCACCAGCTCAGATGAAAATGCAGCTCCATGGCTTGTTAGGTAACAGACACAAGCAAGCCCCCCCCCCCGGCCAACATGCCCCACGGACACACAAACTGCTTCCCCTGCCGTTGTGCACACTGCCCTCCAGAGCACACGCAGCTCTGGAATACAGGCGCTCTAGATTTACAGACGCCCCTTTCGATAACTCCACACACGTTCCATGCGTTCGTTCTAGCCCTCGGCGAGGCCAGGCCGGAATTCAGCGTAATGTCACCCTAGGCCTCGCTTACATTAGCAAAAATCCCCAAGTCATTCCCTGGGGCAGCCACAGCACTGATGCGGGTAGGGCGCGTAGCGCTATCTGGTCTAGCTCAGCTATAGGACAGTAAAACATCTCTGCGGTTTATCCTCGTGCCGCCCACCGGGGGGCGACGCGCGGCTACGAACGAGAAGGCGGATTGCTGCAAATGGAGATGTCCCCTTGGAGATTTATGCTTCCCAGGACGTCCGCACCCTGGCCTGCGGGACGGCGTCTCTCTTGTGGATGTGTCGCACCATTTGGTACGTGTTAAAGGCCAGGGTGGCGCTTGGGCTGCCCTGGGGCTGCTGCTTCTCAACGTGCAGGTTTAGGAAGGAGACGTGGCTGTACAGACGCGAGGAAACCTGGTCGCTCGCCAGCATGCCGCGCTGGCTGGGCAGCAGGGAGCAGGGGTGCGTCTCTGTAGCTGGCTCGCTCTCCGTGCTCCTAGGAGAAAAGGGACACAACCCCCCGTGACAGTTCAAACCGCTCTGACCTTCAAAGCCAGGGGCGGGAAGGCGGAAGGGAGCAGCTCCAAGCAGAGGGCTGTCTCCTCCCCAGGCCAGGCTGTCAGGCGGCACAGTCTGAAAGGGGCACTGGCAACGTTTGCTGCTTCCCCTTCCTGGCAGCTTTTATCTTTGCTGGGGAGGAGCTGGTCAGCACCTTGTGGAGCTCTGCTTTCCCACCGCATCCAGGGTCGGGCTCACCCACCAAGCACCCCTGCTGGGACCAGCGGGGAGGCGGAGATGCTATGGTTGCCAACAGCATTCGCTGGTGTCCGGCTTAATCTCCTGGAGGCCTCCGAGGCCAATCTGGGAGATTTTAAACCACTGAAAGTTCAGCAGTGCCCAGGCCCTGTGCTGCTCCTGGAAGTGGCTGGCCTGTTCCCATGCCTGCGGCCCCCAGGCAATGCCCCCACCCCAAGCACTGATTCTGCAGCTCCCATTGGCTGAGAACCACAGCCAATGGGAGCTGCGGGGGGCAGTGCCTATGGGCAAGGGTAGCATGCAGGGACTCCTGGCTCCATGCCCCTACGGGCCACAGGGACATGCTGGCCATTTTGGGAGCCACACAGAGCCAGGCCAGGCTTGGAGCCTGCCTTATCTCTACTGCACCGGCGAGCGGGAGCTGCCCAAGTTAAGCTGCCCAGTTGGGAGCCCATGCTCCTCTCCCCAACTCTCTGCTCCAGCCCTAAACCACTTCCTGAAGTCAGCCCCCTGACCCCCCCTCCTCCAACCCAACCCTGAGCCGTCTCCTGCACCCAAACTCCTCCCAGAACCTGCATCCCCTTCCTGCACCCCAACCTCAGCCCGGAGCCCCCCTCCCACATTCCGAACCCTCAGCCCCAGCCCAGAGCCTGCACTCCAACCCCTTGCCCCACCCCGGTGAAAGTGAGTGAGGGCAGGTGAGAATGAACAGAGGAGGGAGGGGTGAGGGAGGGCAGGTGAGAATGAACGGAGGAGGGAGGGGTGATGGAGTGAGGGAGGGCAGGTGAGAATGAACGGAGGAGGGAGGGGTGATGGAGTGAGTGAGGGCAGGTGAGAATGAACGGAGGAGGGAGGGGTGATGGAGTGAGGGAGGGCAGGTGAGAATGAACGGAGGAGGGAGGGGTGATGGAGTGAGTGAGGGCAGGTGAGAATGAACGGAGGAGGGAAGGGTGATGGAGTGAGGGAGGGGAGGGCAGGTGAGAATGAACGGAGGAGGGAGGGGTGATGGAGTGAGGGAGGGCAGGTGAGAATGAACGGAGGAGGGAGGGGTGATGGAGTGAGTGAGGGCAGGTGAGAATGAACGGAGGAGGGAGGGGTGATGGAGTGAGGGAGGGGAGGGCAGGTGAGAATGAACGGAGGAGGGAGGGGTGATGGAGTGAGGGAGGGCAGGTGAGAATGAACGGAGGAGGGAGGGGTGATGGAGTGAGTGAGGGCAGGTGAGAATGAACGGAGGAGGGAGGGGTGATGGAGTGAGGGAGGGGAGGGCAGGTGAGAATGAACGGAGGAGGGAGGGGTGATGGAGTGAGGGAGGGCAGGTGAGAATGAACGGAGGAGGGAGGGGTGATGGAGTGAGGGAGGGGAGGGCAGGTGAGAATGAACGGAGGAGGGAGGGGTGATGGAGTGAGGGAGGGGAGGGCAGGTGAGAATGAACGGAGGAGGGAGGGGTGATGGAGTGAGTAAGGGGAGGGCAGGGGCGGGGACCAGGGTTTGGGTGTTTGGGGTTTGTATGATTAGGCAGTTGGCAGCTTGAACCAGACCTGGGGCAGAGATACACTGGGGAGGGGCAGCAGGACGGGGGGGCATCTTGGGGAGCAAACAGAAGATGGAGGAACTTCTGGAGGGGATGAGGAGGGCAGGTTTTAGGGAAGGGAGGAGGAAATGGGCGGGGAGAAGCAGCCGGGAAGTCAGAGGGAGGGAGAGCGTGTGAGGGTTTCACGGGGGAGAAGCAAGGAAGAGGACGGAGGGACAATTTGCAAAGCTGTCCCGGATGTGCCTTTGCTGCCCTTTTGCAAAAAGCTCCATTTCTGCGACGCGAAGGGCCAAGTCCCCCAGAGGACTTACAGGGCGGCGTTGAACTTCCTGCGTAAGAGGAAGTCAATGACATCAGGCTCCGTCTGAAACAGCCTCCGGAGGACGTCGTGCTGCACCTTGGGGGGTACCTGCAGAGCAGCAATGGGCAGAGACAACTCAGCCACGACTCCAAACACAGCAGGATTGAATTCCCCACCCAACGCCTTGTTCCGCAGACACAGCGCTGACTTCACGTGGGCACGATACTGCCCCCCTCTCTCGGGAGTCTGAGCAGAGCCGGGCCCAGGCTGCCCCGTCAGTCTGGGAGAAAAGGTTGCAGGGATTCCTAGACAATGGGCCACGTGGACAGTAAAGGATTTACCGTTGTACCAGGAGGACCGAGCAGCGGGCCCAAATTAAGGCTACTGTTGTGCTTCCACGTTCCACCACGTCTCCCTGAAGCCATGGCTTGTGGGAGATTTTGAAAGGGGAGCCCATGTGGAACTGTGGGAGATGTCAAACTCCCACGAGGCCATAAACTCCCACCAGCCCTAATTTGCATGCCACGTCACCTGGCGAGATTTCCGCTGCAGCTTTGGACATCAGCGCCTGGCATCTGGCTCGCACGGCGCAGGCAGGCTGGGGCCGCTCCCGGCAAGCCAGGGGAAAATTAGGAAATGCGATCATGGCAAATGCCTCCCTCCCTACCGTGAACAAGGCGTCGTAGTTCTCAATCAGACGCTGGAGGACGAGGATGATGGACGCGCTGTCTTCCATGTCCACAGCCTGGGCGCTGGGGTCTTTCTCCAGAGGCTTCTCTCTTTGCAGGAGGTTGGGGCCAAAAATTGTAGCCAAATTTGAGACTGTCATTTTATTTCCAGGAATCTAACAACCAAGCACAGAAATTAGCATCAGACACCAGCCGGTGACTCAACTCGCTCCGGTGCTCGCCCTCGCCCCGTGACCGAGGCTAAAGGAAGGCGGCTGGGGCCCCTTCCCAGGAGAAGAACAGGGCAACGGCTCTCTGGCCTGGTGAACTCCAGCAGAACACTCACACCAGGCAGTGTCTTCAAGCTGCCTCCCTCCCACCTTCGATAATCCCTCAGTCCGACTGTTCTACCTGTCCCACCTGCTGCTGGGATCTTAGGTTCACCGCTCAACTCAAAGTAACAAATAACCTTTCCAGAGCCCATTCCAGCCCCATGACACTTCCCAAACTATACAGCAGAACAACTTCCCCTGCCGTATCTGGGGTGGAACATGACTGCTATTTAACAATATACAGAAGCCTGTGGAACTCCTTGCCAGATGATGCTGTGAAGGCCAGGACTTTAACAGGGTTAAAAAAAGAGCTAGATAGATTCCTGGAGGTTAGCTCCATCAATGGCTATTAGCCAGGATGGGTAGGAATGGTGGCCCTAGCCTCTGTTTGTCAGGAAAGGGGCGAGGGGGGAGGGATCAGGTGATAATCCTCTGTTCTGTTCACTCCCTCTCAGGCACCTGGTATTGGCCGTGGTCGGCAGACAGGACACTGGGCTAGATGGACCTTTGGTCTGACCCAGCTGAGCGTTCTTATGTTCTTAAACCAAACCAAAGGGCTCAGGGTGGGAAGCAGACAATAACATAACATATGCAGGATACCCAACTGTAGCGGCACAGGCAATTTAGAAAGGCTGCACGTAAACCATCTTGCTTACAGCCTCTGAATGGAAACTCAGCCAGGGCATCAGGGATACTTTCCCAGTTCTTGCATGAGATCTTTACAGCCCCCAGATGGGTACATTTCAGTTCTCTCTCGTCTGGCACAAAGCCCCTTGGCTCCAGCAGCTCCCTCCAAGGCCTGCTGACTAGTGGTCCTGGGCTCATGCAGCAGGAAGAGGGCTCCTGCCAAGCCACCAACACCAGCTGCTCCTCTGTGTAGGTTTCCCCGGAAATTCTGTACCCACCCTCCTTTGGCTTCCTCGATCGGACAGGCTCCCAGCACACAGTGGTACGGCTGGAGGCGCGCACAGGAGCTGGGATGGCCCAGGTGGTTTTCAGAAAGGGGGAGTCCACGTTTCCATGTTTAGCTTAACCGTTTAGAACAAGCCCTGAAACTTGTTTTCAACCCCCTTCGTCCCTGGGCAATGTGAACCGGACTCACGCAGAATGAGTGCAGAGTGCCGGGGGCAGAATAATTAACCAGAGGCCTTCGGTTCTGACGCAGGTTACCAGCCGTCAGAGTGTGCTGGAGACCAGAGGGGCAAGAGGCAGGCCACGGCCTGACATGGCAAGACTGTAGCTTGTACGCACTCCCATCACAACATAAAGCCACTCTGCTGAAACCACGGGGAATCCTTTGGGAACACGGAGCTCAGATACGGCAAGAACTGGGAAAAGCAGAGAGGCCCGGACGACTGGCAAGCCATTACCTCCTGTCCCTCTGGACCGGTGGAGTCCTGGGCATGTTGGGCCACCGTGTGGAGGAACTGCAGGAGCTGGTACAGGGTGTCACTGTTACAGGGTGGCAGGAGGTACACCAGCAGCTGCAGCACGGACAGCTGGGCCCCGCGTTCCAGGCCTAGCCAGAGAAAAACGAGCAATTTAGACCCGAGACTGACAAGACAGACAGGCGCATCCAGACGTGTTGCTCTCACGTGAGCCGATTTCCTAAGCAGCCAGACAAGCAGCGTGGCCACAGGAACCCACTCTTCCCGTGCACGGGAGTCCCACAACAGCCCACTGGTGGCTTTCATGCACCCTCCTGTCAGAGACAGGCATCCGGGCGGGATCCAGTCAATAACTCTCTTCCCCTGTGCCTAAGGAAGCAGCCTGGAGGCGAGAACGCTGCAAGCTCTATGGTCTGTCATTCCCAGCAGAACCATTCCTCCAACACAGATTGTTAAAGCACAGGAAGGGACAGTCGTAAGATGACTGAAAGCTCCTCTTGAGAGCATGGTCCCAGATTGTGAACTCCCCTTTCCTCACCACACCGTCTCAGGAGAGGTGTTTTATGTGTGTCAGAAACAAGCATCTTTAACAGAAACAACCTGTCTGTCCCCTCCCTTCTCCGGGCACCTCACAGCCAAGTAGCTACAGTCTGATTGGTCAGTGGGCCAATCCCACTGCATTTTCATAGAGTCAAATTTCAGGCCGTGCAGCTAGGCACAAGGAATGCAGGTCACACCTACAGGTGGAGCGACTGTGTCCTGGAAAGGGGTGACACTGAAAGAACAGACTCACTCCAGTGCAACGCAGGGGCGAAGAGAGTGAGTGTGAATTGTAGCTGTGCAAACACAGGCATGTTAAATGGGAGTGGCTCTATTGGCAACACTGGTGAGGCCACTTCTGGATACAGAGTCCAGTTCTGGTGTCCACGTGTCACACTGACAGACTCCAATTGTCTGTGGGCGGAATCAAACCTGGGACCTCTGGAGCTTAGCGCATGAGCTGTCACCACCTGAGCGAAACACCAGCTCTTAGCTACGGCTGTAGTGCAGACTCATTATTCCCTCTGTGAGTGGTCTCAGGCAAAGGGCTACAATTGCCTTTGTAAGGTATCCAGCCTAGTTCTGATACAAAACTTCTGTTAGTACAAATGTTTAATCATTTCTCAGATTTTCTGCCGGGGGGGGGGGGGGGACGAGTGAGTTATGCGGGTGTTTCACGGGAGAGACAGACTTTGAAGGCCAAAGGAGGAGCTGGAGACTCGGGGACACCAAGACTCTATCAAATGGGCCCTTTCTAAAGGAGACTAGTGCAGGACAGACAGACGGACATGAAGTTAAAAGCAAGCTCCCCACACTGGGACAGACAGGGTAGCTCGAAACGACACCAGGAAGGGGGCACCATGCTATGGATACCGGATGACAAAGAAAACAACTTCCAGATAAACAGATGTTACAAGAACCGATTGTGACGGATGAGAGCTGACGGAGGATGGGAGAAAAGCCCTATAAAAGAGGGGCTGTCTGGCAGGAATCTTTGGGGTTTGCCTTGGCAAGCTCAGAGCATCGGTTCGGACCAAAAGAAGCCTTGCTCCTCTCTCCCTCGCATTTAACTCGCCTGGCCAGTGAGCAACAGACTGGTAACGATAAACATCACAACAGTGTGTGAGTGTGTGTTACATTATCAATAAGTGTGGTGTTTTGCCTTATCCCCCCGTGTGATTCTTTCAAGTAGAACAAGCCAGCATGTTGGGCTCTATCCATCTCTGCACAGGTTTCTGCTCTGACTCAGACTGTTCTTTACTTTTTCGCTCCCTGGGTGAGGCCTTGTTTTGCCTTTAGCAGCTGCTCTGGTCAATTTTTCTCTTTCCTACGGTTTCCCACCTTTCATCCCTGCCAGCAACGGGATCCGCCTGCTCATGCCAGCCAGCCAGCGGTCCAGTGACTCACTCTCCTCTTTCTGCAGCCAGGCATTTCAGATTTTTAACGACGGCTTGAATTTCACCGTTTATAGACTGTGACGCCAAGAAGGGTCTTTTCCCCCTTTGTCCCCAAGCTGTTTCCTCAGAGCTAAACTCCATCCCAGAGACAAATACCGCTTCCTGCTGCTTATTTCATCTGACATTTCAAAGCGCTGTTGTCTTTTCTTCCCCTCCTCTTTAGAAGAGGGAACATGATTCCTTCTGCTCTGCTTCTGATCTGGAGAGAAATCCTATTCTGTTCCAAAAAAATCCAGTAGCCCTGTAGCACCTTAGAGACTAACAAAATAGATCTCATATATACAGTGTGTGGATGCAGGCCTGCCCGCATGCAGCCTGTCTGCCCGGAGGCAGTCACGTGGCTGCTGCTTTGTGTTGACAGGGCTGCAAGCGGCCCATGGGCCGTGGGTTGAGAACGAAGCTACTTACAGGCTGTGCGGACAAAGGCTGGATAGAGCTCCCTGGGAATCAGGGAATCAGGCATGTCCCGGAAAAACTCTTTGAGCAGGGCCGCCACGTCGTGGACACAATGGCTGTCATCCAAGAAAACATCAAACCCCCGGTCGAACGCTTCCCGCAGCTTGGAGAACGGGGAGAAAAAGAGAAGAAAAGGCAAGCGCTCAGCAGTCATTCCTCCATCCAGCTGCCTGGGGCCCTGCCCCCTATATCGCGTGTTTCTTTTCTCTCTTGCCTGCCCTTCCCCACTGCACCCCACCAATGCTCCCCGTGCAGCCCCATCCACGCGATCCCCTCGCCTGACTCTTCGCTTGGGGCAGAGCAGGGATACGTTACGACTGGGTCAGGAAAGCGTGGGCTAGTGCTGGCAGGAGCATTCCTGATCCTGCCCCAGGGCGGGACCGTGTTTCACTGCGCACACAAGCGAGAACAGATTGTGTTACAGCACGTGGGACTCGCAGCCCTGGATACAGCCACCCAGAAATCTGGTTCCTATTGCAGGCTAGGCAAGAACTACTCTACAAACGGCGTGGGGAGCTACCTGCTGAACCCTTTTCTTGGAGCTACCAACACGGAAAATGCCCACGGTCTGGAGACCTGAAAGAGAGAACAGGGTTGTAAACAGCTTGGTAGCCAACTGAATGTCTCTACTTCTTCACAGCCCGGCCTGGTCTTTGCCAGGTGGGCACTGGGTGCTTTGCCATTAGCTATAGGGGAAGGTGTTGCTCCATTCAAACTCCCAATGTCAGTAACCCCCTCCTTTGTCCCCCAGGGTAACACCTACAATGAATTAGCCATGCCCTGAATCTCCCTGTCAGCTGTGCGCTTGTGCGGCCACTCACGAGAGATTCAGTTGCCGCCCACATGATTAGCCCAGGGCCCAGCTAGGTTTGTTTCTCCTGGTGGTGCACATCCGCACATGCCTCAGTGCACATACATTTCTTCCACACACAAATAGGAAAGATGAGAGGGAACATTGCTCCTGGGTACCTGGCCTCCAGCCTCTGCTACTTCCTCTATTATCTGGATGCCGGGGGGCTCTGCCCAGACTCAACACTGAGTGTGGGAACAAACACTGGTTTGAGAATAGCTCTAGAGCTGGCTTCAGGTGCCAGGCCGAAGCCATGTCTCCACGACAGGTGCTAGAGTCGCAGAGCTACAGTGGATGGTTTCTACAGTGACAGAAGGGGGTTGCTATTAAGGGATGTAAAGGGTTAACCGGTCAACTGGTTACCCAGTAAGCATGCGCCTTACCAGCATGTTTACCAGGGTAACCAGTTAACAAGCAGGGGGTAGCTCCGGCCAGTCCCACCCGGGCCAGAGCAGCCCCCCGCCGTGGGATCACGGTGAACCCGTTCAACGTTCCGTTTAACCAGCTAACTTTGTAACTGGGGTTTTACATCCCCTGTCCTCTACGTCCGCACCCCCCCTCTGAGCAGCAGTGGCCAGGCCGACCTGGATGCACCTACCCCAGACACGAGGCCGGGCGTGCCTACGATGCTCCTCGGGGAGAGGTATAACGTTTTCACACCCCTTACCAACTCATGCCAAAAACTCTGGGGACGGAGGAACCTCAAACAGCGTCAGAGACTCGGGAAAGGCCTTGGCTTGTGGGGTGGATAGCCAGTCTGGCCATCGCAAAGGGAGATTACTGTGGGCCTTGGAGGGGGAGAGGGTCTGTCCCTCCACCCCTCTAGCAGGGGGCTGGAGAGAGGGGTTTGTGTAGGATGGAAATGAGATTCTTAAGACTAAGGGGGGATTCTCCCCCAGACTTGCCCCGATTCTCTGCAGGCCTGAGCAGCCCCCACCTGGAGAGACCCAGGGGAGGGCCAAGACACAGGACGAAGGCTCTTGGCTGCAAACAAGCGAACCAAAGAGCAGAGGGTCAGGACGGGCCTGCGTCCCAAGCTCCCGGGCGGTGGCCAGGGGTTCCAGGGGCCTGACGTGACACCGCGTCCTCACTCCCCAGGGATCCCAGTGGCGAGCGGGAAAAGCTACTTTACCGTGAGCCTCAATGTGCTGGCAACATCTGTCCACGACGTGGGGCACCTGCCTGTAGATGGGATTGAGGCTCAGGGCCTTGTTCCTCTCCCGGGTTCTCCTGGGGTTCAGCTCGTTGGGGTGGGACAGCTGCAGAGCAGCCAGCAGCCGGGAGGCGTTGTCACCCAGGTCAGTAATGGAGTCCACAGACACCGCCCCCTGCAATGAACATCAGAACCAGAGTGGGTCAGACCATGCCCCATCCACAGTGGCCAGTACCACGTGCCTCAGAGGGAGGGAACACAACAGGGAATCCTCATGCAATCCTTCCCATCACCCACCTCCATAGAAGCAGAGGCCAGGGACACCTTTCCCACCCATGCTGGCTACTAGCCATTGATGGACCGAACCTCCATGAATCTATCTAGCTCTTTTTTGAACCCTGTTAAAGTTCTAGCCTTCACCACATCCTCTGGCAAGGAGTTCCACAGGTTGAGCTGTGGGACACAGCCATGCCGTGGGAGATCCAGAGATCACTTTCCCACCTCACCCCTGTATTGGCATGGCCTACCTCACCCACCTACTGCCTCTCAGATCTGACCCAGAGATTGGCCCCCGACCAGGCTGTTCCTTCACCCACTTGTTACATTTTCAAACCCTTTCATGTTTTAATGCAGCGAGGAGCAGCCCAGGCTGTGCGCGGGCCGCACGAGGGGCCCTCCTCCAGCTCCGTGGTCTTCACGATTGTCAGAACCACGCCGGTCTCCCGGGAGAGAGTGGTTTTGCTCACTGGCCCTAGAATGCGGGGAGGTGCCGACGGAACAGCAGCAGCCCGGGGATGGGTTGCAGAGGGAGCCCCCAGCTTTTCCAGTCAATGGCGGGAGCAATCAGCCCACACCTCACATGCCCGTGCTTCGCACGTGGGTCGCCGTGGCTCTCTTCGCTGGAGGGGTTTCCTTACCTTGCGGGGAGGGGAGGGAAGAAACGAGGCGGAGAGATACCAGCGGAATCTGGCAACCCTGCATGCGGGCAACGGTAAAGAAAAGGTCTCGCGGGCCGTACGGAGAGCCCCAACGGGCGCCATGCAGCCCACGGGCCATACGCCGCCCCCACCGCTTGAGTGTCTCCCACGCAATAGGGGTTTGTGCCAGTTTCCTCCTCCTCCTCCCTCGACTGCATCCCGGGTTGTCTCCTCCCCTCCAGGCCTCCAGCTCACAAGCAAGCTGCTTCGGGCAGGGGCTGGCTCATATTCTGAGTTTAGGCCGCTGCCCCCAGCACTTGGTGCTGCTGGAAGCCAGCTGGGCTCCCCAGCCCAAGGCTGAGAGAAGCCAGAGGACCGAACTCGCCCAGCGTGGCCCTGCAACAAAAGCCCTTGGGGAACAGCATTGGGGGTGGGAGGGCCAGTGTCCCCCTCCGGCCTGGCGTGACGGCAGCTTGCTCCCCGCACGGTTTCATTCTCGCTCGACCGGCCCCGCAGCCGTACCCTTCGCTGGCTCCGGGACACGTTGTCCAGGAAAGAAGGTGAGAGCGGCGCGTCGGCGAACTCCACGCTGGGCCCCGCCATGCAGCCTCTGCCGAAAGGGGATTTCTTCTCCATCTGAGCTCGAAATCTGGTCACGGTGGCTTCCACCTCCAGCCAGTCCCGGCGGCTGCCTTTCATGGCTTCCTGCATTTGCTTGTGCGCCCGGTCATTGGCAATCACCTGGGAGAGCTGGATCCCGAAGGCCTGGGGGCCACGGTCTGTAACACACACAGCACAGCTGGAAATGCCCAGGCAGGGCCCGTGGCCTGCAGGCAGGCAGGAGACACGCAGAAAGGGGTAGTAACAACCCCTCCCTCCAGCTAGGGCTGCAACCCCACAACACTACACTCGGCATCAGCAAAGGCAGAGTCAGGCGACCCGGGGCCCTTGGCGCACCCCCCGATGGGGTTCCCATTGTTGCCCCCTCATTCAGGGGGCAGGAGTCGGACTCAGAAAAGCCTCAGCACAAGGCGGCCAGGCCCAGCACGCCGGGTCAGAAAGTGACCCTGGGGGCTCCGGTCGGCGGCGCGGACCAGGCCATCACAAGTGCGGGCAGCAGCACGGCGGGGCGGGAGGAGGCAGGAGAGCCCATGACTGGCCAGGCTTCCAAGAGAGCTCAGTGCATCAGCTGCACGCTGGGGGCGGGGCAGATAGGAAAACCTGTCTCCCTTCGGGGGCTGAGCTCTCTTGGTAGTCTCAAGTCCCGCCTGGGTGCGTTTCTGGAACGGTGCCGCTCCGGGGGCACGCGGGAAACGTAACGGCCTCGGCTGCTCGGTCCCACGAGCCCATCCCATGGCCCCTCTGCCCTCCAAGCCAATGAAAGAGCAAAGCGCTTTGTTGCCGCGGCACTGCGGTTACCGGTGGCGGCTCGCGCTCTCCCAGCCCGCAACGGGCGCTTCACTCACCTCTCTTCTCCTTGGAGGCGGCCTCCAGCTTCCTGCGGAAGGATTTGTTGCGTTTCGGGCCAGCTGGGGGGAGCAAAGAGAGAAACGATTGCGCGTCGTTAGGTCACCTTCAGGCAGCTGCCTAGCCAAACCCCCACACAGCCTTCCTCTCCCTGCCATCCGCTCTCCCATCAGTCCCCTTTGCCCCAGGTTTCTGTTCAAGCCTCCAGATGTAACGGGAGGAGGGGCTGCGTTTCCCCAGAACTTTCTCTGCAATAATTCCCATTCCCCCATCGCACCCTTCCCTGCGGCTTCTCCCCGTCGGCTCTGTTCGTTCTCCAGGCTCGCGTCCGAATGACGAGAGCGCACTGCTGTAGAGAGCTCCCCGCCACATCTGGGGTGACCAGGGGAAAGAGCAGCTGCAGACAAACCTCAGCTCCCATAAGCTTTCTACCCAGAAATCCTCCAAGCGCCACTCAGCACGTATCAGAACTGAACCCAAAGTCTGAGCTGTGTAGTGTGACCTGGTGGGAATTTTTGTCATATTTTTATGGGGGGAGGCCTGTGTGTGCCTCAGTTTCCCTCCTTACTGTGCATTGCTACCCAGCGGGGGGAGGGGGGGGAGAGTTCAGTCTGCTCTTGGAGTAGGGCAGGAGACATAAGGGGGAATGGTGCCTTGCTGTTTGGGGTGCAACAAATGGGTTGGCAAGGAACAGGCTGGGACCGTAGAGAACAACCTGTATCGATGCCAAATCCGAAAGACAACGGGAGGGCCCGGGGACTAGGTCATTCCCGTCTCGCAACCAGAGCACGAGGGAAAGGTTTTCCCCTCCACGTCCCAGCAGGGCAAAGAGCAGCCTGAGAACCAAGAACGAAGCTGGCAGTGGGGGCTACGCAGGAGCTTCCGGAAGAAGTTCTCAGCAGGACGGAGGAAGGGTCAGCCCAGAGCCTGAAACTGAGTCCATGATAGCGAGGCTGGTGGACTGGCGGAGCCCTCATTTCTCTGTGCTAACCTAAGGGCTTCGGAGCCTCCGTTCCCGATCACTAACACACCTCCTGGGCTGAAAAGGCTGCCTGGGGTCCCTGCCAATACTTGTTGAGGTGTGCTAGTCTCCGAAGAGCATACACGGCTCTCCCAGGGGTCTCTCGGCTGGACGCGCTGAGCAGAGCTCCTGGGGTGCAGTGGGGGAGCTGACGCCCACAGCCTCACTCCTGGAGGTGGCGAGGCTGAGGAAAGAACAAGACGGCTGGGGGCCTGCAGGATGGAAGGGTTTCCTCTGAAAGGCTCGTGGGACAGGACGCTCCATGTTCTCTGCGAAAGGGCCGCGTGATGGGACTACGACCTACCGGAGATGTACTGTGTGCAGGATAACTCGGGTAAGGGGTCGTTGGACATGGTAGGACTTACTGAATAGGACGGTCCTACTGGTATGTATGTGCCACTGGTGTGTCTGGCGTTAGGAACATTGACGAAGCAGGCGTATTGCTGCTCCGGGTGAGGTCCCCTGCCAGCGCTTGGGGTACAGCAATGGAACAGCCAGACGTGAGGGCAATGGACCATGACAAGGGGCTGGCCTTCCTGTGGACTCAGACCGCCACTGACTCATGGACACTGATTCGACAGAGTCAGGTGACCTGGTCACGTGATATTAACCACCATATTGGACTGCTGTACTTTTTTTCCCCACTGTCAGAGAGTGGGCTGGAGGGAATCCGACAAAGGACTGTTCTGTCTCTCTGGGAGTGGGAAGTACGGCCGCCCCACAAACAGCGACTCTGTTAAACATTGTGGCTGCGTCTAGACTGGCAAGTTTTGCGGAAAAACTTGCCAGCTGTCTAAACTGGCCGCTTGAATTTCCGAAAGAACACTGACTTCCTACTGTCTGAAATCAGTGCTTCTTGCGGAAATGCAAATGCTTTTGTGCAAGAGGGCCAGTGTAGACAACGCGGTATTGTTTTGCACAAAAAAGCCCCGATGGTGAAAATGACGATCGGAGCTTTCTTGCGCAAAACCGCATCTAGATTGGCACAGACGCTTTTCCGCAAAAAGTGCTTTTGTGGAAAAGCATCCGTGCCAATCTAGATGCTCTTTTCCGCAAATGCTTTTAACGGAAAAACTTTTCCGTTAAAAGCATTTGCGGAAAATCATGCCAGTCTGGACGTAGCCTGTGTGTAACTGGTTCGCCGATTACATGGGATTGTACATCACTAGACCTTCGCTGGGTTCTGAACAGGCCTGGCTAAGAACAGCAGGGTCTGTTAGCAGAAAGGATGAAATAAATAATCCACAGCTTTGGAAGGGCTCCAAGCTCCCCCTTCCCCGCCCCAGAGCATAAGCCAAACTCCAGCTGATGAGATGAAGATGACACTGTCCCAGCGACCACCTATCCCACAGCTGCCACTACCAAGCTTGTTGAACCTCGGTTGGCAGCTGCTTTTCCTGGCCGCTGTCCGAGGCAGGATGCTTGCCTGGCTGGAGCCCTGATGGGCTCCCGTTCAGCCTTGCGGCTCCTGTTTGTGCCAAGATGCAGAGGAAAGGTCTCTGGGGATCTGCTCTATTTACCAATCAATTAGAGACATCTCCTAGCTGTGCACTGTCATGAGACTAAGCACGCACCAATCGCCAAGCACCAAGGCTGCGCTGTGCTCCGGGAGCCTCCGAAAGCAGCACAGGGGAAGTTTCGGTCCCCTCCAACATGGGATTCACTTCTTCCCATTTGAAGAATTTGCCAGAAGTTTTGACATCTGCTTGCGATTAGAGGGGGCGCGTCACATGCGCAGAGCAGGCAAGGTCACGTTCCCATGCTCCGAAGGAAGCGCAAGCCCTGTTAGCTGGGCTGAGGCAGCGAGGATGGCTCTGACCCAAAACAGTAACAACCAGGTTTCAACCCAAGCAACAACTGTGCAGGGAGGTCCGAAAATCTCAAGCAGCGCGTTCATTACGGCTAAAAACCACGGCGGTAAGAGAACGTGCACAGCTAGCATTCTGCAGCCCATCGCCCCGAGATGTGTTTCCTCTCTCCTTACCTTTAGGAAGGCTCAGACTCCGGACTAGATTCTTTTTTTGCAGCTGGCAAAAGGCAATTTCTTGCAGGCAGGCTCTCTCCAGTTCTGAGAGGCTATGCAGGGGCACAGGCTGCATTCTCGCTCGCTGTCCCAACGTAGGCGCTTTGGTAAAATCCCCCCGACATATACATTAGAAAACACAGAAGGCGGAAAATCAAAACTCTTGTGCTTGGGAGCAGAGCGGTAAAAATCTGACAACTGTACAGAAATGTTCAACCCCAACAGCCCCTTTACGCACACGCACACGCACACGCACGATGTTCAGCTTGCAGAGGGAGGCCTTAGCACTGGCCTCTGGGGCACCTGCATCAGCCCAGTACAAGTCCGCCAGAGCCGCGGGGTGCCCGTGCAGGTCTCTATGTACATGTGGAGACCACAGATCGGGCACTTTCCAGGCGCACAAGAAGCCACACGACGATTCATCTCTCCCGTGTTGGCCGTGCTCTGAGCCTCTGCTCAAAGAAAGGAGATGGGGCTCTCTTTGGTAGTGGGCTGTTTTATTATTAGTCGCCAGCCATATTTCTTAGCGCAGCCAAGACAGAGGGCTGCTGCAGTTGAGGGCAAAGCCAGCTTTCCATTCTACAACATCGAAAACCAGACTGCCTTGGAATTTGGGGGTCTCACACAGGTGCAGGCTGTGATCCAGATGGGGGGCCAGCGCTTTCCCAAAACACAGCGCCCAGGAACAGTTTTGTTTGGAAGTTGACAGATTCTGGTTTCTGTGGCCCAGAGGTTGAGCTCCAGGTGGGCTTGAGTAGGTCCTGGCCCACCCACTTTGCCTCCAGGGCCCCTACGTGCCCTCCAGGGCTCTCCTCAGGGCCCAGCGCTTGTCCCGCTCTGCTGGGTTCTGCAGCCAGGAAGCAGGGTCGGGACACTGGGGCTTAACCCCGCTCCCCTTCGTTGCCCACCCAGCCCACGTGGGCCCTGCTGGTTACGGCAGTGCTGCGGACAGCCCTGTCGGAAGGGGACACTCCCATCGCCGAGGTTCTGCCGCTCGTTTCGTTCTGCCGGCGGGAGAGCTCTCTGCCGTCAGCATAAAGCATCCACACGGGAGCCCGTACCTGGTGCAGCCCAACAGCACAGATCCGCAGCGCAGACACGGCCTACAAGACCATCACCTCCCACGGACAAACATCGCTCTGTTTAAAACACACTAGGAAATTGAACGGCAAAGCCCTTAGTTGCTGCGGCGTTATTGCCGGGAGATAGCTTGCGCCGTCCCAAGAGTTCTGCATGCCACGCAGAGAATTCATTCCCTAGTGCAGCTGTGGGACTGTGCTAACTCAGGAGCTCTCAACCAGGGGCATACATATGCCTAGTGGCACGCAGAGGTGTCCAAGGGGCACGTTAACTCGTCCGGAGACTTGCCGACTTCCACAGCAGGCTACATAAAAAGTGCCAGCAGTCAGTACAAACTAAAATTTCCTGCAGCAACCTGCTTAGGTGCTGAAATGCAAATGCAGTATTTCTATTCCAATTGATTTATTTTGTAATTACACAGTACAAACGAGAACACAAGCAATTGGTCAGGAATAGCTTTCTGTAACCTTTGTATTTTTACATTAGATTTTATAAGCCAGCAGTTTTTAAGTAAGGTGAACTAGGGGGTGTGCAAGACCATCCAGCCTGCGGAAAGGGACACGGTAGCCTGGAAAGGCTGAGAACCACTGTTCTAATGTCAACCCGCTTCCTACAGGCTGAGAAACAGCCTACAACTGCCCGAGTGTCTTCCTCTCCAGTCATTCCCCTGCCTTTCTTCCTTCATCGTGTCTCCTGCCCAGGAGGTAGAGAAGGAAATGGCACGTCCTTGGGATGCGTAACCTTAACGCTTTCCCATCAGGGCACATCCAAATCACAGCTTGCCTTTAAATTTAAATCGAGGTTTCATTTAAATAAATACATGGTTTGTACAAGTTATTCCTTTGATTTTCAGTCTTAAATCATCTGAATTTGTTTCTTATTTGTTAGTACAAGTTGTACCTTCCCAAAACCGGAACTCTGTTCTCCGGCAACGTCAGTGATCCAGCAGGACGACGGATGTTGCTGGACCACAGAACTCAGGGATAGGGAGGTCTGGCAGCAAGGCCAGAAGCATGGCAGGGGGGTCCATGGCAGGGAAGTCTGACAGCACAGCAGAGACTCCCGGCCGGGCTGGCAGCACGGGGTCTGGTGCTGGAGCCGAAGCCTGGGGGCAGTGGGGCCAGATGCAATTGTGGGAGAAAAATCAAATAACTCCAATTGTGTCTAAAGGGGGGACTGTGGAGGAAATCAAGACTCTCTCAAAGAAAACTGCTGGAAGGGTTAAAAGTTTTCCAGGCCTCTCTCCCTGTAACAGAGAGAAATCAACTTAACTCTAATCAAGACCCTTCCAATGCCTCCTAGCTCAACTTCATGGAGACTCCTAGTCTGTCACAAATTGTCATGTAAACCTTTATCTTTGTCACAGTTTGCCTTGTAGGCTCCTCGCTCAGGTTCTCATGTGCCTTTGTTCTGTAAACTTGCTTCTAGCATACTTGGTGTGAACAGAAACCTCTCAGCGTACTTCTGCTGAGACTTTGCTATGTTAAAGAAAACAACCAACAACTAAACTGTCCGAACATACTGCATAAAGGATCCCTGAACCTGTCTCTCAGGGCTGCTGCTGCTCTCTGGTAGCTGTCAGCCTGCCTGCCTGCATAATAAAGTTTTCCTTCTAGATTTCTCTCCTGCCTCACTGCTTTGACCTCCAGCCTCGGACCCTTCTGGGGACTCTGTACCCCAGGGGAGCGAGATTTCCCCAACAATTGCCGGAAGCATCCAGCAGTGGGGGGCAGGGGATGGACTAGGGAGGGCGGGGGCGGTGGCAGGGGACCTGCTCTGGTCTGGCAAATCCCCTCGTGCCAGACCAGGGAGGGCCAACCTATAGAATTTTCTGGTTTACACAGAGGTTTCTCTGCTTCAGGCGTATCTGGGCCCAAAAAGCCAAGCCCAGCGTACAGGCCTTGCCGGGGGCCTGGCCATCACCGACGATGTGACCGCAAAGCTGCAGGCCTGGCCTTGGCAGAAGCGTAGCACACTCTGCATTGGCTAAGCTAGGAAGCACATTCCTGAGCAGAGACTCAGGGCTGGTAGGAAGACCCACAGCTCTCAAGTCACAACACACCGATTCCCAGGAAATTGCCCGGGACGCACTGATCCCCCGAAGAGCTTGCTGGAACGCCCGGCTCAAGGGGGAGGAGGTTTTGTTTGAACTAGTGCAGCAATTCTCAGCCAGGAGTCCCGGGCCTCCTGGGAGGCCACGAGAAAGTTCCAGGGGAAGCCACAGAGCAGGGCCAGCATTAGACTCGCTGGGGCCCGGGGGAGAAAGCCAAAGTCGCACCACATGGGGCTGGAACTCGGGGCCCTGGACCTCAACGGAACCCTGAGCAATGTAGCTCCATGGGGACCCCTGTGGCGTGGGGCTACCCCCCACGCCAGCCTGGGTTTCTGTATGCAGAGAACCAGCTGCATGGCACACGGGGACAAGCGCCGGGGTGGGAGGCTGCAGCCCCCACAGCTCCTGGTATCTGCTGTTACTCCCGGCGGAATGTGCTCCGGTCCACATACAGCGCAGCGCTGCCAGCGACAGGCACGCGGGGCGGGACGGCCGTGAATGGGAACACGACCGCCTGTTGAGCGATGGAGACGCCAAACAGAGAAGGGGGCGTCGCCCACTGGGCAGCCCCGGTGCGTGTTACGCTCCTGCTATTTACCGCCCTTCTCCTCACACCCGCCACGGCAGGGGTTCTCAGCCTCCCTCTTTCTGCGCCCTCCCAGCATGCTTTGAAATTCCACAGGGGAACGGGTGGGGCCCAGGGCAGCGGCCCCCCCAGCCCTCAAGGCTGCGGCAGTTCCAAGGGGCCATGGCTCGAGCAGCGGCGGCAACTGGGAATGCCAGGCCCCTGGGTAATTGCCCCACCGCAGGGCTGACCCTACCGCAGGGCTGAAGCGCCGACAGGGGCACCCAGCTCTGGAGCGTCCGAGGAGCGGGGGAGGGTCAGGAAGTCAGACCACCCTGCTGTAGTGTCAGGGCTAAGCTCACCCCAGTACACAGCGGCCGCGAGACCTCTCCCGGGACATGGAGACCTGCTGTGCAGGTGAGGTTTGGATGCAGGTCCCTCCCCTCCCGAGCAAGCGCCCGGCCCTGCAGGCTACAGAACAGACCACGGCAAGTCTCCTGCTGTAGCCACTCCGCTTTGCAGAATTACTGGTACAAGGACTTGAACACTGGTGTCCCACCACCCCAGAAGCAGCCTAACCTCTAAGCTACGGCACACACCTCCCCTGCTCCACCACGGCTGGCTTTTAGGGACCGGTATCAGTCTCAGGCATGCTCTGACTATACCGACAAGTCGGGCCCTGCTGGCAAGACAGGCGGGGGACCTCTCTGAGAACCCTACCGGGGCCTAGGTCTGAGTACTCCCAGCAGCGTGGTAGCTCAGGTGGCTTTGGGCCTGCAGACACTGAAACAGAAAGCACCCTGCTGAGCCCGGCTATTGAGAACACCACTGGTGCCTCGCTGGTGGGCTGAGATCCTGGCTGTGTTCTAGCCCAGAGCACCTTCCAGTCGATCATTAAGCACAATGAGTAGCACCTTTCAGGAGCCGTTCTCTCTCTCATGCTCTTCCCGAGAGGAGAAGTGGGGGGGGGGGGGGAGAAGAGATATAGTGTGTGGCCAGGACAATACCAGGGTTCAAAAAAAAGAGACAAATTCATGGAGGTTGGGTCCATCAATGGCTGTTAGCCAGGCTGGGCAGGGACGGTGTCCCTAGCCTCTGATTGTCAGGGGCTAGGAATGGGGGACAGGGGATGGATCATTTGATGATTCCCTGTTCTGTTCACTCCCTCTGGGGCATCCGGCATTGGCCACTGTGGGCAGACAGGGCCCTGGGAGGAACGGACCTTTGGTCTGACCCTGCCTAGATGCGGGTTATGTCCGGGTCAGGTTGGGGTATTTGTTGGTGTAGTTAGTTAGAAAGTAAAATGATATAAACGGGAAAAATATTATTCTGGGAATCTTGGCAGGGCCGAGCTCCAGGGACGGGATGTCCTGAGAAAACCTCCCGACTCCCAGCCTTTCAAGAGCTTCCATGAGCCGCCGGCGGAGGTATTTTGAGCACATCAGGAAATCATGGTATTTGCTCGCTAAAGTTTCTTCAAGAAAGCGAGCCAGCAGCTGCGTATTCCGTCTTTAAACGGAATCAAGGGGATTTGGAACTAAAACTCAAGGCATTCTTCAAATACTTCAAGCTTATTAGAAAAGCTGCTCTCCTCCTCCGAGTGAGCAGAGACATACGAAGGGTCACTGGAAACTCTGGGCTTGATTTTCAAAGGTGCGGAGGCACCTAAAGCGGCTGACGGTTCCCCACGAGGGGTGAAGCAGCACCTGGGCAGGGCAGGCTGCTCGCTCCCATGGGACACTTAGCCCCGGTCGGCTTATGCACTTCTTCGAAAGTCCCACGCGGCTTTTAGGTGCCTTCAAACCACTGAAAAAATCTGTCCCTTTGCTCTTTAACCCACAATGCACAAATACAACTATTTTATGAGGAAATTGCTCAGGAGTCTCTTAGAAATGCCATTAAAATTCTGGCTAGAGGCAAATCCTCAAGATTAAATGATTCCCCAGTGACTAATACCAGGGTGGGCAAATATCAGTCCGCAGGCTGGATTCAGTTCCCCAGAGTTAGCCCCCAGCAGGCCGCTGTTATATTCATGGGCACCTCCGCAGGCGCGGTGATTGCAGCTCCCAAGGGCCACGGATCATCACTCCTGGCCAATAGGAAGTGATGTTCCGGTCCGTGTCACTTCCTGCAGCTCCCATTGGCCCAGCAACGGCAATCTGCAGGAAATGGGAGCTGTGATCGCTGATACCTGCAGAGGCACAGGTAAGGGGCTAACTCTGGCAAACCATCGCTGATATATTGCCCACCCCTCGACCAATACAGCAAGCCTGAATATATATAAAGCCATGCTGAATGTGTTTATAAAATAGCTTTGGGAATAACAACCTACTTACCAGCTTCCCGGGGAGAAGGAAATACGATGTTAATTAGGGTTGCTAGATGGTTTCAACAAAAATACCGGACACACTTGACGTTACTTCACAATTGACATTCCATCTGATTTAGAAAATACCGGACATGTCTATTCTCTCATTTATATTTTCTCAATTTGTTTCCCACACATAAAGCCCTAATACTGCACTGTCTGGTTCAAAACCGGACACCTGGCAACCCTAACATTAGTACTAAAGCCAGGCAAAGGCCCTCTGTGATGCATGCCCACCTATGTCATTATCAAGCAGGGATTCTAACAAAGGTAATGGTGGATCTCCTGCCACAGCTTTTACCATTGCTGGGGTAGGATCTGCCACAGAGAAAAGCAGCCAGCGATCGGTTAAGTAGCTTACTCAGAACTCCCCATTCAAAACATCACAACAACCCTTCAACAGCAACAACGTGGATAACACAAAGGCCGTTGCATTTGGAGTAATTGCCTTTTATGACGAATCACACTGCAAAAAAAACTGGATGTAGGAGGCTGATCTATGAAAGCGAACAACATAATTCCCGCGAGCCTCTAGCCGTCAGTGGAACACATCACGTCTTTTTCAGGTAGGCCTAGCTAATGGCCGGGCTGCCTACCACCCCTCCTCAGAGGCACCTGAAGAGGAGTATCTGCACAGCCAGAAGATTCTCCGCATGAGTAAGAGGCAGCAGTTTAGCTAGGACGGCACCCAGAGTGGCCCTGGAGGCAAATGACTTGCTCATTTCCAGACACGTCCGTTCCGGGTTCAGTGGCAAATCACTGCGAACATCAAACTGCCGGAAATCTGAATATTCAGATGACCTTCTGAGGCATTTCCCTTCCGGAAAGCACAGGAGAAAATTCTCTGTGTGGGAGTGGAGACGTAAACATCACCTGGGAGCCGATTGTACGTGGTTCCTACACTGTACATGAAGATGTTAGTGATGGCAGAGCCACATCCCCACCCCCACTGTGGGACAGAGCAATGTAACAAGTGTAGTTAACCTGCTCCGGCTACTGTCCCACCTGGCTCCACCCCTTTCATTTAAACACTTGTTTTTGTCTCCACCAAATCAGAACGGCCATTTCTCCCATACAACTGCGGAAGAACCACAGAAACGCTGGCCTAGTCAGGACCTTAATAGGTCATCTGGTCCAATCCCTTGCCCTCCAGACAGGCCAACTCTGACGAGTGCGTGTCTAAATTGTCCTCCAATGATGGAAATTTCACAAACTTCTTAGGCAATTTATTCCAGCGCATGATTCCCCTGATGGTCCAACCTAACCTTCCGCCCCCTCCTCGGCTGCAATGTAAGCCCCTTGGCTTCTTGTTCTATTCTCAGAAGGAGAATCATTTTCACCCCCGCTTGCAGTAACCTTTTCATACTTGAATACTGTGATCATATCCCCTTCTCAGTCTTCTCTTCTCCAGACAAAACTACCCCCAGGGGTTTTCCAATCTTTCCGTATAGCTCATGTTTGCTAAGCACTTAATCATTGTTGCTCTTCTCTGTGGACTTCTCCAATTTTTCCACCTCTGTCCACCTGGGACTGGGCACGACACTCCAATTGAGGCCTTAACAGCATGGAGTAGAGGGGAGAATGACTTTGTGTGTCTTGCTTAACAACACTCCTGCTGATACATCCAACTCACTTCCCCCCCCCCAACAACGTGACACTGTTGACTCATATGTAGCTTGTGAGTCATTAGAACCCCTAGATCCCTTTCTGCAGGACTCCTTCCTAGACTGACACTTCCCATGTCGTGTGTGCGCAACCGATTGTTCCTCCCTAAGTGGAGCACTTTGCGTTTGTCCTGTCTGGGTTTCAGTCTATTTACTTCTGACTGTTGCTTCAGGGTGTCCAAATCATCTGGATTGTAATCCTCTCTCCAAAGCATGTGCAGCACTTCCCACTGTGGTACTGCCCACAAGCTGCGTGTGAAGCCTCTCTGCCATGATCTAAAGCAGCAGCTTTCACATTTTTTTTCCCCTCATGACCCAACTGAAGAAAACTGTTGGTGCCACAACCCAACATAATTTGATTAGACTATGGGCTCCAGGGTGGGGCTGAGGACAGAGCTTTTGGGGGGGGGGGGGGGCAAAGCTGGGGCAGGAGTGGCTCCTAGCCAGTGGTGCGGCAAGGGTTGCTAAGGCAGTTTCCTGCCTCTCCTGGCACCACAGACCATGCTGCGCCCCAGAAGCAGCTGGCAGCAGGTTCCCAGCCAGTGGGAGTGCGGGGCTAGTGCTTAGGGCAGGGGGAGGGAAAAGAGCCCTGTGCACTCTCTCCCCTCCCTACACACACCTAGGAGCTGGGCCTGCTGCCAGCCACTTCTGGGGCGCAGCGCAAACTGCAGTGCCAGGACAGGCAGGGAGCTGCCTTAGGCCGCCCCCCCCCCCCCCACACACACACACAACTGCTCACCAGATCTGCCTGCAGCCACGAGACCCAGCGCCCGACACTCCACCCCCAGTCCTGGCCGCGCCCCGTCATTTAAAAACCCCTGATCTAAATCACTGCTGCAGATATTGAACAGAACCAGACCCACAGCTGATCCCTGTGGGCTCCCACTCGCCATGCCCTTCCTGCTGGACTGTGAACCATCGAGAACTACTTTTCGGGAATAGTTTTCCCATCATTTATGCACCAACCTAACAGTAGCCCCATCTAGGTAGTGTGTCCCTGGCTTGTTTGGGAGACGGTCACGTGAACGCGTACCAAATAGGGATAATAAATTTCAATTAATCGACTAGTTGATGAAATTTACATCGACTATTTGATTGGGCACCTCTGCCTTTGAAGTGTAGCAACAACCCTAGGGCTGTTACTACACTTAAAAGGCAAAAGTGCTGCAGGGAGCACAGGGTTCAAAGCGGCAGTGCTGCGTGGAGCCTGGGGCTGGCTGGGGACTCCCTCACTCACCCGGGCTCCGTTCGGCGCTGCCACTTTGAAACGCCGCAGGGAGCCTGGGGTCAGCGAGGGAGTCCCCAGCTGATCCCAAGCTCCATGTGGTGCTGCCATTTTGAAGTACCCACTCCACTCCCCCCCCCCCCGCTGCCTCTTTCTGATGGGGTGGGAAGTGACTAGTTGACTAGCCTGTCGACTATCCGATAAGCATTTGCTTATCGGATCATCAACTAGTCGTTCGCGTCCCTAGTACCAAAAGGGTTCTTAAAGTCTAGAAATGCCCCCATCCGTAAGGCTTGTCACCCTGTCAAAGAAAGCTACTAGGTCGGTTTGCCGTGATTTGTTCTTGACAAATCCATGCTGACTGTTACTCATTACCTGGTAGGTGTTTCCAAACCAATTGCTTGCCCCACACAGAAGGCAGCTATTGGGCTATGCAGCATGAATGCTGCACGTTGGATCGGCAAGGGCGTTTTGGCCGGGGGAGTCAGAGCTGTGCACAAGGTTTTTCACCTGAGCTACCAATGGTGGTTGCACTAGTGTAGATCAGTGTTTCTCAACCAGTGGTACGAGCACGCTTGGGGGTACTTGAGAGGAGTCTGGGGGAACGTCCACACAAGTGACATTTGGAGAAAACTGAGCTTTTGTTTTAAGTTTTACAGCGCTTTATTTTTGTACTTTTTAAACCCCAAAATGTCATCACCCTGCTGGCTACAATTAAGTTGTTTAAACAAATGTGGTGCAATCGTAGGGGGGGGAAAAGTGTTGTGTGTCTGAAAACTGTAAGTACTGAGGGGAATTTTTTTTTTTTTTTTAAAGAGGGGATACTTTTTTGTTTTGAAAAAGGGGTATTTTATACAAAAAAGATTGAGAAACACTGGTTTAGCTCATCCACCCTCGGGAGGGTCGATGACACAGAGGACACTGTCACAGCCTCCTCTGCTGCCTGTTTCTCCGGACCCACTACTCAGATCTGGCCAGTCAGTGTCCATCTCGATACCCTCTAGACTTGCCAGGCTACCCCACATGAACTCCCCAGGGAAGGTCCCGGTAGCTATAATCTTTAAAGCCACCAGAGAGAAACTTTTACCCTGTAGAACGGGGTGGGTAAATACCGGCTGGCAGGCTGGGTTCTGCCCCCAGCCTATGGGGTCTGCGGGAAGTGGTGTCTTGGTCCGTGCTGTCTACTGGCCAATGGGAGCCGCGGGAACAGCGATCTGCAGCCAATGGGAGCGGCAATTGCCCGTACCTATGGAGGTGCAGATAGATATAGGGCGGTGGCCCACCAGGAGTTCACCACTGCCGTTTATTGCCCTCCCCTGCCGTGGAAGCTACATTCCTTCTCCCCATGGCCCCCAACAGCCACTGCAAGGGTAAAGCTGGCCTGGGCATGAGACAGAGCCCTCTTTGAGGATGTCTAAGACTGGGGAAATGAACTCCTCCAGGAGCTAAGGGCCATCACGAACTTACCCAACCTGCCTTTGCTAGTGGAAGCGCAGAGCGGCATGTGCACATCAGACTCCCCAAGCCCCCCACTCCACTGCACGCTTCTCCCCTGGGAATGAACCACACACGGCAGATGTGAGTCACAATGGCTGCATCACCGGAGGGTGCTCAGACTCTGGAGAGGAGGATGGGAAACAAACCGGGATCGATCTGGGGCCAGCTGCAGAAGACTCCTGAATCCTGCCCCGATTCTCAGCCGGGGCCAACAGGGGGTTAGAAGGGAAACTCTTGAGCAAGCTGAACTCGGCAGGACACTCCTGGTTACAAGAAATGCAACACTGGAGCTGAGAAAACAGCTCTCCTGCCAGGGCCTGCTCCCTGTGCTATTAACCCTGTCTCAGACTGCCCGATGCCACGGCCTCCACGAAAAGACGAGTGCATCGGTCCTGCTCGCTGCAGTAAGTGACCTAACCTACCTGACCTGCAATAACCCGCCTCCCGAAGTACGACCCTCCCATCCTGATCTAGCCTGACCACACCCGCATGAGAGGCGTGTGCCCTCGTACCCGCGTGACAGGCTACACGCTGAGCACACCCGTTTCATCCAAGCTATTGGGACGGAGGCAGAAATCCTGGTGAGGATCTGTCTCCTGTGATCTCCAAGAGATTCAGCTCAGTCCCTTGTTGCCTTAATAGCTAAGCCTCCGTTCGCCCCATAATAATCTGCACTGCTCTCCAGCCGCTGCAGCACTGACAGAGACATCAGAAGAAATTCCCTTTTGCCCTCCCACGTTCACGGAGATTTGCAACACTCACCGTTGTCCAGCAGACAGAACACAGGGAGAGAATAAACCCCGTGCAGCTCATTGGCAGCACTGCTCTTGCGCCCTGCCCAGCACTGTGCCGTGCTGTCTGAAAAGCCCTCCTCCCACAGCCCGCCCCATCTCCAATGCACACCGGGGCAAGAAGCACTCAGGTTTTAGTTCGTCTGCAACGGAATGGCTGGAAAGCCCCCGCAAGCTTTAAAAGCAGAAGTATCCACTGCGAACCATTCCCCCAACGGATGCCACCGAGCAATCCTTCCCCTCCATGTGAAATTTACAACCTCTCTCCGTCTTTACAGTGAAATCCTCCGCACCTGTTTTCAGGGCTGGGTTTTTGAGAGTTTAGTTACATCAAACAGCCAGCTCTTAGCCCCTCCGTCCCGGTTTCCAACGCTGTCTGCCGCTGCCCTTCAGCAGATCAACGTCCCTCCTGCCAACAGGAGCAAAGGACTTTTGATTTACCTTACAGCTTCGTTCTCAGCTCCCTGATGACATCTGGGCTCCTCTTTCAAGGTGAAGTTCCAGAGCTTGCCAAGATGCTTGTTTAACCTGTTTCAACCCCGTCCTCGCAGACACGGCACAGCGTGCGTTAGATGCAACTTTAGCAGGATGAGTAGCGAGACGAGGAAGAACAGCATCTGGCAAGGGAGAAAGGAGGGGGTGGAAGAGGGAAGAGAAGAGATGAATTTCCTGCCAAGGCAAATGAAAGCCAGAAACATCATGTGTAGAAGAGGGGAGGGTTAGAGAAAAGCAGTTCCCAGTGCTGCTGGTGTTTATTCCTTCAGCAAAAGGATCATTATTCATTTCTGGTCTCTGTCTTAACCATTTCCATTCTTTTCTTACCATTAGCTCTAACAAATTAGGGGACAGGCTGAGATCCTGTTAATACAGAGGTGCAAAGGCAAATCCAAGAACTCACAAGATCTTTCTGGCGTGGCCAGTGTCGTTCAGAACAGGAGAGTTTCCACCCATCGATAGTGATCTCTCTCCTGGAAGGTTTTATGCTATGTTTAGAGAGATGGATGATTGAGGATCACATTTATTAGTGCTGCTCTCTGCTTCCTCGGGAGGAATGGACACAGAGCACTCGGCAGCAAAGGACATATAAGCAGCCATGTCTACCCTAGAAAGTTTTGCCAGTAGGCTTTTTGGTGCCATGCATCCCTTGGGGTCACATCATGAGAACGCAGGCACAGTGAGCTGCCTACACAGATGCGGCACATCCTCACCGCACGAGGAGGTGTCAAAAGAGACGGCGCATCATGGCTCGGCGTCCCTTTGTGCCCTTTGTGTCCTTTGCCCGGATGCTGCCTCGTACAACGTTATGGCAGTGCATTGTGGGATACCAGCCCTGCACTCGGAATTATGGGAGCATGGGTCAAGTTCCCACAATTCCCTTCGTTCCAGCCTTATGTGCCTTCCAGCCCACACGCTTCTCACTGCTTTTCAGTTCCGAACACCCTGTTTGCTGGGGTTGAACCAGCCTGCCTCCCAGGCAGAGCCTTGAGGGGAACCCGTAACTGGCAGTGGCCACCGATCAGACCGTCTGACCGATCCACTGGCCACGTACTAGCCAGGTTGCTCTTCCTTAGCCCTGGGCTGGCTGCGTGCGAGACCGAGCTGGGGTGAAGCGCGGGGAGGAGGGGGAAGACGTACTGCATGCCGGCATGGGCAGGGCTGCAGCAAAAGGCTCAGCGTGAGTGACTGGCAGCAGTTCGGGGGCTTCTCCGTCATGCTTCTGAGGAAACGAGCGCACGGGTGGCTATGTCTTGACTCCCCTTTTGGCCCCTCAGCATTTCCCACGCAGCTGGACAGGAGCCTGAGTGCAGGCGAATGGAGTCGAGGCAGGGGTGCGTGAGCTGGGCATGGCCGTGGGTTGGGGCTGAAACGGGTGATCCAGCAGCAAGTGCCCATGCGCTTTGTCGTCCCTGAGGGCACCTCGCTCAGTGGGCACAAGCAGACCAGGCTCGACTGCAGAGCCTTGCCCAAGGCTAATCACCTGCCCTCCGAGGTTGTGGCTGTAACTGAGTATGAACCCCCACGAGGCGGCCTGGGGGAGACAGACAGACACACAGTGACTTAGACAAATTGCAGGATTGGGCCACAAGAAATCTGATGAGGTTCACCAAGGACAAGTGTAGAGTCCTGCACTTGGTACGGAAGAATCCCAAGCATTGTTACAAGCTGGGGACCGACTGGCTAAGTAGCACTTCTGTAGAAAAGGACCTGGGGGTTACAGTGGATGAGAAGCTGGACATGAATCAACAGTGTGTCCTTGTAGCCAAGAAGGCTAATGGCATATTCGGTTGCATTAAGAGGAGCATTGCCAGCAGATCCAGAGACGTGATTATTCTTCTTTACTCGGCTCTGGTGAGGCCACATCTGGAGTAGTGTGTCCAGTTCTGGGCCCCCAATTACAGGAAGGATGTGGATGCATTGGAGAGGGTCCAGCGGAGGGCGACCAAAATGATTCAGGGGCTGGAGCATATGACTTATGAGAGGCTGAGGGAGTTGAGTCTATTTAATCTGCAGAAGCGAAGAGTGAGGGGGGATTTGATAGCAGCCTTCAACTTCCTGAAGGGAGGTTCCAAAGAGGCTGGAGAGAGGCTGTTCTCAGTAGTGCTGGATGTCAGAACAAGGAGCAATGGTCTCAAGTTGTGGTGGGAGAGGTCCAGGTTGGATATTAGGAAAAATTATTTCCCTAGGAGGGTGGTGAAGCACTGGGATGGGTTCCCTAGGGAAGTAGTGGAGTCTCCATCCCTAGAGGTGTTTAAGTCTCGGCTTGACAAAGCCCCGGCTGGGTTGATTTAATTGGGATTGGTCCTGCCTTGGGCAGGGGGCTGGACTTGATGGCCTCCTAAGGTCTTTCCAGCTCTACGGTTCTATGACCAGCAGCTGGCACAGCCCACAGCTGAACAGTCAGCCAGGGGCACCTAGGAACAAGGGAGGGGCTGGGGCCAGGGGGTTCCGTGCCCGGACACTTTGAGAAACAAGCCACTCCACACGGAGAAGGGAGGTGCCAGCTCCCTGGGGCAGGAGACTCAGCCAGGCACATAGCCACAGTCCAGGCCCACTGCTCTCTAACCTACCGCAGTTTGTCTTTAGGGAGCAACCAAGCAGATGTCAGGAAGGCTCCCAAACCACAGCGTCACGAGCCAGACAGCAGAACCACACAGAGGAAAAGTCGTTCTAGGTCTGCCCCGCTGGCTCTCCCCCACGAGAGCCTGTCCTGGTGCCTGGCCGTCCGTGGAAGGACCCTTGTCTACGACAGGGCCATCAGTGTTGTCCCCAGCTAGCCATCACCCACAATTTTCCATGGCACCAGCTCCACACACAATCTGGTTTGTTCAGGGCCGTTCGTCTCCAGGAGAAGGGCTAGCAGCAGTGAATTCGGTGGCCTTGAAGTGATGAGGAGCTCGCTGGTATGCAGGGAATGCTTCCGCAGGGCCCAGCTCCCAGCTGTTTGAGAACACTGAGGGAATTTGCTTGCTGGGAACTTTTCTTGCAAAAATGAACAAGCGCTTGATGTCACAGAACCTGCGCAGCATTTTAAACTGAGATTCAGGGCCAGACTTTCAAGGGTACTGAAGCACCTAAACATGCAGACACACCTTTCACCCTCCCATTCCTAACAAATTAGGGAACCGATTCCTGCTGAAATCCCACCAGGAGCCAGTTTGCAGCTTGTCGACCCCTTCAAAGTGATTTAGGACCCTACATTTCTACATGCTCTTGGAAAGTTTACCCAAATCCCAGTTGTGCATCTGTCTGGCTCCCAGTACCATGGGGCTGAGCCTACAGCTACACAATTCTTCAACCACGCCCAGAGCATTCCCTGAGTCTAAACTCATCTGAAGGGGTACACAGCCCGTCTAAAAAAAGGCAAAGTAGCTAGCAACCCTTGTCTCCGATCAGACTCAAAACAGTGAATTTGGAGACGTTTCTTTGGGGGCATTCCACTTTGGATGACCTGGGGCTGATTCTCAGAGAGACAGAGCCACTGCAACTCCCATACAAATGGAACGAACAGGAATTTCGCATAGAGGAGAAAGGGGTGTTTTAGGGTGTTAAGTACGGAGTCATTTATCCCTAAGTACTCAAATGGCATCGTCTAAAACACGAAAAGGTGGGGCCAAATCTCAACCATGGTGCCTGTGACCTCCAGTATTTCAAAAGACACGGGGTTCTTACCAGGCTGATGGGGCACCGTGATGGAAGACTCATGTGATCAGCTGTGAGCAACTTAAGACAAGGGAACACAACCAAACAACAACAGGACACAAGCATGCAAAGAACAAGCGTCCATCCAGTCAAAATTCCTTCCATGTGTCTATCTGTGGAATGCTTTCAGCAAAGATTACCCATTGGGCTGGGGGTCCACTCTGTGGGGGGGGGGAGGAGAAACTCCAAGGCATGTTATGCGTTTCTCTGAGGTAAACATGATGAAGTTTAATAAGGACAAATTCAAAGTGCTCCACTTAGGAAGGAACAATCAGTCTCACACATACAGAACGGGAAGCAACTGTATAGGAAGAAGTACTGCAGAAATCTATGGGACATATTGGACCACAAGCTAAATATGAGTCTACAGTGTGACGCTGTTGCAAAAAAAAGCAAACACAATTCTGGGATGCATTAACAGAAGTGTTGTGAGCAAGACATGAGAAGTCATTCTTCCGCACTACTCTGCGCTGATTAGGCCTCAGTTAGAGTATTGTGTCCAGTTCTGGGTACCACATTTCAAGAAAGAGGTGGAGAAATTGGAGAAGGTCCAGAGAAGAGCAACAAGAATTATTAACGGTCTAGAGAACATGACCTATGAAGGAAGACTGAAATAACTGGGCTTGTTTAGTTTAGAAAAGAGAAGACGGAGAGGGGACACAATAGTGGTTTTCAAGTCAAGGGTGTCACAAGGAAGAGTGAGAAAAATTGTTCTCCTTGGCCTCTGAGGGTAGGACAAGAAGCAATGGGCTTAAACTGCAGCAAGGGGGTGTCAGGTAGGACATTATGAAAAAGTTCCTACCTGTCAGGGTTACTAAACACTGGAATAAGTTGCCTAGGGAGGTTGTGGAATCTCCATCTCTGGAGATATTTAAGAGTAGGTTAAATAGACATCTATCAGAGATGATCTAGACGGTGCTGGGTCCTGCCACGAGGGCAGGGGACTGGACTCGATGACTTCTTGCGGTCCCTTTCCAATTCTAGTATTCTGTGATTCTATGTCCCTGTGTTACTAGAGAGTCCTGGCTCTATCAAAAAGAGCTAAACAATTGGTGAATGAGCAGCAGAGCTTTGTTTATAGGTCAGTGAATCCTGTTTGGTTTATCATGAATAACCTAAACAGTTTGTCAATGGGCAGAGATAAATCTTACTCCAAACCTGTCACAATGAAGGCAGTTTAAGGCCATTCCTTAGAAGCAGTTGAATAAATTGTTCCTTTAAAATAGCAATGTAGCCTACAACCCCACCCACTCACCTTGAAGGAATGGCCTTGAGACTGGAAAAATTAATGAAAGCCAAAACAATTCAATTGAAATAACCCCATTATCGCTCTGGTTAGCGGCTCTCTCTTCCAGGAGTTCACAGACTAAACACACTGGTGTTTAATAGGACAAAAATGACTAAATATAGTATTGCAATATCTCTGTGTTTGTAACCAGCCACAGCAAGGCTGTTTGTTTCCATATTTGCACATAAAATATCGCACGATTTGCAAAATAATAATATGGGCGAGTATCCTTGGAAGGGCATGAAATTAGACACAAGAGCCAAATAAACATCCCTAAAGAAGCTCATGTCATCTTGAACAAGCAAGGAACAAACAGAAGGTTTGGCCATAAAACCGACCTAAGAGGTAAGTAGTAACCAGGAACCTCTATAAAACATTTCCCAACTATACGTGGTCTCCTTAAAGTTAAGACAGATTAAGTTTATAGACTATATACGCAAGAAATCCATTTAAATCAGCATATTTCCTTGTGTGGGTTTAAAACTCAAGGCATTGTCTTTGCAGGGAGAGGGGGGCATTGAAAGGAGGCACAAAAAAGCCCTTGGCTTCAGTAATACCAGTCTATAAACGTTACTCCAAATAGGATTTTCCTAGTTTTTAATCTCCTTTTACAGAGCCAGCCTCCTCCGAGAGGCACAGCCTCTCAGGCTATTTATATTTTATAGGTTTTCAGTATGAGACTGGCTGTCTTGCCCAGATGGAAGGTCTGCTCTGAAGAAGACACATGCTGGCCATTTGGCTTTCTGGCATTTATAATGTACCATTGGCGGTACATTTACAATCACAAAGCTGCCTCAAATACAGTACTCTATGCAAGGTACCATAAGAAATGGTTCCCTGCCTTTGGTAACAGTTGTTTTTCGAGACACGCTACTCACATCCATTCCGTTCTAGGTGCGTGCGTGCCCATGGGGGCGGCCGGAGATTTTTGATGTAACGGTATCTGCAGGGCTGGCCGTGGCACCCCTTTAGTGCACACTCGTGCCCCGGTATATTACTGCTGATCCTACATCCCGCAACTCTGACAGAGGGCCAGGAGGGTGGGTCATGGAATGATGTAGATATTGGGATAGAGAGTACGCTTATTAAGTTTGCAGATGATACCAAACTGGGTGGGGTTGCAACTTCTTTGGAGGATAGGGACATAATTCAAAATGACCTTAGCAAGTTAGAGAAATGGTCAGAGGTAAACAGGATGAGGTTTAATAAAGAGAAATGCAAAGTGCTCCACTTAGGAAGGAACAATCAGTTCCATACATACAAGATGGGAAGCGACTGTCTAGGAAGGAGCATGGCAGAAAGGGATCTAGGGGTCATAGTGGACCACAAGTTGAATATGAGTCAACAGTGTGATGCTGTTGCAAAAAAAGCAAATATGATTCTAGGTTGTATCGACAGGTGTGTTGTAAGCAAAACTCGTGAAGTCATTCTGCCGCTCTACTCTGCACTAGTTAGGCCTCAGCTGGAGTACTGTGTCCAGTTCTGGGCGCCACATTTCAAGAAAGATGTGGAGAAATTGGAAAGGGTACAGAGAAGAGCGACAAGAATGATTAAAGGTCTAGAGAACATGACCTATGAAGCCAGGCTTCATGAACTGGGCTTGTTTAGTTTGGAAAAAAGAAGATTAAGGGGGGACCTGATAGCGGTTTTCAAATATCTAAAAGGGTGTCACAAGGAGGAAGGAGAAAATTTGTTCCTCTTGGTTTCTGAGGACAGGACAAGGAGTAATGGGCTTAAAGTGCAGCAGGGGAGGTTTAGATTGGACATTAGGAAAAAATTCCTAACTGTCAGGGTGGTCAAATATTGGAATAAATTGCCAAGGGAGGTGGTGGAATCTCCCTCTCTGGAGATATTTAAGAACAGGTTAGATAGACATCTGTCAGGGATGGTGTAGACGGAGCTTGGTCCTGCCTTGAGGGCGGGGGGCTGGACTCGATGACCTCTCGAGGTCCCTTCCAGTCCTATGATTCTATGATTCTATAATGCACACGAGCCACAGCTCAAAGAACAGTTCTGAAAGGTAATGGCCATTTTTTCTTCTTCCCGTGTTTGCTCATGCCAGTTCCATGCTAGGCGACTCCCAAGCAACACCATGGGCGTGCAGAGCTTGCGGCACTGCCCTGTCATCGCCAGCGTCACCCCAGGCCTGCTGGGTAAGCACATCACGGGCGATAAATGTGTGGCCAGCAACCAGGTAGCAGCTCTACAGAGCTTGTGGATTGGCACCTGAGCCAAGAAGGCTGCTGACGATGCTTGTGCGCGAGTCAAGCACACTTTGACTGTTGCCAGTGGTGGCACACTCATCAGCTTGTAGTTGTGTCTGATGCAGCCCGTGATCTAGGGCAAAGTCCTTTGAGCAGACACAGGGCGAACTTTTGTCCTGTCTGCCACTCCCACAAACAGCTGTGTTGATGTAGGAATCATCGAGCCCTATCGATGTAGAAGGCCAGTGCCCCCCACGGAAGTAACCTGCACTTCTTTGGATTTATGGGGCTTTAGAAAGAAGCTACCTAGCTCAGGTCCAAAGCATCAGCAACAGGAATGGGGCCATGAAAAAAAAAAAAAAAAACCAACAACTCTCCAACAGCAACTCCAGGTTTAACCACTACTTCCGGGATCCAGCACTTCAACCACCCTGTCTAGGCCATGTCCGTTGGGAGTGGAAACCAATGCCAGCCATGCTCACAGAAGCCGGAGGAGAAGCCAGGCAGGACTGACCACATACGTACAGGCAGCCCATGAGCTTGCTGCTCAACAGGACCCTACGACCAACCCGATAGGCAACACTAAGGTAGAAATCTCCAATGACTGTGAATGTGGGCACATATACACCTGAATTGGAGCTGTCATGAGCAAGCAAGCAAAGAACCCAACCACATCAGCCACTCAGTTAACTGCACATTCACTGGGATCTATGTCATCAATGCCCCTCTGCCATGTATATTGGCCAAACTGGATAGTCTCTACAGGAAAGAATTAATGGACACAAATCAGATATCCGAAAAGACAACACACAGAAACCTGTTGGAGACCACTTTAACCTGCCCGGGCACTCATTAATGGAGCTCAAAGTCACCCTGTTGTTTTAGGCCAATTCCATAAGCCAAATACACAGGGAAGGGTTGGAACTTAACTTCATTTACATGTTTGGGACCCATGACAAAGGTATGAATAAAGACATTACCTGGCAAGCACACTGCCTTCCACATCCTAATGACTTAAAAAAACCCAAACAATGGGTACTTAAGAACAATTTGCACCTTCTCTATCAGCTTCATGTAACATTCACTATTTTTCCCTTCCTCCTAATTCACTAATTCACTATTTTTCCCTTCCTCCTCCTCCTCCCTTTATTTTGGAACTGAATACTCCATTCATCTGAAGAAGTGGGTTGTACCCACGAATGCTCATGATACCATCTAGATGTTTTGTGAGTCTTTAAGGTGCATTCATTGTTTTTTTAAGTTTTGACATTTTTCTATGTGTTTCAAATACGACCTATAGGAAAACAACAGACTTGAAGCAATACAGAAGTTATAAGGCTGCATTTGAGGGTCCATGCCAGTACTGAGATAGGATAGATTAGGTTTCCTGGCTAAGTAGGTGTCATGCTCTACTGCTAGTGACGTTTCTCGCTGTGACAGAAAGCTTGGTTTTCCCGCAAGGGAATTCCTGGCATGGTTCGGTCCTTCTGTTTCACAACACGAGCATCCAAGAACAAACATGTGAGCTACCACATCCATCCCATGCACGGACATGAGTCACTAGCTCATCAAATCCAGTGCAAACAAGAGAAGCTTGCGATGACATCCAATGTTAATTAAAAGTTATCCTGCTAACAGCGACCAGTTTTGCATCGGTACTGAGCAGCAGGCTTTGCCACATACCTCAGATCAACCAGCCCTCATTTGTCTCCAACAATGGCCTGTCTGTAACAACTCCTTCAGTGCAAAGTACAGCCAGGGCAACGATAGGAGAACCATTTCCCCGCCCTGTTGGACACCAGCCAATGCCCTGCCACCAGCCTATCTAGGTCTGCCTCTCTGATGTAAGTACCCAGCCCTAGAAATATTTAACCCTAGGGTTTTTTTAGCCATAGTAAACTCTTGCCCCAAGCGATCTCTTCTGGCAGAGAATGCCACTTCCCTGATGGGCAATAGTATTCTTTCGTCAGTTTGAGTGGGCTGACTTTCGCTGCTGGAACATCCCTTTCCTTGCAAGGTTTATGGGCACAGATGAACAGCAGTGTCCTGTCAGTACAGTTCTTTATTTGTACGTCTCTCTGCTTTTGTGTGCTGCCACTTCTGAACAGTTGTAAGCACCTCTGAAGATCAGGCCCAAGGTGTCTCACGCAGGGTACCTAAAACCACTGGCCACCTTTGAAAATTTGGACCTGAACGTGCTGACCTGGGGCTTGATCCTGTCAAGGGTAGTGGGATTTCCCATGATTTCAGTGGCAGTCGGATCAGAGCTGAGGAAAGTGGTGGATCTAATGCTGCCGGACGGCCACTCTTGCTGGCGGGCTGAATGTTGCTCACCAGTAGCACCTAATGGCCACCAGCAAAAATTGCAGCAAACGCTGCCCTTTGGCTCTGCAGAATAGGGTAATGGAATGGATGCAGTTGTTGTGGCTGATGTTTCTTCCTAGTGTCCACTGGAGTGCACAGGGAGACCCGGCCGGGGGTAAATGTGAGGAAGCAATTACTTACTGTGTTGGCTGTGTAGGAATTACCTGAAAAAATCAGGTAAGAGTCTGGGCTCAATTTCTGAGGAAACAAATATCCTGCAGGATGGTGTGTTAACAGATGCAATGTGATGATCATTGGAAGGGACAACATGAACACTTCATATACCTCGCTGGTGCCAGGATCCTGACAAGAAGACTGGACGGGGGAGTGCCGGTGACTGCCTTCAAGGACATAAAAGGTTGTTTTAAAGAGGAAAGTGAAAAAATGCTCTCCTTATCCACTGAGGAACAGAAATGGACTTCAATTGCAGCAAGGACCAATGTAGTGTAGACCGATTATTTTCAACCCATTTATCACTGTGAGCTGCAGGTTGAAAACCACAGTGCCTCTCCTAAAAAAACCCCACAGAGCCCCTATGTCCAGCACCCGCCCCCCCCTCCAGTCCTGCTGTGTGGAGTAAAACCCTGGATGTGGGAGCTGGGCAGCCAGGACTCAGACCCCACCACGGGGGGGCCGGGCAGTTGGGACCCAGTCTCCGGATTCCACGTGAGGCTGGATTTTTTTTTTAAGCACACAGTTGGGCTGCAGTTATGTGCTAACTGCGCTGCATGCAGCCTGCAGCCTGAGAACAATCTGGACAGACATTAGGAAAAACTTCCTAATCATCAGAGTAATTAAGCATGGACACAAATTACCTGGAGAGATTGTGGAATCAGTCACTGGAGGCTTAAGAACAGGTTGAACAAACACCTGTCAGGGATGATCTAGAATAGAGAATACTTAGTCCTGCCTCAGAACAGGAGTCTGGACTAGACATACTGAGGTCCCTTCCAGTCCTACATTTCTATTATTCCTGGGCAGGGAATAAGTAAAATAGGAACCAAGAAATCGACAAAGACAAAACTGGGACGTAAAAAAAGTTTTATTTTTAAAAATACAACTTTGAACAGCTGCGATGTGGGCATTTACAAAGGGGGTCCCTGAAATGTTTTTCGCCTGCTCTCTGCTTAGTCAGCACTAGCACTAGGACTCATGCCAACGAGGGACCCACACCCCAAACCCCTCAGGCCAGCACAGCCTGAGTCTCTCAGAGCAGACAGAGAACAGCTCGGTTAGTTGTCTCCATCTCAGCAGGAAAGGACACTCCCTGCCAAGGGAGCAGTGTCTGGCAGGACGTGCGCCTCACAGCCTCTGTCTGTAAGGCTGCGCTCTCATGTCTCCCCACGCCTCAAGAATCCTGGCCATGCTTTGAGCAGTTCAGAGTCTGCTATGAATACTCAGGCCTGCTCTTCACAGAAAACATTCGGGGGAGGAAAATGCTGTTTATGACTCTTGCACAGTCAGCAAGAGGAAGGCAATGAAAGACAAGTGGCAGTAACCCAAGAGAGCCCACTATTAAAATACAGGCATTGCTAGGACTCTTGTTTCCTAGATGTACAGAATATTAAATACCCTTCCCATTTAAAGTCAGATTATTTACAAAAGGATTCCACACACACAGCATGGACACATGCCAGTCTCACCATGCTGCTGCCTGGCACCAACCCAAATCTAGGTTTGCCCTTAAATTTGAAAAAATCTTATCTGATAGAGTAGAGAAAATAGCTTTGTAAAGTGAGTAATATTTAGACATTTTGCAAAGTCATAGAAACCTCTTCTTCTCTTTTAAAATGTGTAGAATTTCTAGCATATAAATGTATAAAATACTGATACTTCCCCCTTCTCCATGCTAAAAGCCAGAAAGTCTTTCTTTTGCTACCCCATATTGCAGCGTGTGGCTGCTCTCAACAGCAAAAACGTGCAGGATGAGAGACTGGGAGACAAAACACATACAAATTGTCAAAACATTGTTCAGTTAATTAGCTGGGTTTAAAATTTATCAAAACAATCCAACAGTAGCAAAGACTGTCCATGGAACACATTGGACAGTCGTAGAGACAAAAGACAAGTGAACAATAAAGTCACAGCACCCAAGATTCAATTCAATTTCTTCCATGACCCTCCTGCTAGATCTGAGATTCAGTTATGGGGTGTTCCATCAAAGTAGCTATAATTTATGCATGAAAGCCATTGTACATGTCAGTTAGAGTAACACCCTACGTTTGTCGGATGTGCATTTTCGGTGATGATTTTCAAAAGCCAGGAAAGCCGACAAGTCAAGTCATTTTCAGTCCATCAAAGCCACAAAATTTCCATCTTTTTTCCAGGCTAGCCCCGACACCACTCAGCTCCTGTTTGAAGGTGTGCTGCAGTCTGCTCATCAGAGCTTCCACTTCGGTGGGACAGATCTGTGGGAGAGAAGCAAAACTTCCACTGAAAATTAACTGACTTCTGGCTTGAGAATCCCAGCTCTCCGGCTGCAGGTTTGCAGGCTCGTGAGTGCTGACCCCAGGCAAAACCACCACTTCCTGCCGTGGTTGGGGTTTCCACAGCTCTCCCGTCCAAGTGCTAATGGGGACTCAGCCTGCTCCTGGTTAAGTTCTGGGATGTGCTGTCGTCAGTGTGAGGTGGGAGGGCTGCAGACATAAGGAATACTAAAACGAGCAGGAAGGAAAACTTGTCTCATTACTTAATTAGGAGATCTGAAATAATAGCTTCAAAGAGAAATGAAATGTAAGCGGGTGTTCCTATGCACTCAAGAACATCTTCTGCAAGTGGTAGAGGAATCACAAACATGAAATATAATCCAGTCAAGTGCGTCTACTGGAGGTGCTTGTCTGTACCAGCTAGGGAGCCACGTAATCATCCAATAGAGTACTAGAGACACTAGCCAATCGCAGTGCCGAGAGCCTGCTAAAGGGGCACTGAACAGCAAGCCCTAGCCTTTTCTGTAATGCTGGGATGAAGAGGAAAGGCCATCTACTAGAGCTGGGGCCGGGAGCAGGGCTGTCACTCTGGGAGAGGGGGACATGGACAGAGGTATGGAACACAGCTAGGAGTGGGTGCGGAGCCGCAGGCGTGGGGCTAGCAACTGGGACCTTGAATGTGTGGCAGGCAGCTGGGACCCCAGGCTGACAGCAAAGCCCCCAGGTGTGGGGTTGGTGGCCCAGTGGGACCTGTAGCCAGCAGCAGAGCTCTGCACAGCAGCAGGGCTAGCAGTTATGACTGAGCAGCAAGGAGAGCCGGCTGGGGGTGCTGCGGCACCCTCCATACTCCTCCTTCCTGTGCCTACGTTGCTGCTTCGCACCACAAATTCTGCCCAGTGAGTCCAACTAAGCAGGGCTCCTAGGCAGAGACTTTTATACTCACTGCCCAGCTCTCCTCTTGTGCAGTGATGCATGAGGAGTTCTCATCCCAGCCCTGCTGTGTGGCCTTCAACATATCACTTCCCCTCTCTCTTGGGCAGACTGGTGGCACTTGGGAGCTCTGTCTGGGGCTCAGCCCTTCCTTTGGAGCAGCATTTCTCAACCCGCAGGGCTAGGGCATCCCTGGAGGGACACGAGAGACTCTAAAGTAAAGAACACCTGGCTCCCCTAGGTTGAATTCCTCCCCCCCCCATGCATTACAGAGGCTGTTTTATTCTTACTAAGACAAGAATAAGTGCAAAGGGGTCAGGAAAGTGTTCTGAATGATTGTTTGCCAACCTGAAAAATTGAAGGGTCACTGGTGTGAAGGCGGCCCTTTGACTGGTTATGCTGATTACCAGATTTCTTTGTGAGATTCAGGTGATGTCTGTGTGTGATAAAGTGGGAATTTTGGTAATTTGTTATGAATGCCTGGCAAACTGCCACCCCCCGTTTAAGCCAGATACTACACTGGTGAACTGGAGGGGAGCAAATATTGCATATCTTTAGAAGGGGCAGCAGACTGACCCCAGAGAAACAGAAGAATGAGCTCTTCACAATCGGGACAACTATGTGCAAATTATTGAAAAAGAGAGTTACAAAACAACCTTGAGTAACATGCTACACTAGGGACAGACCATACAGCAAATCAGACATCTCCAACTCCTTGGAATTCTTCAAGGGAGTCACCAGAACAGTGGAGAGAGAAGAACAGAAGACATAATTCACTTAGACGTTCAAAAGCCATTGGAAAGTCCCTGATTGTGAAGGCTTTTAAGCAGACCAAGACATGGAGTGAGCTAAATCTGTCAGATTATCACCACTCTACATTGGGTCCATCCACACATTCTGTTCTGATCTACACTGCTAGCTCGTTGGGGCAGGGACAGGCGTCCACAATTGGCGTGTGCACCTCACCCCACGCTTAGATGCTACTACAAACTCACGTGAACGTCTTCACCGAGCTGCTCACTCCTTCTGGAGTGAGCCCAGAAGTGGAGGAGGCAGCCTGAGGAGATGGTGATCAGGGGTTCTGGGATGGCAGGAGCCAGGTCTGAGGGATCTTTCAGGTGGAAAGAGAGAGGACGGGGCAGGGTCCCAGCCATTCCTAATCTCTCTGGTGAGAGGGGATGGCCGAGAGGTCCTGGCCAGTCCTGGTCTCTCTAGTGGGAAGGGGGAAGAGAGTCAGGTCTCTCCAGTGGGAAGGTAGCAGAGTCGGGGGGGGGGGCGTCCCCAGCTGGTCCTGTAGATCTGGTGGGAGCAGAGCAGAGGGGACGCAGATTCCAGCCAGTCTCTCTCCCTCCCCCACTGGGCTGGGCCTTGGAGATGGGGAAGACACAGCTCATGGTGACCAGGCAGAGTGGTGCATAAGGTGACGATGACCTGGGTCCTGGGATGTGAGAGTAGGAGACCCCGCCCAACCACACAGAAAGACAAGCACTCTCTCGGATCAGGCCTGTCCAGAGAGTAACCCTCCTCCCCACCTGAGTCTGCCCAGAGACACAAGCACACCTACCTTGGCGTCCAGCCGCTGCAAGTAGGAACAGATGTATTCTATGCTTGCTCCAAATGGGTGAACATGGAGAAATGTTGAAATGATGCCTAGAGAGATAACACAGTAGGGGTCATTCCTGTGAAGCAGCTGAGAGCACCAGCAGCTCAAGAGGTGCTTTTCCCTGCATGCACTGTCCTGGGGCCTGGCCTACGTGCTGCAAAGTCACGAGGAGCAAAGTGTTTCCTTGGGCAGCAGCCGAGGGTGCGTTTCCAGAATCCCTCAGTCACACAGACAACTCTAAAGTGAGTGGGAAAGCTCCTATGATGGGCAACGGGACGTACTGTGCAGTGCAGCAACAGGTCTGCAGCGACGTGAGGAGGCTGGGCCCTCAAAGCGCCTCAAAGAGACAAAGTGTGGGAGCGGGGGGCATAGTGGCAGGCATGCAAATTCATTCCCAACATTGTGATGAAGCAATACAGGCAGTGACCAGCAGGAGCAGAAGCCGCTATTGCCGGTGCAAGCAGGCAGATTGACCAGACAGGCCGTCAGCATGGCCATGAGGCAGTGCGCTCAGCACCAGAAGCCAAACCAGCCCAGGCCCATGAGACCCCAGCATTCCTGATCGCTCCCAGTACTGATCTTCAGCCTAGCAACCGGGACTAGCACACGGCCCAGGTGGTTATGCAACTGCACATTCTGCACTCCTGCCTTTGTGCAAGAGAGGCAGAAGACAAGCAAGCAAGCTGGTACCCGGGATTTATTCAAAAAGCCGCTTCCAGGGTGTGTCATGGGTCATTACAAAGTCAGCCCACTCTCCTCCACCTTTGACTGCTACAATGTTAACTGGTGCGGAGCATGACGCCCCGAGACCCTGCAAGATCCTGAAGTGCCTTCTGACTCAAAGATGAAGTTATGGGCACTAACGTTTTAGTGGTAAGTGTATGTTTAGTGATCTGGGTGCACACCGTGCTCTGCCCATAGTGATATGGAGCATCATAAGAGAACCTGCTGTACAGCAAACTGCCCGGATACACCAAATCAACCACTCTGCGGTGCAGAACGACGACAGGATCGGTCACTATGAGGGATGTTAACAAACGTTTATTTTTGTAAACGTGTAACTGCTGAATTTTTCGACGGGGACACGTTTACACACAAGGGGCAGGCGTCTGGGTCTCTCCATGTACTTCAGAGCACTGTCAATTGGAGAGAAAAGAGGAAACTTCATAGCAGCAGGTTGTTTGGAGAGTGTTTGAAACCACACGGAGGTTTGGGATATGACAATACACACCAGGGAGGCAGAGGTGCCCTTTCTCGATGACGACTCAGGGGTGTGATGCTAGCTCTAGTCCCCCCCATGACAAAGCACGAGCTAATGTGGTAAAAACCCAGCAGAGTGTGCAGGCCATGGGATCAAAGGTGGGTAATGTACACAATGTATCAGGTGAGAGTTACTCACATACCCAGTACAAACATGCACAAGCATACAGCGTGTGCCCCCAGGGGACAAGAACACATCTGGATACACAAGAGGCCTCGGTGTAAGCAACGCACAAAGGGTGAAATCCTGGCCACACTGAAGATACTGGGAGCTTTGCCATGACGTCAGTGTGAGCAGCATTGTGCCCAGGGCCTACTACCGTGGCAGTGCATGAAACTGAGGAAAGAAGCCCAGACAGTTAAGACTGAAGAGCTGCATTTTCACTACCTGCTGAGAGCATCTCTTATGGCATCTGAATCTATTTAGCATGGGCAGAAACATGTACGACAACCTCCTGTTAGCAGACATCCTGTACCTGGACTCTCACCTACTAATAAAGCTTCTCGTTCAGATTTGACAGGGCTACAGCTCAGAGTCCTCTCGAGCGGGCACTCCTTCTCCTGGCTAGACGCACAGATCCTGGAAGTATTGCTCTCCTGAAAACACAACAACGTCCACTCCAGACCCGCACAACACAGCAGTGGTTCTAGATAGTAAAATGCTGGCAAGAGTTGCTATTTTGGTTCTTCTGGTTCAATGTGTCTCACTTAATACATCATTTATCTCATGAAATGCATCCAAAAAACCCACAAAACACACAGGATGTGCAACGGAGAACACCGGTCATTTTGCTGTGGGAACTTCCTATTTGCCTTGGTCAGTTCCTCCCGCTGTTAAAAAGGGTGCCCTTAAGTACTTTGCATTTCATAGACTATTTGCTTAAAAGTAAATCATAGACGGAAATATTAAGACTAATAACAACAACAACAATACTAACCTACTTCATAAAGCACTTTGAGAGCTATGAATGAAAAGCATCATCGAACAGCTTGATATTACTAATCATTAATGCAAAGTGCTCCACTTAGGAAGGAACAATCAGTTCCATACATACAAGATGGGAAGCGACTGTCTAGGAAGGAGCATGGCGGAAAGGGATCTAGGGGTCATAGTGGACCACAAGTTGAATATGAGTCAACAGTGTGATGCTGTTGCAAAAAAAGCAAATATGATTCTAGGTTGTATCAACAGGTGTGTTGTAAGCAAAACTCGTGAAGTCATTCTGCCGCTCTACTCTGCACTAGTTAGGCCTCAGCTGGAGTACTGTGTCCAGTTCTGGGCGCCACATTTCAAGAAAGATGTGGAGAAATTGGAAAGGGTACAGAGAAGAGCGACAAGAATGATTAAAGGTTTAGAGAACATGACCTATGAAGCCAGGCTTCATGAACTGGGCTTGTTTAGTTTGGAAAAAAGAAGATTAAGGGGGGACATGATAGCGGTTTTCAAATATCTAAAAGGGTGTCACAAGGAGGAAGGAGAAAATTTGTTCCTCTTGGTTTCTGAGGACAGGACAAGGAGTAATGGGCTTAAAGTGCAGCAGGGGAGGTTTAGATTGGACATTAGGAAAAAATTCCTAACTGTCAGGGTGGTCAAATATTGGAATAAATTGCCAAGGGAGGTGGTGGAATCTCCCTCTCTGGAGATATTTAAGAACAGGTTAGATAGACATCTGTCAGGGATGGTGTAGACGGAGCTTGATCCTGCCTTGAGGGCGGGGGGGCTGGACTCGATGACCTCTCGAGGTCCCTTCCAGTCCTATGATTCTATGATTAGCACTGGGGTTGTTTCTCTAGGTATTAAATTCCCTGAATAAGTCACACTGGGATTGGAAAGTCAAGCTGGGTAATTTCCAACTCATGCAACCTCTCCATTAATAAAGATCTTAGCAGGCCATAGTAGGCTCCTAGGGTGTATCTAGACTACATGGCTCCATCGACGGAGCCATGTAAATTAGTTTACCCGGCATAGGCAAAGAAGCGGGGATTTAAATAATCCCCACTTCATTAAAATAAACATGGCCGCCATGCTGTGCCGACGATCAGCTGATCAGGCACAGCACGGAAGTCTAGACACAGATTCGTCGGCTGGGGAAGTTTTTGCCAACCGATCCCTTATGCCTAGTGAAACATGGGTATGTCTAGCACAAAGAGAAATATCAAAAAGGCCGTGTAGGAATAGGAGACTTTACCCTGTCACCTGCTGGAAAATAACCTTGCAAAACACAAAATTTCGCTAAGCTGTTGGAATGAGCTGGGGACAACTTTTTGTTTAAGAAAATAGAGAAAGAAGCGATTGGGGAAGAGCCATTTTAGATTTGATTCTGAGAAACAGGATTTTGGTTGTAAATCTGAAGGCGAAATGTGAATTTGAGTAAATATGATCATGAAAGGATTGATTCCACATTACCAAGGAAAGGAAGGAGTGACAGCCGCAGGTTAAGAAAAATGAATTTCAAAACAGCAAATATAACTGCTGAAATAATTAACTATTGTGAAAAGTTTCAGCGGGGCAGCCGTCTTAGTCTGTTTCAGCAAAAACGAAGAGTCCTGTGGCACCTTAAAGACTAACAAACTTATTTGAGCATCAGCCTTCGAGAAGGGCTGCAGCAGGGGAGAAGTGTTGGTGGGAGGATGGGAACGTGGCTGTAGCAGGTGGTGAGCACTTGTTAATTTCTCTCCAGGGGAGCCTCCAGCCCCAGAGCACCCAAGGAGCCAGTGACTATGGGAGGCTCTGCAAACTGCACTTTTACTGTGAAACAGCCATCTGTGGTATCTGGCTACCCCTGCAATTAGCAGTAAGAAGAGGTTCTTTAAATACATTAGGAGCAAGAGACAGACTAAGAAAAGTGCAGGCCCTCTCCTGAGGGGGAAAGAGAGCTCATAACTGATAATATCAAGTTGTTTAATGCCTATTTTGCTTCAGTCACTAAAAAGCCACCAGATACTCAAACCAATTAATATTAACAAAGGGGAAGGAACAACGGCCAAAAAAAGGAAATATATTTCGATAAATTAGATTTCTTCAAATCTGCAGGGCCTGATGAAATTCATCCGAGGTCAATTAAAAAACTGACTAGCTGAAGCAATCTCTCAATTATTAGCCATTGTATGAGAGACGTCATGGAGACTGGGTGACGTCCCAGAGGGCTAACATAGAACCGCTCCTTAAAAGGCAGTGGAAATTATAGACTAATCAACGTAACTAATACCTGGAAAGATACTGGAACAAATTATTAAATAATCGATTTCTAAGCACCTAGAGGATAATAGGGTTTTAAGGAACAGACAGTACTGATTTGTCATGAACACATCATGCCAAATCAATCTCATGTCCTTCTCTGACAGGGTTACTGACTGAGTGGTTGGAGGAAAGCAGTAAACATGATATAGCTTGATTTTAGAAAGGCTCCCAGGCCAAACCCCCACTTTCGGACAAGTTCTGCTGCCGTTTACAAATGAACCATCATCACTTCCCTCCGCAAGATGCTCTGCCTAAAACAGCAGAATGGCACACGATGACTTACATTTCCTTGATTATCAGCCACGTCTCTCTCCTGGTCCTCTTCAGCTGTTCTCTCTTGCTATAGTCAATTACAGAAAAGAAAAGGGTTACGCTCTCTGGCAGTGGTGGTAAAATAGCAGCTTTGTGCACTGATCTCTGCAAATGAAGCTCTCAAACTGGAGCAATCAAATTGAGATTCAAATGCTTTAACAACCAGAAAGACAACAGTGTGTAACCCTGCTCCAGTACACAGCACTAGCTAACACACAGGGGAAGGGAGAGTTCTCATGTCAGGGAGGGTCCAGACAGGATCTGTGTCATCATTGTCCAACTTCATCGGCTGTACTTAGTGAACAGAGCTGGGTGAGGCCTTCCCCTCTCATGAGGATGTATACACAATGGCTGTCACCCTCCCACCCAGTACACAGACAGCGCGCGAAGCAGGCAATGACCAGCCAAGACAGACCTTGTGAAAACAGCTCAGAGCAAAGAGTGGAAGGAATATTTCGGGAGAGGCGCAAACAGAGGAAAAAGTCAACAGAAAATCAATCCATTAATTCACAAACTCCTCCCACTTCCCCTGCAGAATCATCCATTTCACATTCATGTAACAGAATACAGAGGTGTTCATGATGCAGACACCTACCTGGAAGAGGCGAGGGAGTAAGAGTCATCTAATTCTAAAACAATCAATGCCAAACCTGCAGAATTTGGGGCTGGGATTTGTAAAGGAATTCAGTACCAAATAATGGGGCTCAGACACCTAAACCCTTTGCAAATGCCAGCCTACTGCTGACAGCTGTCTTTCTGCAAAAATGACAGTGACCCCTCCACGTGATGGCTTCAAATTGGCATTAGCATTTGCATAACACTGAACAGCCCTCTATCTTCACGAACATAAATCCTGCGCTAGCTCTGCAACCTCCTTATAGATTCTGCAGTACTGACCACACAAGCCAGCATCTCCCAGAGGGGACCTCTGGCAAAATTGTTTAGTTGACACTTTGCATCACACTCAAGATGAAGTAATAACGCTGTACAGCATCTTGTTCTGTGAACATATTCACTTTACCCAGTACCCGAGATCACAAAATCCTCGTCAGTGAAATGCCTTATTTAACTGAGCCATTGGCAACAAGACGGCAAGAAAACAAATGACTAACCAAGAGAGTCGGAGAATAGGGATGCAATCGACAAGTCAATTATCCAACAAGCATAAGCTTATCAGATAGTGCTTCCCCGCCCTCGCTGCCTCTATCAGAGTTGGGAGCAGGAGCCAATGCTGGGGGGAACCGGCTTAAAAGCTAAGCCTAAACCTAAGCAGTCCCACCGCGCCTGTTCCTTTGAAATGTACAACAGCCATGGGCGGGATAGGGAAATTCCATCAACTATTCAATTAGTTGATTAATCAAAATTTAACATCTCTATCAGAGAGTAGAAATACAACATACTAATAATGCACAAGCTTTCATTCTAAAAAGCTACTTATAATTTCCCTTCCTCGCATATAAAGTAAATGCAAATATATTGTATGTAGCAACACTGCTGGAAACCTTAAAATCACCCATATCTTTTAGAGAATGTAAATCAGAACAGACCTTTAAATGCAAGTCTAGATTTACTGTGGATAATGTAGATGTGTTATAGACTCAGACTCAGACTCAACTTTCATGACAAACCACATGGATGTTTGAATGGCCGTGTAGGCCCCAGAAATGCAAAGCAGACCACTTCCACCCAAGCCAGGCCTAGGTCTTCTCCTGACCCTGTTCCCTATGCTGCACAGAATGAGCTGTGATGGCCAAAGGCCACAAGAGCAGCCAGAGTCTGTTCCTGAAATGTCCTACAGAATCCTGGAGGCCTGGGCTGTACATACCTGCTCCTTAAGGGTTTCTAACAATGTTTCCATTTGCACTTTTTCTTCCTTCACTTTTTCTAGCTCAGCTTCTCGTTTTTGGTATTCATCCTGCAATTTCAGAAGATGCTAGAAAAGAAAAAGGCCAATTCAGAGCACAGCCTGACTTTCACATGGCACTGTTTTCAAGACTGCGTCACAAGCGGTTAGACAAAGACATGGGGCAAATTCAGAACAGTTTTGAACATTTTAAACACAAAAATAGAGGCTGTAAAGTTCCCACAAAATCCCACAGCATGTGTAACGTGCTGGAGTTAGGGAGGTTAGCGCTGTAGCTGCAAGGGGCTCATAGCATCACATGTTGTCACAGCCCTTCCTTATGTTTCCCACCACAAACACCCTTGCTGTGGGCTGTTGTATCATTTACCCATGCACCATGCTGGAAGAGCACCTGCCTGCAGGGCCCTCTTGCTGTACTAGAAACCCAGAACGTCCCATCACCAAATACAAAACCAGCTCGTAATTCACACTTGTCCTGCACACCCGAGCTAATAATAAATGAGTGTTGATCACGGAGACGTTAGCCATGGATCCCAGGGATTCTGGTAATAGGTTTATATTTTTGACAGATGCCTCACTTTTCCCCTGTGGTTTTCATCGCTCTGTGCAGTGGCGAGGATTAAAGCTGTTCTGGGGGCAGGGCAGGACACACGAGGGGTGTAACTGTCTGGGGTGGTATGAATTGGTCACTGAAGGACTGGCTGTAACTGACTCAGAGAAATGGAGGCTCTAGAAACGCAACAGGAACCAGAATGGCCAGGCTAGTCACACCTAGCAATCCAAAACCAAGGGTCCCAGATGGACAGGGCCATCCCTAGGAAGCGTGGGGCAGCAGGTGCTGCCAGGACACTCCACCTCCTGCCGCCAAAATGAGTGCAGCGGGTCCCAAAGGTTCCCTCCATAGGATGGTTGAAGCAACAGCCATGGGGGTTGGAAAAGGGGAAAGGGGTATCTGAGGGGGGAAGGGCAGTGTGGGTAAAAGGGGAAGAGGTATCTGAGGTCTACCCCAAAGCAGCTGGATCTACAGTGCAAAAGATTGGGCTCCAACTTTGGGTCTTGGCTTGACTGAGACTCCGAAACTCTTCATTCACAGAGTCCCAGCAGATTGGGGTGCAAGATGGAAGGAGGGCTTGGGCTCAAATCCGCCAGTGTGAGCATACTAGCGGTTCTGGGGAGAATTATAATTGTCGCCACAGCACTGCAGCCTGCAGGGGTACTGCACAAGTCTCCCACAGGAGCCTGCCTTGGCTGAATTCACTGCAAGAAGCTACAGACAGAAACAGGAAGCACGGATGTCTGAAGATCCAGTTTTGGGGGGCACAGGTGTGGAACGGTTTAACCCTTTGGGTTTGGAGACTCAAAGGGGTCATGTCCAAGGGACTGGTTACAGGCTGGGGGGGGAGGAGGGGAGACCAGCCATGGCATATTCCAGACCCCTACGGACCAGAACTAGCCTTGCAGATGATGATCAGTTCACATAACCCAGGTATTGTATTGGTTTTGCAGCCCTAGAAATGGCAGACAGCTGCTTGCTTTTGAATATGAACTCCCAAGCTATCAGCTGGCGCTTCAGTTGGAAAAAAGGAAAGTGGCATTTTGAGTGTGTGCAGTTGCTCCCGTTTGTGAGCTGTGGAGAGAGGCTGCGACCAAGGCCATACCGACAGGGAAGAGTAGCCTTACCTGCTGCATTCCCTGCAACGCCTGCTGCAGGAGTTTTAACTGCTGCTCTCTAGTTGTGTCTTCATCTCTGTTTGCTTTACCCTGCTCTTGCTTTAACAGCTCCACCTCATTTCGATAGGCATCCAGCTGCCAGCGCAAGCTGTCGTTTTCCTCCTTCAGGGCCTCTGTCTGGGACAGCAGTGCTAAGAGAAAGATGCCAAAAGAAAAAGAGTTAAAAAGACAAACAAAAGTAATGCACGTTCAGCTCCCAGCCCTGCCCCAAAGAATGACCTCGGAGCAGTCACTTAGGCCCAAATCCTGAAAAGGTATTTCAGTGACTAACTCCCATTGGACTCAAAGGAGATTGGGAGCCAAAATACTTCAGAGATCTGGGCTTCCATCCCTATCTGTAAAATGGGGAGGACACAATGTACTTCTTCCCAACCGCTGTCTGCCATGTTTATTTAGACTGTATATTCTTTGGAGCCAGGGCTATTTATCAGCATGTCTGCATGGTAACTAGTATCAAGGGAAGCCTCTAGGTACCATTGTCTTACACGTAAGTTATGGTACTTTGACAGCACCATCAGTTATTAAGGCTGCCTGACCCTTCCATTTTAAAGACACAGTTTTCAAGTGCATAGAATTTTACCAAACTTTATCCATCTGAGCTGAAATTTTCCATGCCAGGCACCTGCCCCAGAGAGATTTTGCCCCACTGAAGGTATTGACAAACCTGGGGAAAGATATGTTATACCAATGTTCAAAAGTTCTGGTGAGCCTCCATTCAAACGCTAGCACCACACACTTTGGAGCCAGCTTAGAAATCTGGCAGGGTATGCGGCCTCTGCGTCAGGGATGTGCATTTTGTCATCCCCATGAAAATCCACCCAAACCTGGCCAAGCTACAAGTCTTTGAAAGACAGAAGTTTGCACATGCTCAGTAGAGACATCTTAGATTTTAACAGCCAAAATCTCCAAGAGCCTGGCCATGTTCTATCCGGCAGCTGAGCAGGCAATTACACCTCCAGGCCAACATGGAGTGATCCGGAGCAGGGAAATCAGAATGGAGGAAAGGTTAGACTGTCTCTTCCGTGCTCTCAGCAACCCCTCCTGCCCCCACACTACACCCACACAGTCCAGGCAGCATGGTGGAGAATACTGCCCAATTTGAATACTGGGAGCAAGGGGTGAGAATCTAAATAGGGACAAAAGACCACAAGGGATGCTAGTGGAGAGACAGGAACTGGAGCCAGTAGGAGAGAGAGGGAAATTCAGGCTGGGAGTTGTGGAGGAGGAGACTGGGACTGGCTGAGCCAGGAGACAGGGCCTGAAAATCAGTAGGTGGGAGGTGATGGCTGTGAGGAGACAGATCTGATGCAGAAACAAGATGCATGAAAGAATTGGGACTGGCTGGACTAGAATGGGGACAAGGAGTTAGGGACTTGGGGGGGGAGCAGGAAATGACTGAGGAGAATGTGGAGAGGGAAACTGGTACATGGAATCCAGAAGAGAGAAGTCTAGGAATTATTGGCCATAGAAATAGGATCTGGGACAAAGAGCCAGGAATGAGGAAAAGGGACTGAGCTAGGCTAGAATGGAGGGGACAGAAAGGTCTGTGAGATTGAAAAAACTGGGAGATACACAAGTAGGGACATGATAAAACTATAGAAATATCAAATGGTTTAGAGAAGGGAGACAGGGAACTGCTATTCTCCCTGCTCCATAACACGAGAACATGACACTCAAAGTGGCAAATTCAAAACTGACACAAATACCTTTAAATACAAAGTGTGGTTAGCATGTGGAACTCACTGCTACAAGGTGTCACTGAGGCCAAGAATTGAGCAAGTTTCGAAGAGGAATTTCACGTGGTATGACTATCAAGAACCTCCAGAGTTGCAATCACTATTACAGATTTTGAATGGCTATAAAACCTCCTCATAGTGCCTCACAGGGTGGAGGATTCACTCACATCTGCCATTGCAAGGTTCTTACGCCTCCTTCTGAAGCCACTGGTGCTGGCCACAAGAGATTGGGCTAGATAAATCTTGGCTTTGATGCAATCTGGCAGTTCCAGATTCTGTTCTCCAGGAATGTGACGCTTATTAGCCCAGGGATAATCAAAGCCCAGTATCGAATATTCCTGAGGTTTGGGGCTTCTAAATCCTGGCTCCCCAGGGAATTCACACACTGCAAACACAACATGAAGATGTATTTATCACCCTTAACAAATGGTGTACCTGACTCTTCCGTTTCTTTCACCTCTGAAGGATCTTCTATCTCATCGTCAGACATTTCCATTTCCTCCTCACTTCGAATCCCCATTAGTTCATCATTATGAATGTTGCGGATTTCCTAAGGTTTAAAATGTAGATCTTTCAACATGAGGTAACAAGCCACTTGTTTGTTTAAAGAACAGAACCAGTGCTACCAGAAAAGAATATGTGAGGAGCACTTCGCTGCCCCCAGCCACATGACAGCAAAGACCATTCATGTTAGAACATTCCTGGGCATAAAATATTCCCAACCTCCCCAACGCACACCCAGCACTGCCCTTCACCTGAATTGTTGCCTCATCCACTAGTTCCCCGATGTGCACCTTGCTCAACACTGCTTCACCTCCCCACCACTCTCCTCAGAGGTGCCCTGCCCCCCAACACACACTCTTCACACCTGTCAGTCACAAAGCAGGTGTACAAAGCCATTTAGTCCCAGTCCCAGTCCTGCAGGCTGGGAGAAGCCGCTTCTCTGGTGTTGTATAGTACTGTATGGCTTAGCAGCTGAGAAGCAGCCAGGAACCAGAGCTGAGCCACAATCTGAACATCTAACTGCTCACAGAAGGAAATGGTGAACCTCTTGAAGGGGGCTGGATTTGGCCCCCAGCCCCACCAACGTGACACTGGAGCAATGGAGCCATGAACTATTACTGTGGTCCAACTGAGGATCCAGCTGAGGGCACGACCACTGTGTCCATTCAGCCATTCCCAACAGTGGAAGGTACGAAAGCCTCCTGACAGCCACACTGCCAAGTGATACCCAGGAAATCAAACAATGGTGCCTACCACTGACTCATCAGAACTCAGTCAGCTCACGACACAGGAGGGTTTCATACAAATGGTCCACCAGAGGGAATGTTCTACACCTGTGCTAACCTCTTACTGCAGCCTACAGTCCAGGGAGTACCACACAGGGAGGCAGAGGGAAGTGTTTGCAGAGAAAGTTGGGGCAGCCATGAGTATGAGGCACTCCCACATGTGCCTGAGGCCACGCTGATCCTATTTCTGTGCATTGTGCTTTTTAGCATAGTCCCATTCTGTGCCCCATGCTTGCACTGCCTTGCCTCAGCCTGTGCACGATGCAGTCTACCTGCTCCCCTCGCAAACCTTCCTCCCTCCTTCCCCTCTTTCAGGAACTCGTCCTCCCGCATCAGGTTTGGAGCTAAAGGGGAAGGAAGCACAAAGGCACAGCCAACTTCTGTGCGCCAACTGGCCTCCGCCTCGCCCTGGCCTGGCCTCTGCTCTCCTTGTGGGATGTCAGAGCCAGCCTAGCCTGCAGCTTCTCAGGGACAGGTCATGGGCCTGACTGCCCTTAGCCTTGTACTGATTTGCACCTAGAATGGCGCAGAATGGCAGCGGTTCACCCCCACTTGGCACATGTGTAAACGTCTGCCTGCGCCAGACAAAGACAATGGAGAATCCAGTCCAAAGCTTCATAAGAACGGAACAGACAGACTGGGTCAGACCAAAGGTCCATCTAGCCCAGCGTCCTATCTGCTGACAGTAGCCAATGCCAGGTGCCCCAGAAAGAGTGACCAGAACCCATAATCAAGTGATCCCTCCTATGTTGCCCATTCCCAGCATGTGACATTCTCTCTGCAAAGTGTCACTCACACCCAGGCTGTGCCGTCTACAGGTACAACATCTCTACAGGAACCATGCAGGAAGAGAGATGGGTAAACGTGTTCAGGATGCCAAAGTTACTTACCAGAGTCCAGCAGAGGTTGCAAAGCGCCCCTCCTAATGGCAACTTACCAGCAAGAGCTTTGCTAAGACGGAGCGACCATAAACAGTGACAAGAGAGAAAGCAGACGAGTCCCAATTACTCAGCAAAACAAGAGGACAGCTACCCTGGCCGAAAGTGCCACCAGGTGCCAGCATATCCTGAGCCCTTCGGTGGCTGCACTTAGCAGCAACACGTTGCAGTTCTGAGCGCCAGCGGGCCCGCAGAGGCAAAGTGCTGCATAGTGCCCACAGCATAGAACAAAGCCACCAAGCCACCACTCGGACCCTCACGTTTCCTGTCTGCTGAGCTTGGCGGAACACACTGGGCACTCTGGTGCTACGGCTGCTTTATTTAGAGTAACTAGATCCAGGACTGAAGAATACAGACAACGTAGCAGCCCCCTTAGTGACTAGAGCAGCCACACTGCTTTGTGTTATGCTCTCCCTGCACTGCAATAACCTACCTTGGGGGAGTCTCCATCACTGGAAGGCATTAGGATAAGACTGGCTGTCTGAGAGCTACTCTAGCTCTGTGAACCAGGGAGTCTCTAACTACTCACGGACAGAGACCTCACCATCATGCAACTCACATCAGGCTGGACACATTAATTGCCCCAACACTCTGTCAGAATCTGAGAGATCATATGCCAACTGAGAACATGCTGGTCACAGATATTCAAGTGATCTATGTGAGGACAGTGTAGAACACATTATAGATGTGTGATGCCAGTGAGAGGAACTGCACACTGCAAAGGAGACTGCTTTGCGCAGACCCAGGACTGGAGAGGCTCTTGGTGTCACCATGCAAGGAGTAGCCAGGTTGGTGGAAGTCAGGAAGAGGCTACTGTTCTGTGAACAGGCTGCTGGTGTCAGGGCTCAGAGGTAAAGCAGCACAGAGGCACCCAGTGTTCCAGGACAGCCAGTTACACAGCCGCTTACCAGCCTGGCCAAAACCCCATAGTGTAGGGCCAGGCAAAATATGGCCCGTGGGCCAATTCTGGCCCTCCAAGCTCTCGGATCCAGCCCATGGCCTGTCCATCTTTGAGCACCATTGCAAGCTGGGGTGGCGGGAATCGTTCTGCGTGCTGTCCCGCCTCCAGCACAATCTTGTAACTCTCACTGGCCGGAACTCAGAAAATGGGAGTTGCTTAATTGCAGAGGGCGTGCAAAGTACCGCCCCCTCCGGGCTGTCAGCACTTAAAGCAGCACATGGCCCCTGAAGTGGCATGCAGGGGTGGGGCATGAAGGGGCAGAGCACATAGGGAGTCTGCCTGAGGGTCCCCCTGAGCTGCTGGCTGGAAGCCACCTTTGTAAATGTGTCCTGGCCAGAGCCTGTCTCTGGCACTCCAGCCATCCCTTGCCCCAACCCTGTCCCCTCCTCCTGAGAACTGCCCCACATGACACAAACCCTGCGCACCTCTGCTCCTGTACCCATACACCTCCCAGATGACACAACTACCTCCTCTTGTTGGGGGTGGTTTAATTATGCCAACAGGAAAGCGCTCTTAGGAAACCTAACAATGACATCGTTGCAGCTGTACAGCTGTGCCACTATATGGTCTCAAACATTAACACAGCCCCCATTACATTCTATAGGCACAGAAGTATGGTGATGCCTTCAGACCTGCTGGATTTGTCCCAGATTTAAACATCACACCTCTAAAGACTGATAAGGATGAAAGGATTGTCCTTGTAAGATTCTCTCTGAGGCCACCCCCAGTCTCCACACCAGTACAGAAATTCCTACAGCCCTAAGACCACAACAGAAACCACAGCCCAATAGGTACTGTACACAATACCAAGTGGCTTACAAAGCTCAATTTAGCGTTTCTGGGCCTGTGTTCACATATGCGGGATCTCTCTCCAGCCAGAGAAAACAACAAAACCCATTACCTTTGTTGCAGCAGACAATCTGAGTAAGGTCCATCTTGCACCATTTCATGAAGGCGGTTTCTGTTCATGTGAGCAAAGTGCTACTAAGTGGCCAGCTAAACTCAAAACCAATATCCCGTTAAGAAAGAAACTGTACTCTGCAGGAGCTAACACAATAAAAAATTACCAACCTCGGCTTGTTTGCACCACACGCTGATGTTCTTACGCTGAGCTTTCGTGAAATGGTCCCAAGCCTTTTGTTTGGAGGCAGAACGGTAAACAGCCACTATCTGCTCAACTGTAGTGTGAAACCAGCAGTCAAACCGGGGCAGAATATCATCCAGAGAATGCGAACGAGAGGAGCAAAGGAGTAAAAAAGCGGTATCAGGCAGGTGGTTTGGCTCATCTTTTGTTATAACACCGTACTGTGCCGGGGCCATGCCAGGAGGGAATCAGTGCCCAGAAAGGAAAAGACGGGACTCCATAAGGCCAGAGCCAACGTGTCTATCAAATTATTAACAACTGGAGAGGCAGAGTCACTCTCAAGAGAACAAAAGCAAGACGGGGTTAAATGCAGGAAGGATACACTGTAACCAACAAATCAAACAGTGGATTTCCCAGGAATCCAGCAGACCAGGGCCCTGCACTTTTTCGATTCCTCACAACACAACATGGCCAGCTTTCATATTGAGTAGCTGGCAATATGGATGTTCTTCTGTCCTGTTGTTTCAGTGCACGGAGACATGATTTAGCAACTATAACACGACCCTCAAACACAGGGCAGGGACCTCCGCCACAGGGCAGCAAAACCAGAAGGCTCTCTTCTTTCCCTGGGCACTCACCTGTCAAATCAGGGCTCCGGAGACATTCTTTCAAAATATCTTTTCCACCAATGCTTGGAGGAGCTTTTAAAGGATGTATGTGACCTCCCTCTGCAAGGAGGTAGAGGTCACCTCACAACAAGCAGCACAGCTAGGCTTGTCTTTGTATATTTGGCCTGCTGGTGTAGGCATGATTCTCATGAAATAAAACTCTGTGTGCTCAATGTTTAGACCAACCAGTGCAGCTGTGATAAGAATACTAACGGGTGTGTTATGACGACTGTGTTATGACGACTAATTACACAACACTACCTGCTCTCTTGATCTCTACTTACTCTACCCTGCATTCAATGCCCATATTTGTTTATTTTAACCATAGGAATGTAGATATCCATTAAAAAAGTTAACCAGTTAAACAGTATAATTGTTTAACCGTGTAGCTGGGAGCCAGCCAACCCACTATGGGTAAGGGGGCTGTTCCGGCCAGCCTGGGTCTCACCGTGCCACAGGCGGGAAGCTGCTCCTCCCTGCTCGGCCAGCCGGTTAACCGGTTATAGAGTAAGCATGCCGGTAAGGCTAATGCTTACCGGGTAACCTTTTAAATCCCTAGTTAAGAATAGAACAAAATCTGAAACAAGATTCAGCATGAAAGGAAAACCAAATGCACAAGGGCACTAGTTTAAAGTTTGGTCTTACCTCACCTTTAGAAATTAATTAAATCTGCTATTTATGAAACCTCTTTCTACCACAAAGAACTTTAAAAAGACTCTGTTACCGCCTACCTTTGGAGAGTCACTCCTGAACACTGCACCGAAACACTGGGCTGCTGGGGACTTACCTTGACTGCACACAGGGGCAGAATGTTAGGCATTGCTACAACAGAATATATTTGAGAGAAATAATGAGGGATTCATTCCCCTGTGCGTAAATGCTTACTCCACACAATAACAGAGTTATGGAGATAAAGACAGATTATCTGTAAATTAACTGTATTTGTCCAGCCACGGTGATGATTTTTCTGGGGTCTTCCTGTATTTGCTTTACTCCCTCAGAACAAAACCAAAAAATCTCACAGAAGTTGTTCCCGTCTTGTAATGCATGAACAACGTTCAGTGCTGAAGTACTACTCACACTGGACTAGAATCCCTGAGAGAGCAAGCTTAAACTTCTCCTTGGCTTCCTCCATCTCTTTCTCATGCGCTGCTTTCTCATTCATCAGTCTGCGAACATGGCTGTTAGCTGACTGGATCATAGAGTAGAAGTTGTTTGCACTTCGCCTGTTCACTTCCCCTCGTTCTATCCAGGTCACCAAGGTCTGCACTGCTTCCAAGAACGTGGAATCATCTGGGTCAAAACGGAAAATCTTTAGACCAGGCAAAATTTGCAGTCATTTCCCGGGGCCCAGCTAGTCACGTTCCCAGCAGTCAGCACTGAATTCGATTCCTCACAACACAACATGGCCAGCTTTCAGTCAGTTCATCTCCTTCAGGTCTCGGTCTTCCTTTGGGACCCAGGGTGGATCTCTGAGACTCACTCCCCTGGCCAGGTCTCTCTAGTCTTCCACTTCTAGGATACTGCACCCGCTCTATACAAAACAGCAGTCTGCCCTTCAGTGCCCAGACTCTGCCATCCCTCGGATGGCTGGGAAGGGAACCCAGGCCCACGGTCTACTCTAGATTCCAGTCTGGAAACTTAATTAACACTAGCAATGGCGGCCTGCTCATTCCCAACCATGTTGTTCTTCCCCTGGTCTCTTGCTAGTCTTCCTACTTCTCAGCTCTGATTCTGGCTCCGCCCTTCACATTTCCAGCCCAAACTCCCGCCTCTCATCACAGACTCAAACCCAGCTCCCTTCTCTTGGTCCCCTGCAGCCCTTTTCTGCTGACAACTTTTAGGTTTATACCAGCCCCAGCTAGAGTCCATCTTCATTCAGTTCTTCCAATCCTTGCATCTTTCCCAGGTGCAGCCGACCACTCTGCCTTGCGAGTGGTCAGCACCCCACTACAGGGTACCAGGTGGCATTATTGTTCTGTCTACTAAAGGAAGCTACTGAGATCTGGGTGAATTTTGTTTCTTAGTATTTGCTACGAGAACCTACCAGTCTTTCGAACTACATACCTTTCAGCTTTTCAGCCACAATGCTGCACTCATGGTCAGAGTAGTGGACAACAGGGGGTGGAGAAGGAGGGCAGAACCTCTCCTCCTCCATTCTTCTGCGATGACGCTCCTCTCGTGCCAGCATCCGCTGTTTGCATTCCCACTCATACATATCATCCCGCGCCTGTGCAAAATCCACATGGAGGCGGCCAGTATCCTTTTTGTCGGTGCTGGAGCCTAGTCTGATACGATAACCTAAAGGTCACAACAAAACAGTCAAAGACAGCTTGTAGAATAACTGACCACTCTGGCAATTGGGCCTCTAGCTCACACAGCTCTGCAGAGACTGCCCACTGGTTCCACAAAGCCACCCCATCAACCATTCACCGTGGATGTGGTATAGGGCATAATGCATCTGCAGCTTCTCCTGCCAGAGAGGAACAGGGACAGCAGCTAGAGATTTAAGAGTAATCGTCATGTTCTAAGCAGGATTTAACATACAACTTTCCCTCTCTGGCCACTTGCACATGCCATACATAAAGTAGCGAGCATTGGACCAGAAACAGCAGACAACTTGTGCATGTGACTGAGCATGCATGTAGAATGCACGGAGAACATGGAAACCACCTTGGGTCCTTCACACACCCTTCTAATATTCTGCACAAACAACTAGCACCTTGCAACCCGATGGGACCTGAGTGTTGAGTTCAAGTCAGGTCTCTCAGCAATACATTCAAAGGGGCATTGTGTAATCTGTGATAAAGCCTGGGAACATTATAGAGGAGAAACCTCATCAGATGGAGTTCAGCAAGCAAAGGGGAACTTTCCAGTAACTCCTGACATTAGGAAAGCTTCCTTCATGAATAGGAGACACGTGCGGATTGCAAAAAACCCAAAAGAGACAGGGGAGTGGTCCTCAACCTATTCGCCACTGTGGGCCACATCCGCACACTATACGTACACCTAGCATGGCCTTCAGACAGTCACATGGCCCCAGCTGTGCACTGGTAAGGCTGCAGGTTGAGAAACTCTGCTCCAGAAGATCAGTTTGTCAAGATGACTGCTCAGTACTGCTGGAGCTATGTGTGTTATAGGAAAGATGCTGATGAAACCCCCGGCCCTATTTAATGGCTCCATCCATCTGAAATATTTAAATGTTACTGCTTAAATGACCCTCTCTCTTTCAGAGAGTTTGCTGGAACAGACCCAGTGGGGCATCAACGCACAGGACAGGGGGATGAATTCTCTTCCAGTTCCTTACCTCATCCTGATAAGTTGCAGAGTTTTGTGGGGATTGAAACATCAGGAGGCACTTTCAGACATTTAAACCAGCATGAGGCCCTCAAATTTCACAGCAGAAAGAAAAATAATCACAGGGAAAAAGAGGAAATACCTATCCAGACAGCAACAGGCGATCCCATGTATAACTACACAGAAACCGCTTTTTCTCTGTCCCAGTTTCCAAAACCATCACTCCAAGCAAAGGTGTGCCTACCCGAGAGATAGAGAGCCTTGTCCACCATGAATTCCTCAGCAAAGCGGATGTGGCAGAAGTTCTTTTTGCTCTTCCGAATAGCTATGATCTCTCCACACTGCTCAAAAATCTCCACAATGATCTGCTCGGTCCCGTTTTCTGGTAGTCCTCCTACAAATACTGTCTTGCACCCTGGGGGCCTCTCTCTCGTGGCAGGAGGAGGAAGATCTGCACATGGAGAGGGGTAAAACACAGGCTGTTAGAATGTCAACAAGTGCTCCACTTACCCACCTATCACTCCTCAGAGCCAGCCACTGCTTTAGCAGCTCTCACTTGACTGAGTACTGGCACCTATGGTGATCAGCAGGGCCTACCAAGCAGAACTTGTTCATAGCTTGTGTATGCTGGACTTGCAGAGCCTGAATAAGGCTAAGATGGTCAGTTATTTTTAGTCCTTCTGATGCTCCAGCATACAGAGGTGAAGGGCCAGAACACAAGCAGAGTCTTACTTGGGTTGGGTGGGAAAAGGGTGCAGCTTTTGCAGTGAATAATCTCCTTTACTGCTGGCATGTCTGGACGAATGGGAGGTGGAACTATCCCCAAGCCGGGCATCAGGGGGTTGATCGGTGGGATTCCCGTCATTATTCCAAGGGCAGGATCAAAGTCTGAAATGGGGGAAATAAGGAAGACCGTTATTTATTATTTTTGCTGCTATTGAGCCGTTTTAACCAACTTAAATGAAAAAAGCACAGAGTTTCCTTGTCAGCCTTTTTTTAAACTTTCCCTTTATTTTCAGTAGTTTATGTTTTCACAGTTCTGTACTCTATTTACTTTTGTGTGTGTCTTTGATGTGTCTTGTCTCTTTCCATCATACCTGGCCACATGTCTAGCCCCAGATATCAAAGACCCAACTCTCTCCTATGAGAAGTATTGTATTATCAATGCAATCTCCTACAGCATAAAACAAACCAGATACAAAATCAAATTAAACAACACAGACGCCTGAGTGTATTATTCATGTTTATAGTTAATTCATTACAACCTCAATAGTAACCACCAGAGCGCAGAAAAGTCCTGGAATTAGACTGCGGAATTTAGTTCCAGCTTCTTGCAAAGCGGATGAGGTCTTGGCTATAGATGGATAAAATGAATTTAAGAAGCTAGAGATATTTGTGTGTTCAGTTTGTTCCTTTCAGGAAGGTGGATTTCACCTCAACCAGCCTAATTTTAGATAGCTTCCAGGGGTAGCTGAGTTAGTCTGTTACAGAAAAAATAACAACAAATGGTCTGGTAGCACTTTATAGACTAACAAAACATGTAGATGGTATCATGAGCTTTCGTGGGCACAGCACACTTCAGATGACCGGAGTTATGAGCAGGGGATATGAAAACTGGAATAAATAGGAGAGAGGAAGAGAAAGAAAAGAGGAAGGGGGGTGGGAACAGGGCATCAGTAAGTATCTGGAGAATGGGTACTTAAACCAAAGCAGATAAAGATCAAAGTCAATAGATAGATTGCTGAGACAGGAAGGATACCGCTCAGAAAGCTGTTAGCACCTTCAGTGGTAGAGTCCCCACCAGCCTCTCTCTCAATTGAGTCCATTAGCATGTGAATTGAATCTGTGTATGTACTGTAATTCCAAGTTTTCCCTGTGGATTTAGCTTGAAGAGGTCTGCTCTTCTGAATGATGTGCTGCATGTGTTCTCCTCTGTCCACAAGGTGGCAGCATTTCATGTGCTGCTCCAGTATCATGGTTTATTTTGTGTAAGATTGTGTGACAACCCACAAAAGCCAGTACTGGATGTGGCTTGGATGCTGGCCCCTTGTAGCTTTTCCTGGCACAGCTGGTGACTGGTTCCTGTAGACTAGTTTAATTTTCCTCAGCATTATCCAGCCATGCATCTCCCAGGGCTGCATTTCAACTAAATTCATTTTTTTAAATCAGCACAGTTTAGACTCTTGCCTCTAAATAAGTCATCTCACACTGTAAGGGCATTTTAGGCATTCATCCCCTTTGTGAGTTGAGGCAGAAATATATAATAATGTTGGTAAACGCCTAGAAAATAATAAAACTGCTTACCTGGCAGTAGTGGCTGAGCCATCCGGGCCATGCCTAGACTGTTCATTGCAGTGGCCCATGCAGTGAGGTCTGACATAGACAAGCCCATTGGAGTGGATTCTGCATTCAGATTTCTAACACCATCTGGTAAAAGGAGAGGTTGATTAATTCTAGCATTGGGAACCTGGAGTAAATCAGCATCATTAGACAGAGCTCACAACTAAGCTAGGGAAGCTACCCAAGCCAAAAATCATGACATTACAGCACCTATATAAATAGAAAAGAGATTCATGTGGTGATAAAGCATCACATTTCATGTCACAGGTACACATATATGAAGCCTGTCATATACCAGTTCTCTGCTGTTCATGTTTACAATAGTCCCTCCACTAACTGTACAAGTACAGAGCCTTCTCCAAATGTAGGAGTTCTTCAACTTTACACTCTTCTGAAAAAAGAAACAGAAGACGAATGTGCACTTTAATTACTTATTTTATAGTTGTCAAAAACACGCTGTTACTTGCTTTTCCGTCTGTTGGCACAGGAAAATTCACACAAAAGGGGATTCATTTACTTACGAGGAATGTCTTTACATCCCTGTCCACCTAGCAGCTGCAGCAGCAGCTATTGTGAGCCTGATCAAGCCCTGTGCAATGAGAGTCGTTCCTCGCACTAGGCTTCAGCCAACTCACAAGCCAGGAGCTGGCCTGGTGATACTCAGAGGAGATACATAAATCTCACAGGAGATACAGTAACTCAAGTGTGTTCAGTGTCACCTCATGGCTTGGAACTCTCCTCTGCCTGACAATGGTGACAAATTCCACAGGCCTCAGATTACTTCAATCTCTGCTCCTGCTTCAATGTTGACCCTGATCTGGCTCCAGCTCAGCTCCCAGCTCCTGCCTTTCTCCAACCTTGCTCCTGTCTCCTGACACCAAAGTTTCATTGCTACCACTCCAACCTCAGTTCCTGAAAGGATTAAATTAATTGTCCATTTGAAGGCTAATAATGGACAATTTGAATTTTCCAACGAAGAATTAGGCTTTCCCAATTATGGGGCTTTTTTCCATTTGTAATGGCTTTTAACTTATCATTGGAAATAGCAACGTTTCATCATTGGCCTTGCTATCAGTCAAAACTGGCTTACAAGATACTTATTTTATTGTATATTTCTATTCACTATCTATTTTGCTGCCACAGAAAACTAGATAAACATTTTTAGAAGCTTTTATGAACATTTTCAGCCAATCTCATGATTTTTGAATTACGACTTCAAAACTATTATTAACATGGAGGGTGTTGAGTCTGGCACATCCACTTCTCCAAATAATGATACCTCAATATCTGGTACATATCGGAGTGAGTTTGTGTGTTTGTTCAAGAACTCCTTCTAAACGATAAGAGTTAGGACGACCACATTTGGTAGGCAGCTTCCTCTTATCACAACTTAGAGCAAGGCCAGGGGTTGGCTGTGTCAGGACAATGGGATGTGCCTGGAATGGGACTGAGTATCATAAAATCATACTAAAAAGAAAATCAACAGGGAAGTGAAAGGGGTTGGCTGGGGGCACCTCTCCCTGTCTAGGACTGTCCCACCCTTGAGCCTCCCACCCCCACATGCCCATTAGGGAGGGTGTGTGGGTTAAAGCCCCCCCTCCATTTGTATGGGAGCATTATTGGTCATTCCCCTTCCTCAGGGAGCCAGGGGAAGTGCACAAACAGACAAACCTGAACTTGTCCCAGGTAGGGAACATGCACCCCGTCCCCCGGCTGTGCCCGCTGCAGCAGCCATGGAGAGGTGCTTCTCACCTAGACCCAAGCTGCTGCGGTGAGAGAGGGCCGGGGTACTCCTCTCTCCCCAGGAGAGCCTGCATACTGAACCCCTCATCCCCAGAGCAATGATTAAAATGAAGCATGTACATTTTCATTTTATTTTCCAAAATAAAAATTGAGTTAAGGACCAAGCAACACCAGGTAAATCATCTAATTTATATATAAGTGGCAACTAGCCTCAATATACTGAAGTGAAGGCAACACACAGGAAGACAAGGCTATGTATATTTTGCACACCAATCTGATCCAAAAGAGAAATGAACACCTACTGCTGACTAATCCGGCCTTGAGCACATACCAAGATGTGATTCCAGTTATTTCTAGCTATCCAGTAACAGAAACAGATCTCCCAGTAACTCTGAATTACTGACACAGCAGGTTCTGACAGCGACTTTGCTTTGCCATTTTAAGCAGAAGCTTCCGTTGTTTCCCTCTTTCACAGTTAAACACACAGTGTGTCTGTCTTACCTGGAGGAATGTTTGTTCTCTTCCTCTTTTTGCTTGACTCCCCTCCATTCTCAACTGCATTTTCAGAAACCAGAGGGCTGGTGGTGGTAAATTGCAGAGGCCCATTATTAGTGGTAGGATCAAAGGGCAGTTGGTTTAAACCTGCAAGAGAACAAAATTTGTTAGGGGGATATTTTCAGATTTTCACGATCTTCATATAGCATCACAGAAATGGGAGAAATATCCCATACACAGCATAGCCAGAGGGACCATGGCAGGATTCTGTCCCTCACTCTGTTCTGCAGTAATTTGTCTGATAGCTGTCCCTGCAAGACAGGATTGAATGCTTCCTGCCCTGCTGATGAATTGAAGGAAAAGACACAAGGAACTAACTGTGTTTGCACAAACACACTTACTTTACCTACATCAGAACTCCCAAACTTTTTGATGGCATGATCTCATTTTAATGAATTGTTTCTTCCCAGGACCCCAGACAACATGGAGGATGCCATTTTGCTCTACAAAAGCCAAAGCCAGAACCGAGAACAGACAACGAGGGATGGATCACTCAATGATTACCTGTTCTAACCATTCCCTTTGGGGCACCTGGCATTGACCACTGTCAGAAGACAAGATACTGGGCTAGATGGACCTTTGGTCTGACCCAATATGGCCGTTCTTATGTTTAGAGCTTTGCAAGAGATACTCAGTAATATACTTAGCACGCTACTAAACAAGGGTCTAAGGGGCAATGTGATACAGCAGAGCAAAAACTGCTAGGAATAGGATGAGACTGTTCAGAAGCACAGCACAGTGGAGTTTATCCTCTCTCGCTGCTTTCTGCTATACTGTATCTTCATTTACAAGTGTTTACATGTGCCTGGAATCTTGGCAAGGATTCTAAGCTAAACTATGCAGGATCTAGACAGGTGGCCAGCTATTATTTCAGCCCCTATTGCGTAGAATGAGTGTTTGATTTCAACACACTTAAAAAGCCCATAAGGCTGAACTCTTAGATTCCTATTGTGAGGGTTAAATATCACCCATGGAAACATTTGAAACCTCATTATAAATACCTGAGTTTTGACAGGTCATGAAGTTCACAGGCAATAATATGTTATATATAAACGCAAATGAGTTGCAAACTCAGGACTAAAGGAAGCAGTGCCTCTCCCCTATGCATAAGGAGGATGATCGCTGGTTTAGTGTCCAAAAACTGGAGCTAACTAAGGGTATGTCTACATTGCACAGCTATTTCAGGATACCAGAGGTATCCCGAAATAGCTACCCCACATCTACACAAGCCCTGCCTGTTATTTCAAAACACTTTTCAAAATAACTGGCATGCTATTTTGCCATCCCGGTAAACCTTGTTTCATGAGGGATAAGGGATGGTTCGAAATAGCACATTATTTTGAAATTTGGCACTGTGTAGATGTTCCCAATTTCGAAATAAGTTATTTAGAAAGATTTGAGATAAGATTCACAATTTGCATAGCACAACTTGCGTATCTTATTTTTAGTTTAGGGTGCTATGAAGACACATTCTAAGAAAGTAATTTATTGTAGGAGTATCAAGAAGAAGGATTTAGAGCCTATTGGCCTACATGCTGTACCAATATAGAGGAAGAGCAAGTTCTTACCTTGCACAGCAATTTGTCACTTTTGCATTGAGTCACCATATTTCATACCAAACACCTTCCAGTGTCTGTGTGAAAACGGCCAATGGAAAACAGCCAATAAATGTTTTCTCTCTGCAGCCTATGTCTCATACGATGGATTGGAATTCTTTTCAGAAGTTTGCACTTCTTGTGGCACTTGCACTAAAAATACCAGGGAATTCTCCCTGCCACTGCTCTAACATGGGGAAGCTCCAACATTGGGGAGAGCTTTTGTACAGAATATCCTCCCATGTTTGGACCAGAGGCGATGGTTTCTTCCTGAGGCCTAGAGATATAAAATCCTGTTTAATTAGTTAACCAGTTAAACCAAGTCAGATCCTCCTGATATATAGCAAAGTTAGCAAGAACGGGGCTATGAGCAAAACATGATTCAATACATGAACTTGGCAAGAACAGGACTGGTGTTGCAAAAACACAAGCACTCCTAGGCACTAAATAGTCACATGAACATGTTCCAGAAGAACAGTGTCAGAACATCCCAATAACAAGTTTAGGCCTGCAACTGACTTGGAGCAGCCCTCTACCCATCGCAGGCTGGAAGCTGCTCAAGCCCCTTCTAGTTAACCGCAACTGGTAAGCATCAAGCCGTTATCTGTTAGGGGTATGATTTTCACTCCTCACAGACAAAACTTGTGTCACATAGCTAGAAGTGTAGACCAGGCCTTAATGCAACAAGATAACCAATGCAAAAGAAAGGAGGCCTCTGCTGTAAATTTAAATCAGTAGGCTGCACAGACACTGTACACAAATCTATTGTTCTAACTGAATACAATTCAATTCACCAGCTTCTAGACCAGACAGCTGACCTTCTCTATTGCTCTCTAACCGTGATCCTGGAGCACTGTGACTCAGATCCCTGTATTTCGTCTCCCTGATATCCACTTAGAAAAATCAATGCACATATTCAAATCAAAATATTACCTGTCACTCAGTGAAAACAGACATGGGTCCATTTCCTTTACCCTAATCAATCAACACACACTGACGAAAGAATACCCTGTAGAAGTAATGATACTGCCCAGGTTTCACTAGAATTTTTTTCAACACTGAAAAATATTCATCAGCTTGCCAGTCTTTGTTATGGCATCACATTTATTTCTAACAACACAACAATGTCTGTTTAGAAATGCCCAGGAAATCTTTAATATTTATGGTATTACATAAATGTGACATTTTGCTGATATTTAATTGGTTTCTCGTAAGTCAATTCTGTGAAATATCTAATGCCAAAAGATGTGCTGCTTGTCTGCAACCTTTTTGCTAGCAGTTTTTTTGTTTTGTTTTTCGCCAGTAGCTGCAGGGAAAGAAATTACATATTTCTCTGTTTAAATGCCATCCATTACAAAATCTAATCATAAGAAAAGGATTAGAAGCTGCTAGTCTGATTTCACATAAAGTTCCCCATTTTAAAGTGCATTCCAAATCTTTAGCAATAAATTAGAAAACGCTGATTGGAAGAAACACTGGAAGGGGACAGAAAAATACCAGCTGCTTGAAAATTGCTTTTTAATGCAAGCTCCCCAGGTTACAATCTAGTAGTAGTAGCAGCCCTCACATATGCAATACAAGGCAGGAAATGCAGGCACAGCTAGATAATCTTGATAATCAGTTCAAAATACACAGAAATCTGCTAGAACCATGGTAGACATGGTCTACATAAAACATGACTGCCATTATCAAGCCAATAAATCCGTCTAACAACGATCACCTGGAGATACCACAGGGAAATGTTCTTTCAGGAAATAAATACAGAGACGAAGTACATACTGTACCTGTGTACTGTACCAGGAACATTGCAAGACGCTGCTGGCAAAATTCTTCGATAGATCCTACAATCTGTTATCCTGACACTCCCAACTCCATAAGAAAAGAGGGAGGAAAATCACAGCAATTCAGCTCACATAGGATGCTCTTATTGAGCTCAGTTACTCGTACGGAGTTCACCCACAACAACCAGAGCAAATAAAGATCCTAATGCTAGTACAACTGACACTACACTTGCACGAAAGGCAGAAGTGGAAAATCCAGGAATCACGAGGGTGAGGGATTGAACTGACTTTTATGAATTGCTGCCACTGCTGCATGTGTTACCATCAGTCTCCAGTGAGTGACACTTATAGGCTGACTCTTGGATGTAGGAGAAAGATTGAAGAGCAGGTAGAGATGCAATTAGCAACATGTTCATCTGTGAATTGGTAAGGAATTTCAAACATTAGTGACTTGCAAAGTGGCACACAGTTGACACATCTGAACTTCACAACGTGCATGCCTTACAAGCTGCTGCCTTAGCACAGAGAGCAGCTAAGCACTGGTAATGCCCAAAGTCAATTACAGGTGCCAGAAAACACAGCACTCCTTTTGTTTCGAAAGTTCACATTCCAATGGAACATTTTAATCTAATATATAAAGGAAAATGTTTGTATGTTTGTGCGCTAATAACTTGGACACTACAAGAGCTACCGCAACCAAACTTTGCATGGGGTAACCTTTTATCCAGGAGAAGGTTTTAAGGGACTGTGGGAGGGAAGAGATGAGAGATCGATGCCTCTCCCTGGAGCTGCACAGGGCTTGGCAGTGTGGGGAGAAGCAGCTTCTAGGGGGAAGCGGCAGGGTCAGTCACTCACTAAGGCAAGCGGAGGGCGGGCTCGGGCGCTAGTGGCAGGCGTGTGGCTCCCTTTCCCCTCCCTCCCCTCAGGCTCCTCACCTCAGTTATACCAACTGTCAACTTATATTTCAACAATGTATACTGACAAAGCGCAAGGACAGTCACTTAAAGTAGTTGGAATTTATTTGAGACATCTTGCTTTTCACATGGACAACTCTATGTTGTGTGTTCAAGGGTTGGAAGTGGAAAACATTTGTACATATTTGTTAAGAATAATGAAAAAATATATAGTTTACAATAAAGTTTTTGATAACATGTAAAATTGGTTGTTTTATACTTATTTTAATCCCTATAGAATTCAGTGCAACTTTTCTACCATTCAAAAAATGATAATGGACTACTGTTTTTCTAAATTTTGTTCCTCTACTTTCCCGGGCAACGCCGGGTAACTCCCGCTAGCTTTCCCTAAGTAATCATGTTAAAAGGCTCCAGAATAATTATTTAAAAAAATCAAATTCTACTGCACACCACCTCTTAAGACTGAAATAAGGATGAAGAAATAGTCAGGGCTTAGTGTTAAATCCCCTGCTGTGTGGGCATTAAACATCTACACCAGTTTCAAAAGCAAACACACACCTAGGACTTTTCAGTTCCTATACCCAACAGTGGAAACCGGAAACAAAGCCAACAAAGATTTTTTTTAAAAACAAGTAGTCCTATGGCACGTTAGAGACAGAAAGAGAGAGTGTGTGTCATGAGCTTTCTTGGACAAAGCCCACTTCATAATCATCATGTCATCTGAAGTGGCTCCTGAAATTCACCCTCCTTCTAAATGTAAAAAGAGAAATGCACAGACTCTTTTGCCCCTCTCCCCCAAACAATTTTTACTCTGAGTTTATTAATAAATGAAAGTGAAGCTAAAGAAAAAACTAGCAACATGTAATATCTCACCCTAAAAGTTGTTGTAATAATCTTCACAGAGTAGATATTCTTCCAACCTGGGCCCAGTTCCTCCCCCCAGTTCAGTCTTTGTTGTTTCCTGCAGTCATCTAGGGTGGGGTAGCCAGGGAGCACTGACAACACGGATTACCTCTCTCCATACCCTTAAACAAGTTTTGCAAAAGGCGAGAATCCTTTGTGTTCAGTCTAAACTTTCCCTCTGCTCTTGTGGAAAAATACAGCATTGAGTATGGATCCCAGCATCAGGTGACAGTCTCATGCTTTAGCAGGGCCCCTGTCTCCATACCTCACAAGCTAACCCACACAGAAGGTTAAGCTCTATTGTCTCTCGCTAATGGGCCATAACAGCCCTGAAGTGTAAAAAGTGGGAATGCCCCAAAGTAGCAAATATGCAATTACAGATACACATATACACATTCCATATTGCTAACTTGATCTACAAAAATGATACATGCATACAAATAGGATAATCATATTCTGTAGATTACAACCTTTCCATGATATCTGACGTATCTTGCATAAAGCATATTCATAAACATAAAGATGTGGAATATCTCCTTGCCGGGATGTGTTGGCATTCCTACATAGTTAAGTCGGAAAAGCTGTATTAACCTTCACAGCTAAACAGGATCAGTTTACTGAATATGGACCATATATTACCATTTTTTGGCAGGGCAGCAGTGCATGGAACCTCTAGTGTGAAGCACCTTTACAATTTAAGATAGAGAAATGAAAGATTGTTGACAGTATTACATTTGCTGTATTTTTTTTCCAGTTTGTTTGGTTGAAGTACAAAGCCAAGCAAACAGAGTCGACCAGTCTGACCTCATGTATACTACCACCCAGAATCCTCACATGAAAAACAACCACCAAAATTAGACAAATATTACAGTGCACAGGAAACCAAATTATTATGTGCCACAGGAAGAGACTAGAAGAGAGAGAGAGATGCACCTATGCCCAAGATCCTGATAACCAGATAAGAACACAAGAACATAAAAATGGCCATACAGGGTCAGACCAAAGGTCCATCTAGCCCAGTATCCTGTCTGCAGACAGCGTCCAATGCCAGTGCCCCAGAGGGAGTGAACACAACAGGGAATCATCACACGACCCCTCTCCTGTCATCCATTTCCAGACAAAGACTAGGAACACCATTTCTACCCTGCCTGGCTAATAGCCATTGGTGGATCTAACCTCCATGAATTTATCTAGCTCTTTTTTGAACCCTGTTAAAGTCCTAGTCTTCACAACATCCTCTGGCAAGGAGTTCCATAGGTTGACTGTGCGCTGTGTGAAGAAAAACTTACTTGTGTTTGTTTTAAACCTGTTACCTATTAATTTCATTTGGTGACCCCTAGTTCTTATAGTCCCACCAACAGTGACCCCCACATATGGCAGACAGAGAGAAAGAGAGAGAGAGAGAATGCACAACGCCACTTCAGAGCACTGTACAGCATCCAATTTCTGTTGCTTCAGAGAAAGGAGATCCTCTCCTCCCCCGCAAACCCCCACACACAACGGGCACAAATCCCTTCCAGACCCCTGCAGGTAACCAAGGGAAGCACTGACTCAGGAACTTTAAGAAACGTAAGACATAAAACCAGAAGGGACTGTCAAGCCCTGCCCCTACCATCACAGGCAACTTTGTCATATAATCCCACTCATAAATTTGTCCAACTCTCAAAACTAATTAAGTTGTGGTCTCCCACCACTCTTGTTGGAAGGTGGTTCCAGAATCACACTCCTGTTAGAAACCTTCTAATCTCCAGCCTAAATTTTTCATGGCCATTTTATACCAATTTGTTCTTGTTAGTTTATACGCAGTTGCCCTTTCATTTAAATAGCTCTTCACCCTCCCTGGTATTTGCTCTCCTAATATTTATAGACAGAGATCATATCACCATGTAGGCTTCTTTTTCCTATGTTAAACAAGTCATGCTCTTCCAGGGCCTTTCATAAAATAGGCCCTCCATTTCCATGATCATGGAAGTAGTTCTTCTCCAAAGGTGCCCCAAACACCTTTTGGCTAGGTCTACACTGCAGAGCTATTTCACGAAGTCTCCTGAAATAGTTATTCTACATCTTTTGAGCAAGCCTGTTATTTTGAAATATAACGGGCTCATTATTCCGACGGACCTGTAAACTTCATTCCACAAGGAGTAAAGGACATTTCAGAATAGCACTTTATTTAGTAGTTTGACACTGCCAGGTGCAGTGTAGATGCACCTTGTGTGTCTGGTAAGTTTAACAGTTTTGTTGGTGGCTAGCTGTACTTACCTAGGGTAGCCAACTCTCACATTTCTACCTCTAGGCCTATAGTATTTGGCGTTTATGAAATCCCTTCTGCGTGATTGAGGAGCACAAAGCTCCTGAGAGGTGTTGCAGTTTCTCACATCAGCTGATCACCACCACCAGAGGGAAATTTTCTGATACATTTGAACCAGAACAAGGACTGTGACACACAAGAGTACAATTCAGACTAAGTAGCTGCGTCACCACCCCTGCCCTCTATTCTGGGGTGCCCTTTGCAATGCTTTGCTGCTGTAGCCACCAACCCAGACAGCTCTCAAACAGCCTCCAGCATGTAAGCCACTGCCAACTCTGTGTGTTCTGCAGACAGCCACACCTTTTATCAGCCTTAAAGAGCATCATGGAGTGACCCTAACATGCTCCCAGTCAGATTTCTACCCAGAAATCTATGTCCTGCACAGTCCAGGACAGTACACATTACAGTACACATTACTTTAAATGTTATTCCTTTAAGAAAATAATGTGTATGCAACTTGTTACCCCAATGGAGTTACCCCCACTCTTCAGACTGAACACACTGGATTAGATAAAACAAGTGTATTAACCACAAAGAGAAAGTGAGTACAAATAATGAAGCATAAGTCAAAAATGGTTATAAGAAAAATAAAGATAAAATACTAATTGCCTTATTTAACCTATGTTAGATTTCAAACAGACTCTGGCCCCATGCTTTCAGCAGTCTTACTGACCAAACTGGGAGAGGAGTCCTGACCTACAGAGATTCCAACAGCTGCTTCCTCTGTCTCTTTGGGTGTGCTGAATGTGATGCACAGGAAAGACGGGAACATCTTGGGGTGACCCTGCCTTTTATAATTTCAGGCCTTGTCTCTTCACAGATCTTGTAATCATTGGGTGGTTCACTTGAGGCCTGCTGTGCCACCAGCTGTCTGCACAGAGCTGGGGTGGCCCAGAGAGAACACACATAGCTAAATGTCTATCAACACCTGAGCACACTAATGACCCCAATATGACAGCTGGCATGGCAGACTTCAAGCAAACCATTCACTGAGTACAAGAACCATTTCCCTCTCTGCTGGGCAAAGATACTCCTTCTGAGATACATCTTTAGACCCAGATACAAACAAGTCAGTACTGCCCCTAGGACTGAAACATCTCTATTACATGCTGTGATCCTGCCCATATCTTTTTTAAAAGAATCAGTGTTTCTCTGGCAGGGCAGAGCTGGCTGCCAGGCTGCTCCGGCTCCTGCCACCCATGTGATGAATGCAGAGGGGGAAACGACCCCTGCTGAAGGCCCCCATAACTCCCAGTCCTTTTTGCTCATAGGACAGTTGGAGCAGCCACTGAGGGGCCCCCAAAAGTGCAGGACCTCGGGCAACTGCTCCAATTAGTCCTATATACAGGACAGTTCTGACCTTCAGCATGTCACTCAAATTGAAGTATCCCATAATTACACAGCTTTTTCACCCCTTAACCCTTACACTGTCCTTCGACTCCCTACTGTTGTTTTGTAGTCTTGCAACTTATACCCACATCTTCACGTTATCCATTATTATACAATTGCCAAAGACAACTTCATTCTCACCTGTCCAAGAATTTTAATTTCTGGTCTAAAATATTGAGATTTGCCATAAGGAGACCAATATGCACGGCTTAATTATGTAAAAGTTACAAAATAGTTTAGTTTAAAATAGTGTCATGTTTACACTCTTCTTGCAATGTCTTATCACAAGCATTATTTCTGGAGATAAATTGACACAGAACCCATAAAAAATGGATCTTCTCTACAAGAATGGGATCTTGAGAGAGTTGAGACCTCTAGGGCAAAGCTAGCGCCAAGAAATCTATAGAAGTTTATTTGGTTAAGCTAAGAAGTTTTAAAGCTAGGTCAGCCTGAGGGGCATGTAGGGCTGTGACACACGAACTGCCTTTCAGGGGCAAGACCCAACAGAAGCAGCCAAGGCAGTGAAACCAAGGCTGAAAATGAGAGAGAAAAACCCAACATGCACACCTGTTATGGAGGTGCACGGAGGATCTGCTGGACATTGTGGATACAGGGGTAAGGAAAGGCAGGTACATACGGCTGAGCAGAGCGCCCAAGCACACACCGGAACTCAGCTCCTCTGCAGCCCCACGTCGAGGCACTGCCCCCGAGTTAGGAGGGCGGGGGGGGGGGCAGCTCCACGTCGCGGCACTGCCCCCGAGTCAGGAGGGCGGGGGGGGGGCAGCCCCACGTCGCGGCACTGCCCCCGAGTCAGGAGGGCGGGGGGGGGCAGCCCCACGTCGCGGCACTGCCCCCGAGTTAGGAGGGCGGGGGGGGCAGCCCCACGTCGCGGCACTGCCCCCGAGTTAGGAGGGCGGGGGGGGCAGCCCCACGTCGCGGCACTGCCCCCGAGTCAGGAGGGCGGGGGGGGGGCAGCCCCACGTCGCGGCACTGCCCCCGAGTCAGGAGGGCGGGGGGGGGGCAGCCCCACGTCGCGGCACTGCCCCCGAGTTAGGAGGGCGGGGGGGGCAGCCCCACGTCGCGGCACTGCCCCCGAGTCAGGAGGGCGGGGGGGGGCAGCCCCACGTCGCGGCACTGCCCCCGAGTCAGGAGGGCGGGGGGGGGGGCAGCCCCACGTCGCGGCACTGCCCCCGAGTCAGGAGGGCGGGGGGGGCAGCCCCACGTCGAGGCACTGCCCCCGAGTCAGGAGGGCGGGGGGGGGCAGCCCCACGTCGCGGCACTGCCCCCGAGTCAGGAGGGCGGGGGGGGGGGCAGCCCCACGTCGCGGCACTGCCCCCGAGTCAGGGGGGCGGGGGGGGGCAGCCCCACGTCGCGGCACTGCCCCCGAGTCAGGGGGGCGGGGGGGGGCAGCCCCACGTCGCGGCACCACCTCCCCCGAGTCAGGAGGGGGGGGGGGCTCTCCCAGAACCAGGGCACGCGGAGGGAGGCCACTGTCCATTGGCCAGCAGCAGGTGCCGCCGGCCTGGCCCCAGCGGCGCGCGCAATGAGCCGCTCGGCGGGCAGGGCGCGCCACGCAGCAGGGGCCGGCCCGGGGTCCTCACCTGCCGGCCGCCGGGCCGCGCCGCCCCGGTACTCCTTATACATCCGCCGCTCGTCCGCCCCTCAGCCCGGGCCCAGCGCCGCGCGACAGCCCCGCCCCCTTCGCCTGCGCCGCCCATTGGCCGCCCGGCTCCGCGCCCCGAGGCATGCCGGGTACGGCCGTTGCCTAGCCGCTGGACGCGTGCTCTGATTGGCCGTTAGGGCGCGAGGCCTGGTGGGTGACGTAGACCGGCGCGCGGGGCGTCGGGAGCGGGACTGGCGCCGCCTCAGGCCAGCTCGGGGCGGGTTGCCATGGCAGCCAGGCTCTGCGGCGCGCGCCCGGGCCTGACACAGGGAGGCAGCGCACTGGAGGGGAGGGGTGTTAAGCGCCCCGCCTCAGGGCTCGCCAGGCGGGGCCGCAGCCCCAGTCACGGCGGGGCGCTCGGTCCGTGTCGCAGGCCCGGGGTGTCACAACGGTAAGTGTCGAGATTTAGCTGCCGACATCGGAACCCGCTGCCCCGCAGCGCTCGGCCCCTCGGCACGCGGCTCCCCCCCCCCCCCCTCGCCGGGGTCCGGCACTGCCCCCCCCCCCGCGCCGGGGTCCGGCACTGCCCCCCCCCCCCGCGCCGGGGTCCGGCACTGCCCCCCCCCCCCGCGCCGGGGTCCGGCACTGCCCCCCCCCCCGCGCCGGGGTCCGGCACTGCCCCCCCCCCCCCGCCCGCGCTGGGGTCCGGCACTGCCCCCCCCCCCCGCGCTGGGGTCCGGCACTGCCCCCCCCCGCCCGCGCTGGGGTCCGGCATTGCCCCCCCCCCCCGCGCCGGGGTCCGGCATTGCCCCCCCCCCGCGCTGGGGTCCGGCACTGCCCCTTGCCCTGAGCTGCCTTCAGAGCTGGGCGCCTGGCCAGCACCCTCTCGCTGCCCAGCTCTGTGGGCATCTTACGCCTCCTCCTTACTGTGGAATAAAGTCCAAGGCTCGGGAATGCGGCTAGTCCCAGGGAGGCGCAGAAACAGGCAAACTCTTACTAAATATCTTTTAAACTTTTATTAAGGGACTTCTGCATATAAATTATTTTATCAATTATTAGAATGACTAATAAGCACAATGCAATACAGTAAAGAAAATTCCTTGAGGTTTCTCTAAATCCCAATAGTTGTTAACAAGGGACCAGGGATTATTAACAGTTACATTTACATCAGTCTTACTTATCAGACTAATCATTTATCTAAAACTCTTAACACTACTACTTAACCATACCTCTAAACAATTTCAGATAACAATACTTACATTTAACAGACACACAAACTACAACAACAACAACAACATATTTGGTATACGTTATGTTTGGTATACATTACACTCTACAGGAACTCATTTGGTTCGGTGAGCAGGAGGTGGCCCTCGGGTGATCAGTCCTCGGACCTGGCTCATATTCTACCATCCAATGTTTATTCGGGATTCCTCAATTTGATACAGGAGGGGAAGCTGTTTTATAGAGAAAGCTTTTGCGTGCTTTTTGTGATAGGCTAGCAGACCCTGTCTGTTAAGTGACAGGAGTAAGGGGGTGAGATGGTTTCCTTTTTTTCCTTTTCTGCCTTATCGGGCATGGCACAGTCAGCACAACCAGCACGAACTTTACATGAACTTTTTAGGTCTGGTTTTGGTTCCTGTTCTTCACTGGTGTTTAAGTTACATAATGTAAGGGTTTTTCATCAAGAGGAAGTTGACCTTTTGCTCTGATGGCAATACGCACGAGAGGCCTGGCCAGCAAAGAGCCTGCTTTCACAATTACATTGTTACATTTTAATCCAATACTCCTTGATTAGGAGGAGGCAAAATGCAGCCCCTCTGCAGCTGTAATTCCAACAAGCTGTAGTTAGAACACCCTCTTTCAGGGTTCTAACCTTGCATTGCAAAATTGGTTTCATGTGACAGTTACTGGTGAGTGTCAAAATAAAGTGTTTCCACGACATTTGAAAAATATTAAATGGTTTTTGATTTCAAAAGTGTTGAGCCATGGAGCAGTCCCACTGCATGGATGGAGATAAAGAAAAGTCCGTACTGGTCGCTAAATCCCAACACCCACCCTGCTTTGGCAAGTTGACTACCAAGGAGTTGCCTGTGGAATATGAATTAAATAAAAAAGCATGGATGAATTCAGAACATTTTGAAAAATGGCTACCAAGATTTGAGCACAGATCACTACCACAGGAATATAAGATTCTGTTTGTGGATAATGCCCCATGCCTCCTCCTTTGCAAACAAACATTAAACTCTGCTTCACAGGACCAGGGTTGCCAGCTTTCTGAAAACCAGAGCCTCCAAGCCCCCATTCCTCCCACTCTTCCTTAAAGTCTCTTCATCTCTCTCCCATATGCAACTGGGCTCCCTCTGGTCCGGGGCTGGTAGAGGAATAGCAGCATGACACTGTGCCATCTACCTCTGCCCACAAGATACTGACAGTAGGCAGCCTTTCCTCAGCAGGGGCTGCTGCTGCAGGTTCTCCAGTGCCTCCTCCCCATCCTCACTAACCAGACTTTTGGTGTCCAGTCAATACACTTGACCAGACCCTGTCAAAGGTCTCCTTTTTGACAGGAATTTCTGGTCAAAAGCCAGACACCTGGAAACCTTCAAGCTGTGCAATGGCAATTTCAGAAAAGACAAATTCAATGTATTCTTCATCAAATAGAATCTCATGTAACTTCACTGGCTCCAATGCTTTTGAAAAGGATTTTATGCTTGGATGCAATATACTGGTTTCATCAAGCATGGAATGAGATTGAGCCACACACCATCAAAAAATGATTTCCAAAATGTATATTCACCCTTGCCAAATCACCAAGAGATTCACCAAATGAAGACATTTGTCCAGAACATGGGTGCCCTCTTGTGGTAATTAACATGTCACAACTAGGGATGTCAGCGTGTAGTCAATGACACAATTAACCAATAAGCCTCCCCCTTGTTGCCTCTGTATCCAAACAGACTAATTTCTATTTTTAATTTGAGAATCCAAGCTATGCTACAATTGTACATAACCTTTTCAGTCCAACAAATGCTTTGAAAAACTATTGTTCGGTTTCACTGAATAGGGCTATGTGCATTTTGCATGCTTTCTTTCTCAAATAGTCTGGAACTGCTTTGCAACCATCAACCAATGTCTGCCCTGGCCATCAGTACATTCAGGGTGTCCAGTGCTCAGTTCTGAGGCAGTCAGACTTGTCAGCCCCCAAGGAAACAAAAGGCCAACATTCCTCATTCTACCAGGAAGGCTCATTGACTTCTCCAAATTTCAAACCCTGCTAAAGGGCGGCAGCACGCAAGGACAGATTAAGCAGTAAATGAATAATTACCATTCTACACCGGTCTTGCTCACTGTCAGCCTCCAAACAATCCTAAATTTCCCAAAGCCCACACAGATCCCCTTGGTTTTCTGGTACCTAGGGCTGTAAAAGAGAGAAGTGCAGAGACTTGAGTGCTGATGGAGACAAATGACGGTGGAAATAGTTAAGATGAAACAAATTCTTCCGAGCCTATATTGAGGCTTATTATAGGCTGGAAGAACCTTATCAGTGTCCACTGAAGCTGCTAAATCCTACTCCAAGGAGCTATCCAGGGTGCTGTAAAAAGAGTAGCAGATGGGAAGAAAGTCTCAGAGGGAGCTGTGTTAGTCTAACTATAAAAATGAGTAGTCCTGTGGAACCTTACACACACACACACACACACACACACACACACGATATGAGCTTTCATGGGCAAAACCTACTTCCTCAGTTGAGCTTGATAAGAGAAGAAAGGGGGGCAGAAGTGACCCCCCCCTCAGTTTGTCAGGGCAACACAACCCAATTAAATGTGGAACAAAGGACCCAAATGGGTTTTGTTGCAAGTCCATTTTCATAACTTTTGAAAACTAAGTTAACTTTTAGCTTTTAACTAAAAACTGGTTTTAAAGATTTTCAATGTAATTTTTTTTTTAAAGAAAAATGAGTTTTCTCAGGGTGTTTACTCCGGCGACAGGACAGGCTAAATGAGCTCTCACCACTTAACTAAAGCCATTAACACAGTGAGCACTAAGCAAACCAAGGCTCCTAGATACGAGGAACACCTAATGGCTGGGCCCAGAAGCAGCTGGGACCTACAATCTGTCACTGTTTTGCATTGACTTCAGAGTGCTTTCCAGAAGGTTGATGAGTAACCAGGAGAAAGCTGGCATGAGTAAATGAGGCAGGAGGAAAGGCTTCCTTTGAGGGGCCTTTGCAGCGCTTCACAGCGCTTGGTGGAACAATGCAGAATGGGGGAGCCTTAGCCACACTCTCCAAGATGAGGAAAGCCAGGATCCATGCTCAGGACATCAGCCTTGTGTCTGGTTAGCCAGGATGCTTCAGATATATAGCTCTGTTGGAGCCCAGGAGCCTCACTTTTATTGAGATCTCCAGCGATTATTTTTTATCTAGCTGTTGACTTTTGTCATGACACAGATGAATCTAGCCCTCCAACAGCAGTTACAAACTATCCATTCATTGACCACAAAGGCCAGTGGGAGTGCTTGGGACAAGTTCTTCAGTCCATCTTGATCTTTTCGGACCTTTGAATCACGTAGTTTTCTTATGCAGCACATTTTTATGGCTGGTGAAAAATCCTGCTTACCAAAGTCCTCTTTTTATCAGCTAGCTGTTTGCCATAATTTAATACGATTTAGTGCCAGAGTGGTTTCCATATTTAGATCATTGTTTTAGTCCAGGTGGGATGCATGGGACTGCTGGTGTACTTGGGTTTTTTAAAATTATAACTGTAAACATAGAAGTCATTGGATATTGACCCTTCTTGGATGACAGAGGTTTTAATGAATTGCAACTACAACCAGTTTCAAATGAGACTGAGGCCAACATATAAGAACTGGTCTCTTACCAGAAATGCTGAACCCCTGGGCATGCAATTCCTTCCATGTATCATCAGCACATTTGCTTTCTCTTGGCAGTTTGTTCTCTTGAGTTTTTCATAATACATTTTGAATGAGATGCCTTTCATGTCTCGCTGCTTGCTAAAACATTCATTTGGGAAGCAGTTTTCACTTGCTCTGAAATATCCACTGTTCTTTGCAAAGTCTTGTCTATTTCCTCACAGTAGTTGTATTTTGACCTAGTTATCTGCTGTACCAGAAATAATGTGGGGCTAGATTCACAAAGGAGATGTAGGCAAACTTTATTATGTTTCATTATTCTATTATTTGTATTTCTGTTATTTCATAACATGTCAGTAGTAATGCATACTATGACAAATAAATTGTTGAAATAGCCTATTTTTATCTTTCTTTATTGTGCATAAATCTGGCACAGCCTGAGAAATGTGATACTTTGGTCTCATTTTGGCTGGGGTGTGTAGTAGTTCAGGACAGTGATACAGTAAATTTAAGATTCGCTGGCATGGCGTCCTGACAGGTCTCTCTGCTCCATCAGTGATAACCATTTGGCTGCATGCGTTTTTGTATGTTCCCTCAGTATATCATGCCAGCTCTACACAGGTAGCTAGCATAATAGTCTTCACAAGAGCCCCTAAAGACCACAGACTCAGATAAGATACAAAGGCACCCGAGTCAGGTTTATTGTCGAATGAAGTATAGTAACGGTTGTTGGTAGCGAGATGGCCTCTGAGCCCCTGTGTGTTTGTACCCGGGAAAATGGATGCAACTCAGTTGATTGTGTGGATTTCACTATCGCCCCCTAGGCCGGCCAAAGGAATTAAGTCAAGGTTCCCCCATATTTATAAACTGGGAGTCATAGCCATAGCTAGAAACAGACAATGCAGCTGGGCAGTGGGGGAAGCACGAAAGAAAGTGATGGGGGTGGTGATGGGTCACCGCTTGATCGTTCCAGGGGCCTTCTATTCTGGGGAGTGTTTTGTTTGTTTCCTTTGTCCTGAGCTCTGAGCAGCTTTAGAGAGCCATGGCTTTGTTTTTAAACAGCCTACAAGGAAATGCTTTCCCAGCTGCCCCCCACTACATGTAACGTGGGATGACACGGCTTTACGGCTTGGGGTTGGTATGAGTGAACTCCCTCCTGGAGTCAGGGACAGAGCTCATGCCCCCAGCTCCTGTGTCCTACTGCGGTCTAAGGCACTAGAAAAGTTTCAGAGGTGTAGCTGTGTTAGTCTGTAACTTTAAAAAACAACAAGTAACCCTGCGGCACTTTAGAGACTACCCAAAACATACAGAATCATGAACTTTCATGGGCACAACCCACTTCCTCAGATGAGCAGAGTGAAACATCAGTTGCACAGTGTGACAGCGCGTCGGGGTTTCCCTGACTCCTGCACCCCCGTAATGGCATGAACAGACTCCACCAGCCAGTAGAATAGAGGGAGTTTATTGCTTCTCCAGGATACAGCACAGCACAGATGTCATCTGATTACAGGGCAGGCCTAGGATGCCTCAGCCCCCCTAGAGATGGGAGAGACTGGGCCCCTAAATTCCAGCCCCTTCCCTACGCTGCCTCCTCCATGATCCCAGACAGAAAAAACTAAACTTCCCTTCCAGCCCTGCCCCCCAGCCTGGGCTGACCTCGCCCTTCTTCCTTTGTTCCGCTTCCTGAGAGGTAACTGTTCGGACAGGTTCGGAGCCCCTTGCATAATGATTCATCCCCTACCTTGCTGGACTGTGCTACAGACAGCAGCCAGTGGAGGTCATCCACTGCCCACCGCCCAGCATAGCAACCCGCAAGGTACCCACACTACGTCACACACAGCAGCCTGCTGCAGGCATTCCTCTAGCTCACATGGCCAAGGTTGGTGCAAGGGACTAACAGACCAGGATTCACACACTGTTGTGAGCCAACCAGAGGTTCTCATGGTCACACACAAGGGAATTTTTTTCTCTTTAAAATCTTGTTTACTTCACAGAGCAAGAAACTTCCCTTAGAACAGGTAACATTGTTAAACACGATCATGTATACAACAGTGGGCAATGCTCACACTGACAGTGAACCCACATGTTGGTCATTGGTCACACTCTGGCAGACACCAAGGTAGAGAGCTAGCACCCTGGCTAAGCCAGACACGGGGCTAAGCCTGAGCATGGATCCTGGCTTCCCCATCCCAGGGAGCATGGCTGAAGCTCCCCCATTGTGCAGTATCCTGCCAAGTGCTGCAAAGACACCTTTCCTCCTGTCTCACTCAAGTCAGCTCTCTCTCCTGGTTACTCATCAACCTGATGGAAAGCACTCTGCAGCCAATGCCAAACAGCGACAGATTGCAGCCCTGGGCTGTTTGTGCTCTGCCATTAGATGTTCCTGGTATCTAGGAGCCTTGGTTTGCTTAGTGCTCACTGTGTTAATGGCCTTCATTAAGCGGTGAGATCTCATGTTGCCAGCCCCACAGTGCTAGTGATGTAAGCGACTAGTCAACTAGTCACTTCCTCCTCCCCCCCCCTTGCTGCCTCTATCACAAGGATGCAACAAGGGGGTAAGTGGAGGAGATACCAGAGGGAGCTGGCTTAAAAGCCGGTTCCCTCCAGCTCTATGGGAGGGGGCAGGGATGCAGTGGTGGCCAACTTTGAAACGTACAAGAGTCCCCACTGGGGCTCTTGTACATTTCAAAGGCAGATGGTGAAAGTTCTTATTAACCAATCAAATAATCAATGGAAAGCCAATCCACTATTCCATCAGTTAATCAAAATTTACCATCCCTAGCTAATGCAGATGCTCCTGCACCAGGGGCTTCTCCCTGCCTCCACCTGCCCCGCCTTGTCTGGTGCCGTGGTAGATAGAGATCAATGCTCTATCCTGGGGTCATGTCACTGGTGTTGGGACAGGGTCAGATAGTCTACCCTCCTGTGCAAGGCAGCATGGCCTAGTGGCCCAAGTCAACAGGGCAGCCCAGCGGGGTTATCACCTTTGAAATTTAAAAAACGAAAACCTGGCACACAGACACCTACAAGGCAAACCTGCCACAATCCCAACCATGAAGCAAGCCCTCCTCCACCCCATCCTTCACCACCCACTTAGGGTAACCATGCAAGTGTCCTCACTCAGGTGTGAAGCAAACCCTCTCACACCCATGGGGCAAGTGCAGGGTGGGGGGGCAGACAGGCACTGTATTTTCGCCTCCGTTATCACTGAAGCTGCAGAAGTGAGAACGCTGCAGCATCTGTAGCTGGACACACACTTTTAACATTAGAGTTCCTGGCATCTTGTGAGAACAAAGTGACTCTTTAGCCTACATGAAAAACCCCAGCTGCTTATATTATTTTTCTGGCAACTGGGAAATCCATAAAAAACCCAGTCAGAAACCAGCCAGATGGGAGCCCTAGGCCCTTCAGAGCAGGGCAGCATGGCCTGGGACCCAGAGTAACTAGGAAAAGGCAATCAGTCCTCCCACCTAGGGTCCCACAGCCTCCTGTCTGGGACACATCAGCTCAGGCCTTGTGGACCAAAGAGAGGAGGTCACCTCAGTGATGGGGGTGGCAGCTGGGGTATGGGGACTCAGGTCCTCCCTATTCCACCAGGGCCCAGCCTAGGGCTCATTCAAATGGTCCCACCACTGTAGGGATCTCACTGAATCACACTGACTCCATTCCCAGTACCACAACTGGACCCATGTCAGGTTCCCCATGGCTGCTTCCTGCCTTTTCCCCCCAGCCTACAGTCCAGCTCCTTGAGGAAATTCAGCAGTGAGTCCTTCCCCCCATGGGCCTCAACAGACAGCTAGGTATTCACCGAGGTCTCTGCAGCCTGGGGCTCCAACAGCTTCTAGGCAGGCATCTACAACACACCTCTCATCTCCTCCTTGGTCAGCAAAGACTCAGCGGGGCTACCCTCTTTTATAGACTGCCTCCAGTTGGAGCATGCCCAGCAAGGGCGAGGGGGCGTGGCCTCTTGGCAGACACAAGTTATGGTTCACCCCTGCAGGGCCAGTGTGAGGTAAATGTGCCCTGCCACAGACCAGATCAGCTCTACCTCTCCTGGGACCCTAGACCCTGCTCAAAACCAACTTGACTCGCCTTTCTTCACAGCATCACACGGGGACCGGGGCTGGCCCGGGCTAGCGCGTTAGATGTGAGTAATGTCAGCAAGGGAGAGGTCAGGCTTGTGCATCAGGAGGCGGTTGTGTGTTTGCCAGTGTGCAGTGAAAGGGGTGGTGGGGCAGGGGTTTTTGTCACTGGGCAATGCAGGAGCAAATAGCAGCGAGGAGGGAGTGAGGCCAGGGAAGCAGAGGAGCGACTGCAGCTGGAAGGGATGTGAGTGGGGAATTGTCCATGGGGAGGAGGGTTGGATTTGTGGCTGCTTGGTTCCAAGGAGTTAGGCACCGAATCCAGTTCTTGGCTCACAAAGATCTTCGTGTGCCTAACTCTGCTGCCCTCACATTGCAGCCCTTGTCCTCCTGCACCTGGTTCCTTACCCCACATGCTGCTGGCCAGGGGTTGTGGCTCTGTAAGGGAGTGGAAAGTGCCCAGCCCACACCTAGGTGCTGCAAAACCAATGAATTGCAATACCAATCGTTTGGTCATCCCCCAGCTGCCCCGGAGTCCAGCAGCCCTGGCTGGGGGTGGGAAAGGGAATGGGAATGGGCTGGCCTTAAAGGCGTGGGGAAGGTAACCTGTGGAGGTAACCTGGAAGTGTGGGGCCAGGAGAGGCCCATGGGCTGAGTGATGAACTGGGATGCGGGACAGTAACTACAAAGGGTTGGTCGATTGTTCTGGTGGGTAAGGCTCCAGCGTTGCCTCTCTGGAGATCCTGGTGGGACCATTCGCTATGACTGCCCTTGTCAGACCCAGCATGGACTCTGCGCCTCCTACTGCAGGCCCCAACCCCAGGGGTGATGCTGTGCATGAACATGGGATGCTGAGACACCCCGCGGGCTGTCAGAGCAGCCTGGCCGGTAGCCAGAGCATTTCCCCTCCCTCCTCTCTCCGGGGTTGTCTGGTAACTGGGTTACTGGAGGGGAGGGACCAGACCTGTCGCAGGCTGCTGCTAGCAGCATGCACCTTGCAGTGCCTGTCCGCGGACAGCTGTGGATACACAGACACGGCTCAGCCTCCCGGGCTCCCTCACCCGAGAGGGAACAAGAGCATCCACATGCACTGAGCTTTCCAGCCCAGCTCCTGAAGCCAAGTCCGGGACCACTGGACAGTGACTGCCAGGTGTTTCTGCAGGACATGTTTTCCCCCCTGGTTCCCAGCTGATCTGTGGTCCATCCTGGTAGCGACCCAGCCCAGGGACTGCCATGGAGTTGGGTCAGTAAGGCCGGCCCTGCTATGCCCCGGTGAGATATGAGCTATGGATGGCTTTGGGTTTGGGGTGCTTCTTGCAGTTTTGGCCCCTCTCATTATTGCGACAAACACACTTGTTGCTGTGGCTTTGTTACAGCTGATCCAGAAGAATGGCTGCCAGGGGCTGTATTTTGTCTTGAACCTTGCGGTTGCCGATTTCTTGGTTGGCATCACTATTACCGGGCTGGTCACGAACGAGCTTTCACCCCATGACCCCCCCCCACCAAAGATGTTCTGTATCCTGAGGATGGCGTTCGTCATCTCCCCTTCGGCTGCCTCTATCCTCACCATGATCCTGGTGGCGTTTGACCGATACTTGGCCATTAAGCAGCCTTTCCAGTACTTCAGAATCATGAGCGGGCTGGTGGTGAGCGCCTGCCTCGTGGGTCTCTGGCTGGCTGCCTGCTTCATTGGCTTTCTCCCGCTGTTAGTGCAGGGCTTTCAGCAGAAGAGCTACGAAGGGAAGTGCGCTTTCTTTGGGGTCTTCCAGCCCACGTACATGCTCACCATCTTCTGCATCGGTTTCTTCCCAGCATTGTCCATTTTCATTTACCTGTATTGTGACATCCTGAAAATAGCCTCTCTGCATGTCCAGCACATCCGAGAAGTGGCACAGGCTGGCCTGGCCGGGAACAGTCCCTTGCCTCATAATCCCAGGGACATGAAAGCCGTGAGGACCGTGGCTATTCTCATCGGCTGCTTTGTGCTGTCCTGGGCTCCTTTCTTCATCACTAGCATTGTGCAGGTCGTGTGCCAGGAATGCTTCCTCTACGAAGTCATCGAGAGGTACCTCTGGCTCCTGGGGCTCTGCAATTCTCTGCTCAACCCGCTCATCTACGCCTACTGGCAGAAGGAGGTGCGGCTGCAGATCTACCAGCTGGGCCTCTGCATGAAGAGGAAATGTTTCCCTTTCTTCCACAGGGAGAGTGGCCAGCGGATTCCCAGCAGGGGTCCAGCACCAATTCAGGCCATATCCAGCCCACAGCTCCAGGGGTGACACGGTAAGGAAAGAGACGCGGGCTTTTCTCCTCTTCTGCCCTGGCAGCGTCACAGGCTCAGAGGGCACAGAGCTGGGAGGGACTCTCCCGGCAGTCTGGGCCAGGCCTTTAGACTCCACTTTGCAGACAGCGGCAAGGCCAAGCTCAGCCCTAAAATAAACGTGTGCAAAGTTGCAACCACAGTTTCAGATGCGCCCAGTGATCCGGTGGGTCTCAGGTTGGGCACAAAAATCAATGGCCGCTTATGCAAACAGCCACGGTCCACAGCTGAGTTTGCCAGGATCTCTCTCTGGCAATCAGCTCCACGTCCATCTGGCCATGCCCTCCAGGCATTTACCCTCGTTCAACCGCTTGACTTAGGGTAAAGGAAGCCCGTCGGCTCTTGGGTTTATTCCCAGCATCCTGTGAAAACGGCCGTCCTCTCTCCGTTCTCAGCAGCCCTGCAGACATGGTCTTCAACCAAGCCCTCCCCCCTCCCCCTTAGCATTCCTCCACCGGTACCATTTCTCTGGCTCGATCTCTGTGCCCCACAGCAAATCTCTGCTCCCACCAGCCGGCTGGTCCCCCTATTCTGGCTCTTTTGAAATCCGGGTTCCCCAAGCTAAGTGCTGCCTCCCGACCCTGGGCAGCGCACCCCTGTCCTCTGAGTCTGGCCTGGGCCAGCCCAAAACGGGCCTTTGTCAGGGAGGAGCCGGAACAGGGCGTAGCACTCCCCTGAGAACAAACCCGGTAGTCCAGTGGTCTGCAACCTTTTTAAGCACAAGATCACTTTTTCAATTTAAGTCAGTCCAGGATCTACCTCAAACCCAAGTACCCTTGCCTAACCCCTTCGCTGAGGCCCCACCCTCTATACTCTGTGAAGATGGGGTACAGGGGAGGGGGACAGAGTGACATCAGTGCCCCCTTGCCTGTCTCCCCCACACTGAGGGGGCAGCTCTGAGGCTCTGGGCAGGAGCAGCAGGGCAGTGGGGGGAGGGACAGCTGAAGTGCATGCACTTGATAGCCTTCCAGCCAAACCAGTCAGGATCACCTGTCAGAGGCTCCAAGATCTACTGGTAGATCCCGATCGACTGGTTGGTGACCTCTGCTGTAGTCCGCCAGCATGGCAATGCGTCAATAGGTGGCACTGGCAGGGAAAAGTGGAAGACTATGGACATGTGCAAGACAGAGGTCTGCTGTGTGGGCATTGCCTTGTACCCGGGGCCAGGATTCAGAAAACAAGGGGTTGATTGTGAAAGTTACCATTGTTACACCCTCCGTACCATGGGACTCCTGCCCCACATTCATTCTGCTTAGTGCATAAACTAGGTTAGGTCGTTCATTTCCGCAGCACATCTTCCCTAATGATTGGCAATCACCTTGAATTATGCGTACAGCCTGCGTCTGCGGGGACAGCCGTTAAACCGACCTGCCCCTTCGGACCCACTTAGCCCTCGTACAGAAGGGCAGCCGACAGTCGTCTACCTCACAACTGCACTCAAGGGCTGACATTTCAGTTGCCAGGAAATCAGTGCTGGATAATGAGAGACTGAACGAAAGGCTGCACACAGCACATTGCGTAGGCAAGGGGCGGGGGCGGGTGGCTAAAAATGGATTTGACCCTTGCTGGAATATTTCCACTCTGTTAATTGAGGAGACTCCTGCTCTTTGGAGACGGTTAGGAGTCATGGGAAATTGAGTGAACTGTGCTCAGGGGTACGTGGGGTGAAAGGAATGGAGGGAACTGACTCCACCCACAAGAGCTGGTGTGAAATCTGGGAAAAGGGAGCGGGTGTCAGAAGGCTGCTCGTGCACAGTTTAAACAAGTTTGTGTGCGTAGGGGACATAACTACTACACATGCCTAGACAACAGGTTGTGGGGGGGGGGTGGTGTAGTGGGGGGGCCTTGCTGGTTGCTATGCTGGGCGGTGGGCTGTGGGTGACACCTGCTGGCAGCAACACAGCCCAGCAGGATAGCCAGAGAGTCATGTAGGCAAAGTTGCCCGACTGGTCTGGCTGGTGGAGGGAGGAGGGAAGACAATACAGAGGGGAGAGTTAGTTGCGGTCGGAAAGCATGAGGAGAACAGACTAGGGAGGGGGCTAGAATTGTAGGGGCCCAGTCTCCCCATCTTGGGGGGGATGAGCCTCTTAGCCCTGGTTACTGGGACCAGATTACATCTGTGCTGTGCTATACCCTGGAGAAGCAATAAACTCCCTCAATTTTACTGGCTGGTGGAGTCTGTTCGTGCCACTACGGGGGTGCAGAAGTCAGGGAGACCCCAACACACCATCACATGGGGGGACACATGTAGCTACACCCAGAACAATAAGATGGAGCTGCCCTGGCAGGTCAACAATCCTGATACGAGTCAAGCTCCCCATATCTGCCCCATTTCAGAAAGGGGGAAGACCCCAAGAACCACCTTTGTCTGATGTTGGGTGGGAGACAACAGCTTGGGGAAATCAGATTGCCGGGCTCTCTTGCCAGGAGCGGGAGAAGCAACTGTGGCCTGCTCTCTGCAGCAGAAGTGGAAGTGCGGGTTAGACTGTGTAACCGCGTGTTTTTGCGTCTGTACAGGTGCCTCAGGTCACTGGGCCAGATCCCCGGCTGGCATGGGAGGGAGAACACGCTGTCGACTGATCAAGGGACGGATCACGGGAAGGGGAGAGCTGTGTGATGGAGCTGTGCCCCCCAACGGGCCCGGGGGCAGGGAGGAACCCCTTGCTCTGCCAGATGGGATCTGCGAGCCAGAGGGATGCATCCTGCGCCCAGCCACACCCTCCCCTCTGAGAGCCAGGCCATGCAATAACTGGATCAAGTCTCGTTACCTGCATGCGGCCTGCTCTGGAATGGTCCCTGCGAATACGTGCTGGCTACTTATGCCAGACTCTGTTCCACCCGGTGCTTTGCTGGGACACGCTCGGTACCTTCCCCAGTCCATCAGCAGAGCTCAGTGCAGGGTGAAAGTTTGTCTCTCTCCCCAGGAGACATTTGTCCAAAAGAGGGGGGGCTCTTTCATCCACTTGATCTCTCCAGCCAAGACTGGGATTTCATGGGCACGCAGGCCAGGAGAGGGCAGCAAACCCCCAGCTGGGGGGGCCACCAGGCTCAGCTACCAGGGAGTGCTGAGGCTAAAACTGCAAACAGAACTGCAGGGAGCCTCGGCACTTCCCCTATGGCTAAAACCCCAAAGCCCCTGCAGGGCTGAACGGAGGGGCAGAGCTGAAAGCCTGAGCCCCTATGCTCTCCCAGGTCTAAAGCCCTGAGCCCCACTGCGGCAGAAGCCCAGTGTCCCCCTGCCCAAACCCCTGAGCCCTCCCCCCCAACTCAGAGCCCTAACCCCCCACCACCACCTTGCAGCTGCAGTCTCAAGATCCCCCCCCAGGGCTAAAGCCCCAAGCCCTGCTCCCTGGCATATTTATTGTATGCTGGAGCAGGGTTGAGAGCCTGTTGCGGTTTTGGTCTCTGCTGCTGCCTCATTGATTACCTGGCTCCCCCTGCTGTCTGGTTGACTAGTCAGTCGCTAACTCTGGCATTCGTCTCTTTGGCTATGTCTACACTAGCCCCTGGTTTGAACTAGGGTGGCTAATGTAGGCATTTGAAGTTGCAAATGAAGCCCGGGATTTAAATATCCCAGGCTTTATTTGCATCCTCCCATCCGGGCGCCATTTTTAAATCCCCTTAGTCCGAACTAACTGCCCGCGGCTACACGTGGCAGTCAAACGTTAACTCGAACTAAGTCCTTAACTGTTACATAACTGTTACAGTCATAACTGTTACACCTCAATCCATGAGAATGAAGTGTAACAGTTAACTTGAACTAAGGACTTAGTTCGAGTTAACGTTTGACTGCCGTGGGCAGTTAGTTCAGAATAAGGGGATTTAAAAATGGCGCCCGGATGGGAAGATGCAAATAAAGCCTGGGATATTTAAATCCCGGGCTTCATTTGCAACTTCAAATGTTTACATTAGCCTCCCTCGTTTGAACTAGGGGGCTAGTGTAGACAGACCCTCTGAGTTTCTACTGCAGGGTGGGGAACCTCAGTCCCGGGGGCCAGAGGCGACTCCTGGCTTGCCTGAATCCAGCCCCCGAGGCTCAGGGAGGCCCCTGTATTGGGGAGCCTGAGCAAGTGCTCCAGCCCCCCTGCCACCCACCCACCCAGCTGGAGCACAGTCTGCTAGCCTGTCCCCCCCCCCATGGCTCTGGTGTATGGGGGGAACGTGAGGAGTGTCTTTCTGCTTCTGTCAGGGGCTTCTCACTTGTGTGCAGCCCCCGACTGCTTTTTCTGTGGGTCAGAGGCCCCAACCCGAAAAAGGTTCCCCGCCCCGTTCTACAGTATGCAAAACAAACTGCGGGTTACCCTAATCCAGGTTCCCAAAAAAAAGACACTCCCAGCAGCAGGGAGTGGAGCTGGAGGGGTACAGCTGAGGTGCAGGAGGGAGAACTTGAAGAGGGGATACTCACTGGAGTAGGGGGGCAGTGTTACTCCCTGCTGTGGTAGGACCATTGGTGCCTGGGATGCAGCACACGTCAGTCAGTGGCTCCCAGGAAGACACCCACCCCCGGGCTGGGAGCTGGGGCCTCGGTGGGCGGGATCCAGCACCTACGACTTACAGGGGCAGGACCAATAAGGAAGACCACCAATCAGGGCTCTTCCTGAGCCACAGCTTCTCTGCTCTGCAGAACTGCCAGACAGTGCCTGTTACCTGTAGAGAATGAGTTTATGTTAATGAGGTCACCAGGACCAGGATTGGACTCACCTGGGTCCAAGTTAAAAAGCCAAAGCCTGAGCCTGGCAGTGCAGGGCTGCTGCTGACCCTCTGCAGCTTAGCTTCTCGGGGCACGTTGGAAGTGTCACTTTTTTACCATGGAGAATCAGGGTTGATGAAGCCTTATCTTTTATTGGACTTATGTTTTTGCCCCGAGAGTCAGATCTATACATGAATAATGCATCTCATTCTACTGCAAGTCCTAAATAACGTGAAATGGTTAAGTACAATGGAAGAATACATGGAGTGCGTCCTCCAACTCTAGAAATGTGTACGGGGTTGGTTTCCGTTGCAGATCATTGCCCTCTAGAAGTCATCGGAATTGTCTGGCACGAGGACCAACTGTTTGAAACATACAAACCAGGTTATCATTAGGAACAGTAAGAGAAATTGCTTAAAGGGGGCTCCTCTGGTATTAGGGACTAATAAGGAATCCAACTAGGAAAGGGACCAAGTGTCAAGGTTATACGACTGCGCCGCCTACTGGACACCAGCAAATGGCAGCAAAGCCATTGAAAGCTAAGCCCCAGGCATTCGCTTGGTATGTGTGCAGCAGGAGTAAGGGGCGGCCCCTTCCTCTGAGCCCTGAAACTAGGGGCTATAAACTGAAGTGACTAAACCAACAAGCAGCTAAAGAATCCAAAGGGCAGCAGAGGCCCAGACCAGCTGTGTGAAAAGGGTTCTCCCCATCCCAAGGGTAGGAGAAGTGATGAGATTTCGTTTCAAAGATTATTTCCCCTTCTCTTCAATATCAATAATTGCAGGTTACTTTGCTCAGTCTGCACTCTCTAGCAAGAGCTCATTAGCCACGGTTTTAGACGAACGCCTTTATACGGCCTAGCTCATTGGTCTAAAAGAAACGCAGATGAATTAGGCAGTTGCTTTTAATATTCTAAACTTGTCCATTTCCGACCAAGGCAACCACACTCTGAAAAGATGCCTTAAAAAGATGTGAGATCAAAGTGTTCAGAGCTGAGAATTTGTGGTCATCAGTGTAATAGGAAATCTGGGTAATTTGTATTGCTCCTGGTCTCCACTCTGCCTCGTGAGGATGCAGGATAGGAGCAGTGATCCAAATTAGGATCATCTCTCCACAAGGTTTCCAGACAGCCCATCTCCCCCTCCCCCCACAACTGTTTCCTTCTGCTGCCTTGTGCAGTTAAACTGAGGTACCACAGAGACTGGGGAGTGGGAACCCGCCTCTCAATTACCATAATTTACAGTAAGTCACTTACTAGCCCCCACCAAAGGCAACAGGAGATTTGGGCGGCACTGCAGACCTATACTGGATTTTTCCCATCCCGGGGGGGGGGGCAGTTCTACCAACCTCCCCACCGTGGAGAGCTATTCCCATGGCCCTTCTCTCGGGGAGCTGGACTGAAGAGTGGCCACCGTGAGCAAAGCCACCAATACACACAGGCCCAGATCTGCTCGAGGAGGAAGAGCCGTTGTCAGCAATGAACCACATGCCAGCTACCAGCACCAGGAAGCAAGGATCAAATTGGGTACGAGAATACATAGGACTATCCTAGATTTATCCAGGGGTGATGAACCACAGGGAGGGAAACCCCCACGTCCTGTTCACACTGCTGGTCTGCCCCGCCCCGTGCTGACCAATGGCGTGGCATGGTCCTTGCAGCCTGCATGTTTTCAGCCAGGAGATCCTGTTACACTCCAGTTCTGCTCAAGTGTTCTTGCCAGGATTTCAGAATGACTGTTAGATGCAGCACAATCTAGACCAGTGGGGCCCAAACTTTCCAGTTGCCCCACCCTCCCCCCTTTCCAGAAATGAAATCTGTCCACCCTTCTCCCCCCCCCCCCCCCCCCGATGGCACAGCTGGTTCTGCAGAGGAGTGAGGGCTGGGGACAGAACTGGGCCCAGTGGGAGCGGGGGTGGCCAGGGAACCAGGGCAGAGCTGCACTAAGAGCTGGTCTGAGAGCAGAGTGAGGGTCGGGCCACCTGCTCTGGGAATCAGCACGAAAGCAACAGACAAGCCCAGGCAGTCCTGTCAATAAATTATTTAATGAGGTTACAGGCCTGCAGAGCACGGCTGCCCCACTCTAGCAGGGTGCAGCAAGGCGCACCAGCCAACCAGAACGCACCGGAGCTGTAGAGCGTGGCCACTGCACCACATCGGTCTTCACAGAAGACATTGCCTCAGGCCCAGACGCTAGCAGTCAATGGTACCCCTAGATCACCAGGGCCCACCCGCTCAAGGGCCTGTGGTCCCAATCCACACGTGGCAAGACATCCCGACTCAGGAGGTGAAATGAGTGAAAGGTGACAGGATGCTCTTTAAACTGCACATCTTGCAGGCTGTGCTCGCGGACGGAGGCAGCCCTAGAACGGGAGTCGCTTCAGCTGCTCATAGGTGATAAAAAACTGGCGGGCAGGTCAAGGAACTGGGCCAACATGCTCATGCAGACACACGCCCGCCAGGCCCTGCTCCCCAGCCCAACGCAGCCAGGAAACCAGAGCAGCCCCACCCTCAGAGCCAGCAGGGAAACCTCCTGGAGCCCCAGTGTCCGTCACTCCACAGAGCTCACCGGCAGACATCGGTCCCCTCTCCACAGAGCCACGGCCCACAGCTGTGAGGGACATCCCACTGGCATCTCCCTGGAACCTGGGCTTGCTGGGGCTCAGAGCCCAGAGCCTCAGTAGAGGCCAGTGAAGGCCTGGGGTCATCAGGAGCCCAGCCCTGGCATTGCTAGGGTTAATCTGTTTGTGTTAGGGGGCCCACCTCGCACACCAGGTCCCACTGCAGAACGCTACGGGCACACCCAGCCCTTGGGGGCAGGACCCATGCTGCAGAGACTGCCACCTCCAAGCAGGGACAATTCCAAAAGGAACATACCTCCAGAAGCCTTCCTTGGTGGGGGGCAGTGGAGGAACCTGCGGGGAAGGCAGGCAAAGCCCCGGCCATTAGAGGGAAGGCGCTAACCCAGCTAGGACAGCACAGGGAGGAGTCCCTACCCCCAGGGCTCAGCTGGCTGCCTCTGCCTGCAGGGCATTTGCTTTCCAAACTGGGAGGGGACACTTCAGAGAGTGACCAAAGGACCAGTACCAGACCGTGCAGAGCTTGTGGGGCAGGAAACAGCAAGCACAGAGCCTGTTCCAGGCACCTGGCCCAGGCAACCCAGGGCTTTCCCAGCCTTCATCCCAAAAGCAGGCCCTGCCCAGAGGCTGCCAGCCCTGAACGTCTCAGGGAAGATCTGGGGACCCTCAGCCCAGCTCAGGGCGCTGACTGCCGTGATGGGCTCCTTAGGATCACGAAGCCAAAGCAGAACACGCAGCTAGTGACACGAGGGGGCTCAGGGCTAGCCACTCAGCCGGCTGCATTAGAAGCCACAATGTGCACCCCCCAGTTTCTCAGCCATGCAGCTGCCTCATAGCCAGCTCCAGCCGCTGTCTATGGATGGCAGGAGTCGCCCTGAGGGGGCCACTGCCGGGGAAACGGAGGGTAATAGAGCCCCACCAGAGTGAGACCCGTTGGCTTTGTGCCGTTCTGTGTCCTGCTCGCTCCAGCCAGCAGCACCTGCGCTTCCTCCCCGTCACTCCGAAAAGGATACAATGATGTTCCAAGGGCCAAGCCGGAGCCAGTTGGGCCAGAACCCTTTGTAGAGGGCAAAGAAGCCCTCGCTCTTCCACGTCTGGAGGAGAGACAGACGGACCATCAGACGGACACACACGTGGTCTCCCCTCCCCAGTGTTGTGGCACCCTCCCAGACCGAGCTGCTCCCAGGTAAGATATTCGCCAAGTGCTGCTCTAGGAAGCAGCTGGAGGCAGTTCTCTGGCCTGTGTCCTTAGGGATCAGACTAGGACACAATGGTCCCTTCTTGCCTTAATCCAGGATGGCAGCCGGGGCCGCCCTTGCTCAGGAAGCTGGAGGAGAGACAGCCAGAGCCCCATGGCACAGAGCAGGCCATGCCCCGAGTCCATGCTCCCTGTGCGGCGACACACCCAGGAAAACTGCTCCGCAGTTGCTGCCTTTCACTGCCGGGGTGGGACATCGAAACGTGTTCCGGCTCAACCCGGCCCTGCCGGCTGCGGGTCCACCTCCCAAGGAGACAGGCTTCCTACCTTTAACAGGCCATCCAGCGTGCCTTTGTAGAGCTCCACGCTCCCCACTATGGCCCTCTGGTTCATCATCCGCGTCCGCACCACGTCCACTGGGTTGGAGGCCAGGGCTCCGGCCAGCCCGCACGTAAAACTGGAACTAAATGCACGAGAGCATCAGGGGCTGCTCCGGGCCCAGGCTGGCGACAGGCCTCAGACAGACACTGGGCCTGAGAGCACCAGCCACTGCGCAGCTAACGTGCTTTGCTCAACCACTCTCCCGCAGTCTGTTGCCATGGGAAACGCCGAGCGCAGGCAAGCTGCGCAAGCCACCGAGGCTGACAGAGCATTTATCACTGCAACCAGCTCCTGCATCCAAGCCCCAGCCGCTGTGGTCACCTTACTGGGTGAGGCTCACCAGGTAACCAGTGAACTGGTGGCCTGGAGCAGTCTGATGCGGGTGGGAGGCGGGCTCAGCCCAAGCAGCACCGCCCCTCCTGCCTACGGGATCCCAGTTAACCTCACATTTACCCGGTTACCTTTTGAAATGGGATTTTACAGCCCTATCCTAGCCCTGGGCCGGGGACAAGCTGGCGTCTCTCACCAGGACCCCTGCAGACCTGCCAAGCGCTGTGGCACTGGCGTCACAGCTGGTGGGTTTTGGAAGCCTGCAGGTGCAGGGCTGGTGCTAGGGACACTTTCCCTCCCCCAGAGCAAGCGCTGAAAGAGCAGGAGACTTTCCCGGAGAATGGCAAGGGGGGGAGCAGGGCTAAGGCAGGCAGCCTGCCATTTTCCTTCCTTGTCCTTGCTCTCACTGCACCCTGCTGGCTTCCTCCCTCCAGCCACATGGTGCACGCTTGGCCTGTGCCCCACAGAACCCCACAGAACGCTCCCACTGAACCACTCTGCAGCAGCAGCCCAGAAGCAGAACCAGGGTGGGGGACAAGTAGCTAGAACTCTGGCAGCTCATTTCACATGCTCTACACAATCCCCACTCCTCGCCCCTTCGCCGCTCTTCCCAGAAGCCCCCCAGAGACTCTGGCTGGGAGATCTGCCCCCGGGAACTGCTCACTACAGACCTAAGCCGTGGCTGCTGCTGCCCACCTGGGAGGATCTAGCCAAGTGGCTGGTACTGCATTCCCTACAAGCAGGAAGCGGGTGCCCGGGCTGCACCGCACACGCAGTCACATCCTGCCTGTCTCCAGCAGCGCCGCCTGGCAATGCCTCCCCCCAGCACACCCCCATGCCGCTGAGCCCCGGGGAGCCAGCCTGTGCCGGGTGCAGAGGGCATTGCAGATACTCACACAAAGTGGGCGAGGATCGTGTCCCCCATCAATCCAGAGAGGATCAGGTGCTTCTTGGTGATGTCGTAGACTGGCAGCTCTACCCCAACCACAATGGCAGCTCGCTGCGCCGTGGGGACCACCCCCTACCGAACACAAGCATTCCAGTCACTACTGCAGGCAGGGCCCCTCCTGCAGCCATCAGCCCCCTGGCTGTGCCATCCAGCTGCTCCCCGTTCCCCCGCTGCGCCTGCCTTAGATAAGGGACATCCCCGAGCCCTTCTCCCTTTGGGCACGACTCCCCAGCCCGGATTGAGAGCTATTCTCCCTCTGCCCTGGGCTCACTTTGCCAGCGCCATGAACCGTCTCACCACTCTGCCCCTTGCTCTGTGGCCTGGCTGCCCTCACAGCCACACACCTCTCACTGGGCAGCACCTGCAAAACTAGACGCTAGCCGAGCTTAACCAGGAGCAAGATGCAGCCAGGCAGGGGCCCCGCTGGGCCAACCCCTTCCTGCCAGCAAGGCCAGGAGGTGCAAGACCCCCGGTCTCCCTGGCACCGAGCCGACGCGTCTCACTAGCTCTGCACAAGGTCGCTGTGGCTTGAGAGCAGGTTATAAAAGAGCGGAAGGAAACGTGCACCAGCCGGACAGAGCCACCTGAGCTGACTGGGAAGCAGCCCCGGAGGCCGCCATGCACACCACATGTTTGCACAGCAAGGGAGGAGGAGCTCCTGGCTCAGAGAAACACCAGGGCCAAGGACGGGCCAAGCAGCTGGCCCGGTGAAGGCTGCCTCGCATCGGCGCTGTAGAGAGGCGTATGGCCATCAAGGCAGGGGAAGTCACCATGTCACCCAATGGAAACGGCTCTGGCAACCGGGCCAAGATGAACACGTGGCCGTCAGAGCACAGCCGCCCGCACTGGCCTGTGGGAGGTCCATTTAAGACGCCCATTGCCCCTCCCTGCTTCATGTCTAGCCTCTTCCCTACCTCATCCGCTTCTCTGTAATGATTTCCAGCCTTGGCCAGCTCCAGCATTAACTCACCCCCACGCTGCCAGTGCGCCAGGCTGAGACCGCAACGGCCGGCTCGGCTCAGCACAAAGCGGAGGTGGCAGGAGGCAGCCAGGGAATGCCAGCTCTCAGAACAGGAGAGAGGCGGGGCCAGGGCTAGCAGCACCCACTTGTGACTGACCTGGCTGGGCACTGTCTCCTGCCTGCAGCACGCGCCCGCGAGACAGACGTTTCCTTCCTGTTCTATCCTCTCCTCCCCGCTCGTGTGCGTTTGTCTAGAGAGCAGGAACAATCTTAGCAGGAACCGCTGAGCCAAAACCAGCAGTGGAGCGACTCCTTACAAGGCTCTGGAGTAAGAGACCTCGGGACGAGTATCTTCCCTCTGCGGGATTTTACTGAACGCAAGGAAGAGATCAGGGGAACGCTCCCTTTGGGAAAGCCCTCTAACTCGGGAATCCCAGCACTGGGCCTCTCTCCAGTGGGGGTTGCTGGTTCAAGTTCACGGAAGGATTTCCATGGCAAGGTCGCTATGCTCAGGGCTCGCCAGCCGCACTGTCCGGCGTTCTGCGCATGCGCAGATGGCCCGAACCCGGCTCTTCTGGGATATAATCTACTCGCCATGGGTGAGTAGATTACATAGATTGTCGAGCCCTGGCTACGCTACAGGCAGGCCAAGGTACCTTACCACAACCCCTGGCAGTGCAGCTAACTCCTAGAGGCACCAACAGTACCACACCGGCTCTAAAGCATCTCAGTGCCTTTGAGCTCAAGACCCTGTCTCCACAATCCACCCTCCCACCAGGAAGCTGCCCTCCTGCTCTCACTCCTAGGCACGGGGCAGATCCCAGGCAACAAGGGATGGGGGGTTTCAGGCCAGACACGAGGCAGAGCGGAGGCTGGTGCAAGGCAATTCATGTTTTTACCCTCCAGTGTTTTGGTGAGGAGATTCAGAGGAAACACCCGCTGACAATGAAAACTCCTCCTGCATCGGACTGCTGTGCTCAGCCTAACCTCACATGGGGGTGACCCAAACCCACTCAAACACAGGCTGAGTCGCTGGCCAAGAGGGGAGGAGCAGAGTCCTGCAAGGAGAAGCTGGCGGCTAGCCGCAGGTTAGCACTTCTACAGCTGTACCCTCTGGGAGGCTGCATGAGGGGACCTGTCCATTCCCATCCAGTTTGGACAGGGTGCCCTTTGCCACAAGGGCAGCAGAAAACAGCAAGGCGGCACCTGGCCTCAGCCTGTTCCCTCTACAGCACTTCACTCGCTCCACGGGACAGCAGCATCCTGGGAAGAGGCTGAACTCAGCACCTGGCTTCAGTCAGCAAATGCATGCGAGGAAGCAGCTTGCCCTTGTGCTGCCGGAGTGGAAGGGACTCTCACAAGTGGGCGCTTACCCTCCAGAGCCCCCGGGTGCCTTCCTGTTGGTAGATATCGATGAAGCTGCCAATCATGCCCCCCTGGAATAAGCTGCCTTGAGCCTGCATTCGAATCTGAAAGGAGGGGAGAGGTGTTACCAGACAGAGGCTGTTGGGCAGAGTTGGGGTAAGAGACGCAGCTACCACGCAGGAGGGAGCAACAGCCGAGGACAGCAGAGCAACATCCAGCCGGCCTGGGAGAATTATTCAGGAGCCAGGCCTGTGACCTCTGAGTGGCGGCTCGCCGGGGGACTGGAGAAAGCAGAATCGCACAGGACACCTAGTGCTCAGAGGTCAGGCAAGGAACCCAGCCAGGGAAGCAGAGTCTCTCTCAAACAGAGCTGAACCCTGTGTGAATTCCAAGAGACACTCTGCCGGATGAGGCCTCCGGACTCCCTTGGCCTAGCATCAGGGGAAGGAGCCAGGTGGGCTGGGCTCTGCCATCACCCCGCAGGACTGGAGTAACAGGGATTACAGGTCAGAGGGCGGCGCATTACCGGAGCTGCGTGGGGTGGCCACAGGAAAAGGCTTGTGGCATGCCTGGCGACTGGCCAACACTCTTAGCCCTTTGCCCCGTACACCCATGTTGTGAGCACGTCCTCCATCAGCCTGGGGCGCCAGAGCATCTTTCACCACAGGGTTCAAGGGCTGCATTTTCCAGCTCCTCCCAGCACTGGGCTGATCCCTCACATTCGCTCTCCCACCCCTAGCTAAATCCACCAAGGCAGCACTTGCTTTCTACCCAGGGGCTGGAGGGCAGTTGCTCCAGCTGGAAGACATGCTGCTTCAAGGGAAGGCATCAGCCACATCATCCCTCTTGGGAGTCCCATAACACAGGCTACTCTTACCTTCAGCACATCTGTTGGGTTGGCCAGCGTGGACGAGATCACCCCTGAGACCACCCCACAGATCATGTTGATTAGCAGCGTCTCATCTGAAAGCAGACGGGGAGGGGGGAGAAGGTCAGAGCCCAAAGACACGGTGATGCAGGGACCTACCAGAGAAACTGAAACGCTGGGGAAGGAAGGAAGGAAAAGTCCAGCTCCCATTTCAGAGAGCGAAGCTTCGGGGTGCAGACACCAACTAGTGAACTGTAAGCTGTTGGCAAGCCTGCCCCCTAGCTGCCAGAGCCTGAAGGCAGTAGCTGGGACAGGCAGGCTTCAGCGATATTCCACCGGGGAGAAGGCAGGCTCTGATGTCAGAGCCTGGCAGATCAGGAGAAAAGCAGACTGCCAAGCGCCTCATTTCTAGACACAATTATCTGTCACTTCAGCCTCCCCGAAGGCGGTATTGTGGGTTGATTTCACGGGCGCAGTTGAGCTGAAATCCTTAGCGGCTGCCTCCTAAGCGCACAGCCCAGAGACCGGGTAGCCCAGACAGAGCGGGTTAGGGGCAATTAGTTCAGAAGGAAAAGCCTCCAGGCCCAGAGTTAGAGCAGTGGTTATGCTGGGAAAGGGCAGTGGTACTGACCGCAGCACTCTCCAGAGGAGACCAGGCCACTGGCAGCCCCAGCCCTGCAGGGAAACAAACATTTAGGACTCAGTACCAAGCTGGAAGTGCTGCAGCAGCAAAGGAACACAGGCAACTTGTGAGAAGAGCCCTGTGCGGCTACCAAACACATATCCGCAGCCGATCAGCTACATGGGCCGCGGCTGGAGGGTGGGTCTCACACGTGGGCAGGGCTCTGCTTGTGACCCAATTCACCTTCCAGGGAGTTGGATGCAAGGACGGACCGCCACTCATGAGCTAGGGCAGCGCCTGGGAGTCAGCGTGACTGCGTTCTATCCCAGGCCTGCTGTGGGCAAGTCCTCCTTCATCTGTAACTCTGGGGCAATACTAACTCACCTCTTCTGGGGGGACTGCAAATCAAATCCACCAGAGTCTGGCAAATGCTTAGAGCTCGGAGAGAAATGGCACTGGAATTTTACTGCTTCGGTATCTAAGTGGGGCAAGTGGAGAGTCCGTGGCCTGCCTCAGAGCAGCCAGGAAAGCACATTCCAGGGCTGTTCTCTCACACACTCTGCAGGAAGGGACAAAGTCACAGAGCTAAGGGGACAATAAGGTCTGAGCAAAAGCTGCTCAGCACAAGGGTTCAAAGCCTCTGCCAGGGAGATGGGAGAGGTTAGTTAACCAAGCCTTCCGCTGCTGCTGCCTTGGAGACAGCTAGGAAAGCAGCATGATAAATAAGAATCACATCCTTGGAGGAAGGTGGGGTGTTATCAAAGCCAAACTTGAGAATCTTTCCTTTCCCCACCCTTTTTACTGGTTAGATGGGGAATACGGGGCCAAGCACATTAGGACCTCTATCGGCTGGCGTTACACAAAGAAACCCCCAGTGTTGGGACAGCAGGGAATGGAACACAGTTTAGCTTCTTTGGGATTTAGCAGCTGGGCAAGGTGGAGAAGGGAAAGAGCCGAGAAATGGAACGGGTGGGGGGCTGGCCTCACGAGTTCACATCATGCTCTGTGACCGCTCCAGAGGCAGCTCAGAACGATGCTTCGCTGGCACTGACCTTCTAAGCGATCTACAAACAAGCGCTTCAGGCTCTGGTAAATGCCGATCTTTATGGTGCCATAAGATGCCTGTCTCAGCAATGCAGGAGCAATCCTGCAAGGGCAAGTAAACGCAAGATCTAGTTACATGCAGCACACTCCCCGGGGGGACAGGCCCCAGTGCACCTCCCAGGCACAGCTCAGCATCACAGGCCCCTCAGGATCCATGGGAACAGAGGGTGCTGCATGGCAAGGAGTATGTTGGCCAGCATGGTGGTTCAGACAGACCCTGCTTGCACTGCACATGGCTCATGGCAAAGTTCAAAGGTTATGGAGCGCCACGCTCACCCAGACACAGCTGGGTCTGAAGAAGAAAAGGAGAAGCCTGGGCCCGTCTGTCTGCATTCTAGTGCCTGACACAAAACAGCTTCCAAGAGGCTTGTCCAGGAGACACTCGACAAGGAGGCAGAGTTATTCCCGCCCTTCTTCCTCAGGGTGCAGTTCAAACAAACAACAAAGTGACCCTCTGTTACACGGACAGCAGCTCCCAAGGGGTGCTTGTACCACACCCATGCCTAACTCCAGTGAGAGGCAAAGCGCTCTCTGAGGAGTAGGACTTCCCATGATCACGGCACGGTGGTGAACTGGGAACGCACCTCTCAAGGAGCCAGACCCGAAGACATTTAACAGGCTTTTGGAGAAAGAGCCAAGGAGCTGCCCTGCCTGCCTCCTCCACACAGAGACTTCCCAGGTCTTTATTTGGATATTTTAGACCAAGGGTGGGGAACCTCAGACCCAGAGACCACATCCAGCCACCGACTTGCCTGGATCCAGCCTGCAAGCCTGAGGGATCCCCAGCATTGGGGGGCCCACACTGGTGCTCCAGCCCCCGCCACTGGGCTGGAGTACACAAAGTTTACTAGGCTGGGTCTCCCTAGGCTGTGGTGTGCAAGGGGAATGTGGGGAGTGTCTTCTCAGTTCGGGGTCTGGGGGCCAATTCAGTGAGGGTTTTTGGTTTTCTGTGGGTCAGTGGCCCGCAACACAAAAAAGGTTCCCCGCCCGTTTTATACCCAGACATCTTGGGACACTGACCAAACAGACTGGCTGCTGGAAAGTCCAAAGGCCAGAAGGAGGTCAGCCCAGACTTGCAGTGACTGGCTGCATTCCCAGGTTCTTTAGCCCCCACTCAGTAAGAGAGGTGCAGAGATGGCTGACTATGGGAGAAGGAGCACACGGCCACAGGTTAGACTGTAGCCCTCTCTTGAAAGGATGCAGCAGGGTAGTGAGAGTGGGAAGGGAGACTGCACACACAAGGTATCAAGCAGAGAGCCTTTTGCGGGTAAAGGGAGGCACCAAACCTTACCCGGAATAGAGCGCCAGAATCCCCTCCTCCTTATAGATGCGGAACAAGGCATGGAACATGCCCCGGTACTTGATCTCTCTGAAGCGGGCATCAATGCTCTGCCCTTGCACCTGCAGGCGCGTTTTGGTGAGGTCCACAGGAAAGGTCCCTACAGACGCAGAAAGGCTCCAGTCAGGCTGCAGTCCCTGCACCATGAGGGGAAACTACACCCCAGGAAATGGACTAGCACCCTCAAGAGTGCAACCACCAGCCAGGTCTCTGGTGCCCGGGGGGCCAGCCTCTCAAGCAAGACCCCTGCATTAGAGCCCTGAAGAAACAGCACAGCCTCAGGCCACAGAGCCCTGCTGCCTGCCATCCCACCCCCTGCCTATTGCTTATATGACAAGGCCAGACACAATCGCTGGGATGCTCGCACTGGCTTCTGGCACCCCAGGCCAGAGAACATCACCCTGCAATTGCTGCACTGGAGCTACCAGGCCGGGTGCACTGCAGCGGGTGGGTCAGGGTGACACAGGGAGCCATGCCTGATGCGCGGGGCAGGGAGCAGCCTGTCCTGGGTGGTAGAGTGACCCCTCGCGTCCCGGCTGGGTGGGACCCAGCTTCTGTCAGACAGAGGCACCTCTTTGTTGTGTGGGGGAGCAGCTGCAGAGATCCCGCCCCCCCGCAGTACCCCCCCCCCCACGAACCGCCCCTCCCCCAGCCAGCCCCACAGCGCTCCCTCCCCCGGATCGCCCCTCCCCCAGCCAGCCACGCAGCGCCCCCCCCACGGGCCGCCCCTCCCCCAGCCAGCCCCGCAGCGCCCCCCCCCCCCACACGGGCCGCCCCTCCCCCAGCCAGCCCCGCAGCGCCCCCCCCACGGGCCGCCCCTCCCCCAGCCAGCCCCGCAGCGCCCCCCCCCCACGGGCCGCCCCTCCCCCAGCCAGCCCCGCAGCGCCCCCCCCCCCACGGGCCGCCCCTCCCCCAGCCAGCCCCGCAGCGCCCCCCCCCACGGGCCGCCCCTCCCCCAGCAAGCCCCGCAGCGCCCCCCCCCCCACGGGCCGCCCCTCCCCCAGCCAGCCCCGCAGCGCCCCCCCCCACACGGGCCGCCCCTCCCCCAGCCAGCCCCGCAGCGCCCCCCCCCACACGGGCCGCCCCTCCCCCAGCCAGCCCCGCAGCGCCCCCCCCACGGGCCGCCCCTCCCCCAGCCAGCCCCGCAGCGCCCCCCCCCACACGGGCCGCCCCTCCCCCAGCCAGCCCCGCAGCGCCCCCCCCCCACGGGCCGCCCCTCCCCCAGCCAGCCCCGCAGCGCCCCCCCCACGGGCCCCCCCTCACCGAACTCGGCCACGAGGGAGGCCAGCCCGCCGTACACGAAGGGTTTCCAGCTCAGCGCGGACATCGCATGGCGGGGCGGGGCCGGCCGGGCCGCTCACTGCTCACGGAGGCGCGCGCCGCAAACCGACCGGCAGCCGGCACGACACTGACCCGCAGCAGCAGCGCGCATGCGCGGGGCGGGACCAGGACGTCGCTCCGTCGCGCCTTCCGGACGGTGACGTGAGATTGGCGGCGCCGGGCTCCACCTTACAGAAAGGGGCGGGGCCGGGCCACGCGCCTTCACCCCCCCCCCACTTCCGCCCAGCGTCGTGACGTAGAGGCGCCAATCTCACGTGTTGGGGGCGGAGCTTACTGGTTTGGACCAATTGGGCTTGTACCGTGCGGTTGTCCTGGCAACCCGCTGGGCACGAGGTGGCCCCATGACTATAGGAGCAGTGCCTGCGGGAGGGGCAGGGTGTCACCGCATCCCTCCCCTCACCCTTTTCCGGACACCATCCCTACCCATCCTGGCTACTAGCCCTTGACAGACCTGAGCTCCATGCATTTTAGTTCTTTGTTGAACCCAGTCAAGCCTTAGTCCTCACCCCATCCTCTGGCGAGGAGTTCCACAGGTTGACTGTGCGCTGAGTGAAGAAAAACTTCCTTTGGGTTGTTTTAAACCTACCACCTATTTATTTCATTTAGGGAGCCCTAGTTCTTATATAGTGAGAATAAGTAAATAACTTTTCCTTAGTCATTTCTCCACACCACTCATGATTTTACAGACCTCTATCATATCCCCCTTAGTCTCCTCTTTTCTAAGGTGCAAAGTCCCACTCTTTTTAATCTCTCTTCATAGGAGACCTGTTCCATACCCCTAATCATTTTCAGAACCTTTTCCAATGAGACAACCACATCTATACACAGAATTTAAGATGTGGGTCTACACAGAGGGTCTACACAGAAGGAATAAGATGTTCTCTGTCTTATTCTCGATCCCTTTTTAAATGATTGCTAACACTCTGTTTTGCCTGCCACTGCACACTGAGTGGATGTTTTCAGAGAACTATCCACAATGACTTCCAAGATCTCGCTCTTCAGTAGTTGTAGTTAAATTAGCCCCCATCATATTGTACATATAGTTGGGATTATTTTTTCCAATGCACATTACTTTACATTTACCAGCATTCAATTTTATTTGCCATTTTGTTGCCAAATCACTTAGTCTGGTGAGCTTGTTTTGAAGCTCTTCAGTCTGCTTTGGTCTTAACTATCTTGAGCAGTTTGGCATCATCCGCAAATTTTGCTACCTCACTGTTTACCCCTTTCTCCAGATCATGTATAAATAAGTTGAATAGGACAGGTCCCAGTAGGGACCCTTGGGGAACACCACTAGTTACCTCTCTCCACTCTGAAAACTTGCCATTTATTCCTACCCTTTGTTTCCTGTCTTTTAACCAGTTATCAAATCCATGAAAGGACCTTCCCTCTTATCCCATGACAACTTAGGAGCGATGAAGGATCCCTTGATCTCTTTCCTTACTGTGCTGCTGCTGCTGCTGCTGCAGTGCTGCTAGCTCCAGTGAGCATTGCCCACCCTGACATTAACTCACAGAAGCCTGTAGGGTCCTATTGTGCTGGAAACAGGACAGCTATGCAGAGGAACTGTTCAGAATGAAAACTGATGTGGTCTAGGGTGACAGGAGAACCTGGCCAGCAGGGGACAATGCACTGCCTAAGCCCTGGCTACATGAGCCAGAACAGCACCTTAGTCACGCTAATGGAAATGATCTTAGATGCTCTTTGATAATAAATGTTGCCATTTTAATATAAACTCTCACTGCTTAAAGCACATAAGGAGAGGGTTGGTCACACTGTGCAGTGCTGCACAAACTTCTAACAGACAGCTTCTTTCAATACCACAGATGCTGAGCTTGCGTGACATCCCCTCCTCCCTCGTAGAAGCCATATTCCAGGAACTTAGCAGAGCCCCGTGGGCTATCTATGCTTCCAGCTGGAGTGAAGATTCAGGGGTTCCACAGGCTACAAGCGCAAGGGGAAACCAAACCCGCAGAAGGCCAGAGAGACCAGGAGTATATTTGGACCCCAATGAGCAGAAGCTGAGTAGAGCTCAGGGAATGCACAATGCCCTACAAATAACACTGTGCGCTAGCCCAGCTTGGAAAAATAAAGTGGATTTACTCACTCACTTGGACCCTAGTACACAGGAACTGCAGGGTGATATTTTCTAATCTGCAGCCTGGCTGGATGGCCATAATGGTCCCTTCTGACATCTAGACATTAGCACACTTCAGCAACATAGTACGGGGACCATGGCATGATTCAGCATGAGCAGACTATTTCTCTCCCTGCTCTCCAAGGACTACAAGCAGACTGTACGGGGCCTTTTCCCTCAAGGATTGCCCTGTCGAATAACTGCTTTCAGACCCTTAAAAGAAAAACATACAAAGTAAGAACAGTATCTTGCAATCAGCACTTTGTACAGACAAACTGTCCTGGTTCTAGGGAGAGCTGCACTTCTACACCCTATGGTCTCTGACAGCACATGCCTGAAGTCATAGGCTTTTATCTTCTTGAGGTGGTCTCTGATGGCTCTTCCAGTTGTAGGCCATGCCGTGTGGCACACCACTCTCTGCACCCATAGGGTAGACCCAGCAGGTCTACTAGGCACCTGCAGTTGCTCCCTTTGTGCACTTGTAACCAGCACGGAACACAGTGACCCAAAACATTCTTTTAAACCGAAAAGCATGGTTCAATCTTAACCGTAGGAACAAAGCATTGCATATTTTAAAAAACTGAAGTCTACATGCATGTCTCGAGTCCTGGGCAGACTTACTTCAGAGGCCTGCCTACTGTCTGTTCCTCCGCCCCGAGAGGCAGAGTTCTTTCTAATCAGTTCCCTAGACATGAGCAGCCCTGCCTCCCACAAACTCAGCAGGGGATTGGAGGTAATCCACTCTCTCTCAAATTAACCCCTTGTATTCACACAGCAAATCCCCTTACAGCAATCAGGCGCACATATAGAACAATGTATTGATAAGCAGTCCCAAAATGGTCACACATTGTCTCTCAGGGATCACCTGAAGCAGGCTTTTTGCACAGAGTGGTTTTTTATTATCCCTAGAATAGTTAAACAGCAAGTCTCTGTGTCAACCTCTGCGTACGGTGTCTTGGGCCTGCTGATGCTGCCATGGATCTGGAGGGAGGCGGTAAGCACTGAATGACGTTTAAAACAATAAACTATCCCAACTGCACAATCCAATGCTTGGGAATTCCTGGCAGGAGCTAACGGCCACGTTAGAATTCCTCAGCTGACATACTAGCCCATATAACTTGGATTTAAGACATTCATTGCTGGGGTCAGTCTATACTGGGAACCCGCACCAACAGAACAGATGACAGAGGTTATTTCCAAGAACTACAGGAGCTGCCTGCTCTGCTTGACAACAATGAAGTGCCAGACAGAACTCATCACCTGGGAGGCATCTCACTGTTATTAACACAGGGCATTTACTGTAGATTGCAATTTGAGCGACCGCCCCAGGCCCCAGCCACTTCTACCAGCTAAGGCAAGAGCAGGAGGGTCCCTGGCTCTCCAGTCCCTAGGGAAGGACTGCATTAATAAGGAGCAGAGATATAAAGCTGACGGAAGAAAATGGGGTGCTATTTCACTGCACTCGCAGAGGCATAAATGCTTGGAGATTATTAGGAGAGAGGATTTGTGGCAAGCTTAAAAATGGATTCAACATGTGGGGGTTTCCTCCCCCTTCCAATTATTAGCTACCCACAGTATTTCTCTGCAAGTAGCACCAGGCCTGTAGTTTTGCCCTGCCTGCAGCCACAGGACAAGCAATTCAATAGCGGCTGGAGTCCCTAGAGCTAGACCGTTCTGTTCCCTTGACATGCTGGTCCCTGGTGCTCCTCTCCCATCGCTCGCTTGATCTCGTGCCCCCTAGATATTCCTCTTGTCTGCTGCAGTGGCCTTCTCCCCTCCTGTTCTTCTCTTCAGCCTTGTCCTCCTTCCTGGATCTGCTCGGACCCTTCTGTTCTTGGTGCCCTTTGTCCCCTCGTCTCTCCACAGCTCTCTTGGAACTCTGCCTTTGCTCATATTCCTCCTCCAGATGAGTCCTGCTTGCATGCTTTTGCCCAGACCCATTCCGGGACTGCTGCCGTGGGTTAGCATATTGGTCATAGCCAGAGTCTTCCTTTTCCTTTTTAATCCAGGCTGTGGGAGGGGGCTCTCCTGCAGGGAGTGACCTCTTCACACCTTTCAGGTCTCTCCTCTTCTCCGTCTGCTCTCTTTTCTTCTTCTCTTGATCTGAAATACAGATTGATCCCTGTGAGAGCGACCCCTGCAAGACTGCGGCAGCGCCAACCTCACCTGCTACCGCAGCTTCACACGTGCCATTCATCCTAGAATGTTTTCCTTCTAACTTCTCCAGCTCCTAGCCACAGAAGGCTCCTGGCCTCACCCACTCTTCCCACCCCAGGAGAAAGCCCGCTTCCCAGAGGATTTCAGTTGATACCATCTGCTGTACCAAGCACCCGAGCGCAGGGATCAGCGCAGCCCACCCGTAACACATTTGTGCTGGTTTTCTTTAATAAAAATTCAGATACTCCCACAGTGGGTGTGTTTAAGACAAGGCTGCTTGACTCCAAGGAGCGGGCCAGAGTCCATGTCTAACTATTGGACACAGGACAGTGTACTATACAGCCTCCCTCTGTGCACCCATAGCCAGTCTCCCTTGTGTCAGTGGGAGATTGGCATAGAGGATAAATCCATGAGGTAGTAACTACACTTCATGTATTCAGTCTTCCAGCCACATTCAGCACTGCCCAGTGTAAAATCTGCTCTCCAATATACCCAATGCTGTGCCTGCCCTGTGCATCTCCTCCACCATCCTGTCTCTGATTCTCCTCCATGTTCTTCCCTCTGCATTTCCTCCCATGCAGCAACTTCCACTTCCCACAAGCCGCTCTGCCATTCTCCACAATTACTAGCAGTGAAATAGCGAGTGTTCACACTGAAGCATTAAGACTCCAAAAGAGCTGAAGAGCTCACATCTAAGCCAGTGTTTCAGGCTCTCTGCACACTCAGGCAGGCACATCAGCTACACTCAGTAAACATTTTGAAAGTTCCCTGTAGCCATGAGGGCTTAAAGAAAACCCAAACTTTACCTGAATTTTTCAATACTGTGAACTTAAGGCTAGAAGGGACTACTATGATTATCTAGTCTGACCTGCTGTATGACACAGTCTCACCCAGTAAACTGTTTCAATCCCATAACTTGACTGTCTCCACCCATAGCACACCCATTGGCAACTGTCTGTTTGTTCTGCTCAATGCCTTGTGGGATGGAGGAGTTCTCACATGCCGTGTTCCCAGGATGCAGGTAGGAACATACTTCACCTTTACGCTTTTTCACTGGTACCTCACTGTCTTCTGAGGAAGAGTCCGATGAAACAGGTGGCGGAGTTTTAGCTCCACAGCCTCTCTCACGTAGGACTTTTGTTACATCATCGATATCCTCAGAGTCCTTTGGAGGGCGATAATTAGCGACATGGTCCACCCGAATTGTCCTTCCTTTTATCTGTACAAAAGAAAAGCAGGATATTAGTAAAACTGCCAACAAACCCACAAGGCTACAGAAAGTTGCCGCCACACAGGCAAAAGCCATAGGACTTGAGCTCACGCTAGGGTTGTAAAAATGCAGTTAAAAATGTAACCGCTTAAAAATCTTAGTTACAGTTGCACATGCTGCGCACTCCGCAGTGTAACGTTTAGACAGGCTTTATACTGTGCAGACCACAGTAAAACCTCCACGGGGGGCTGCCGTTAAGGGGGAAGCTTACCAGTTAACCGGTTAACTTCACATCCCTACTCCAATATTGTCATAATAATAAATAATCATTAAAAAAATCAAATGCTTATTAATGTTTCAAAAGCAAATGTTTGTACTTACACAGTCTGTAAGGGCTGTTAAACAACTGTATATTTAACTATTCTAAGGTAAATATGTCGTATAAAAATGGTTAAAATACAAACATACGTATTATCAGGGCTCGCCAAACCGCTCGCCCTGCTCGCCAGCTGCACTGTCTGGCAATCTGCGCATGCACAGATCGCCCGCACCCGGCTCTTCCGGGTTGTAATCTATTCGCCTCGGGCGAGTCAATTGCATTATTTGTCGAGCCCTGCGTATTATAATCCTAACCAAAGCGCAAATCATCAACCACTAACTAATATCACCCACAGATTACCAAAGGATAACTCTACACCCCACGCCTCTGTCATGGGTCTAATATCCCCAAATCCATTCTTAAAAAATAAAATCTATCTCATCAGTCGTACAAAAAATGTGCAAACTAAAAAACAAACAGGGCATAACTATCTCCATGAAAAAGGCGGCCACAGAAGTGCTAGTCACAGAGCATTCACATGAACACATCCTGAAATCAAATGGTACCAGAACATCTCTGAAGGTTGGATCCATCCCATGGGTCATATCTACATCACTTCTCTTGTGGCACTAATATACTGCTGTAATTCCCTCTGCGGACACAAATGCTTTTAACTGCGCACCCTTGGATGTGGAAAGAATGGTGAACTGAAGCTTTGGGAGCCCTAAGGTCATAGCAAATAATAGCCACACACTAGCAGCCAACCTGGGCACAAACAGGACTTCACTTAAAGGCTGGTCTCTTTTCTTTCACATACCAACCTTGATCCCATTAAAGTTGTCAACAGCAAGTACGGTGCTTCTCTGATCTTCATAGCAGATAAAGCAGAAACCTTTCGATTTTCCAGTCTTTTTATCTCGCACCAGATTAATGTTCACAATTTCTCCATATCTAGAAAGAAAAAAGTGAAGTCACAAGACACCAAAGGCCAGGGAAATGACAATTCCATGAAAAACTACTAAGAAAAGTGTAATAGAGAAGGAAAAGCCACCAGCCCTCGAGATTACTCCTGCAGTGACTGAGGTGGGGGGATGTCACAAGAGGCCACGTGTCATCCAATATCAAGGCTTAAACACCAACTGTTTGGCCTCATGCTACGACCTTACTAAACTCCTGAGAATGAAGAATGAAATTCGACTTACTGTGAAAACACGCAAATGATATCACCTTCTGTCAACTCATAGGGGAGACCTCCTGGGAAGAAGACACAAATGTTAATGCTGCTCAGGCTCAACAGGACTGCAGTACAGCTCTTATCCTTGGCCTTGCAGATTATCATGCCTGTCCCCCTCAACCCAATATGCCTCTCTTGACTCCCACACTCTAAGGTACGTCTACACTACAAGGTTTTTGCGTAAAAACCCGCAGAGCGGCCACATCTCAAGCGCGTTTTTGCGCAAGAAAATCTACAGTCAATCGACAGAACAGAGGGTTTTTTGTGGTGTAGGTAAACCTCCTTCTACAAGGCATAGCTCCTTTTTGCACTACAGCTGTTTCGCAAAAAGGCATCTGTGGACGCTCCATCGGAGTTTCTTGTGCAAAAAGAGCCTATCCAAAAAAGCACAGGTGCTCTGATGGCCATTCTGTGAATGACAATCAGAGCTTTCTTGTGCAAGAGCATCCATGCAGTGTGGATGTGCTTTGAGGTGTGGACGCGCTTTTGCTCAAGAAGTTTTTGTGCAAGGATTCTTCTGCAAAAGACTTCTTGCACAAAAACCCTGCAGTGTAGACATAGCCTAAGCGACAATTCTTCAAAGTTTTAAGTCACTTGATTTAATCAAAACCATTTCATAATACTGATGAAGTTCTACAGAACTTCTATTTTAACTTAAAAATGACCAGTAGTCCTGTGTCACTTTAGAGACTAACAAAAAAATATAGTATCATGAGCTTTTGTGGGCAAGACCCACTTTATCAGATGAGTTGGAGTGGAAATAATAGAATCCAAGATATATATAAACAGCAGAAATACCACTTATCAATTGCAGGACCCATGTTAATGAAGCTAATTAAGTGGACTGTATGTGTCCCATTCATAGCTGCCTTAAACATTCGCATTTTCACATCAAAAGCTAACTGGTTACCTTTTTAAACAGGATTTTACATCCCTAGACCAAAATATGAACCTGGGAGGGCTAATATTGTTACAGCACGCAGCAACAGGGAAATAGACTGACACACAGGGCTCATGATACAGAACCTGGGGGAACCAGCACCAAGACTGCTGCACAAATCACATACCCACAAAGATCCAGGCGCTATCACTGTACTCTGCATGCCAGGACACCTTCTCCTGTACGCCCAGCTCTGCCTCCCGCTCATTCAGCTCATTGATCAGTTTCACCTTCGTCAGGGGGCTGCAGGGCAAAGGCCAAACAGTTACCAAGGTAGGGACCTCGCCCTGTCCAATGCCTCCTCCCACTCTCAGCCCCTCCACATATCCCCAGGCAGCCCCCCCCACACCTCCAGTATCCCCTGTGCTGCCCCCCCGCCCCCCATATCCCCACCCAGCCCCCCCCACACTCCAGTATCCCCTGTGCTGCCCCTGCCCCCCATATCCCCACCCAGTCCCCCCACACTCCAGTATCCCCTGTGCTGCCCCTGCCCCCCATATCCCCACCCAGCCCCCCCACACTCCAGTATCCCCTGTGCTGCCCCTGCCCCCCATATCCCCACCCAGCCCCCCCACACTCCAGTATCCCCTGTGCTGCCCCTACCCCCCGTATCCCCACCCAGCCCCCCCACACTCCAGTATCCCCTGTGCTGCCCCTACCCCCCATATCCCCACCCAGCCCCCCCACACTCCAGTATCCCCTGTGCTGCCCCTGCCCCCCATATCCCCACCCAGCCCCCCCACATTCCAGTATCCCCTGTGCTGCCCCCCCGCCCCCCATATCCCCGAGCAGCCCCCCCATATCCCCACCCAGCCCCCCCACACTCCAGTATCCCCTGTGCAGCCCCCCCGCCCCAGGCAGCCCCGACCTACTTCATGGCGGTGGCTGCTCAGCCCAGCTCTCGCGCACGCGCAGTTCCCGGGCGCTCCGGAAGGGCAGCGCGCGCCCGGCCCAGCAGTAAGCCCCGCCCCGGGGCGGAGCCGCGCGCTCCTCGCTGGGGGGGGGGGGAGGCGCGCGGGCCGGATCGAGCCCTACGGGGCAGAGGAGCGAGGGGCGCAGGCACGTGGCCAGCCCGGCCCCTGATCGCCACCCGGCACGTGCTGCCCCCGCCCGCCCCGCGCCCCCAGGCCCTGCGCCCCATCACCCCACCCAACGCCCGCCCTGCGCCCCACCCCGAGCCTCATCACTGCACCCTGAGCCCTGCGCCCCATCACTCCACCCAACGCCCGCCCTGCGCCCCACCCCGAGCCCCCAGGCCCTGCGCCCCATCACTCCACCCAGCGCCCACCCTGCGCCCCATCACTGCTCCCCTAGGGCCTGCGCCCCATCACTCCACCCAGCGCCCACCCTGCGCCCCATCACTGCTCCCCTAGGGCCTGCGCCCCATCACTCCACCCAGCGCCCACCCTGCGCCCCATCACTGCTCCCCTAGGGCCTGCGCCCCATCACTGCTCCCGTAGGGCCAGAGCTCGCCCTGTGCCCCACCCCGAGCCCCCAGGCCCTGCGCCCCATCACTGCTCCCATAGGGCCAGAGCTCGCCCTGCGCCCCACCCCGAGCCCCATCACTGCACCCTGAGCCCTGCGCCCCATCACTCCACCCAGCGCCCACCCTGCGCCCCATCACTGCTCCCCTAGGGCCAGAGCTCGCCCTGCGCCCCACCCCGAGCCCCATCACTGCACCCTGAGCCCTGCGCCCCATCACCCCACCCAGCGCCCGCCCTGCGCCCCACCACTGCTCCCCTAGGGCCAGAGCCCACCCTGCACCCCACCCCAAGCCCCATCACTGCACCCTGAGCCCTGCGCCCCATCACCCCACCCAGCGCCCGCCCTGCGCCCCACCCCGAGCCCCCAGGCCCTGCGCCCCATCACCCCACCCAGCACCCCACCCCGAGCCCCCAGGCCCTGTGCCCCATCACCCCACCCAGCGCCCCACCCCGAGCCCCCAGGCCCTGCGCCCCATCACCCCACCCTGCGCCCCACCCCGAGCCCCCAGGCCCTGCGCCCCATCACTGCTCCCCTAGGCCCTGCGCCCCATCACCCCACCCAGCGCCCCTAGGGCCTGCGCCCCATCACTGCTCCCCTAGGGCCTGCGCCCCATCACCCCACCCAGCGCCCGCCCTGCGCCCCACCCCGAGCCCCCAGGCCCTGCGCCCCATCACTGCTCCCCTAGGGCCTGCGCCCCATCACTGCTCCCGTAGGGCCAGCGCTCGCCCTGCGCCCCACCCCGAGCCCCATCACTGCACCCTGAGCCCTGCGCCCCATCACTGCACTCTAAGCCCCCAGGCCCTGCACCCCATCACTCCACCCAGCGCCTGCGCCCCATCACCCCACCCAGCGCCCACCCTGCACCCCACCCCGAGCCCCCAGGCCCTGCGTCCCATCACTGCTCCCCTAGGGCCAGAGCCCGCCCGCCCTGCGTCCCACCCCGGGCCCTGCGCCCCATCACTGCTCCCCTAGGGCCAGCACCCCACCCCAAGCCCCCGGGGCCTGCGCCCCATCACCCCACCCAGCGCCCGCCCCGCGCCCCACCCCGAGTTCCCAGGCGCTGCGCCCCATCACTGCACCCAGCGCCCGCCCTGCGCCCCCAGGGCCTGTGCCCCATCACTGCTCCCCATCACTGCTCCCCTAGGGCCAGAGCCCGCCCCACCCCGAGCCCCCGGGGCCTGCGCCCCATCACTGCTTCCCTAGGGCCAGAGCCCGCCCTGCGTCCCACCCCAAACCCCCAGGCCCTGCACCCCATCACCACTCCCCTAGAGCCAGAGCCCGCCCTGCGCCCCACCCCGAGCCCCATCACTGCACCCCAAGCCCTGCGCCCCATCACTGCACTCTACGCCCCCAGGCCCTGCGCCCCATCACTGCACCGCAGCCCTCAAGCCAGCACAAATGCACAGTGCCCTGCACCTACCACCCCACCCGGCACCCGCCCTTTCCCAAAATAGCAGGCACGCTATTCCGGTGTCCTTATAACCCTTGTTCCACGAGGTTTAAGGGATTTGTGGGAATAGTGCCTTATTTTGAAATTTGGCATTGTCTACACTGCACCACATTTCAAAATAAACTCTTTTAATCTAGACTCGGAATAAGATGTGCAAATTGCGTAGCTTATGCTGACAGAAGGATGCTGCATAGACACACCCTAAGATGCCACAGGACTTCTTATCTTTTCTGCTCCTGTTTAATCAGTTAACCAGTTAAACTTAACTTTTAACCAATTGACTAATCAAATGGGATTTTACATCCCAAATTCAGGCAGCTTTGAAAGTCACCTTGAATAGCTAGGTCCCCCAGTAAATACTGAGCACTAGATTCTTCATTGGCATGTGAGGAACGGGAATGGGGGCATGGTGATTCATTTAGATAATGAATGGACGTGACATCAGCAGCACAGAAAATTAGGTTAAAAAAAAACCCAACCGATTTTGAGGCCAGAGATGTATTCCTCAATTCATTATTTTTAGCAGGTGATTATCTCACCGCTGCTGTGTCTGAGTCACTGAGCTGTGAGCCGTGTGACTGACACCAGACCAGAGAGCTGCCCTTGTCCCCCTGTAGCTCAGGCATTGGGGTTCTGATGCGGCTGGGGTTGCTCATTTGCTGGATGGTCCCCAGAACATTCCTCCACGGCAGCCGGGACTGGCTCCAGACACAACCTGAAAACAAGGAACTTTCTTTCTACAGTGTGCAGAGCTGGGGAAAGAGGTATGCTTGGTCACTAGCTTCTCCTTTTCCGGAGACACAAGGTGGGTAAGATATTACCTTCTATGGACTAACATCTGTTGATGAGAGACAAGCTCTGTGTAGTTCAAAAGCTTGGCTGTCTCATCTACAGGAGTTAGTTCAATAAAGGATATTACTTCACCCACCCTGTCTCTACTGTCTTGGGCTACTGTCCACAGCTACAACACTTGAAGCAGAAATATCTCAATTCAGGTTATTATAGCAACGTTCAATTGGAAAGGATCCCCCGTATGCTCTAGGACCAGAGAAAAGAATAAATCATTCACCTCTCCATAGCTAGTGTAGAACACAGGCAGCTGCGTAGCAGCAACACTGCAGGACAGGAAGTCAAGATGGCTCTTGTATTGATCTAAAACTGCAAAGAGAACATGAGTTATATTCATAGATTCCAAGGCCAGAAGGAACCACTGTGATTATCTAGCCTGACCTCCCATATCACAGGTCAGAGAACTGCTCCCCAATAATTCCTAGAGCAGAGCTTTTAGAAAAACAGCCCATCTGGATTTTAAAGCTGTCAGTGACAGAGAATCCACCATGGCTGTTTGTAAACTGTTCCAGTGATTAATTGCCACTGATAAAAAGTTATGCCTATCTACAGTCTGAATTGGTCTAGTTTTCACTTCCGCTCATTGATTAAATATTGGACCTCTCTGCTAGATTAAAGAGCCCATTATTCAGAACTGGATCCCCATGTAGCTAGATAATTATAGACTGTCATCCACTCATCCTTTGTCTCTCTGTAGACTGAGCTCTTTGAGTCTCTCTCTGTAAGGCATATTCTATAAGCCTTTCATCATTCCCATAGCTCTTCTCTGAAATAGGGATGTGACAGGTAACAGGTTAACCAGTTATCCGGCATGCATTGTCCTTAACGGGTGATGCTTACTGAGTAACAGTTAACTGATACCTGGGAGCAGCCTGTTGCAGGAGGAGGACTGTTCTAGCCTCACCAGGCTCCTGCGTGGGGCAGCCCCATGTGGGTTAACCGATTAAATGGGATTTGACATCCCTACTCCGAACCCTCTGCAGTTTATCAACATCCTTCTTGAATCATGGATGGCAGAACTGGCCATAGGATTCTAGCTGCTGGAACACCAGTCCCAAATGGAGGAAAAATAACCTCTCTACGCAACTCAAGATTATCCTGTTCAGGCACCCTGGGATCGCATGAGCCCCTTTGATCACTGCATCACCCTGGGAGCTGATGCTCAGCTGATTATCCCCCTTCCCCCCCAAAAAAAATTGTTTTCAAGAGTCCCCGCACCTGTAAATACAGCGGACAATCTTTGTTCCTACAGGCAGACGTTTAAAGCTAGCAGTACTAACATGCAAAGTGTTTGCTTATGTCCATTCACCCCAGCAATCTGGATCACTCTGTATGAGCCACCCGTTCAACTTTGATGTCAGCTTCAAACTTTATCAGGGATGATTTTCATTCTGTTCGGATTGTGTTCAAATAGCACAGGGCCGAGAACAGATTGCTGCAGGACTCCATTAGGAACTTAGACTTGGGGATTCCCTATGTCCAGTTTCATATGGAAACCACTCAGTTCACTGGTTGTTAATTGGTGTCCTGCATTGTTTCTATCTCTGATGGCCTGGGCAGTTCAGGGTGCAGTCCATGCCAGTGACGTGCCTGTCCTGTTCCTCCCTGCTTTGCTGCTGTAGCTCCCAACCTGGGCTACTCACAACCAGCTTACCAGCACATAGACCACACTCTGTGTGGAACTATAGGCCCAGGCCAGCAGCAGATCCAGCTACACACTGAGCTCCATCAGCCTTATTTACAACTAGCAAGATGACCCCAACACAGCCCTAGTCTTTAATTTCCCCCAAACGATATGCCCTGAAATGTCCAGCCCTCTCCAGCTCAGAGAAATAATGAAGTTCATTGCTCCAGAAAAGAGATAAAACTGCACCAACAGCTTCCTAATTGAACTGGGGGTAAATACACCCTTCCCTTAAACACAGGGCTGAGTTGGGTTGTGGTAAGAGGAAAGTGCATTTATTTACAAAATAGACAGAGGAGTAAGTCAGTTCACATATAAGACATTAAAATAGAGTCACGAGTAAAACAAAACCTGCTTCTAAAAATCCCAAACTTAATCTAGCCAGGTACAATCTTTGCCTAAACAGGTTTCTCGCCTATATTCAATTTCCAGACTCCACCCCTGCCCTTTAGTTGAAGGACCTCTCTCAGCTCACACAAGCTCCATTTTCATAGGTCTGTCTTGTGATGGACACCAAAGGTGACTTGTGCCTTTCCTTATAGTTTGCAAAGTTCAGCAATGTTTCCAGAGGCAGGATGACTTCCTGCTGTTCTTTCCTCTCTGTGGGCTTCCCGCCCCCCTGAAGATAAATAGGGTTTCCACTGGTTGTTTCCACCATTCTTGATTTACACAGGAGACAGGTAGTTAGCTGTCTGTGCCATTCTCTGCTGTCTGGGCAAACTGTATAGCCTAATATAAATGTGTAGCCATAATTTCTGACAGTGTTCATACGTACGTTTCACATGATTAATCACCACTGTGTCCTTAGCTTTCAGAAAAGACCTCACTCGATACACTTTCATAATACAGTAATACTGTGTACTGCCGGTTGATTATCAACTGAGTTGGTGCAGGCCAGGGTGGCAGAGGCTATGCTGCCAGCCAGCAGCTGCTCCCCAGGGCTGGGGTACTTGCTGCCACCCTGTGGTCATCCATGGGTATAACTGTCCCTGCTCTCCCACCCCTCCCTTTCCGTTGATTGAAAAACAATCACATTCCAGGCAGATCCCATTGTCCTGGCACAACCAAACCATGGCCTTGCTTTAAATTAGGAGAAGAGGAAGCTGCACCCCAAATCTGGTGGCCCGCGCTCTTACCGTTTAGGAGGAGGTATTGAACAAATGTACAGACGGATACAGACAGACGCACAAACAATCTAAAATACATAGCAGACTTACCAGATCCTTGAAAAGACAATGAGAATGTAACTGTCTGGTGGAAAAAGCACAATCCTTTGCTTAGGGGGTAATTCCTCCTTGGCAAATCAATTTTAAGAAGTATAATTTCAAAGTGTCCGTAGTCAGATTATGCACCTACATGACAATATTAATATCCAGGAAGATAGGAGTTATCCAGTGACGATCTATATCTAACGAAGTGTCCTGTAATAACGACGAGGTAGGGCTGGGCAGGCCAACAAACTCATTGTCAGACACCCAAGCGGCACGTTCCTTCTGCCCTAGGACTGTTCTTAACATCAATAACATTCAAAATATCACGCCGTACCAGAAAGAAGTTGCAGATTTGATCCTACTCAGAGCAATGTGCACAAGCCAGCCCATCCAGCACAGAGGGGGCATTCAGCTGTTGCAGAAAAGCTACCCATGACATGACTGCCAGGTGTCCTTTCAAACTTCATCTCTTCCATGGTTAGAGGAACAGCCAGCCAAGGGCTTTGCTGCGCGTTTCTGTCCTAGCCAAGACCCCGTTCCTACAAGCACACAGGGGACACTCTGAATCCCCTGTTGAAAGGCAAAAAGACAGACTCAAAGCAACATCAGTGATACAAATTTTATTTTAACATTAATTTATTGTGAAACAAGCAGTGTCAGTCTTACACAGGCGCCAAACCCCTCCCTGCACACCCAATATTAACCTCGAATGCACAGCCGTTACTCAGCAGGGGCAGGAATTTTTGTTAGCATTTTGTGTGAACTCCAGTTTCTGCACCTTTCCCTGCTGCCTCTCCATATCTCGATAGAGCAGGGACTTCTGGGCCTTCAACCGGCAGGCCAGGCACATGAAAATCGACTCCACATTCTGACTCTCTTTGGGGTCCTTGGCTGACGTTTCAAACAAAAGCATGTTATGAGCATCGGCGAATTTCAGGGCCAGGCTGGAGGGCACCTGAATTTGTTCTCGTAAGTCACATTTGTTCCCAACGAGCACCTTGGGGACGAAAGGAGGCACCGCGTGCCCGTTGCACTCCTCAATCCACATCTTGAGATTGGCGAAGGAGGCCATCTTCGTGACATCGTAGACAAAGATGACAGCGTGCACATTGCGGTAATAGTGTTCGACCATGCTCTTCCGGAACCGCTCCTGGCCGGCTGTGTCCCAGACCTGCACCTAGAAAACAAAGCACACTGTGCCTGAGGGAACCGACATGGAGGGGCGGGACAGCACGCAGCGTTCCCCCACCCCACCATCAAGCAGGTCTTGGGTCTCAGGAACAGACAGTATTGTGTTGGGAGAGGCTGGATGCACAGACACTTGGGGCATTCCTCTTAGTCTGTCTCTTTCTCAATATGTACATAACCCTTGTTCAGCTTTTTAGCAAGGCCAGACAACTGCTGAACTCCATGAAGTTAATTCCCCTTCACCTCAAGCACACTGCTGAGTACAGCACGTTTAGGGAGAAGTCCTCCCTGGGGCAGCCTTTGCTTCCCCTGCAAATGGTCCCTGTACTCTGGCCCAGAAACCTTGGATCCTCCGTCCTTGTACTGCACCTGGTTTACTCCAAGCAAACTGGTTGTCTGGAATCCAACCACTTTTGCTGAGCATCCTGCCTGCCGCACCCCTCTGGCAGGCCCTACGAGCATCTCTATAGAAAGCGTATCCTCTTCTCAACGCGTTTCATTGCCAGCTTCACCGTAGCAACGATGTGCACTAACCACTAGGCATTTCAGCCCCACGCCAGGAATCAGTCCTCCCCCAGCATTGAAGCCCAGAAGCGAAGAACCCTATAATGCACCAGCCAGTTGTACAAAGGTGAATCCGAAGGGGGAAGAAATAGCTGAATTTCTTCTTGACCCCTGCAGGTGCACCCTGAAGCCTGGGGGGTTTATTGTTTTTTAAAGCTATAATAGAATGTTGAAACCATCCAGTTTCCATATCAACCCTGTGCCAGCATCTGCGGCAGGGGAATCTCTGGAGCTGGGCACAGGCTGACCGAAAATGAGCATGTGATGGGGCGGGGAGAGAAAGATACAAGTGGAGGACATGAAAAAGCAGAGAGCAGTATTCTCCCTTTAATCACATAAGCCCACAACTCGGAGCTTTAAGAACAAATATGGTGAGACTTGCAATCAAATGGCGAGAATTGCCCGACTCTCGTTCCACCTTCAGAAGCCCTCAGACTGCTCAGCTGCTGGGGTGACTCTGGCTGCAGTGTGCCAAGCCGCCCAGCTCTCTGCTACCTCCCCGATCCAAGCAAAGTTTACCAGCCTCAGACAGGGAGCCTGAATTCCCATAGTCAGGCCCTGGGCTGGCAGCCAAATCCAACCCACGCACTGAGAGAACGTGGACTCAGGATGAGTTAACATTTTGCAGAATCTCAGCTTTCATTTTCAAAGGGGGTTGCTAGCCCTTACGTTGGCAAATAAAAATCTGAACACACCTGAGTGCAGGCCAAAGGCTCAGAAACTGGGCGGGGGAGTGGGGGAACGAGGGGGAAGCCACCCAGCTTTGGTTTTCGCTCATGGTCTTGGAACACAAGAACATCCAGACCGGGTCAGACCAAAGGCCCATCCAGCCCAGTGTCCCATCTTCTGACAGTGGCCAACACCAGGTGCCCCAGAGGGAGTGAACAGAACAAAGAATCCTCACCTGATCCCTCTCCTGTCATCCATTCCCAGCCCCTGACAAACAGGCTAAGGACACCATTCCTACCCACCCCAGCTAATAGCCATTGATGGACCTAACATCCATGAATTTATCTAACTCTTTTTTGAGCCCTATTAAAGTCCTGGTCTTCACAACATCCTCTGGCAAGGAGTTCCACAGGTTGACTGTGCACTCAGTTAAATGCTTCCTTTTATTTGTTTTAAACCTGCTACCTAATTAATTTCATTTGGTGACCCCTAGTTCTTGTGTTATGGGAATAAATAAAGAGCATTTACTTATTTACTTTCACCACACCAGTCCTGATATTATAGACCTCCATAACATTCCCCCTTAGTCATCTCTTTTCTTATTAATCTCTCCTCAGATGGCAGCCATTCCATACCCCTCATCATTTTTGTTGCCCTTTCCTGAACTTTTTCCAGTGCCGAGGTATCTGTTTTTGAGATAAGGTGACCACATCTGCTCGCAGTATTCAAGATGTGGGTGTGCCACAGATTTACACAGAGGCAATCAGATCTTTTTTGTCTCATTATCTATCCCTTTCTTAATGATTCCTAACATTTGCTTTGCTGTCTTGACTGCTGCTGCACACAGAGTGGATGTTTTCAGAGAATCCATAATGACTCCAAGCTCTGTCTCTCCAGTGGTAATAGCTAATTCAGTCCCCGTCATTTTATAGGTATAATTGGGATTATGTCTTCCTAATGTGCATTGCTTTGCATTTATCAACATTAAAATTCACCTGACATTTTGTTGCCCTATCATCTAGTTTTGTGAGACCCTTTTGAAGCGCCTGCCAGTCTGCTTTGGTCTGAGCTCTCGAGTGGTTTTGTACCATCAGTTTGGGCTGTCTGGGGAGGTGACCCTGGGATGGTCATCTCCTCCTATGGAAAGAGTCTGGTGCAAGAGACTGGCACCCCCAGAGCCAGGTGCTTGAGGCCTGTTCCCAGCATGGCCAGTACAGCCTGACAGAGCAAGGAGCAGCCCATGGGCGACCCGCCGTCTCCACATGCCGCTGCAGCTAACCCTGCCCGGGCCTCGAACTGCAGCCACAGCAAATGGCTGGTTCACAGTTCTGCTCTGCAAACGGCAGCCTGGACCCCTTCCCCAGGGCCCTCAAAGCCTAGTGGCAGGAGTCCTGGGATCTGGAGCAGCTACCAGCTCTTTCTGCCAAATCCTCCCCCCTCCCCGGTCTCCCATGCAGTTCCCATGTTCCAAATCAGGGTTGGCTGGACCCACACTAACCTCACCTCCTCTTCCTCCTCCCCCCCGCCCCTGGGAAGTTTCCACCCCCCACAGGCCCCACTCTCCTGCTACCCTCATATCTCAGCACCCACCTGCCCTCCTGCCCCTCCCCACCAAACCCTCCTACAGCTCCCACTGGCCCCTCCTGCCCCTCCTCCCGCAACCCCTCTTCTCATCTTCATGGGCCTTTCTGCCCCCATTCACCTTATGCCCCCCCGCCCCCGCCAATGCTTCACACCTCTGATGCCCCCCAACCCCTCTGGCCTCCAGTGCCCCTGGACCTCCCCCGTTCCTGTCCCTGCCACTTGCTACTCCACTCACTGCTCCACACACGCCTTTGGATCTTACTGCCCCTGCTCTCGCTCCCCACCGCAGCTCTCCCCCTCCACAGCGGGCCTCACTCACACCTCACTGTCCCCATCTCCGGAATGCGTTTACAGCCTGGCCCCTCTCCCCCGGTTACTTCACAACAGCCTCTGCTCCCCTGTTCCTCTCTGGCCTCCCCATGTCTCACCCCCGCCAGCTACCAGCCCCCTCAGCACACCTCCATCCTCTTCCGCCCCTGCCAAGCCCCAGGCCTAGGTCTTCTGCCTACGATGTGACCGGTAAGGGGGGAGGCTCACCGGTTCCCGTTAGCCAGAAGGGGCTGGAGCAGCTCCCCACCCGCTGCAGGGAGGGCAGAACAGCCCTTGTTCTTGGTGGGGGGAGTGCTCCAGCCCATCCCCCTTTAATCAGCTAGCCACTTGAATGGGATTTTACATCTCTCCTTTGGCCTTTGCACGACCATGGCCATGGCACACCCGGGGAGCCCCCATCTCTCCCTCTGCTGCCGGTGCCCTGAACCAACCCTGCCTGCTCTCTGGTGCCTGCCCTCTTGGTCACGAGCCCCTGCTTTCCCCCACCGCCCTTAGCAATCCACTCACCCCACGCCCCTCGCCACCCCCATCCCCTCCTCCCTCACTGACCTCTGCTCCCCCATCTCCCACCGCCCCAATTCCCCACCCACCACTGCCCTCTGCTCCCCCATCCCCCAATTCCCCACCCGCCACTGCCCTCTGCTCCCCCATCCCCCAATTCCCCACCCGCCACTGCCCTCTGCTCCCCCATCCCCCAATTCCCCACCCGCCACTGCCCTCTTCCCCCTCCTCCCCCACCACCCCAATTCCCCACCCGCCACTGCCCTCTGCTCCCCCATCCCCCACTTCCCTTCCGCCACTGCCCTCTTCCCCCTCCTCCCCCAATTCCCTTTTGCCACTCCCCACTGCTCCCCCCATCCCCCAATTCCCTTTTGCCATTGCCCTCTTCCCCCTCCTCCCCCATCCCCCAATTCCCTCCTCCCCCTTTGCCCCGCTCGCCACCGCCCTCCTCTTCCTCTCCCCCCTCACTGCCCCCCCGGCCCCACCTTGATTTTCTCCCCCTCGATCTCCACCGTCTTCTCCCTGAAGTCCACGCCGATGGTGGCCTCGGTGCTGGCGGGGAAGGCGCCGCCGCAGAAGCGGAAGGTCAGGCAGGTTTTGCCCACGTTGGAGTCGCCGATGACGATGATTTTGAAGATGCGGAGCCGCAGGCACTGCTCCAGCGAGGCGTCCAGCTCGGCCGGCCCGCAGGGCTGCATGCCGGGCGCGGGAGCCGGGGCTGCGGGGCCGGGCGCGGGGAGCCGGGCGGCGCCCGCACACAAAGGCAGGCGGCGGCGAGCCCGGCGGGTCAGGTGGCTGGTGCCTGTGCGGCGCGGCGGAGACCCTCCCCGTGGCCGCCCGGCCCCATTGCGCCCCCGGCAGCGCACGGCGCCGCGCCGAGTAAGGGGCGGCCCGGCGCGCACTGCCCCGCCCCGGCGCTGGGCCAGGCGCTCTGCGGGCGGGGGCGGCCCGGCCGGCTTCGCTCCCACGTGCTCCGGTCTAAGGCCCCGGGGAGAGGAGCCCTGCGGCGGACTGGGGGAAGCGACAGGGGCAACCCCTCCCCCCAGCAACCTCAGCCCCAGCGGGGAGCAGGCAGGGGCAGCGACCCCCCCCCCGGTGCCACCTGCTCTGCGGGAACGGCCAGGGGAGAGGGGAGCCCCTGGGCACAGCCTGGCATCTCGGCTGCAGCGGGCCCAGCGTGTGTACCAGTGGGCAGCCCTGTCCCTCCGCCCTGGGCCAGGCAAGCAGAGAGGCGCGCTCTGGCTGGCAGGAGACTGGCCTAGACCACCAGACTCAGGGGCTCCATGCAGGCCAGAGACAGGGCTGACATTTACATTAACACACCCAGGCGCAGACACTGTGCACCGCCGAAGCAGAGACAGACAGAGCCTGGGTATCTGCTGGGGGGACCAGCAAGGCATGCCTGGATAAGTGTCCTGGCCTACACCCCCGCTTGTACAGTCCCTGGAGAGTCATCCCGTCAGCAGGCTGGGACCCACGGACCTGCAGCAGTCCCCAGTTCTCCCCCTGGCTCCGGCCCAGGCAGACTCCTGGGAAGGATTGTGTGGTGCCCCTCCCAGCCACAATGCTCTCAGCGAACCTTTGCAGCCACACGGCCCCCTGTTCACACACAGGCAGCGAGTTATCAGTCACCTGGCTACACAACCTGGAAACCCTTCCAGGAGCAGGGAGAGGAAAAGGTTCAGAGGAGAGTTCAGCCTCCCTTGAGCCAAGACCATTTTGGCCAGTGCCGTCCCTCTGCCTTTCTCCCAGCCTCTGGTGCAAGCTGCCACCTAACCCCATGGTGACCGCTTCTCCCAGCCACCGGATACCGGTCAGTCCCTGCCAGCACCTGCAGAGCCCTACTGAGTTCCACCTGGCCAGAGTGTCCCCGGATCAGGATCAGTGCTTCAGTCCCATTGTCTTTGTGGACCTGGCCTTGACATAGGTCAGTTTCAGCCAGACCTTTAACAACCCAGTAACTCCACCCCAGACAGTTACATGACACAAAACCTCATGGCTCCTGTTCCGCTCCAAGAGCGGGTTTTTACCCTTTTGCACCTAGCACTGCAGGCACATAGGGAAACCGAGTCATGCACAGGCATAAAAATATTACAGAAAATTCCCACTTTGTCCCAGAGGGTATCTGTGGGCTTGTACCCCAACCACTTAGATCAATCTAACTGATGTTGCTCAGGGTGGAATTATGTCACTTCCAGGTGTGGCTTATATACCCTGAGCAACATACGTAATACTAGCCTAAGTGCCGGTGTGGACCTCTCTGTCCAGGGAGAGCTTCCCCCGCCGACACAGCTACCACATCTTCCCGAGGCTGCCAAGAGAGCACTCGTCCATCGGTGTGGAGTGTCTCCCCCAGGCGCAGTACTGCGGGTGTGGCCCAGCCCCCAGTCTGCTCCTTCCTTGTCTTTGCCTACGCTGGGGATCTACTCCACATCCAGAAAGTGGCCTATCTTCACTCCTGCACACTGCCACTGCAGCAAGGCTGTCCCGACCAATACACCAAATATACAGCCACGTAGGGCATCACAACATTGGGGAATTTGGCATGGGGCATCGCTGGCTCTGGCAGCCAGCCACATCCCCCCGCCTGCCCCCCGGGGCCAGGAACAATCCTCCCACTCCGCTCACTACCCCCCATCAGTGAGTACAGGGAGCCGTTCCACTCCTCACCCTAGTTCCCCTCCCTCCCCCAAGCGGTAAGCAGAGTGGGCTGGGATGAGGTTACTCTGTTTCCCACTGCAGCCCCATGAGGGGCTGCCTGTCTCCTCCCTGCCCCTGCAGCTCTGGGCCAGCCCCCTACAGCTCCTGACCCCGCAGTGGAGCATGTCCCCCCTATGGGGAGCTGCATGGAGCACCAAAACTTCTAAGGGCCCTGTGACCGCAGACATGGCAGAGTTGACTCCCAGGGACCTTGCCGGCCTGCACGACTGGCCGGAGAGGAGGCAAAGCTGAGCGCAGACAAGACCTGTGCTTTCATCCTCCATTGCCCTGTCTTGGGTCCTGGGGCCTTCGTTAGTGCCCAGGGGTCTCCACAGTGCTCCTTCACCCCTCCCTCACCTATTCCGTTCCCCACCAGCCAGTCCCTCCTCCACAGTATGTTGGGGTGGGAGGGACACAGCAGCTGCTGGCTATTAGCACTGGCAGAGCAGAGCTGTGACTGCTGCCCAAGGGCCTAGCGTGACTGTCCAGAGCAATGCATGCACACTGCACTGCCAACGCTGCTGGCCGGATTGTGCTGCAGCCCTTCCCCCTCCACCCTGGCTCAGTGAATGGCTCCAACACCCTTCCCTGTAGTCAAGGAAACCAAGCTAGAGCCTGGCTAGTAGTCATGGCTGCAGCTGGGAGGCGGATTCTCCTGGCCAGGACTGGAAACGCATTCAGAGCAGGCTCAGGGGGACTGCAGCACAGAAAATGCTGCTGCTAAAGCCAGTGCATCTAGCAAGGGGCTAGGAGAAAATGTTTTGAGGGATTCTTTGTTAGTAGCAACAGCCAGGGATTTAGAAGTTTCCAGTCCCTCCCTTGGGCAGGGTGCAACGGAAATACAGAGAGAAGGATTCTAGCCACCCCAGGGGAGCTTATTGCAGATTTGGGCTCCAGGTTACACCCTGAAGGTGGAGGAACGGTTACATCTCCACTTCAAGACAAGTCCCAGAGCAGGGTGACTGGTGCCTGCAGGGGAAGGGGGTGCAGCAAGGGCCACCCAGAGGGATTGTGTTGGAGGCAGGGGAGGAGCGTGAAGCCTGACACAGAGAGGCACAGGGAGCAGCCAGTTGCTTTGAGCAGCTTATGGCTGCTTCCTGCCAGAAGGTCCTGGAGGAGAGGGCTGCAGGGCCGCATCTTGCTCACCCCTGCAATCAACCCAAGCTCTGGGATTCAGCGCTGTGGGTTTCACTGCAGTGTAGACTTACCCTGAGAGCCAAAGGGTTCACTTAACCAGCAGGTACAAGAAGGGTCTAGTTATACAATGAGCCCAATAAGGACTGGACAGAGCAGCTACTGGTGCACTGGCATATGCTTGTAGGGCACAGTGAGGTAGGTGTTCCACTGGACAAGAACCCATCCTCTGCATTTTTATATCCCATCCCCTCACTCTTCAATTCTGTAAAAAAAAAAACAAAAAAAAAACAGGAGTCCTGGGGCACCTTAAAAACTAGCAGATTTGTTGGGCCTCAGCGTTCGTGGGTAAAACCCACTTCGTTGGCTGGAGGGAGGCTGTGACGGGAAGCACAAGGAGCAAGTTGGGCTCCTATGGAAGTAGTCTGGAAGGACCCAGTGCTTCCCAGGAGAGGCCAAGCTCAGAGGTGGGCTGAAGAGAAGCCCAAGTGGGATGGCAGAACCTTTCGTTGGTTTGGGACCTTTGTTGTTGGGTCTGGACTTTACCTGAGGGCTGAGCCATGTGACTCTCCCAGAGATGGAAAACTGGTGAGCAGAAATGTAGGAAGCACTGTAAATCCAGGCATAGCCAGCAGGTGGTGCTACGGTGTGGCCATGCCTGTGACAGCCAATGAGGGGTCCCCCTCTTCCCAAAAGCCAGAACAGGTGCCCTAAGGTGAGCACTCAACTGCAGGATGGGGAGAGAGAGTCGGTGGAGGCAGCCCCTCAAGCACCCTGCCCACAGCCCCCCTTTCTCTTGTGAGAAGAGGCCATTTCGCAGGTGGCTAGGTGGATCCAGGTCTTCAGTCCGTGCTGAATAGTGACAGAGACGCAGCCGCGTTAGACTGGTCTAGCTGAAACAAAAGACAGAACTATGTGGCACTTTAAAGACTAACACCTAATAAACCATCTTGTTAGTCTTTTAAAGTGCCACATAGTTCTGTCTTTTCTTCAATACGTGCTGGCTGCCGCTCCTGGGTGGCTGCCAGGGGGTGGAAGGCAGGGCCGGCTGCAGAAGTCCCTGCACCCCCAAAGCAAGCTGCTGCCATCGAGCCAAGTGCCAAGTGCTGGATAGCCAGAGACAGCTGCAGGGTGTCCCCAAATTGTGACACTCTGCAGCAAGCCAACTCCCTCATGAAAAGGGGCCAAATACCCCCCCCCATTCTTTCCATGACTGCCCCAGCCCACGAGCATTCACATGCCCAGGCCCCGTCCATCGGGCACTGTTCCAGTGCATGTGGCAGGCTGAGGGGATGGCAGCCAAGGGCCTGGCATTGCCAGAAGTACAGCTGGGGTTTGGTAACCAGTTGCGGTCACTTCCCCCTGCTCCAACTACGAGTGCGGAGCTGGCTCACGGCCGCTTTCCGAGTGCCTGGATGTGCCACGCGGCCTGATGCGTTCTCTGTGCTTTCTGGGCAAGCCAGAGCCATGCCATATTGCTCCAGGAGAGCCCTGCGGGAATGCACTCTGGGCTGTCCTGGGAGGCAGGGCTGTGACCAAGCTGGGAGGAACCAGGCTCTGGCCACCCCCGCAGGACCGGGAGGAGAGGGCCACGAAGTGCAATCTGGGCCTCTGGCTGGGCCACTGGTTCTTAGCAGCCATAGCGTCTGCCAGGAGTAACAGTGCCTGGCCAAGGCTAAGAGCAGAGGCATGATCCACATAGACAGCACTGGAAGCCAGTGTTCCTCCAACCCTAGCCACCCACCCAGAGCACAGAAACAGCAGGAGGGACAGCGCGCTACAGTCCTGCCTGGCACATGAGCAATTGCCCCAGAGTAGTTTCATGAGTTGCATCCCCCCACAGCATCACATCCCACAACTCAGAGAGCTATGCTGCATGTGCCCCCACCTGTCCGCCCCCTTCAGCTGTAACAAGCCAGCTGCAACCCCTAACCCCTTGGCAGGAGGAAGCTCCCAGAGACAACAGATAGAGGCCACTGTAGGAGAGGACAAAAGCGGCTTAACATTCTCCAGCCCTCAGCAGCGCCTCTGGCAGCCATCCCCACTGGCACTAGTAGGCAAAGGCCCTGAGCCCAGCACAAGGCCTTATGTGCAGAACTGGCTACCAGGTTGGGCAGCAACCTCAGTACTCCTCACTGCCCCATCCCTGCCCCTCTAAGTCAGCCAGCACGTCTGAGCGCCCCCACAGGGCTCTAGGTAGTAGGGGGTGTCTCATCCCAAAGGAGGACAGGCCACTCAGGGACAGGCAGCTGTTAGTGAACCAGGCAGACAGGGTAGAAAAGGAACTAAGGAGGTGAGAGTGGGGCGGGGTTCTCTTTTGAGAGTCCATATATTATTTAGAAAAGGCCAGCAGCCACTCAGCCCCCACCCCCACACACAGGCCTGGCTCCTGTGCACTCAGGTAGTCAGGCCTCGCAGTTTACTAAAGGGCATCCCAGCCAGGAGGGGGCTGCATGAGACGCACCCAGCTGATGCCTGATCCTGCTGACTCCTTTTCAACACGTTCTTCAACAGAGACCCAGGTCCTGCGTGTTCCTGAGGGTTTTATTCTCAGCAGTGATTTGTAAAAGTCTACGGCCCCTTGGTTTCCAACTGACGCCTTCTTGGCATTTCCAGTCTGGGAAACAAGGGCCCTGTGTCAGGGCCAAGCTGTCTTCCCTCAAAGGGACACAGCTTCCCATGGTAGCGAGGCAGAAAGGCCACGTCTGAGAGAGCCCTTTCCTCTGGCAGAACAGCCAGCCTGGAAAGTAACTTGTCTGCCGTGGCTGGAATGACTGGCTGCAGCAGAATCCCGTAAAGCCGCAGACATTCCAGCGTGACATGAAGGATGGTGTCAAGCCATTGCTTCTCGGCAGGGTTCTCTCGGCAGAGTTTCCAGGGTGCATGTCTCTGGAAGAAGCCATTGGTCTGCCTCACACATGCAGTGATGGATTCTAAAGCCTTGTATATTTGGAAGTGTTCAAAATAGTGAGTCACCTGGGAGGGCAGGTGGGCGACTGATGCTACCAGCTGGTAGTCCTCAGCCACAGCCCTTCCTGAGGCTTCCCCAGGCATGAGGGCAGAGTCCTTTCGAAAACACAACTCTGAGAAGGGTGGGTAAGTCCCACTGGGGTTGATGTTATGAGCTGTACAACGGTTAAGAAGCCCTCCAAGGGCATCTGCGAGTTCAGAATTCAGCAGCTTAATAACTTTCTCCTCATAATAGTCACAGTCTCGCTCAGGGACACCCTGCCTTAGCAGAAAGTACCTAAAGCCATCGACTGTGTACCGTGTGAAACACGCCACTGGATCCACCACGTTGCCCAGGCTTTTTGACATCTTTTGCCCTCGGACCGTCCAGTGGGAGTGCACGTAGATCTGCTCCGGAGGATCCAGGCCCACAGCCATGAGCAATGCTGGCCAGTAGATGGCATGGAATTTGAGGATGTCCTTGCCAACAACATGGTGAGCAGCTGGCCACCAGGCATGATGTGTGTCAGGGTAGCCAGCTACAGTCAGATAGTTCACCAGGGCATCTACCCACACATAAATGGTTTGTGTTGAGTCACCAGGGACAGGGATACCCCACTGTAATCGGCTTCTCTCCCGGGAGACAGACAGGTCTGGCAAGTCCTCTTCCAGCCACCGGAGCACCAGCTGGTAGAAAGGTTCAGGGGAGATGACATGCCGATTCCCCTGAAGCCACTTTCTTAACGGCTCTTGAAATTCAGACAGCTTGAACATGTAGTTCTCCTCCTTGGTCCAGTGCACCTGAGCGCGCGAGAGAAAAGTTAATTACAACCCATACCCTTCACTAACAGTTCTACAACAGGTACCCACAGCTTTGTTCTTTACGATGTTACCCAAGAGTGAGAACAGGCATTTACATGGCACTGTTGTAGCTGGCATTGGCAAGGTATGTGTGCACCAGATATAATACATTCATATACCTCTTTCTGTTTCAGCTTGTAGGCTCTATAGCTGTACCTTTGTAAACTGCGCTTTCACCATAAAGAGACTGCACTATTGTGTGAGATTTGAATTTTGTGACTATATTTTTAATCTCGCAGTTATAGGGTTTTTCAAATGGTTTGACAGCTCTAATTTTTACATACAAGTTTTTCTTCAGGCTGAATGCTAGATCTCAAAAGGTACAATGGAGTGACATGGAATTCATGTGGCTATTTTTTTCTGTTTTGTGCACAGAGTGTGTTACAAGGCTGATGTGTTAAAAACAGTGTTATAAAGTGTTCTAGGTGGTAGAACCCTGTAACTACAAATTTAGACCATTAACTGTGCTCCTGTCCATGAATAGACATGCCAAATTTCAAATGGATCTAACCCTATAAGCAAATGAGGTTTGAAATTCCAGCTTCTCTTGAAACTGCTTGTGTGTCTTTGTACCACAAAGAAGCAGTGAACACCCCTACGGGGAGCACAGGGCCTGAACCCTGGGGAGAAGGCAGAAGAGAATGTGGCTGCCCATTCACTTGCTGAGACACGAGGTGATAGGGAAGGCACCAGGCGTGCCCAGGGCAGGGAGGAGGGCAGCGCAGCTCAGTGCAGTACCTGATGCCCACTCTCTAGCGAGACCTTGCAGGGGTGGCCCTGCGCATCAGGGCGCTCAGTGACCTGGGCCTGGCTCAGGAAGCACTCGTCCGGTGTGCAGTACCAGCCCTCGTAGAAGGCCTTGTAGAGCATCCCGCGGCCCTGTAGTGCTGTCCAGAAGTGCTGCACCGCCCGGCAGTGGCGTGGCTCGGTGGTGCGGATGAAGTCGGTGAAGGAGACGGCGGCCCGGGAGAAGAGGTCATGGAAGAGGCCGGACACGTGAGCGCAGTGCTCAGGGGGAGACGTCCCAGACGCAGCCGCCGCTTGCTGGATCTTCAGCCCGTGCTCATCGGTTCCTGAAATGGCCAAGCGGGGCACTGAGCACGGGGCTGTCGCAGGTGCTGCCTCCCTGGGCCCGCCTGAGACAGGGCATGGGAGCGCCAAGTCCTGCCGCTGCAGGGAACCACTCCCAGGCCGGGGCCAGCTCTGGGGGCAGGAGACTCCCACGCTCGGTGGCACTGGGGCAGGGTGGGCGGGCACCCTGAGCCCCAAAACTGCGACGGGAGCTCCTGGGAGCAGAGCAGCAGCTGCCCTGGGCACCTGCCAGGAACCAGCCCCGCACGCTGCCCCCGCCTCCTCCAGCCCCAGCCGACCCCTGTCCCCCCCCAGCGACCGCCCCCTCCCCCACTAGCCCCCTCAGAGACCGCCCCCTCCCTCCCCTCCCCCACTACCCCCTCAGCGACCGCCCCCTCCCCCACTACCTCCCTCAGCAACCGTCCCATCCCCCACTGCCCCCCAGCGACCGCCCCCTCCCCCACTACCCCCCTCAGAGACCGCCCCATCCCTCCCCTCCCCCACTGCCTCCTCAGCGACCGTCCCCTCCCCTCTCCCACTGCCCCCCTCAGCGACTGTCCCCTCCCCCACCGCCCCCTTCCTGTCCCCCCACCGACCCGTGGCGAGGCGGCCCGCGCCCGGCCGCAGGCCCCTGAGGCGGTGCAGCGCGTCGGCCAGCAGCGCGGAGTAGAGGTGCCCCACGTGCGGCGGCCCGTTGACGTAGAAGATGGGGGTGGAGAGCAGCCAGCGGCGGCCGGGCCCGGAGCCGCGCCGCGAGGGGGGGGCCCGGGGCGGGGGGCGGAGCGGGCCGCGCGCCGGGAGCAGCCGCATGGCCAGAGCCGGCGGCCGCACCATGGCGACGGCGGCGGCGAGAGGCGCTTGCTGCGCGTGCGCCTGCGGCTGCGCGGCGGGAGCCGCCAATGGGGCGCGGCGGGCGGCGCATGCGCGGCGGGAGGGCCGAGGGCAGCGCGAGCGAGGGCGCGGAGCGGAGGCCGGCGCGCTGCAGACATGTTCGGCTGCCGGGCGGGGCCGCTGGCGCGGGGCCTGCGCTCCCTCAGCCCCAGGCCGCGGGGCCGGGCGGCGGCAGGTGGGTCGGGGCGAACGGCCCCCGGGCCCCCGCCCCTCGCCTCCCGCCCGGGCCCCTTCCCCCCGGGAACCCCCCCTCCCCCCCCCGCCCGTCCCGGGGCCCCGGCTCGCCCCTTCCCCCCGGGAACCCCCCCCCCCGCCCGTCCCGGGGCCCCGGCTCGCCCCTTCCCCCGGGAACCCCCCCCCCCCGGGGGGCCCCGGCTCGCCCCCCCCCCGGGGCCCCGGCTCGCCCCTCCCCCGGGAACCCCCCCCCCGCCCCCGGGGCCCCGGGCCCCCCCCCCCCCCCCCCCCCCCGTCCCGGGGCCCCGGCTCGCCCCTTCCCCCGGGAACCCCCCCCCCCGCCCGTCCCGGGGCCCCGCCTCGCCCCTTCCCCCGGGAACCCCCCCCCCCGCCCGTCCCGAGGCCCCGGCTCGCCCCTTCCCCCGGGAACCTCCCCCCCGCCTGTCCCGGGGCCCCGGCTCGTCCCTTCCCCCGGGAACCCCCCCCCGCCCCCCCCCCCGCCCCTCCCCCGGGAACCCCCCCCCCGCCCCCGGGGCTCGCCCCTTCCCCCGGGAACCCCCCCCCCCGGCCCCCCCGGCTCGCCCCTTCCCCCGGGAACCCAACCCCCCCCCCTGCCCGTCCCGGGGCCCCGGCTCGCCCCTTCTCCTGGGAACCCCCCCCCCCCCCCCCGCCCCGTCCCCCTTCCCCCGGGGCCCCCCGGCTCGCCCCTTCCCCCGGGAACCCCCCCCCCCGCCCGTCCCGGGGCCCCGGCTCGCCCCTTCCCCCGGGAACCCCCCCCCCCGCCCGTCCCGGGGCCCCGGCTCGCCCCTTCCCCCAGGAACCCCCCCCCCGCCCGTCCCGGGCCCCGCCCCCCCCCCCGCCCCCCCGCCCCTTCCCCCAGGAACCCCCCCCCCCCCGCCCGTCCCGGGGCCCCGGCTCGCCCCTTCCCCCGGGAACCCCCCCCCCCCCTCCCGGGGCCCCCGCCCCCCCCCCCGCCCGCCCCGGGGCCCCGGCCTCCCCCCCCCCGCCCCCCTCCCCCCCCGCCCCCCCCCGGGGCCCCGGCTCGCCCCTTCCCCCGGGAACCTCCCCCCCCGCCCGTCCCGGGGCCCCGGCTCGCCCCTTCCCCCGGGAACCCCCCCCCCCCCCCCCCCCCCGCCCGTCCCGGGGCCCCGGCTCGCCCCTTCCCCCGGGAACCCCCCCCCCCGCCCGTCCCGGGGCCCCCCGGGGCTCGCCCCTTCCCCCGGGAACCCCCCCCCTCCCCCCCCCGCCCGTCCCGGGGCCCCGGCTCGCCCCTTCCCCCGGGAACCCCCCCCCCCGCCCGTCCCAACCCCCCCCCCCGCCCGCCCCGGCTCGCCCCTTCCCCGGGAACTCCCCCCCCCCCCGCCCCCGTCCCCCGGGGCCCCCCGGGGCTCGCCCCTTCCCCCGGGAACCCCCCCCCCCGCCCCGTCCCCCCCCCCCCCCGGGGCCCCCCCCCCCGCCCGCTCGCCCCTTCCCCCGGGAACCCCCCCCCCCCCGCCCGTCCCGGGGCCCCGGCTCGCCCCTTCCCCCGGGAACCCCCCCCCCCGGGGCCCGTCCCGGGGCCCCGGCTCGCCCCTTCCCCCGGGAACCCCCCCCCCCCGGCCCCGTCCCCCTTCCCCCGAGGCCCCCCCGGCTCGCCCCTTCCCCCGGGAACCCCCCCCCCCCGCCCCCCCCCCCCCCCGTCCCGGGGCCCCGGCTCGCCCCTTCCCCCGGGAACCCCCCCCCCCGCCTGTTCCGGGGCCCCGGCTCACCCCTTCCCCCGGGACCGCCTCCCCGGGTCCCCGGCTCGTCCCTTCCCCCGGGAACTCCCCCCCCCCCCCCGCCCCGGGTCCCTGGCTCACCCATTGCCCCCGGGAAACACACCCCCCCCCCCCCCCGGCCCGGGTCCCTGGCTCGCCCTTTGCCCCCGGGAGTCGTCTTCCCCCACCCTCCCATTCCTCGCGGGAGCTGGTCGCCACCTGTCACAGAGCCCGGGCTGTTCTAGGGCTGCTGCTATGCCGCAATCCTGGGGCTTCGGGGAAGGGGTTTGTGAAAGCCGGGCCAGTGTCCGCCCATTAGATCCGAGAGCTGCTCGCTGAGCCAGGCGTTGCTGGGCACCAAGGAGAATGGGGGGTTGCAGGGACAGCCAAGGCAGTAGACAAGTCCATGGTGGATGGGTTCCTCCGTGCTTGGTAGCCAGGGGATGAGGGATCCTGACTTTGCTGCAGCTGGGAGGGGAAGTGGGGTTGGATCAATCCAGCTGCTTGTTCTGTGCACTGCCCTTGAACCTCTGGTACTGGGCTGTGTGGGAGACCAGCTGTTGGGCTAGATGGACCGTTAGTTTGCCTGAATGCTAGTTCTCATTGCCGCCAGCCACCTGGGCTCAGGATGATGAATAGATGTGAATGCCAAGATTTCTAGGTGTGAAGTAACAGTCTGGGTGAGATCACTGTTGCCTTGCCTGCTGAATGTCTTTGGAGTTGAGTACCTGCTAGTGGAAGAGAAATGGGGTGTGAGTTCTCAAACAGTTATCTGCATGTGAGTCACAGGCTTTGAGTCTAGGACAGAACTAAAACCAGTGGGGCTTGCTGGTAAAGTTAGGGGTTCTTAGCTGTGCTGGGTTTTACCCAGTTCTGTGATCTTTTGCATAAGAATGTGGGTGGCGAGGAATAGCTTTGGTGGCACCATCAGCTGGATTCTTAGAACGACTGTGTTCATCTTTGAGGTAGGGATATCTCAGTGTGAGGGCTGTTTAAGGATGTGTATTGAGCTTTCAGAGCATGGGAGCAGTGAACGAAGTCCCTTGTGCAGCTTTCCTGTCCATGACTGAAATACTGCATAGAGCCTGGGGCATCTGCTGGCCCCAAGCTCCATGCAGCGCTTCCACTGTGAAATGTACAAGAGCCCAGCAGGGACTCCTGTACATTTCAAGGGTGGAATGCTGCTGCTGTGCCCCTCCCATGGAGCTGGAGGGAACTGACCCTTAAGCAGGCTCCTCCCTGCACCCCCTCTGCTCCTCCTCCCCCACTGCCTTTTTCTGACTAGTCACTTACATCCCTACTCTGTACCGTGTGCAGGATGCAGGAGTTAAGGGTTTCTTCTTCGATTTTCCTCCTCTTTCCTGTGACCCACTGTCGCAGCCTGGGCCACATTCACATGACACTGTAAAAAAGGTTACAACTGATTCCAGGTGGTGAAGGGATGTGGAGCAAGGCAAATGGGAATGGCACTGGTGCGGCAAATGCAGAGGGGTCGTGTTCAGGAGGAGATGGCAGGAAATCCATGGTAGTCATGGTTTGGCGATGTGGGGCAAATCTAGGAGTCCCTTCCAGGTATAACTCCTGTTCCACACATTTGTTAAGCCCTCTGGAGGGCTTTGAGCTTTCTATAATCGATGGGTGGGGTGAGGGTCCCCAAAGGCCTTGTATGCCAACCCAAGTTAAACCATTGGCTCTCATTTAAAAACAGATTGATTTTCCCAACAAAGTTACTTTTAATAAGTTAACATTGAAAGTGTGTGCCAGTGGACTTCAGCTAAATACCTTCCTTCCAGAAAAAAACTGGCCAAAATGTGGCACCGTTGGAAAAACCAAAAATTTAAAAATTCTGGAACTTGTTAACTGATTCTCCCCTCTCCCCTCCCCCACACATACATGTTTTACACTACCCACCCACCATTTTTAACTGTCTCTAAAACTAGCGAAAATATATGTGCAAAGGTCAAAATGACAATTGTCTAGGAATTCATAGAATCCTGTTTCTTATTCAGACTCTATTTCCATTGTATAGCAGAGACATAGTGCAACAGCACTCGCTACAAAACTTGCATTGTTAGTTGCTACACGTTATATTAATGGAGTTCAAATACATACTTGCAAGCTGTACCCACAATTACATAAACCTTCAACATCATACAGTCATCCAATCTTATGATGCCATGGGTTTATCATTATGTTTCCACTCTATTCCACCAATACATCACACTAAGAATAAGTATGGAACTTGGATGTATTAATGTACCTGAGACTCTGGCTCTGAAATATTTACTACCTATTGAATAAACATAGATGTAGCAGCTGATTTCCACTGGAGAAGAAAACAACTTATGAGTACTCGTGGGTACCTGGTGTAAATTGTGTTTGATAGTAGTGAGTCATCACAGAAGACTGGAGAAGTGGATCCCTTAAATGTTAACTTCCCAGATGTTTGGCTTGTTCAGATGTGTGGGATTTTTATAAAGAGGGTGTCATTTTGGGGTTAGTAGCTGGACTCCCAAGCACACATTCCTTTTTTCCAACAAAGGAGCTAAAGTTGAAAGTCCTTATTTGGGATTTAATATTAATAGGAAACTTTTGGTCTCAAGCCTTACCTAAGTCTTGTAAATGCTTTCTGCAGTTGTCAGTATTGGTTCAGATACGACACACTCTGCAGTCCCGAGCACCCTAGTAGAATCATAGAATCCTAGGGCTGAAAGAGACCTCAGGAAGTCATCGAGTCCAGCTGCCTTCCCAAAGCAGGACCAACGGTAACTAAATCAACCCAGCCAGGGCTTTGACAAGGTGGGACTTAAAAATATCTAGGAATGGTGATTCTACCCACTCCCCAGGGAACCCATCCCAGTGCTTCACTACCCTCCTAGGGAAAGAGTTTTTCCTAATATTCAACCTAGACCTCCTGCCTAGTGTAGATAACAATTATTCCAGAATAACATAGTCCATGTCTACACTACAAGCAGTTATTTCGACATAATGTCGAGCTGGAGGACTTTTTACTCCAACTCTTGTAACCCTCATTTTATGAGGAGTAAGGGAAGTCAGAAGAGTAGTGCTGTTCCTTGGACTTCCTGCTAGTATATAGTGCCAAAAGCCAAATTAGGCTATTTTGACTTAACCTACGCAGTTATCGTAGCTGAAGTTGACTAGCTTATTTCAGCTTTAGCCCTGCTGTGTAGACATGCCCCAAGAGATGTTATCTTTATAAATTTCCAATTCTTTTTTGAGCCTTGATAAATTCTTGTCTTAAACAATATCCTATGGCAGTGGGTTCCACAGCGGATGTGGGAAAAGGTAATTCCTGTTGTCCATTTTGAATTTGGCACCTTCTGATGTGTTTGAATGTCCCCTTGCTCTAATGTGAGAGCTTGGTCAGGAAGGTTGGTGTCCCTGTGAATGTAATTGAAAGACCAGAGAAGCAGGAAGCTCTGAAACAAATTTCTTCATAAATTGGAGGGTAGGAGCTACCAGGCAGAGTTGTGTGCTCTGATATTAGATGCCTAATGTGCATAGTGGTTCCTCTGATGTCTGTAGAGATGAATCTTAATTGTCCTGAGCCTAGTTTTTCCTTTCCTGGAAGAAGCAGATTCTCACTTCTGGAATTGGTCACTGGAAGGGCTGTTCTTGGCATGGCAGCTTTTAGAGAAATGTGAATTGTGCTCGTAGAAAGTCTTGCGACACATTAGACGTGCTGCATTCTTCTAGGCCTTGTATACAGACTATTGCTGTGTTTGAATGTAGTAGTGACAAACTGTTAGCTGGCAATTTTTTCCTGGACTACCTTGTCAGCTAATTCAATTATTCAGACTCCTGTTTGGATAGTCACTGTTGTTTGGATAGTCACTGTGTGACATGTAAGACGGGTTCTAGAGGTAGCCAAGTAAAATAAATCCCAATGGGTCAGTGCCTTGCTGTCAGCAGGAGTGTAGTAACGACCTTGGAAGGCCATTGGAAAATCTAGCAGCTTATGACCTTGAAAGTTGCTACTATTTATACTGGTCACTGTTTCCTTTCTACTTCCATATTTTTCATGCTTACACATTTGTGGAAAATTCTTATTTCCTAAATTTTACGTGTTGATCTCTACCTAAAAGTGGTTTTTTCATAAATTGAAGCAACTTATTCAGTTGATCTTGAAACATATTTTTCCTGTGTTAAGAAAATCTAGCCACTTTTAAAAAGAGCTGTATGAAAAATGGCTGAAGATTTAAGCTGGTCATACACGTCGTCCTCCTTGAGAAGTAAAAAATGACAATTTGTGCACGTCAGGAGGCGTTATTGGCAAGTTCATGGTTAGTTAGGTTTATGCACGATTGGTTCCAGGAGCTTATGATGTGGCTTGTGAAGTCTGCACAGATTGGAAATGTTGCCAGCTTAGTAGCTGTGGATAAAATTAATGTCCAAGCTTTGTAAGATTAAAGGGAAAGTGTGGTAATGTAATGTTAACAGCATTCCACTGTTGTTCATGAGTTACATTTGAGTATTTTCTCTTTCACTCTGGTGAAATATCTTAAGTTCCTAGAAGTGCAGACTATGAAAAACATACTGTATTAATTATGTGTCCAAGTTAGCATTTGCATTTCCTGATAGTATCTTGTGCAACTGTGGTATGGCATGAATACCATGTTTTGCATTTAATATATTTCAAATTCAATATGGAACGTATCTATTATGTTTAATTCACAGGATATTGGTTGACCTTCCCAAACACCCTCTTGTCTCTGTTTTTCTCTCGTCTCCATTCACCTCTGTTGCACAGTCAGGCCTCTCCAGATGCAGCTAAAGTTTCAACAAGTGATTGTAGTGTGAAAATCTGGCCTCAGCGTCCCTAGAGGTCATTAGCACATGTTGCTTCCCTTGACTTCAACTGTAAAATTGTGCTAGTACAGCATGTAATGGGGGACACAGGCAGAAACCAGACAGGTGAAGGGGATCACCAGGCACAGTTCTGAATAACTGAATTCTCATGCTCTGACCTTGAGCAAGTTGATTGAATTAATCAAGTTGGTCTCTCCCTCCATCCCTATGCCCCAACAGCAAACTTTCTGAGTTAACAGTGACTGCCCTGCCAGGGCGACAAGCTCCTTGTCTCTCTGCTGTGGACTGCCCCTCTGAGATGAAGGAAGTTCCTGCAGTCCCCTTATGTGGGACTGTAGCTGTTTGTCTCACCAGAATGAGGGAAATTGCCATTTAGTCCTAACAATCGTCCCCCTTCACTCTAGGCCAGGGGTCTTTAACCTTTCTAAGCACAAGATCCCTTTTCGAGTTTGTCAATCCAGGATCTACCTCAAACCCAAATACCCTTGTTCCAACTTCTTTCCCACTCCGTCTCCAAGGCCCCGCCCTGCTCACTCTGGAGATGGGGTACAAGGGTGGGGGGAGAGGGATACCCTGACATCAGTGGTCCCACTCTTTTGCCTCCCCCCATCCTGCACTGCAAGCAGGAGGCTCTCGTAGGGGCAGGAGCAGCATGGCTATTGGGGAAGGGGCACCTGAAGTACTAACACTTGGTAACCTCTTGGCCAAGCCAGTCAGGATCTCCTGTCAGAGGCTCCAGGGTCTACTGGTGGATCCTGATCTACTGGTTGGTGATCACTGCTCTCGACAGTAGGGATGTAAAAGGTTAACCAGTAAGTCTCATACTTAATGGGTGAGGCCTACCAGTTGCAATTAACTGCTAGAAGTTGCAATTAACTTACCTACCAGTTGCAATTAACTGCCCCCCGGCGGTAGGGACTGCCAGCTCTGGAGACTTCACTGCGGGCTCTGCAGTATAAAACAATTTTTAGCGGTTACATGGTTACATTTTAAAATGTATTTTCACATCCCTACTAGCAAGCAAATGGTCTGGTAGCACTTCATAGACTAACAAAACACATCCCTAGTAGACAGTGTCATTTTTGTCTTCTGTTTGGAGTTGTTTTCATGCGGCTTTAGGCTGGGGTAATCCACAGCGTCCAGCATCAGTGTCTGTAGGGAGTGTGCCGAGTTCTTGCTTGTAATGACCTTTGCTTGCAGTACTCAAGTCTGCTGTAGAGAAGGTAGCCTGGGGTTTGGTCCAGCCTGCTGCAAGCAAGCAGTAACTGTTCACTCACCAGCACCAGTTCCTGCAGTGAGGGAGTTTCTAAGGTTTCCCACCATTGCTGTGGCCAGTGGTAGCCATATGATGGGCTAGTGGAAGCAGAGCACAGATTAGCATGACAATAGTTCAGATGCCAGTGACTTTTGGTGCGCAGCCCGCGTGTGCATGCTTATTGAGATCACTCATCTGACCTCACTAGGGTTGTCAATAGTGGGGGCCGATAGGCAAGCGTTCTGGTGAAGACCAGGTCCTTTTTGCTGATCGGGCTTAGTAACTTCTCCTTGCCTTGGGTCTCAGGCACCAATTGCTGTCTCAAGACATGGCTACGCACGAACTGAGCTTGACGCAAGTTACTGTGGCATGCAGCGACCCACGTTTGTGTGTTGCTCGTGCGAGTGCAGACTTGGCTGTTTGCATCTGCTCTGTACATGCTCCCAGGAGTGTTTGTGTTGCTGCAAAGTATGATGCATGGGAGGTAGGGACCGTAGCCTGCCACATGTCGCAGTCTGGAGTGTAGTCCCTTTTGGGAACTTTTTGCAGTGTGGGGGGAGTAGAAATGAGTTAGACAAGGACCCTGGAGAGCTGGGAGGGGGTCACTTTTCTCCATCCCAGAATGCCATCCATTGCCTATTGTTTGTCTTTTAAAAAAAAAAAAATCCCACCAACTCACACAGCACTTCCAGGGTCTGCCCTGCCTGATCAAAGCATGGAGCCCACAGAGCTCAGTGCTTGTCTCATGAACGTTGCAAACACAGGAGGCAGGATTCTCCCACAGCTGCAGACCTGCAGGAGGCACTGCAGCAATGGGGGACGTGAGGATTTCTTCAAGGACAGTTTGCTAAGGAAGGTAGCAGAAATCAATTCAGGCTTGTGGGTGGCATTCACAGAGCAGCTGCAGACAGCAGAGCATCGCTTCTGGGCCCAAGCAAAAAGCACAGACCATTGGGATCGCATCGTACTGCAGGTTTGGGAAGATGAGCAGGGCCTGCAGCGCTTTGGGAGGCAAAAGGCTGCAGTGGTGGGATCTGTGCGCTGAACCGGCCCCAGATCGAGAGCTGCATTGACTGGCAGGCGAGAGTGGTGATTGTATTCTGGAAACAGTGCTGGATTGCCACCAGAGAGTGGGAAATCAGTTTGGAGTTGGAAAATCCACAGCGGAGGCCATGAAGGGGCTCCTGCTGCTCAGGACTGCCTCTCCCCGTGGCGAGGTAGGGAGGGATTCCCAAGCTGGGGGCGGGCGATAGACCACACTCGTATCCATAGTGTGGCACAAGCTGGGGGCGGGCGATAGACCACACTCATATCCATAGTGTGGCACAAGCTGGGGGCGGGCGATAGACCACACTCGTATCCATAGTGTGGCACAAGCTGGGGGCGGGCGATAGACCACACTCGTATCCATAGTGTGGCACAAGCTGGGGGCGGGCGATAGACCACACTCATATCCCTAGTGTGGCACAAGCTGGGGGCGGGCGATGGACCACACTCGTATCCCTAGTGTGGCACAAGCTGGGGGTGGGCGATAGACCACACTCGTATCCCTAGTGTGGCACAAGCTGGGGGCGGGCGATAGACCACACTCGTATCCCTAGTGTGGCACAAGCTGGGGGCGGGCGATGGACCACACTCGTATCCCTAGTGTGGCACAAGCTGGGGGTGGGCGATAGACCACACTCGTATCCCTAGTATGGCACAAGCCACTTGCAACAGAGACATCAACAGAAAGGGTTCATTTCCTGTGCTTTAGCAAGCTTGGTCAGTCACCAGGGACACTTCACCGATGCCGGAGTGAGCTGGTCTGGCAGGTGTGTGATGCTCAGAAAGCTGCCAGCAGGGGCCTTCTTTCCCACCTGGTGCCTTGCCCGGGGCAGTGTTGAAGTGCCAGTAGTGAGTTTGCGGGACTGCTCTTTGCTCCCTGGCTCACGATGCTTACACTGGCCACCTCAAGGCCACGAAGGAACACTCCACCGGCACGGCAGATGCAGTGCCTGTTGGATATGCTGGAGGGGCATGGAAGGAATGCAGGGGTTTAGTCACTAGATTAGAGAAATATCCTAATGGTTATAGTCGGCCTTTGTCTGGCCTGAACGCTGAGGCAAAGGGGGAAAAGCTGTGTGTCCGCTGAACAGCGAGGGGGGGGGGTCTGGACAGCACCGCAGCAGTGTTCTGTTCTGTTCTGCTCTGGCATGTTCTCTGGGCTGGGAAGTGCGGCTGTCACTAGGAATCGGGGGGGGGGGGGGGGGGCTGCTGGGTATTTATAAATAGGACTGGCAGTTTGCCAGGCCCCGTGTGCTCTGCGTGTGCAGTGTGAAGGCATAAAGATAATCTCATTCTCAAAACCCAGAAACACACTGAATGGCACGAACGGCCACTCTGGAAACAGCTGGCCTGGGGAAACAGACGCTGGTCATAAATTAACGGGATGGAGCTTTGAGATTGCAAAGGCAGCAAACATTTCTGTACATCGGAGTGCACGAATGCAGTTGATTGTGGCTACACGGACGTATATGGGGAGGCAGTTTGGTTCAGTAGCTTTCAGCACCCCTGCTACAGGGGCCTCTGCTGAGTCTGGTATGCAGCTCATTGTGAAAACAGCAAGTCTGTGGCTCAGTTGTTGGCCTCCCAGGCCGGAGTTTTCAGAAATACTCATTGCTTGCAGGGGAACTGTGCTGCAGCCCTGCTCACGCCCGGCATGTGCAAACGCAGTTAGTGTGACAACAGTATGGACAAACTGTGCCAGAAGTCCCCCTCCTGCAACACTCTGAACAGTACCGTATTCAACATCGGGGGCCAGGATGGGCATTTGAACACTTATTCCCAAGACCGAATAACGTAGCAGTTCCATTTTCCGCTGTTGCATGATGGGAGGTGGGATTTCAGACTTAGTGCAGTTGATTCTTTTTAGCACAAAATAATTCACTGGGGGTGTTGGGCTCTCCAATAAATGTCAGATTTACTTGACTTTAATTGCTATGCCGTAAAACGTTACTGTGTATTGACAATTCTTTGTGTTTTGTTTAAAAAATTGTGTTCCTCAGGCAACTTGTTGCAGCGATGGAATATTCCCTTAAAACTACAGATGAGCAGACAAATGGCTAGCTCTGGTGTACCTGGGGGCAAAGGCGATAGTTCTGTTTTTGTCCTTATTGTGGGCTTGTCAACCTTAGGAGCAGGTGCATATGTAAGTAGAAAGGCAGTCCACAGAAGGAGCTGCAACACAGCTCCTGTTAAATGATTGCTTTCTTGCCTCCTTTGCTTCTTACTGCTGCTCTTCTTTCCCACTTTGGAAAACTTCATAGGACTCTAACGTTCAAACGGAACTGGCCGCAAATTAACCACTGTTTTCTCTCGTCATTTCAGTTACCTTTTGTCTTTCCTAGAAAGCCATCATTATCTGTCTATTGTGATTAACCACAGCTGTCTGTTTTCTTGTATGTGATAATTAGCACATGGTTCTGATGGTTTATCCTTTGAACAACCAACTTAATCAGGCCGTTGATTGCCAAATTTCATTTTTAATTTCCAAGTTGAAGTTTTGTATTTGTCCTCGTCAGATATTTGTAAACTTTTTACCTCCCCTTATGTAACTGAAGAAGCCAGGCTGAGGTGGTAAATGGCGTTCCGTGGCACCATGAATTCAGGAAATAAATAGCTTCTAGTAATAGGTTCCATTTAAAGGAATATGAATCTACCCTTTTGAAGTTCTGTTTCGTACAGAAAAGCACTATCTACAGCTGATAGTCCTGATTTAAAACTCTAAATGCTCAGTGTGCCTTTTGCCCTGATTTTAACATAGTGCCATGGCAGGCTCTTTGGGAAATAGGATTTTTATGTATCTTTTTAAAATTTGGGGTGAAAATGTGCTTGACATACTTTGGCTCTCTGATGTGCCCTGCCACCCTCCTCCCCAGTCCATTTCAGAGATGCCTGCTCTCCCTGCCTGACCAACGTGATCTGACCTTTGTCACGAAATGGAGCACCTAAATGAGGAAATGTCAGACATGAATCCACCCCCTCAAATTTTGAAAGATATAAGTCTGCCACTTAAGAGCTTTCTGAATGTGAAGAGCTTCCTTAGGGACTAGAGCCACGCGTTAAATTGTGTAAACCTCTTGGAGGGCTTCCCTAGCAAAGAAATTCTGTGGTAAAGTTGTTAGAGAAAAGGGCTGAGAACAGCAAGACCCATGTTCTAATACGGAAAAACCATGGACTTGGTGTGTGTGGTCTGGGGCTAAGCTGCTTTGCCTGCCTAGTCTCCTTTCCTGTTAGAAAACTTCAGCCCAAATCAGAATCCAACAAAGTGAGTCCTTTGTGTGAACTGATCTTCCTGAGGAATATGCCCATACCAAAGGGAAGAGGTTTTCATTGTATTTAAGTCCTGAAATGATAAATACACTTTGGCCACGTTTCTTTTGACCAACAAGGTAACTGGAAATGAATCCTGCTTGGCCAAGAGCTTTATGATGAAGTGTCCGCATTAATATTCAGTACTCTTTCCTTCTCTTTTCTTTCATTGCCTGTCTTCGCCTACAGTTTTGCAGTGTCATCATCTAAGACCCCCTTCTAGATCTCTAACGTCTACAGGTGTTCCTGGGAAAGATGGCAACAACCTAGTGTACTACTTAATTGTAGGAGGAACAGTCACTGGGGCAGGAGCTTATGTAAGATGCTTGAACTAAATGTTATGGAGTGGATGGGTGGGGGATACCATGGCATGATTAATACAATTTTTGTGACTCTCAAATGTCTAATACTAACTTAACTAAATCAAATGAAAAGTGTCCTCTCTGGGCTTTTCGTTAAAGGGACATTGTCAAATGGCGTACAATCATAGAATCATAGAATAATAGGACTGGAAGGGACCTCAAGAGGTCATCGAGTCCAGCCCCCCGCCCTCAAGGCAGGACCAACTCCAAATGTGATCTGTCCCCCCCTCCCCGCTCCAGTTCAGGGGTCTCTGATGGGGGAAACTTCCTGCTGAATTGAATTATTTGACACTAAATACCTAAAGCTCCAGCTTGCATTGGATTGGCTGTGTCTCTTGCTTTTCTTCATTGCCCGCAGGGAAGCAAAGTTGATTAATGAGTCACATTCCAAGATTTATTCAGCAGCATTGATGCTGGTGTACTAACAAATAGGATTGGCAAAATTGGACTTTTTATTTTTTATAATTTTGACCAGGAATATGAAATTTTATTTTTAACCTTTTTTTTTTCAATTTTTGTCATTTCAAACTCTCATAGTTGTGCAAAATTATGGGGTGCCCAGACAATATTTTCTTAATCATCAGAGGTATTAATATTCAAAAAATGAAAGCTTTATAAATAATAAAACACAGATTGTCATAGAATACAAAATATATCTTTAATATCCTTAAATAAGACTCTTAATTTTCAAGCAGCATTTGTCTTTGCCTGTCTGTATATTTCAGTTACTATCTATGGAAATGTTTTTTCTTTGCCTGCATGGTGAAATGTGCCAACATTTACTGATGATCTAATCTTTCCAAGCTTACAAATAAGGAAGTAATCAACTAACTTTAAGCTCCATTAGAAAAAGGGGGGAAATCCATTTACCTGCTTTTGTAATTACATTACAGAAAAAGCATTAAACAAAGCACTTCTGTCAAACAGCTAACACTGTAGCTTTGCTTTTTATTAGAAGTCTCTTTGGAAAACCTATTCAGAGGTTGTACTTGGAGTGATTCGATCTAATACATGCACCTGTATGTACCTGCTTTCCTAAATGGTCAGATTTTTATCTGTTGTTTGCTGCTCTTTTAACTCATTTCTCAATTGCACATGATTCTACCTCTCATTCAAACAAAAGTAGATTTACAAAGCTTGGGTTTGTATAATGGATTACAAGTAACAGTTGAAAATGCTTTATGTTGTTCTTTTCAAACAGGACTTCCATTATGCTTGAAACGTTGCTTCTATCCCAGAGATAAGCTTTTGTCTGCCTCTGCCTTTTATTCATGTTCTGTTATTAGAGTTAGAATCCCTCAGATTTCATTTGAGACTTTACCATATTTTGCTTCCCTATGCAAAGCTTAATCCTGAGGATGAGTAAAGTTTGAACTGTCTAGGCGACAGGACAGTTACCAGACCTCAAGAAAATTGTTAACTTCGGTTTAAACAGTTTGTATCATGTAATATTTTGCTAATAAACTATTAAATGTCTTCAGTGTCATTTGGTTTTGCCACTACAACTTTAGTTGCCCTGACTTTGAATTTAAAAGTGGCATGTTGCACTTTAAAAAGATCCAAGTGTTAATGTCCTTTCAGGCCAAAAGCCTGATATGCAATTATTGTATCTTAAATTGTTTTTCCTTAACTTGCAGAACGTTATGAGAGGGGTATGCATGTGTGATTTAGGTAATTCTACAAGCCTTGGCAATACCTCCAGACAGTTAAATTGCTTCCCTTTTATTTATTAGCTATCTGATGGGGAGCAATGGTCCAGTTCCAAAACATTCCTTTCTCTCACGCTCCCCCATGCACATGTTTTGGTTTTTTGGGTTTTTTTTAATTGGTTTTGGAATAGATCCTCTACATATGTTCCAACTGAATCGAAGTCTCCAGAATACAGCCCCTGTGCTCACCTATCCGTTTCTACATGTCTCCACATATCCCGGGCTGACTTTTCAGGAAATCTCTGTGGGGAAAAGTGTTCAGCTGAAAGAGATTCCAACAGGTGTTTAGCATCCTGTCCATGGCACAGATCCGTACTTCTCTTGCCTGGATGTGCGGGCATGGACGTCATAGTAGTTGACCAGGATGCTGTGGCTGGGCTGCCAGTTATCAGTATGTGCTGTAGCTCTCCATCCAGAATTTCTGCCCTTTCTCTCTGTCTGGCTAGAGAATGACAATGAGGGGGGTTACAAGGCGATTGTCTGCTGGCATCTCCCAGCTTTGTTCAAAGCTGAAGGGCCTTCTCCATCATAGAGATGAATGGTCCCCTCTCAGCAGCCGTTGCCATCTTCCCCAGGTAGACTCTGCCTTTGGAGCCCTATCCCGCTAGTCCAGGCTCCGCTGTGCTCTTCTGCTGGGCAGCTGGGACCAGCTTTGTCTGTTTTTTCTTGCTGCCACTTTGTCTATATCCTGCCCTTGTTTTCTGCCTTCTCAGCTCCAGCATAGCTGCCTGGAGACCCAGTCCCTTGCCCTTCCATGGCCCGTCCCTGCAAAGGGCCTAGAGGCTGGCCATGTTGCTTGCATTGCCTTTGTAGCAAGCCCCATCCAGTACAGTCCATCGGAGAAGAAATCTTCATCTCAACTCCCAGAGGTCTGCAGAAACCCTTAGTCCACCATGAGACACGTGCCCCAACAATGGAGATGTCATGAATAGTGCAGTGGAGGAATCAGACTCTGCAGCCAGAGCCACTGTTTTGTAGACTTACCTAAACGGGCATGTGTTCTCTTCGAACAATGAGCTGCAGTTGGCTGCTTTGTTTAATTGGTAGCTCTTCGGAGCAGGCTGAGTGGACAAAAGCCTATTGATGAGTTAAAGCACAATGTTACATTGATGCAGTGACCTGCACGTGGTAAATGTGTAACTGCAGCTCTCTGCTTTTCTCCTCCCAGGTGTACAAGACGCTGAAAGAAGACACAAAGAGATTCAATGACCACATTGAAGCATTAGCCACGAGATCCCAAAAAGTGAAGTCCACCTCAGGTGGGTACCAGCCTACCATAGCTAACAGCTACGTCCCAGTTTTAGGAGCCTTGGAAGAAAGGGTGTTTAAGAGCTCCGTTGGTACATCTAGAATTAGATGGGACAAAACACTCCTCATAGCCCAACCAGCACTAAGCTAGGGCAGGAGAGTGCTTACTGCCTGTGGGTGCAAGTCTTTGGGACACTGTCTTGTGCCTTCGGGCAAGCACAATGGTGCTAGCAGTCCAGGGTGCTCCCTGTAAAAGGGTGCAAGAGGAAAGGGTAGGGCAGCTTCTAAATGCCTGTCCTTGCCCATCTGATAGCACGGTTAAAAAAACAAAACAAAACTTAAACCGTATTTCAAGCTTCCGGGATTTGTAGATCACCCATTACTTTGTGAACAGAGCAACACTCTGTGGTCCAAGAGCCACTTCAAAAACTATATTTGCACAATTACATTTCCCAGTTTAATTTTTTATACACAAAGTGTCTCATGCTGCAGCTGAAATGACAGCCCGACACAACTTGCTACCCATCTTTTATAGCATTGCTTCTCAGGCTGCGGTCCGCAGATTTCTTCTGGGCCAAAGAATGAAACCTCTTGAACTGGCTGATGGGAACATTGGGTCCTGGAATGTGGAGGGCAGGTACATAAGTGCTCTCTTACAAAGCCAACAGGAAGAAAAAGTTGTTGATCCCCTGGTTTTTTGGAGGGTTTGTAGTGAAGGTACCATTAGACCATCTAGTCAGACTTCTTGTATCACAGGCCAGAAAATTTCACCCATTACCCTGCTTTTGAGACCAATAGCTTGGACCACTGCAGATCTAAGAGAGGATGCTCTGGTAGGTGCATGCCTGTAGGGCAGACGGCTGAGTTCAAAACAAGGAGCAGAGGGGACTTGAGCGATTATGGGCCATTTCCAGAGGCCCATCACAATGCAGCAAGCAATTCAAGTATCCACATTCTTCCCCCCACCTCCCAACCCTGTATCCAGAGCACAGCAAGCTCTATGCTTCTTGTTGAGGTGGTTTATCTAGAGCGAAGCAACTGCGGAGCTAGGGTGCACTTAGGGTTCGGGTTAGTGCCTTGCCAATGTGGGCACCTTGTGAGTTACAGCGCTGGGGGCTGATTTACTGCACAGTAATGTGCCAGAGTAGACTTGGCCTTATTTGGACCTTGCTGGATTAAGTCTAGTGTCCTATCTCTTCCAGAAGACCATGCTGCTTCCCCGGCCACAGCAGGTGAGAAGGAATCCAGGAGTCACCCTGGTAACTCTAACTCGGTTTTATTTCTGCTTGTGTTGCTTAAGACAGGCTGTGTAGGAAAAACATGCTCCCAGGAGCTGGCCTCCATCTCAGAACATGAGTGAAAGACAATATCCCCCAGGATTTTTTCCTGACGGTTTCAAGTATAAGATTTCCTGCCTCAGAGACCTAACCAAAGCGACCGCTTGGGATTGGGCATTTGGAATAAGTGGCTGCCCTGAGCTATAGCGAGACTGTCTCCATCTTACCTGAAGCTTTTCAGGTTGCATGTTGAGTCCCCACAATAGACTTTGTGGCTCCTTGAATGTGTTGCAGCCACTTCCCCCAGCCATGTGCACTTCAGCAGAGCTTTTTGTAATGGAGGTGTTAGAACTACAGCAGGAGCCTTGAGGAAAGTTGGAATAGCAGCCTTACAACTCAGAGCTGTAGCCATGCTCACATGGGTTAGCAGCTCCATGTGATGCCTAGTAATGATGCCCCAATGGGGTTATGGTTCAATCTCATTACACAGGTTCCTTTAACTAACTCTTATCTCTCTCTGCCTCTCTCTCCCCCCTCAACCCCTCCTGCATCCCCCCCCAAAAAAACCCAGCAGAGCAGGTGGCAGCAGTTGAGCACGGAGGTGAGTGAGCATAAAATCATAAGCCCGTCAATGGAAGCTCTTTTCTTGGTTCTTTTTTGTCCTGCCAAAAGTCCTGTGCTGTCCCCCTTAGGTGTGTGGGCTCTGCGGGGTAACCGGGGTAAAAGCGCTGCAGCACTGACTGACATGCACCGGGGCCTAGGCATGCTGCGGTGAGAAGCAGCCTTTCCTTAGTAGCCTTCTGAGGCGAACGACACATGCACGTGAGAGTAGCACCTCGCAGAATGTCGTGGGATTTGAGAAGCAGCTCTCCGGGTGCGGGGCTGGGAGGGAGCAGCCTTTAGGGAGTAGCTTGGGGAGCGCAGCCCACCAAAGAGTTCCCAGTATTCGCAATGCAAAAGGAAGTCGTGATTCTTCCCAGGGTAAACGTTTCCCCTCTTCCCTTGGGGGCGGGCAGTGTTCCTGGTGCAGGTTGGTTGCTGTGCTCACACCAGGCTGTCTGCTCTGTTGCTTTGCAGCTCCGGAGACAGATCCAAGCGCTCGCTCTGAGTGTCCGTCCCATGCTCCGTTCCTGCTCATTGGTGGGGGCACTGCCGCCTTCGCTGCTGCCCGCTCTATTCGGGCTCGTGATCCTGGGGCAAGGGTAAGGGGCCTGCCTTAGCACGGCACGGGGCTACAGCCAGAGGGCACGCTCCCCGCCCCTCCCTACGTAGCACACCACCCTTTTCAACACATGCGCTTAGGTGAGCTTGTTCATGATCTCCCACGACAGGTGCTGATTGTGTCTGAAGACCCTGCCCTGCCGTACATGCGCCCTCCTCTTTCCAAGGAGCTGTGGTTCTCGGAAGATCCCAACGTCACGGAGACGCTGCGGTTCAAACAGTGGAATGGCAAAGAGAGAAGGTGCGAGCCCCCTGCGGGCAGTGACGTGAATGGCGCCTGGGGGGACCACGCTGGGCTCAGCCAGGAGTCGCTGGCAGCCTGCGAAGTGAGGACCTCTGGGCTTACAGTGGAGCAGGTGGACAGTCTCTTGAGAACACTTATCCCACTGCACTGTGGGTAGGCTGCTCAGAGAGCACTGTCACCCACACCAGTTCCAATTTCCTCAGGCATGCTCAAGCCCTGCTCAGCCCCAGATCCCATTCCCGCTCCACCTCTGCCCTTAAATCCCCACCCCTTCCCCCAAGGCCCCACCTCCCCTCTTCCCATTCCCTCCAATGAGCATGCCCTGGCCCCACCCCTGCACTGTCCCAGCTGGGCAGTCACATGCTGCAGAGTTGGCCTCCAGGGGATTTCGGCTGGACCCGGATGGCTGCCCCCCGGCCCAGTATTGCTGTGCTAGTGCTTGGGTCTGAGCCCTAGACGTCACCTCGTTCGGTGAAACCAAACCCTGCCTGGAATCGCCACGTGAGCGCAGTCTCCTGTGCGAGGCTGTTTCTGTTGGTCTGCGCTTGGATGGGTGCGTGCTCCTCCAGCCATTGAGTAGCTGCTAACGCGAGGGAGCCAGAAACCCTGTCCACATTGGGGCACTTTTTCTCTGCAGTATCTATTTCCAGCCGCCGTCTTTCTACGTGCCTGCTCGTGATCTGCCTTATATAGACAACGGTGGAGTGGCCGTCCTCAGCGGCAAGAAGGTTGGTACAGCGATGCTCAGTGCTCCAGCACCATGCATTGACCCTGCGCTTTACAAACAGCAGCGCTTACAGCCGAGGGGCGTTTTCACCCCCGCAGCAGCGCCCCTCCTGGCCCAAGCTGACGGGTGCAGGCTTGTGCTACGGCGCTAAAAACAGCCGTGGAAACGCTCAGGCAGAAGCTCAAGTTCTCCATGCCGGGGAGTGGGATATTACGGATGCTGCCGAGCACAGCCAGAGTCGGGGCTGGTGTGTGTAGTTTGCGTTAGGAGCCTCCTTACAAATCTCGTGGCGGGAGGGAGCAGAGAGCCTGGCCCCTTCCTGTGGCCCTTTCTCCAAGCGAGGGAGGGCCTACGGGGAAACCGTGTTCACGTGACGGTATCTTGGTGGCTGCTGCTCTGCCCGGCTGGCCTGTGCCAGGTTACAGGACGTGTAACCCTGAGCTGCTCTCTGTGCTGGGCCTTGCAGGTGGTGCACATGGATGTTCGCGGCAACGTGGTGAAACTCGATGATGGAACCCAGATCACCTACGATAAATGTTTAATTGCCACGGGTGAGTTCCGGGGTGTCGCCTTTCCCTGAGACGTCAGTCCTTGGCCCGCAGTAACCTTGCACACCGTGTTGGGCTGTCACCCTTCAGCCGATGGGGCTTGGGCCTGAGCAAACCCGGTTAGGTCAAGTCTCAGAAGAGAACCATGTGAGTCTGTATCTGCAAAACTGAGTCCTGGGGCACCTTGAAGGCTCAGATTTATGAGTACCTTTCTCAGATGAATTGGGTGGGTTTGGCCCACAAGCTTAGGCCCGAATAAATCTGTCTCGAGGGTGCCCCAGGTCTCCTTGCTGTTTCTGTCTAGAATAGTTACATGGACAGGGAGGGGCATGATGAGTGGGACACCGTCTGGTCCAACTCCTCCCAGACCTTGCAGAGCAGCGTAGCGGGACGTCTCCCTTCTCCGCTGGCTGTGCCACAGGGCTGGGAGGGGGCACACTGACCAGACCTAGCAAACCGAGAGGAGACCCTTGGGAAGGTGGGAGAGGAAGGCGATTCTCCTTTCAAGTGTGGCAGAAGGCTCGGAGAGCTGAACCCAAGCCCTGAAGAGCCGTGGCTGTGCCCGGGGGGTGAGTGCTCTGAGTGTTGTGTGGCTAGATCGTGTCTCGTCCTGTTATCAGGTGGCTCCCCGAGGAACCTTCCTGCCATCGAGAGAGCAGGGGAAGACGTGCTACAGAAGCTGACGCTGTTCCGCAAGGTAATCCCGAGGGGCTCTTTGAGGGCTGGGTTCCCAGTCCAGGGCAGGGACCACAGAAGCGTTCAGCCCCAGCTTGTCCGGCCCGGCAGGCTAGAGCAGAGTTTCTCCAAGTCTGGGGAGATTGCACTAGCCACAGCACCACGTTGCCAGTGCACTGAAACTTCAGTTCTAGCTGTCACTGAATGTGGCTGGGGGTGGAAAGTCCCCTCCTTGACTCCTGCTTGCCTCTCCTTAGCCCTGATGCGGAGCATGTCCCTTGGGCAGCGGCCCAGCCCCTCTTGCGGCGGCCTTTCCTCTATGCACTTCTGTGCTTCTGTGCTCCAGGGCCGCCTGAAAGGGCATATCCTGAAAGGTACGGTGCTGGTGCTTCCCTTGGCAGAGACGTGCTGCTTTACACTGGCTCCCTGCCAACCACTCTTTTCTTTTGCAATAGCGGAAGCCATTGTCATGCAAGTATGCAAAGTGGCACCCCCCACTAGGGATGTTAAGGACTAGATAAGTATTTGCTTATCAGATAGTGGACTAGTAGCTTCCCTTCCCCGCCCCCCCCATCAGATAGATAAATGTAGTGCGGTGCATGTAGAATAGTAATAGAGATGTATCAGATAGAGGCAGCAAGGGGGTACTTCAAAGCAGCAGCACCGCATAGAGCCTGGGGTGGGCTGCTCCATGCCACGCTGCGGCTTCGAATGCCACGGGGAGCCCAGTGTCGGGCTCCTCGCAGCATTTCAAACAGCAGCGTCGCACAGAGGCCCCGGGCTCCGTGCGGTGCTGCCGATTTGAAACACCGCCGCAGCATTTCTAAGGGGGCAGCGCCGCCCTATCGACTAATCGAATAGTCGATGCAAAAATGCATCGACGGTTCATTTGGTCAATTACCGGTTACTTAACATCCTTAACCCCCACCCCAGCCCGACACCCAGCTCGCTGGAGCCTGGAGAGGCGGGCAAGGCAGTGGAGATGTTCAGAGCCACGGAGATCGAAAAGATTGTGCCTGTCTAGCTCAGAGGAGATACTAATAAGATGTGGGAGGCAGGCGTTTGATGACAGGCTGGCGACAGTGCCTGAGTTTTGTCTCTGTGAAATGCTAGTTGTAGTTCCAGGGGAGCTGGCAGTACAAAAGCTATGGCCGTATGTGTCACAGTCCCGCCCCTGCCTGCTACTGGACTGGCTGAGGACAGAAGGGTGGTCTTAGTGGACAGCTGGTCTCCCTGATGCGGTGTTCGGAAATACACATGGGAGCCTGCTGGGGCTCTGTTCAAAGGAGCTGAGCTGTGAGCGCCCAATTGGCAGCCCCACACGGTCCTGCCATGCTGACTGCGGCTAGTTCAGGTAGCACGCAGAGCTGCTTTTGGAGCAAAGTTAAATGGGATTAGGCCCCTCATCTGGAGGGGAATTGGGATGAGGAGCCGGCTCCTCCCAGGAGTGGGAAAGATCTCTGGGTTCTGTGTGGGTCAGATCAGATGCTCTGGAAATTCAGGAGTTGCTGCTGAAGATACAGAAGGGGAAACGTGAACAGCTGACTCCTAGGCCAAAGACTTGGTTTCCTGCTTTCCCCATGTTCACAAATTGGCGGCTCCGGGCTACCAAACTGCGCTCTGCTCTTCTCACGGACCAGGGCATCTGACACGGGAATGAATCTTTTTACAGATCGAGGACTTCCGAGCCCTAGAAAGGATTTCTAGAGAAGTCAAATCCATCACCATTATTGGCGGCGGGTTCTTGGGCAGTGAGCTGGCCTGTGCTCTGGGAAGAAGGGGTGAGTGGATCGACCAGGCCACGTGCCAAGAAGCTCTGGTGAGACCCAGGCTAGGAAAACACGAGGGCTTGTCTACACGGACGCTTAGTTTGTGGCAAGCTGGGGTGTGAATCTGCCCTTCACTATCCTGCCTGCACACCCCGCTGCCACATGATCCTTCCTTAGTGCGCTTTGACCTACTTGTGCTTCAGAGTAAGGTAGGTGAGAGTGCACTAGGGAACTTGCAGTGTGCACCAGCAGGGCCCACGTGGGCGTGCGTGCAGCAGGCTGTGAACTGAGTGTGTAAACGTGTCCTCGGATTGTATCCTTCCCTGCTGTCCCCAGCTGATGGCCTAGTCTGGGGAAGGGGAGGTGCTGGCTGTGGGTCCCTGCAGGTCTAGGCAGTTGGGCGGCAGAATGGATGTGTGATGTCTGCCTGCAGTGGTGTGGTGGGGTGTGGCATCAGCTCTTGGCTGGCTGGGTGGACATGCCGGGGTCTCCCTGGCCCCCCTGATATCGCCTTGGCTCTGACCAGCAGCACAGGGCCTGGAGTATTTCAGAGTGTCCCCCCGTTCTGAGCCTGGCCCTGGGAGGCTTGCTGTCTGGGCTCGCGGGCTGGTGAGCGTGTTTGGGGACCAGTGCTCCTTGTGGAAGGGGTAAGTCTGCCTTGAAACGAAGCCTCTCGGGAGTTCTCCCAAAGACCCATGAGCTCAAGCCCCATCCTGCTGGTTTGGGCTCCCCAGCAGGTGTGCAGGCTCAGGAGGGTTTTCCTCTGCAGGCCTCCTGAGGAGCGGGCCTTGGCGTGGCCGTAACCCCCTCGGCATGCGGGGCCGTGACCTGGCCTGCGAGGGCTGGTGTGGGCAGAGGCGATCATCTCTGTGCGTCCATCCAGCCTCGGGCTCCGCAGCACGCACTGGTGCCAGGCGGGGATCCAGGGCGTGTTGGCCCCCCCAGCCAGGGACCGTCCCTGTGAAGCGAGCTGTGGCAGCCCAGCCTCCTGGTCGGAGGGGCCCGCATCTAGGGAATTGCAGCAGGAAAGGACTGGAGCCCCTTCCGTCTCAGCCGGGGAATTGTGCTGGGCGCATACCCAGGTGGTGTGTAATCCAGGAGGCATAACCGGCTGCTCTCTGGGTCTCTCCACAGCGCACGCCAAGGGCCTGGAGGTGATCCAGATGTTCCCAGAGAACGGAAACATGGGCAAGGTGCTGCCTGAGTATCTGAGCAACTGGACCACAGACAAAGTCAAAAGAGGTAACGCTGCTCTTGGACCCCTTCCTCTCTGCAGAGCTCCTCCTGCCGGGTCCCCTGCGGCTGGCTCCTCACTCAGCCAGACAGCCCCTCCCCTGGGCCCTCGCTGGCCCCTTTGGCTGCCTCCGCTGGGTCCATCTTTCCTGCCCGTGCTGGAGAATCTCTGCTCTGCTGAGCTGGGTCTTCTCACTTGGACCTGATCCTCTGATCTGGACACTTGCACTCCGCTCTGGAGGGAGATGGCAGGAGTCCTGAGCTCGCTGCATCTCCTCTGAGGAATCGCCCCTTCCCCCCCACAGCGAGGGGGCCGTTTGAAGAGTCTTGCTACCATCTTGCCCCTCACTGAGCTGCCGGAGGGCCACTCGTGGGGCCCCTCACGAACCTAGACTGCCCCTGGCTGCTCTAAGGCCTGAGGACTGGCAAAGCAGGGGTCCTAATTCCTGCAGGTTTCTGTGCGTGTAACTTGCATTTCCTTACAGACAAACACTTGTCCTCGTGCCCGGGTGTGCAAACAATCCTCTGGACTGGAACTCAGAGCAACACACACCCTGGGCAGGGAGGTGGTTTGTAACTGAACAAAACGTTACGGCTGTTCTTTAGAAGTTTACAACAGAACATTGACTCCATGCAGTTTGGAAACTTTACTTGCTTTTAACCATCTTCGTTTAAACGAAACAAGCACAGAAGCTGCTTCCGCACCTCGGCCACTTGAAAAAAGTTTCCCTTTCTATTTTTAGTCGTCGTACGTTTCGCACAGTGCTATGCTGTATTGACTGTTTGCTGGTCTCTGCTGCTGCCTGGTTGTGTGCTTCCGGCTCCAAATGCGGGGTGTGGTTGACCATTCAGTTCATAACTCTGGTGTTTGTAACTCTGAAGCTCTACAGTCATCGGTTTCCTTTCTGTTCACACTTTCCCCTGGACGCGGTGGCTCCTGTGTGCCGCCAAAGAGAAGCCACCTCCCTCGGCTTCTTAGACATTCATAATTCCGCCTGGTACAATCAAGAAGTGATGCATTGCTTGCACCTCTCCACCACACGCTTTGGCTTCCACTGAAGTCTCTGCTCCCGGCCTCCAGTTGAAGTGTTCTGTGTTTCGTTTCCAGAGGGTGTTAACGTCATGCCCAACGCTGTGGTGAAGTCCGTCTGTGTCTGCGGAAACCGACTGAACATCAAACTGAAGGATGGAAGGAAGGTAAATGCCTGCAGCAGGTAGCAAACCAGACGTGTGGCCGTGTGTAGGAAGAGCCAGTTGTGCAGGGGTAGTAGTCAGTGGGCAGACCATGGGCCAAATCCGACCACCAGACACTTTTTGAATGGACCCTGTTATCTTATGACTATCATTGTTGGGTTTACTGTTATGTTCTCTGGCACCAAGGTCCAGACTCTGCCTTGACCAAGAAACTTGGACCTTGCCAAAAACTAAGCGATTGTCTCTGAAAACGTGTCTGACCTCCCTTCTCCGTCAGGTGGTGACCGATCACATAGTGGCAGCCGTGGGCTTGGAGCCCAACGTGGAGTTGGCCAAGTCCTCTGGCCTGGAGGTAGACTCTGATTTTGGAGGCTTCCGGGTGAACGCGGAGCTGCAAGCACGCTCCAACATCTGGGTGGTAAGTGCGGCGGGGGAGAGGCTTCTTGAGCTGCTCTGTTGCAGTGAGTGAGCTTGTGCAGAGCACTGCTGCAAGCCCAGTGACGGTGAATGGCCGACTTGTGGTCATAGGCCGTAGACAGCAGCAGCATCCTGGCCACAAAGCCACCTTGGGCCTGGCACAAGGAGTTTGTCTATCCCAGGAACCCCACCGCCCCTTCGCCTACTAGGATGAAGTTGAATAAGGACAAATGTAAAGTGGTCCACTTAGGAAGGAACAATCCGTCTCACACACAGAATGGAAAGTGACTGTCTAGGAAGGACTAATGCAGAAAGGGATCAGGGGGTCAGAGTGGACCACAAGCTAAATATGAGTCAACAGTGTGACACTTGCAAAAAAAAGCAAACCTGATTGTGGGCTGCATTAACAGGAGTGTTGTGAGCAAGACCCGAGGAGTCATTCTTCCGCTCTACTCTGGCTGATTAAGCCTCAGTTGGAGTGTTGTGTCCAGTTCTGGACACCGCATTTCAAGAAAGAGGTGGAGAAATTGGGGAAGGTCCAGAGAAAAGCAACAAGAATGATTCAAGGTCTAGAGAACATGAGCTAGGAGGCAAAGGCTTGAAGGAATTGGGCTTGTTTAGTTTGGAAAAGAGAAGACTGAGGGAGACATTATAGTGGTTTTCAGGTATCTAAAAGGGCGTCATAGGGAGAGGTGGGTGGGAATTGTTCTCCTAGGCCTCCAAGGACAGGACAAGAAGCAAGGGGCTTAAACTGCAGCAAGGGAGGTTTAGGTTGGACATGAGGAAAAACGTCCCAACTGTCAGGGTGGTGAAACTCTGGAATAAGTTGCCTAGGGAGGTGGTGGAATCTCCATCCCTGGAGATATTGAAGAGCAGGTTGGACAGACGCCTGTCAGGGATGCTCTAGACAATGCTTGGTCCTTCCATGCGGGCAGAGAGCTGGACATGATGACCTCAAGGTCCCTTCCAGTTCTAGTGATCTCTATGGTTCTACTGCCAGGGGAGCCGCCTTTGGCAGGGAATCCAAAACTTCTCATCAGTGTGACTCCAAAACTACCTCACTTCCCCTAGCCTGGCAGAAACGCTGAAGCCATGGAGACCTGCTAAATTGGAGATTCTCCTGCAGCCCCTTTCGGGCTGGGCAGTCTCGCTCATCGTTCATTTTCTCTTTCACTGGCCGCCTCTCTTGGCCGGTGTTCATTGTGTGCATCTCTCTCTAAGGCCGGAGATGCCGCCTGCTTCTACGATATCAAGCTGGGCCGAAGACGCGTAGAGCATCACGATCACGCTGTTGTGAGTGGAAGATTAGCTGGAGAAAACATGACAGGAGCTGCTAAGCCATATTGGCATCAGTCAATGTTCTGGTAGTTTTATTCCCTCTTTCTCCCTTTTGTCCCACTGTCCGGAGGGCTCTCCAGCGTGCGTGCCAGCCTCAGGCAGACTCTCCCGGAGCGGCACAGTCCCAAATTGGCTGTCTGGTCTTTCAATAGATTTCCAGGCAGTTGTGAACTCCCACAGTGCCATGGAGTCGCAGACAGTCCCTTGAGCAACCACGTGTGCCCAGACCCATCACCAAAGACCACGCTTGTAGCTAATACTGCAGTGAACTAACTAACTGCACATTAAACAGGGGAAATGAGTTATGGACAAGGTCAGGGCCTTCCCAAGGGGAGTGCAGGGTCCGGGGCAACCCCCTTCCCCTGCTCCCCCCTAGAGCACCCCTTTCTTGGAGCCCCCTCGCCCGAGCTACGTGGCCTGGAGGATTCCTCGAGGAGCCTGGCGTGGGGCCAGCATCCCGTGCACGCCGTGGCATTGCGAGCCGGAGCGACGCAGCAGCCTGCTCCGCTGCCGTCTCCCAGCCTGCTGTGCTTCACATCACCCTGGCCCCAGCCTGCCCCCGGAGTCCAGCATCTCTCGGGGGAGACGCAGGCCTGACACTCTGCTTGCTGCTGCCGCGATGAAGTGGAGCATGGCGCAGTGGGCACAGGAGCATAGCCGCATTGAGCATAGTGGGGCCGACCCCTGCTGCTACCCCACGCCAGGCCCTCTGGTTATCCCCCCAGGCCGCCCTCAGCCCCCCCGGGTCATATCCATCGGATGGTTGAATCAGCCACCGCGAAGCAGCTTATGTCCATTGAATGTCTGCACTGAGAGCTCTGTAGCCAAAGCTCCCCAAGGGCCGGCCGGCACCTCTTGTACTCGGAGCACTAGGCAACCCGCTTGGCACCAAGCTGTTGGAGGAATGGGGCATTGTGTGGCATCGTGTAGCTTGGCGGAAACGGAGCTGTGGCTAAGGTTTCAGAGCGACACTGCAACGGCCTGTGTGTGTTCACTCCTAGGAGCGACCTGGGGCCTGACGTCGGCTACGAAGCCATTGGCCTGGTAGACAGCAGTTTGCCCACGGTAGGGGTTTTTGCTAAAGCAACGGCAAGAGACACGCCCAGGTCTGCCACCGAGCAGTCAGGTAGGGACCGGCGTTGCTGGAGGCTGGGGGGCTGTCTCCGGGGAGGGCTGTCCCGGGCAGAAGGGCGAGGCAGCATCAGGACAAACCTGCTCTTGCGGCCACGCCGCTCCGTTTGGCTGCCCGCCGTCTGGGAGGGAGCAGCCCTGGGGGGTGAGTTCTGGTCCGTGCTGGGCTTCCTCTGCTCAGGCTCAGAGGCCGGTGATCTATGCATCGGGGGCAGCATTATCCACCTAAACAGCTTGGATCTCCTCATGCAGGAACAGTGTCCAGCCCTCCTCCCCCAGCTGGCAGGCTGGTTTGCTGCAGGGCCTTCCCGGGGTGAGCTCCAACCAACGGTTTTGGGAGCCGAGGGCCAGCGTAGGGTCAGTTTAGCGGCTCGTCTTGGTATAAAATCGTTGGGCAGCAATACTGGGAATGCTGCTGTGAGCGTTCTCCGAGTGCCTGGGACTGAGAACTGCCCTGTTACCCCCTCCTCCCGCATGGGGGAGATCTGCTTGTGCTGGGCTCAGTGTCAGCGCCTTGACAGCTGCCTGCTGGCCACCCAGCACCCTCCTCTGGGCTCCGCCAGCCCTTTGGCTTGCAGGGTAGCGATATGTGCACTGGTCCCCTTGCAGAGCTGCCCTGTGGTAGCCAGCCTCTGCCCAGCTGCTCAGAGTTGACATCACCTCTTTGCTAACCTTTAACCTTATGAAATCGGCATCCATTGTGTTGGCTTGTGCTGCCACAGAGAGCTGCATCTTTCTTACCTCCCGTCTGCAGGAAAAGTAGCTTTTGTCCCGTGCCGTGTGCGGGTTTCTAACCGTATCTCGAGTACAGAAACGGAGCCCCTTGTATAGTATCGTCACTTCAGTGACATTAATGACTAGTGTGATCCTGACTTGCATTCCAGACCCCACAAGATGTTCTCTGCTGAAACTGAATGTAGGGGTGTGACTGTTCATCCAGTTAATGGATGAGGCTTACCGGTTACAGTTAACTTGTGGGGGGCTGGCGCAGCCCCCTGTCTGCCATGGGGCCCAACACAGGTGTGGGACGCTCTAACCCAGCTGCACCGGGCGGGGGGCTACTCTAGGCTGGCTGGGCTGGAGCAGCCCCCCCCCACACACACACTCACCCCATTGAATTGGTCTCCTAGTTGGGTTCCTGCAGCCCGTTTCATAATAAAGTACTCAGGCACACACTCTTCCTACACAGCGGTCAGTTTCCTTCTGCAACAAGGGTTTTGCCGGGCAACAGACTGCAAAAGGGAAGTAGGCCAAGCCCTCCTAATTCTGTTGTTTCCTGTTGCAGCAGCACTGGTATGTAATACGTTCATACGAGGAGCAGCGGCTGCTTCTAGGCCGCTGCTTTCTTTGGTGTGTGGAGAAATGAGTAAGGACTCCCTGTGCATGGCCTAATACAATTCTGGGAGGAGAGAGCCCTTCCAAGTAAAGTTTTCACTGCTGGGGTCATGGCCTTGCCCTGCCTTAGGACATGTCTCCCCTTTACAGCGGTGCATCGTGTTTTGCCACATCACAGCTCTTAGCATGGCCCGGATAGGCAAACCAGAGCCCTTGCACCAGGCTTTGCCTGGCAGACTGACAGCTGCCCTCTGGCGTGACGGTCCGTCAGTGAATCATCTCTGTGTTCTTGCTGTAGGGACTGGCATCCGCTCAGAAAGCGAAACAGAAGCCGAAGCCTCTGAGGTCACCATCTCGGCCAGCTCTGCCTCAACACCTCAAGTTCCAAAGCAAGGAGAAGACTATGGCAAAGGGGTCATCTTCTACATACGGGATAAAGTGGTGGTGGGAATCGTCCTATGGAACATCTTCAACAGGATGCCAATTGCGCGAAAGGTCAGATGCTCCTCCCATACTGCTGAATGATTGGGGAATTGAGTTGACCATGTGTCATGTGTGTTGTATGTGTTGGCAGCCTCCCTACACACGAGAGCAGCAGAATTCATTATCGTTGTAGGAAATTGTGGCTAAGTACTGCTATCTAATATACCTTCCCATAGAATGACTTGTCCTGTCTTTAAAGCGAGCTAGAAAATAAGTAGATACCCTAATTTTGTAGGGAGAGTAACCCCATCTTTATCCCTTACTTGCTAGTGACCTGTCTTTTCACATGGTGTAGCCTGCCTTCGTGGGTCACAACTTGAGAACACCACATTCAGCTCTCGCTACTGAACGAGAGGGAAATTACGCCCCAAAATGCTGTCGGCTAGTCTCCTATAAGGTCTGCCACACCAGCCACAAAAGTAAACTTCTGTCTCACCACACTAGCTACAAGAAGACACAAGTAGTTTCCTGAGGCACACCCAAGCCAATAGATCTTACCCAGAGATCATGCTGTTGCTGCTCCTTTCATATGAGAGAGAGAGAGAGAGAGAGAGAGAGAGAACGAACACTCAGACACACAATCCTTGCAAAGCTCTTGCCTCAGGCTTGTGGCACTGATGGAATAAACTGCTGGCGTAAGTCAGATGTCTGGCTGCTTCCAAATCATTGGCAGCCCTCGTCCGAGTGCTCCCGTTGGTATAGTCCAGAGTTTTGAGCAGGGAGGTGGCACAGTGGAGGTATTTCCAGGGCCTTGGATAGCCTCTGCCATGGGGCGGGAATCCCATGGCTTTTACGGTGGAAATTACAGGTAAAGATGGAGTAGAGAGTCACACGGACGAGTCGCATGTCCAGGCCTAGTTTTGCTTAGTCACAGCTGTGGCCATTACCCCTGGAGCCAGATGGACCGTCGGAGGGATGTTCATTCCGTTTAGATGGGTGTCTTCCATGGTCCGCTGTCAGTTAAAAGTAAGTGGCTCGTCAAGAAATACTTAACAGTCCCTTCAAGATATGCTGGCTAAATACTTGTATTACTGGAGCAGACCTTTGAAATGCAGGTACATAGCCAACATTTATATCATCGGATACCAAAACGATACCTGCGTACACCCGGCATAATCCTGTTCAGTAAACCTTCACTTTTCTAGGGACATGAGGCTTTGTACCAGATTTGTTGCAAACGTGACAGTGATTGCAGCAGTGATCTGTAGATCAGATAACATCACATGTGGATCGGAGGGATTGTCTGGCCGTGCCAGACCAGTGGCCCATCTCTCCTGGTTATCCCGTTTCCAGCAGTGGCCTGTAAGAGCTGGTTCAGAGGAAGTGCAAAAAACCCTCTATTGGCAGTTAGTGACTCGTGTGGGATCAACATACAGAGTGTGCATGGCCCTCAACGCCCTCTCCTGTCTCCTCAGATCATTAAGGATGGAGAGGAGCACACTGACCTCAACGAAGTAGCGAAGCTCTTCAACATCCATGAAGATTGAGCCCCTCCTCCAAGACCTGCCGGGCTGGGGGGCATTGTCATGCGTGGGAGGCCCACGCTGCAGGCTGACAGCTCGCCCTGCCTCGGAGCGCCAACTCGATGTTTTCTGAGTACTTTGTGAATATTTCCAATGATCTAGAACTCTAAGATTTGCACCAGTCAATAAAGCCAGAATCTTCTACGTTCGAGGCCTTTTTCTTAGAGACGTGAGTTGCTGTGGAATAATGAGTCGCCTGTTTGCCCCACGGAGGCTGTTGGTCTGCTCCCTTGACGTTGGCATTCTAGCAGCCTGCAGAGCTCCTGCCTGGGATTGAGTGCACGCGGTCAGTGTTCCCCGGGGGCCTGGCACTTCCACCCTCTGCCTGCTTTAGGAAGGCAGTTCTTCAGCTCTGGTGTTTCTAGAGGCCAACCCATGGCCCTGAGAGGGGTTGTGCTGCCGCTACACTCGGACACTTTCAGGTGGAGGAATTGATGCAGTAAGAGGGGGGCAGCGTGTGCTTAGAATTACCGCGTAGGTTCTGATCATGGAACCTCACCCCTTATCAAATACCAGCTCCCTGCGCAGGTACCCACAGACTGGAAACGAGTCCTCCTTTCACCCTTGGCAGCTAAATATATTGAGCTCTTGGCACCTTCCACATAATGCATGTCCCCTTTAATCAGTCCCCTTGAACCCTCTGTAGTTTAACATCCTCCTTGAAGGGTGGACGTCCAGACTGGCCAGACTCTCAGCGCCAGTCCCACCCGTGCTGGATAGAGGTAAAATCACCTCTCTGCTCCTACCCGAGACTTCCCTGTGTGTGCATCCGAGAACCCCATTAGCTGTGTAGACGAGTGATGCTCAACCTTTGTTCATTCGCGACCCCTGGAGCCGGGAAAATTTTTGTTGAGCAAAAAGAAAAAAACCCAAAACACTGGGGCCATTTTGTTGTGGCCCCTTTAATGTAAAGCACTGGTCTGCTCACTCCCCCCACCCCCATTGTGTGTGCGTGGGGCGCTGAGCTGGGAAAAGAAAATACTGGCCGGCCCAGATCAGAGTGCTGCGACCCCCCAGGAAGACCACGGGTAGCGCATCCAGCCTGCCTCCAAGCCTCTCCCAGAGTCGCTGCTCCCAGCCTAGGGCAAAACGCTCCGGAAGACCTTCCTGCCGCAAACTGGGCAGAGAGGAAATTCCAGGTCCCTTCTGAGGGTTTCAGACACCTCTGCTCTCGCTCTCCTGCAGGGTCCAGACTGGGGAGGGCAGCTGGTGAGTGGGAGAGGCAGGGGGCGTGGAGCAGCGACATCCAAGGGGAGGGAAGGAGTCGAAGAGACTGGACTTGTTTGGTCATAAACATTTGGTGGCTGGGCTGCAACGTAGAACCACCAGCCAGCAAGTTCTGCTTCTTCACTGAGTCCTCCCTGTGGGAAGCCATCGGGCAGGCTACGGGAAAGAAATCCAGCGTGCTGGTGGGGGAGGGCAGGCTGGTGGCCGGAAGAGCTGGCGTGCGCTGGACTCAGCAGCTTGAGCGGTGGTATCTACTGCCCTTTGAAGGTCCCTCCCTTTTCCAGAAGAGACAGGTGGGAAGCTCTGGAGCCTAAAGGACTCTGGGGCAACTCTGGGAATCTGTACACAGGCAACAGAGAAAGCCGTTCTGGCCCCGGCCAGCGCCCAGATCTCAGAGCTTTATACCTGGGCCCCAAGACCTAACAACCGAAGGTGCTGCTCTCCCCTGCTGCAGCAGGTTCCTCTGGACCACTGGCCTGGCAGGGTTTGCCGAGGGCAACCTACCAGCCCACACAGATCAATCTGCTCTTACCCGTATCTGCTGCTCGTCAATTCCGCTGTCTCAATACTTGGCCTCCCACCACTGAGGCAAGCCCAGTACATGTGAGATTCCTTTCGATCCCCCATTCCCGTCTCCTTTCCTGGCCCTTGTGGGGGCCCCATTCCCAAACCCAGTCTCGTTCTCGCAGCGGCCCTGTGTCTTGTAGCCCCAGCTGTAGATTAGCTATTCATGATGCCGTAGGGTTCCCAGGTGTCTCAGGTTTGGCAGGTTCTTGGCCCGAGATCGGGCCTGGCATTATTAAAATGACCAGTTAGTTGGGAGCCCTGAGGTGCTCAGCTGCAACTCACTTTAGGAGCCCCCTGCATTGAGAGTCCTTTAATACAGACCCTGTACCCCAGCAAGGTAGGCAGAGGTAATACAGCCGGCCCCACTGTAGTCACCATCGCTTGCAGAACAGCCTGAAATGTTGGCTGTTCTCCTCCTCGCCTCCCATGGCCATCATCCTGGCACCTCCAAGGGGCTCCGTGTCTCTCCTGCCCTTGAGCGGGGATGCAACTTTTATAAGGGTGATGCTGACACCTCTCTACTGCATATTCAGTCGGGGTTTCTCCCCTCTTCCTTCTGTACTTCCTTCCCCTGCTAATGTTCTCCTCTAGATTAGTGTATCAACAAGCTCAATTTACCGTAAGTCAGTCGGTTGCTAGGGCGGGGCACGCTTGGGGTCCGACATCTGCAGAGGTTCCTGTCCTGAACTATCGACACGCTGATTTTAGCTCATGTTCCTCTGGTTGCCTGGTGTCACTGTGCACAAACTTCCCTGCAGCGTTCTGTGCCCAGTTCCCTGAAGCTTCAGCGGGACCGTGAGCCCATGTACCTGTGCCACTGTTCGGGGCCTTGTCCCTTATGTGGACGGCAGGAGCCCACGTCTTAGGGGACAGGCCTGAATGTTCCTCAGTTAGTGCCGAATGAAATAAAAACTGCAGCTAACTCGGTGGCTGACAGTTTGCAGCCGCAGTCTGCCTCCCCGGGAGCCTGGGCTGAACGGGAGCCGCTAAGCTGAGGGAGAAGCCACTTACTGGGTCTTTGCTGCCCTTCCAACCCAGGTGAAGAAGTCGTCCTTGGATGCCAGGTAGACGCAGCTGGGCTGCCTGCTGCTCAGCCCGGCAAGGAGTGGCCCTGCAGCCACAGGCGTGGCCCTAGCACAGCTCTGCGGGGCAGCAGGTCCTAGAGTGACAAGGCTGCGGAGCTCAGCCTAGCCCCCAGCAGCTCTGAGTTCCAGGGAGCTTTGCCCATTGGGTTCAGGGCAGCACCCGCAGGCTGTGGGTCAGGAAGCCGCTGGGCCATGTGGCCCCGAGCTGGGATGTGCTGGCGGAGCCCAGGCTGCGGAAGGACAAAGAAGATGCTGGGGGAGTGTCCCCTGGACTGGCTGGAACTACTGGGGGCTGGGGAGGGTGAAGGGGGCACTTGTCACCCCAAATGATTGGTGCTGGAGCCAAAGGTGGGGGGCCCTGCCCTCCCGCTTCTAAAACCTGCACATTGAGCCTGGAGCCCTTAGTGTCTCGGAGGGGTGCCCTGTGGCCAGGGCCGGCTCTGTGGCTTGCCGTGTACCACAGCGCAGCACCGAGGCTTGGGAAGCCGAGGGCTGCAGCCGGCCAGCAAGGGGAGTAGCCAAGGCGGAGGCAGGTGCCCCAACGTACCCAGAGGCGGCTGCGGCAGCGGAAGCCCGGTGAAGAGCATGGGCTTGACACCGACAGTAGCAGGCTTCCACAACCCAGCTCGCCTTGGCCGCCCCCGCTTCCGTCCAGCCCAAGCCACTACCCCCCCCAGCCCCCTCCCTGCGGCAGCTCCAGGGGCTTGGACCGCCGTGAACGGGCTGGGGCTGTCGTGGGGGCAGCGGGAGCCGCGCTCTGCTGTGTGGTTTGTCCAAACCCGACTTCTCAGGCAGGATGGTACCCTCCCCCCACCCGCCCCAGTCCTTGCACCCCGGGCCAGCTGCTGCGTGGCCCCGCCCCACACAAACAGCGTGGACATGGCCTCCTGCTCCCTCTGTGCCCCGAGAAAGCAACTCGCTGGGACGCCGGCGCATTTGCCCCCGTTCATTCGTTTTGCAGCATTCGTGCCCCTCCCGCTGAGGGGGCTTGTACTGCCCCCTTGCCCAGGCCCGTTTCTGCTCCCCTCACTCTTGTCCTTGCCCCTTCCCTTCCTCCAATGCCCTGGCAGGACTCTCACCTGGCCTTTGAGCCCCTGCCTCCCCGTGGGAGCTCCGCCTGCCTGTGTTTACACCTGCCTTGCTGGGCAGAGTGGGGGTCCGAGTGGGATGCAGGAGGCATGTGGGTAACTGCTGGGCCTATCTGCGAGCTGCGCCCTGGGATGCTTCAGATCCCGCATCAAGCAATCCCCGGGGCAGAGCAGGGCAGTGGCTGAAGGGCTCTCACTGGTGGGGTCCCACTGGGCTCTCCCCCAGCTGGGTCAGCATCTCCCTGCAAGCTCCACGAGGGCCATGAGACCTCCTGGCCCCGACTACGAGCCAGAGCCACGCTGGATACAGGGAGCTGAGCCCAGCCAGAGGGAAAGGGGGTCTGCTCTCAGATCGCCACCCACGGACATGCCTAGACAGCCCCCCACTTCACCCGGACTGGGTCCTGCAACTCTGAGGTGTGGGAGGTGCTCACCGTACCGCGACCGGAGCTCTGCTTTGGGCCTGGGTTTGTGCGGCCGTGCGCGGTGCTTGCACGTGGCTTGGGGGCCTGGTGCATTGTGCACATTCCCCATCCCCTCCCTGTGCACGCTCAGTCCCGCTCCCTCCGTCTGCAGCTCCGGGGTGCTGGCTCCCAGGCACGGCAACAGCTGCAGCTGGGTGCCTCAGGCCGCTTCCCCGCTGTGGAGCAGAGCTGTCCGTCCGGCTCATGGGGATTTGCATGTCTGCGCCGTTTGCCATTGGCGAGGGGGGCCAGAGGCGGGCCCCGGGGCCACGCCCGGTTCACTGACTCACTTGCACAAGCCCAGGCTGCACTTCTCCTTTTCAAATGTCACCACTTCCCCATCCTGCTCTGACAGGGCTGCTCAGGGCAGCCCTCGCCTTCTGCACAGCTTCTGGGGACCTCAGCTGGAGCATGGCCGCACACCCTCAGGTACGGGGCTGGGCGGGGTGTGTGCAGTGGAGTGCGAGGGGGCTGCGGGCAGGCGCTGAGGAGAGAGCAGGCTGGAGCTTGGGTGGCCGGCAGGGGTTTCTTCGGGGCACTCAGCCGTGTACGGCAAAGGGGGCTGGGACCTGGGCTTGGCTCAGCCTTGCCTGGGGCAGAGCCTGCTATTAACCAGGGAGGGGCACAACCCACCCCACTGGCTCTGGCCTTCAGCGCATTAGCAGGTGGGGCCTCACCCATCTCCGCCCCGAGGAAGCCCACCTCAGAGCTGGCCACCTCCCCTAGACTGGCCGCACTCTCCTGGGTTCGCTCCAGTCTCAGGCCCTACGCCCCGGCACACGGGCACGCTCCCTCAGCCACCTGCCGCCTTGCTCCCCCACCCGATGCTCCCGGCGCGTCCCACCTCGCATGCTACGGCCTCTCCGGCTGCAGGGACGCACCCCGGCTGGAGCGCCCGCCTGCCCTGCCCTGGGTTAATGTTTGACAATTCACTGAGTCACACTGTAATCAGCGTCCAGGCTTCACCTTGGACTTGGGGGCTGCGGAGTCCCCGTGAGCTGCTAGGGTCTGGAGATGCACTGAGGGTGAACGAGTCCGGCCAGGGCCTGCCTCAGCCTCTCCTTGCGCCGCCCATGGGAGCTGAGCGCCCTGTGGCTGCCCCGCAGGGCCTGGGGCACTGTCTGCTCTCAGCTCTCTTGGGCTGGGCTGCCTGGGCAGGCCCCGCCGTTGTTATCCAAGGGAGCGGCTTGTTTGCAGCTGTTCTTGGCATTGCTTGGGTCCCTGGTTTGTTTGAGGGGCCTGCTGGGCACCCGTCCAGCAAACAGGGCCGGAGCCTTCACTGACCAAGCTCACGGCAGCCCAGCTCCACTCCCGCTGCTCCAGGCCGAGGCACCGGATGGGGGCTGCTCTGAGAGTCGAGTGTGGGGCTGCCCCGGGCCTAGCTCTGAGCCTCGCCCGGTGCTCCTGAGCAGTGGGGCAGGCTGGAGCAGTCACACAAGGGCGGGGCTGCTCCAGAGCCACCTAAGCCAGAAATCCCTGGCCGGGAACTGCAAGGGCAGCTCTACCTGCCCGCCAGCCTTCTCTGGGATCCCCCCAGCCAGCCCCTGGAAAGGCAGGTGCCTCCTAGTCATGGGTTCCAGCCAGAGGCCAGACCTCTGTCCCACAGGGCCCGGCACCCCTCACACTGAGCTGTGGTTTGAGCAGGAGGCTGCTTGCCACTCCCCGGCCCCCGCAGCCCTCCCTGTCCTTCTAGCAGCGTCTCCCAGAGCCTGGTCCAGCCTCTCTCCTAGGCCTGCTTCTTGCATTGGCCTCCTTGCTGGAACCGGCTGGAGCACAGCAGGAGCCTTTGCTGCAGCTCCTGTCAGGCCGAGCGTCCTCCCCCTGCCGGCCGCCCCCGCGCTCCGTCCCTGCCCGCCTCCTTCGCGCTGCCCCCAGCCACGTTCATCTGACGTTTGGTTGCCCAACCCTGAGAGATCCCGTGTGGCTCTTTGCCGCCTGCTTTGGACTGACGTGTCCCAGTGCTGCCCTGCGGGGGGGCTGACTGCCGGGGGGGTCACCTCGAAATAGGGCCAGCTGCTCCCTCCCCTCCCCGAACGCTCGCTGTGGGGGCAGAGCACGGGGCCAGGCCCGGCCCCTCCTCCTCATCCGTCCGGCACAGCTGGGCTCCGAGGAGAGGATCGTAGCAGCCCTTATGGCCTCCGTGGTCCCTGAGCTCATCTATTCCCATCAGCCGCCAGGCTAGGCTCTCGGCTCCTCCGGCAGCACGCAGCACCCCCTGCCACCCTAGCTAGGCCTCCCGGAGCCAGTCTCCACTGCTCCATTGGCCTGCAGCTCCGAGTCTGTGACTCCGAGAGTCTCCCCTCGCCCACTTCCCACGCCACCCTGCCGGGGAGCCATGGCCCTCAGCATGGGGTGTCCCGGCCTAGCAGCGTTTCCATGGAGACGGGTCCCAGCTCTTGCCCAGGCACCTCTGCCAAACCCCAGCCCTGTCTCCTAGGAGGCCTGGGGTAGCATCGCCCGTTCACCTAGCCCAGGCCAGGCCAGGCTCCCTCGCTCCAGGCTAGATCCACATGGATTCTCTGCCTCCCCTCCTGGCTCAGTCCAAGCCGGCCCCGCTCGCTGGCCTGGTGCTGCCGGGCAGGCTGAGCTCAGGAGGGTGCCTCAGTTCCCTACTTTTGGCTCCAGGCTGTCCCCATTCGCCAGCGGCTCCCTCCCTGCCCTTGCTCCAGGCGCCAGCTTCCTGCTTCATGTGTCTCCTCTTTCAGCCTGTCCCGCTGGTCCCTGCCCCACCCAGTCTGCTGCCCGGCTCCACCCGCCCAGGTCAGAGTTAGTTCTGCGGGGCTCGCTGGCTCTGCCCCACAGCCAGGCTCGGGTTTGCGGGCGTAGCAGGGAGAGGGGGCTCTGGTCAGCTCAACGCTGCGCTGATGAGAGGGGCCAGCAGGAGGCGCTCTCCTTGCTGTTCGAACGCGCTGGAGAAGGGGCGAGTGACGTGCAGTGAAAGGCAAAGCCGCCTGCCCGTCCCTAGAGCGAGCTGGGAATCCGCAGGCCTGGGCCACGTGCAGCCCCTGAGCCGGCCGTCTGCAGGCTCCTGGGCCGCCCAAGCCACCTTCAGGCTTCCTGCGTTCTTGGGCAGCCTCGGAGCAGCTCTCACCCGGGGCTCGGTCTGGCCCACAGTGCCCGGGACTGAGACCTGCTGCCAGTCGCACGCGGACGGCGGAGTCCCTCGTGCCTGGGCGAGCGTGCGTGGGAGGGAGCCGGCAGGGTCTCGGGCCCACTGAATATTCTCTTGTGAAACTGACCCCTTGTAATTCCCTAACTGGAACCCTGTTAATGGGGGCACAGGGCCTGCGCTGCCTGGATGGTCCCTGGGGTGTGTTGGAGAGTCCCAGAGCATCACCCAGACTGCCCGGGTACAGTGCGACACCCAGCATGGCCCCTCCCCGTACGACTCTGCACCCCTCCCTCCGGCTGCTGTGAAACCTGCCTGCGGGGGAAGCCCTTACGGTGGAGCCTGAGAGCAACAGAAGCAGCCCAGCTCTGTGTTGAAGGGAAAATGCCTCCGCTGTGGGGCGCGCAGCCCAGACGCCACAGCATTGGGCAAGGCCAGAGAGTCCCGAGGCAGAAGAACTCAGCACCCAGGGGCAGCCAAGGCGAGGGCTTGTGAAAGTCTGGCTCCAAGTGACCATAAAGAGAAATGAAACCGGCTGGGCTCTTCTGCCAAAACTTGCAAACCCGAAACCAGCCGCACACGGGGCCTCTTGCCTTTCTGTCACCAACCGAGCTAGAGCTTCTGGCAGCGCACACCGGCTGTCCGCCTGTCCCCTGCCCCTTGGGCTGTCATTGACATCTGGGCTCAGGGACCACAGTTCGAAAGCAGGGACGCTCTGTGGCAGCCTTCAGACTCACCACGAGCCTCACCTCAGCACCTTTCCTGCCGAGGGTGAGCTGCACTGGGGCGCCCTGGCATTGGATAACATAAACACCCAGCGCAGGCAGGAGCATGCAATGCTTTTCTTAAAGCCCCAGCTCCTGGAGTCAGGGGAGACTAAGAACCGCAGCTTGCATTAAAAAGTCAGTCTGTGGTCCTGGGTCCGTGCACATGGCCCAGCCTGTGGATTCACAGCTCGCTCTAGGGATGGGCGGGTGGCTTTGCCACACATCACTTGCCCCTGCTCCAGTTTGGACGGCGCGGAGAGCGCTTCCTGGTGGCCTCTCTCATCGGCGCAGCACTGAGCTGACCAGAGAGCGCTCTGTGGTTGTACTGAGAAAAGCTGGAAACCGTGCCCCAAGTGCAGCCGGAAGGCTCACATTCCAGAAGGCAAAGAGGAACACCCAGCATTTATTACTGTAAAGCCCGTCTCATGGTTTTTGGAACCGTGAGGCTGGATGGTGAGGGACTGGTGACGTGGCACAGAGCACACAGAATCTATTAACTTCTGCCCCCAATTTCTGTGTGATGGGAGCCACAAATGGCAGCTGCCAGTCATGTGACACAAAGCACTGCTGGCTGGTACTCAGGGAGATGAAGCACCTGTCCTGAATAGAACAGAGCAGAATCTTTACATTTCCACGGCTTGTCTACACGAGACTTTTCTAGCCCTGCTCAAGCCATGGCCCATGACGTTGAGGCAGGTAACTTGTTAGTAAAGTCCATGTTAGTGTGGATGTGCTGTTGATGTCTGCATGTTTCCCTAGGGCTTCTGAAATCTAAGAAATCAAATGCAAAGAACTGTGTTAAGGCAAAGCGCATGCGCGCGCACACACACACACACACAAGCGCCAGTTTTCCAAAACTGGATAACAAAATGGAGGGGGGGGGGGTTTCTATTAGCTTTTTATTCACTTTTTAAAAAATAGGTCTACAGAAGAAACAAACTTAAAATATATATGCTCAGGCTTATCTGAAGAAGTGGGTTTTACCCACGAAAGCTTATGATATTATATATATTTGAGTTAGTCTCTAAGGTGCCAAAGAACTACTTGTTTTTGTAAAAGTTACAGACTTTAAACACAGCTACCCCTCTGAGACTTTTAAAATTATATGTAAACATCTCATATTAACCATTTGCTAACTAACCTTAGCTATATTTGAAACAGTTAATTGTATCTATAATATGAAAGTTCAAATACAGATCAATTATTTGTTTTGCACACAAACAAAATTTGTTCATACACAGGCAGCTAATTGAAGAAAAATGATTCAATTAAGATAAAGACTAGAAGCAACATGCAGCGGAGGGTGAGAGAGCGGAGGAAGGAAGGAAGTGGCCAGAGAAGAGGGTGAATTGAGGGAGGAGGCTGTACATTTAATAGGATTGTTCAGATATGGCCAGGAAAGCATCCCACGTCTCTGATACTTTTCCTGGGGTATTTCTGTTATGGGATATGATTGTTTCTACGGTGACTTGGCTTAGGACATCTATGCTCGCTCTTCACTGGTGGTTGCTTTTAGCATTTCCGTTTTTGTAGCACTTGTCGTTTAGCAATGATGAGCCAACGTTTTTCAGCTATATTCATCTTCCAATTACCATCTGTTAGAGTGAAAAGGACAAGTGTAGTTTATAACACAATTTTTTTGGATAGGAAAAAATTAACTGCAATTTAATTTTGCCCAAAACTCACAGAGGTGCAGGCGCCGCCCCAGATCTGATGGGTTATGTTAGCACCTGCTGATCCAGCTTAGCTTATTTGTCTTGCTTAGCAGTGTTTTCAACAGTCGGAGATGGTTCCAATGCTGCCTCCAGGGTTTTTTTGGGTGAGATCTCAGAGCTGATCCTTTGTTTCCATGGCTTAGGAGAGAACAGTTGACCTTTTTCCTTCTCCCGTTTATTTTTTTGGGAATCTGTGTTTCATTCAGCTTTGCTGTCCAAGTGTGTCCATTAGCCATGGGCAAGCCAGGCTAGTGAGTGGCCTCCTTCGTCTCACTTGGCCACACGATTGATGGGCAACCTTTCTTCTGGGGCATGCTTGTACCTATCTAACCGCTTAGGCGCCAGTACTGCCAAGACTTGGCCAGAATCCTGCCGATAGGCCACCAGGGCCGAGGGTCTTGCTCACACTTGTTTCCTTCATGGCCTGATTTCCTGTGACTGCTAGGGAGAAGCGAGTCTGGCCTGCTGCTTTGTGCGGTTGGGGGCGTTTTAACAAAAGTAGCCAGGTCAGGCGGTGACTCATCACCAATCTGGTTTTGGTTTGTAGTAACCCTGCCCTGGTGCCGATTTTGAGCCAGGCGATAACACTTTTAATCTGTTTGTGAGAGAGCTCCCTGCCGTGTCCCTGGACTCCTGGTCTGTTTGTGGGAGTCCAACGAGAGCAAATCCACCTCGTGCCGAAGCTGCTCTCGCCCCTTCCTGCCGTTGGCGACTTGTTTAAGATTTCATGGAGGGAGGCGGTTTGCACGCTCGAAATCCAGAGCTGGAGGTTGTTTGGTTTGCCTGCCTAGCCCAGCCCTTTTGCTGTCTGCTGAGCAGCCCTGGTCCTGCCCGTCGTAAAACTTGTCCTGGGCGTGACACACCAAGGCACAATCCAGACCCATGCAGGGCTGGGTCACCCCTGCCTTCTCACTGGGGGTGCCCTGTACACGGCCTTCCTGCTGCAGCGGCCAACCCGGGCTGCTCACAAACAGCCTCCAGCGAGCAAGTGGCTCCCAGCTATGTCTGATTTTGTGCTGCGGCGGCCAGCCACATCTCAGCTCTTATCAGGTGGTGGAAGGGGGGAGGAGGCAGTATGGCGCACTCCAGGTCCTGGAGGCCTTGTTACCCCCAGATCTGCCCCTTCTGGGAGCACTGTGCTGCCCCCCCTCCCCCCCTTGCCCAGGGGCTACCAAGTCAGCCAGCCTCTCTGGTTCTTATCAACTTCCCTTATGCTGCAGGGTGAGCCCAGCACAGCCTCCATCCCGGCTCTCCCCCCAGAAACGTGTGTCCTGTGCTTCTGGACAGCACAATTCTGTGACGCTCGCGATTCCTTTCAGGGAATACAGCGCACACCGCGAACGGCCCCCAGGGAGTGGGCCGGGCACTGCAGCTTGCCCACGCTGGACTGACAAAGCCGTGACCCAAAAGAGAGCGCGTTTCAGTGAGAACAAACAGGGAGGCAGAAGAGGCAGAAAAGGGCCCAAGAAAAATAAAGAGGCAATGCTCACTGGTGCCTAAGTCCAGTTTCGCTGGTGCACGCTCAGGGACCGCGCCAGGCTTGGCTGCATTGTCACCTTCCTGTCCACCAGATCGATAGCAAGCAGGAAGAAATGCATTCGCACGTCTGCAGAATGTAGGAAGGACGGGCTGCCAATGGACGGGGCAGTGGGGGAGGGAAGGGGAGGGGGCAGCTGCCTGGGGCTCAGTGCTTTAAAAGGGCCTGGAGCTTTTGGCCCACATGGTGCATTCTGGGCACCCCTGAAGGGCTGGCTGGGGAGGTGCCTCAGCTGCCCCTGCGCTTCTGCACCAGGGCCGGCCCACAACATTCTGGCACCTGAGGCGGGGAGCTCAAATGACACCCCCATATGCACGTCTGCACCAGCAGCAGACACAATTTTCTACACTCTGGGTCCTAGTGGTGCCCCGCCGCCCCTCCCCACACACACACACACACACACACACACACACACATACACAGTCTGGCACCTGAGGCGGCCGCCTCAGTTTGCCTCATGGTAAAGTCGGCCCTGTTCTGCCCCTTGTGGGGGTACAGAGCCCGGCCTCCCCCCATCTTGTCCAGGGGCCTAGCAAGTCTCCCCACAGCCCTGAGGAAGGAAGGCCAGTAAAACCCTTTCTTGTAGGGTTTTGCAACTGTTGTACATTTTAAAACCATAAAGATTGCGTAACGGCGCTCGTATACTCTTCTAGCGTGGGGTTGTGTAGGTTAGGGTCGTCTAAAAACTGCTCCCGTCTCATTAAACTCTCCTGCTGTAACGAGCGATTCTAGCGGGATACTAATTCATGTGCCAAAAACTTGTTTTGAAAAAATGTGGATCATCTCGAGTGGGCCCGTCTCTATTAATCAGGGTGTACACATAGTCCTCATCTGCAAAGATCGGCCGTCTTCGCCTTTCCTGACATGCAGCAATGTGTACAGTGACTCCTTCGCGAAGCTGTGTTGCCACACCTGAGGCTGCAGAGGGGAAATTGTTAAACACCCGCAACCCCCAGCTGCCTCTTCCCATGCCCACCAGGGCCCCTGCCTAGGGCTAGGGCTACCCCCCAGCTCCACTCTGGCCCCTACAGCTCTGGGCATCACATCACGGCCCCAGCTTTCTTGCCGGCTGGTGCATGGGTTGGCCACCCGTCTTTTTGGGAAGGCAAGGCCTTCCCTTGCCTCCATTACCCGCTGCCCACGGAGGTCCAAAAGCGCAGGAAAGATAAAAGATTAAGTGTGACGTGAGAACCAGCTAGGAAAAAGAAACGAAGTGGTCAAAACTGACCAAGGAGCCCTAAAAAATGCACTGGGCACAGGACCTAAGTCCAGGAGGGCTTACAGAGCATGACCCTATCACTCCAGTGCAAGGACAAAGTTCAGCAAAACAATGGGAATGGCCATTAGGAATGGTATAAAACAACCTTTCAGAGGCCCAGAAAGATGACCGTTTGGAAAGCCCATAAAACCTCTCCCCTTAAATAGTCCTCATGAAGACAGCAAGAGAAAGCAACAATGACAAACAAAAATACAGCACATGGAAAAACGAGGACCTTGCTAGCAATGAGTACAAACCTGCCGTTAGGAAACGCAGACAATTGACAAAGAAAGCCAAAGGAATCAATGAAAAATTGAGGGTAAGAAAGGATTTCTGGAATACACCAGGAACAAAAGAATCCTGGGAAATACTATAGATCTGTTGCTGGACAGGGCCATTAAAATTGTCACTAAGGCTGCAAAAATGGCAGAAGAGTTCAATCAATCATTCTCTCTATGGAAAAAGCAGGATGCTGTACTCTCTAAAGGGCTAATGAAATCCTCCCAATCCAATAGCAACGAGGCAGCATGTTAAACAGCAATTATTGAACTTAAAACATTTTTAAATCTGCAGGTGCCGATAACTTACCCTCAAGAGTCCTAAAAGAATTGGCAAAGGACCATTGGCGAATGTACATCGGTGTACGTTCTTAACAGTCCTTGGAGTACTGGTAAGTTGTAGTGGCTTGGGGAATCCTTAATGTTATGCCTGCATGTAAACAGGGCTACTGGGTAACTACAGCCCAGGGAGCCTGGTGTTGATGGTGACCATACGTATCTGATATGCAGGAGCTCTGTGACAGCAGAGGACTCTTTACTGTAGCCGACAAAAGCAGAATAAGAGCTGGTGGCTGGAAACTGACATGAAGCAGATTCAGACTAGAGTGGGGCCTAACAAAGGTTAACGAGGAGAGTAATCAGCCACTGGTACAACTCGTCTAAGGATGTGGTTGATCTTCCATCACTTAACATCTGACTGTTTCCTTGAAAAATCTACCAGCTCAACCCAGACATCGGGCCTAGCTCCAGGCACCCTGGATGTGCCTGTGATAGACACGTCAGAGTCGATGACCATAAACGGACCCTTTAAGCTTTAACATCTCTAGGTGAATGCCTGACTTTCTGGAAGTCCATGGGAGTTTCCAGACGTTGGTGGCACTGGGATCTCACACTGTAATGACTGAAGACTGTCCGGCTGCTTTGCTATTTGAACAGCTTTTTGTAGGGTTGTGTCTGGTTTTAGTTGTAGCTACTCAGACTGACATCAGTAAGGCCATTAACCAATCGAGCTTTAATATTTTCATATGTGCTAGGCCCCAAATCACAGTTGTCAGACAGTGCATGATGAAAGATTTAACAGACGCCCCGGTTGTGGAAGTCTGTGGTGTAAACTGTGTGTCTCTAAGGTGTAAGGTGGGCATCAGACTTAGCCAGCACCTGTTCCCAGTCATCTTTGTGCCCGTCTTTGGGAAAGGCAAAAGATTTAAAGCTATGCTCTGCCAGCTCCCCCGTAACACACGCTCTTCTGGAGCTTGGGTGCAATGAGAAATCTTGCAAGATGCATTTGCCAGCCTGACCAGTGTGAAGGGCCGTCAAGGCTGAAGTTCCCTGAACTTGCCAGGTCTCTGGCATGCTGGAAGAGTTCACCCTTTGTTGCCACTTTCCTTCTGTTTCTGTTCTCTGGCCCTGGCGCGGCTGCTTTTACCTGGGCTGCATGTCGTGTATCACATAGTGACTGGCTGCAGAGTTTCGTCCCCAGAGAACTCTTTAAGAGACTTTAATGCGCTGTCAGCCAAGGGGTTTGTGCTCAGCTAGGGTACGACAGACTCCCCGCTCTCTGCAGTCTGGGGGACACGGATTGTATTCAGCTAATTGGGAGTTCTGCTAATCAGGGGGGCAAGGGCCGATCGGCCACAGGGCGCCCTTTCCCGCAGTCCTGGCTGAGAGTCTCCGCTCTGCCCCCGTCCCTCCCGTCCCTCACTCTCATGGCGGCGGGAGGCTCCCTGCCTGCAGGGACAGACAGACACCCGATCCCTGCCAGCACGAGGCGGGAGGGGGAGGTTGTGCTTCTGGTGGGGCAGAGGAAAGACCCTGCCAGGACTCTGCTCACCAGGCCTGCAGCCTTCCCTGCACCGTGTGCCCGCAGGGATTGGGTGTCAGCACAGGAAACCTCTGCAGCTGGGCTGTCACAGGGCCCTGCTCACTCGCTCCCGGGACAGCCCGGCTGCAGATGGCTCCCTGTGTTTGCGCAGGAGCCATTCAGCGGCCGGAGGCTGGGTGCTAGTTCCCCACTGCCTCCTCCTTGCAGTCCCGGCCCCCGGCTCTGAGCTGTTACCCACAGCTCTGCATCATCCAGATCCCTTCCTTGCCCCCTCCCCCGAGATGCATGCTGCGGAGGGCATGGATTGTGTCTCCCCCCCCCATGAGATACATGCTGCAGAACGGCTTGTTGCTGCTCCTTGGAATGGGGGGGGGGGGGTTTCTCCCACGTGCCCTGCCCCACAGGGACTCGCTCAGCGCTGCAGCGGGGGGAGGGTTGGCCCCCGTCTGCATGAGCCGGTGGCTAGCTCAGCGGCCTGCGCCTGTCTCTGCAGGGGGTTCGGGGGTGACACGTTTGGTGGGGTTTGATTTCAGTTTCCTATTGACTCTGTTTTGGGGCTGAGGTTTCTGTGTGCGCCTGGGAGCAGGCAGCGCGAGCACGCACACGCTGAACGCTCTGCTCGGTCGCTGCAGCCTGTCCTAGCACGCCCCCCCCTCCCGGGCACGGCCAGCAGTGCACCCCCCCCCCCCACTGGTACCGCTACCTTGCTGACACACAGCACTTGCATTGGTAGCGCCCAAAGCAGGGCAGCAGCCTTATCCCCCTTTTACAGATGGGGGGAGCACGAGGGGGTGAAGTGACACACCCAAGGTCACCTCGCAGCTTGTGGCAGAGCTGGAAAGAGAACTCTGCTCTCCTGAGTGCCAGTCCGGTGCTCTATCCGCTAGGCCACACTTCCTCCCTGGGAGCCCAGCAGCGTGCTGGCGGGGCGGGGCTAAGGCTGGCCATGGCTTCCCGTTTCAAGGGTGTTGTCCCGGTAACTGGGCACCGGGGCCATGGGCATTGAACTGAGCAGCACAGGCGCGTGTTTGAGCCCTGGCCTTAGCCGCTCCGAGAGCCCGGGACAGGCACCAGGGCTCTGCCTGCACTCGGCCCCAGGCGGGAAGGCTGGCTAGGAGCACAGAGCGTCCCGTGGGCCTGTGGCTCTGCCCACCGCTCAGCAGTGGAGTCAAGCAATCCGCATGGCTCAAGGGAGAGGACGGATGGACAGACGGCACTAAGCAGTCGGGGGGGAGAAACCGTTTCCTGCCTATTGGGCTCAGGCTGCGATGTGCTGCCCCTGCAGAGCGGCTCAGGACACCTCCCCCGGCTCAGGGCCCGTGGGGGGGAGGGAGGGGAGGCAGGGGAATGGGGGAGGGAGCATGAGGCGGAAGGGGGGGCCTGGGGAGTGGGGCAGCAGGGCGTGGCCCTGGGATTGGGGCCGTGGGGCGGAGGAGCTGCTCCCTCGGGTACCATCCAGCAATAACGCCTCTCTCTCTCCAGCTGGCCCGGCCTGCGGAGACGTTGCCCAGGCTGCAGCCAGGGCTGGGTCCGCTGCGCCTCAGCCTGGCCCTGCCATCCCCATGAAGCTGAGGACACGGCTCCCCCGGGGCAAAGGCACCGCTTCTCCCTCCAGCTCGCCGGCCAGGGCCCGTCTCTGATGCGGGCCATGTCGCTAGCCGCCCACCCCGCCGAGCTGGGGTTTGAATTTGCCAGCAGCAGCTTGGAGGAGATATCCCAGGTAGGGCCCGGGGCTGCCACCTGCGCCCCACCCCCATTCCGGCCCTGCCCACGGTGTCTGTCTGGGAGCAGGCGGGTGCGATGCAATGGGGGGGGGGGGCAGTCGGAGATCAGTGAGCGTGAATCTGCAGGAAGGCAGGCGAGGACGTTGCAAGGTCAGGCAAGAGAGGGTGGGTGCCAGATGGGCTCCCAAAAAATACCGAACACACAGCCAAGCAAAAAGAAAACCCCACCCACCCGGAACACATACCCTGTGTGGCTGCTCCCAAGAGCCACCGAGCGGGGAACAAAGGGGGAGGCAGCAGAGCAGAGAGGCAGACCCCAGGGCAGCACAATGGCAAGGCTGGGGGGGGACCATGGCTAGGAAGCCGACTCCCCCATAGCCAGGTCTTTGGGTGTCCCGGTGGGAAGAAGCAGAAATTCCATCCCAGTCCGTTTTGGCTGAGAGCCCATGGAAGGCGCCTAAACGCAACCCCAAAGCACCTGCGGGCGTCTCTCCTGGCCTATGGCTCTGCAACGCGCTTGAGTAGCGCCCAGGAGCAGGGACGGGGCTTCTGCTCCTCCCCAAGGCATCACTCCTCGCACACGCAATCAGCTGAGGGCTCCCTGCGCCGATCGCGCCCCGCCTCCCAGCCACTCCCCCATCCCTGCCAGGCTTCTGTCTGGCGCCCAGCCGGAAAAACAAAATACCGGACATTGCATGTGTCCGGTATTTTCTGGATTTTTTTTACCAGCAGAGGGCGCAAAAACCGGATTGTCCGGTAGAAAACCAGACACCAGGGACCTTCCTCCCAGTGGGAGGGCTGGTGAGGAACTGGGCAAGAGCAGGGACTCCCAAAGGAATTTGGACTATGCCAACACCCGCTCTGCTCACGTCCCAGAGAGGGCGTGATGTCGGACGGAGCGTTTCACATGCAGGCTGGCGCCAGGCCGCCAGCACCACGCACACACATTGCCAGGTGTGCAGAAACAGCGGACTTGTAAGGGAGATGAATCCCAGTTACAAATGTTAACCAGTAACTGCTTAAACCTGCATCATTTAACCAGTTACCCGTTAAACAAGGTTGTGCGGCTGGCACAGCAGGGGGTGGCCAGGGTGGGGGTCCCACCGGCCGTCACAGCCCACCCACTGCTGCTGAGGGCTGGGGTCCTGTCCTGGTGGGGCCAGCCGGTCCCCTGGGTTAATGGTTAAGGTCCAGTTAACAGTAAGACTAATGCCCACTGGTTAACCTTGCACATCCTGTTCCCTTCTGCATTGCCTTAGACTGTGAGGAGTCCGGCGCCGCTACTGCAGAGGTAGTGGACAGGCTACCTAGGGGGTCCTAGCGGGTGCAGATGCCGTAGTCACAGGGCTGTCACGTGGACGGGGCGCAAAGAGGCTTTCTGAGCCGAAACGTACAATCTGCCGCCCGCGTTTGGGTCAGGGTCCAGCAGACCAGGGTTCTGGGGCGCCACGCACGCGCGTGGGATCGCTGGCGCACAGCTGATGTCTCTGGTTCTCCTGGAAGCCCAAGCGCAGAGGGAAGCCGTGTGAGTCGGTAACTAAAAACAACGAGGAGTCCTGGAGAGCCCAAGCAGGGGGGTGTGGGCACAGCCCACTTCCTCCACTTAGCGGGAGGCTCGCTCGCTGGGGGGCCAGGCCATTGACGGAGAGGAGGCAAGAACTGGCCTGGTACCCTTGCGTAGGTAGACACGTTGACCTGCCAACACGCTGTCAGCGGCAGGGTGGGGGAGGGGAGTTCTTGGCTTGGTCCCCCTCCCGCTGGGGACAGAGCCATGCTTGTGTCTGAGGCACTGGGACCCACGTGGCTGGGTAGGTGCACACCACAGGGGCGAGGCAGGAAGCCGGGTCACCCTGTTCCAGCAAACCCCCAGCTGTGGCAGGAGGGGAGGGTGGGGGAAGGAAGCCAGGCACTCCGGGAGGCTGACAGATGCCACAGGGCTGGAGCCAAGGGGCCCCAGTGCAGACAGTCTCAGAGCCGGGGGGCAGGGACTTTGCATGCCCCCTCAGTGACTGCCTGCAGGATGCTGCGCAGGAGATGCAGTGCTGCCCCCCGGTGGCATGCGCCTGCCCCTCCCTTGCTCCCGCCAGTCGCTCTCAGCAATGGGGGCTGGGTGGCCAGTCTGCCTGCCAGGCCCTGGCTGAGCCCTGCCAACCCCTGGGCGGCTGCAGATGCAATTTTAGTAGCCACAAAGGGGTCTGGCGGTAAGAGCCCGCTGGGCAGCTCTGAGGACTGGCTTGCAGATCCTCCACCTGCCTGGGCGGGGAGAGTCTGTGGGGCAGGGACGGGGCGGGAGGCTCCTTGGGCCCCACGCCCAGGGCAGAAGGCTCCACTGTGACTCCCCACAGCTGCCCACCTGGCCTGGCTGCAGCTCCGAGCCACCCCCCTGGCTGGAGCTGGGTTGGGGAGAGCCGCACAGGCAGCTGTGGGGAGCTGGGTCCCTCTACTTGCCCTCGGCAGGGGGCAGCGGCAGGGTGAGGGCAGGGGGCTCGCCCATTAGTCCCCAGGGGAGGAGAGTGCCCAAGCACCACACCAGCCCAGACTGTGTGTCTGGGCCAATCTCCAGCACGGGCACAGAGGCTAGGAGCTGTGGCACGGGGGCAGGGCGCTGCCTCTGTCCTTCCCCCCCGCCCCCCCTGGGAGTACCCAGCACGCGATAGCGGGAGTTGGGGCGACGGGCCCAGGCGCACGGTCATGGCCAGCAGGCTGAGGGAAGCGCGGGAGCTGGGAAACGTGCGTGCGAGAGGGTCCAGACGGAGGCGGTGCGCTCGCGGCCCAGTGCAAACAGACGGCATCTGCGCTGAGCCGCACGCCCCACCTCGCTGCAGTGGACAGATCTGGGTTGCGTGAGACCGAAGGCAGTGGGGGCTGGGCACAGAGACCGGTGCATACGCCGGGGGGTGGTCGGGTCGCACTGTCCCTGCCGCTGGCCGGGGGACCAGCGGGAAGTGGCCGCCCCGGGTGCGATGTGCGAGAGATGCAGGGAGCGGGGCGAGGGGCTGTCAGGGCCGTGCTGAGTGATCGCAGCGCCTGGAGGGGCTTGCAGCGTGTGCGAGGCAGCTCAGGCCGGGCGTCGAGAGGCGCGGCGGGACACCAGGGCTGGGTTGCACCTCCGGGATCCTGTCGCCGTGGCTGGTCCAGAGGCCTGGGCATGGGGGGTGGGGGCTGCTGAGCGTCTGGGGGTCTCAGTGGTGCCTGTCTGCCGCCCTGCAGCTCGATGGCCCGCTGGCGTTCCCAGCCCCGCTGGAGGAGCCGCTGCGCGGTGCAGACCTGCTGTACGTGTATTCGGGGCTGGACGTGGATGAGGCGCCTCGGGGGATCATGGCGGACGCGCTGCTGGAGAGCCCCGAGCTGCAGCTGGTCGGGGACGGTGTCCCGGTGCCTGGTGGGTTACAGGAGGGTAAGGGAAGGGGGTCACCCACTGCAGCTCCCGAGACCCCAACCCCCAGGCCTCTGCGGAGACCCCGCTCAGGACTCTCCCCGGTGCGCGGAGCCGCTCTAGCTCCAGCTGTGACGACGCAGGCTCGCAAGCCCCCGCCCGCAGGGGCCGTGATGAGTCTCCCGCCCTGAGGGGGGCAAGGAACCCTTGCCCAGCGCGGCCTGCCAGGGGCTGCCCAGAGCCTGGCCCCATCGTCCCGACAGCACTGACGCTGGAACCCAGCGGTGACAACCTGGGGGGGCATGAGGGGGTCAGACCCCCCCGTGACGTCCCCTCAAACCCTGCCCAGCAGGCGGAGGGGAGCAGGAACAGCGTCACCCCCTCCCCCCAACACCAACAGCCTGGGCACTGGTTCCCGCTGCCCCTTTCCCACACCCTGGTGTAGCCCTGCCCCGGCCTGGCTTTGCACCACGGCCACAGGCCTCCCCCCGCCCCAGAACAATGGAACCCCCTGGCCTGAGAGGAGCCGTGCTTCTGGGGCTGGGCTCTGTGGGGAGCCTGGCAGGAAGGGTCATGGGGGGGTCCTGGCCCCATGGCAGAATGTGAGGGGCTGACACAGGCTGGTTCCCTGCAGGTGACGCCGAGCAGCCGTTACCCCCCATGGCAGCTGGCGAGGGCCTGCTCTGGGTAGAGTCACCCAACAACATCTTGGATGAGACGCGCCTGCGTGAGTCGCCTTTGTGGGCAGGAGCCCGCCCCCCTCGGGGACTGGGGGTCCCCCCCCACAGGGCAGGACAAAGCCCCTCCCCTCTTGGGGGCATCCCCTCCACAGGGCAGGACAAGGCTCCTCCCCTCTCGGGGACAGGGGTCCCCCCCCACAGGGCAGGACAAGGCCCCTCCCCTCTCGGGGGGCAGAGGGTCCCCCCCACAGGGCAGGACAAGGCCCCTCCCCTCTCGGGGACAGGGGGTCCCCTCCCCACAGGGCAGGACAAGGCCCCTCCCCTCTCCGGGGGTCCCTGGAGCAAGGGGCTCCTCCCTCCCACAGGCGGGGGTGTCGGGGGTCGGGTCTAGGTGCAGACGAGAGGCCTTCCTTCAGAGTGGCTTCAGCGGGTGTGGGGAGGGTCCTGGTGCCCACGCTCAGCCAGGCTTCCCTGCCTTTGTGTCCCTTGCAGTTGGAGGCATTAGGGCTTCCCTGGACACAGGGGAAGCCAGCGGCCTGCACGGGTGTGGGGACGAGGAGACTCTGGGGACGGGCTCCCCCAGGGAGCAGCCAGGGAAGCCGCCCAGGAGGAAAGGTAAGCGGGTCCCCTAAAGCCTGCGCCTGCAGTGGCCTGGGACACACCTGGCTCTGGTGGGGGGAGCAGCCAGAGCAGCCGCCTCGTCCGCATGCACCTGCTGCACCCCCGCAGCTGCCCAACGCTGGCCGGTCCCTGCAGCCAGCCTTAGCCCTGCCCCGGGTGTCCATCACCATGGCCCCTGCCCCGCCTGCAGCGTGGAGACCCCTCCGCATGGAGCCCGTCTCCCTCTCCGGCTGCGTGACGTGGGACCCAGCCCTATGGGGCTGGCCGTGCCCCCCTCGTTCCTTCGGGGCCCCGGTGGCGGAGGGCTGCCCCGCCCTGTGCATGTCCCCTACCGCTGCAGTTAACCCAGCAGCTCTGTCCGGGAAGAAAGCGCCTTCGGAGCCCTGCTTGGCTTCCACCTGGGAGCTGGGTCCATATCGGAGCTGGCTGAGAAGGGCCTTTCAGAAAGAAGCCCAGCCGGGTTCAGGCTGGGTGAGGGCCTCCAGGAGAACCCAAAGGTGCTACAGAGAGCAGGGGGTCAGTGGTGACCTCAGGATCCCAGGAGTTCAGTAGGAGGGGCTCTCCCCTCTGTCAGTTCTGGCCCCAGTGCCCCAGGTGGCGCTAGGGGGCGCTGTGATGCAGGGGACAGGGGCTCAGTAGGGGGCGCTGTAAGGCAGAGGGCAGGGGCTCAGTAGGGGGGTGCTGTAAGGCAGGGGGCAGACGGGCTCAGCAGGGGGCGCTGTAAGGCAGAGGGCGGACAGGGGCTCAGTAGGGGGCGCTGTAAGGCAGAGGGCGGACAGGGCTCAGTAGGGGGCGCTGTAAGGCCGGGGGCACAGGGCTCAGTAGGGGGCGCTGTAAGGCAGAGGGCGGACAGGGCTCAGTAGGGGGCGCTGTAAGGCAGAGGGCGGACAGGGCTCAGTAGGGGGCGCTGTAAGGCAGAGGGCGGACAGGGCTCAGTAGGGGGCGCTGTAAGGCAGAGGGCGGACAGGGCTCAGTAGGGGGCGCTGTAAGGCAGAGGGCGGACAGGGCTCAGTAGGGGGCGCTGTAAGGCAGAGGGCGGACAGGGGCTCAGTAGGGGGTGCTGTAAGGCAGAGGGCGGACAGGGCTCAGTAGGGGGCGCTGTAAGGCCGGGGGCAGATGGGCTCAGCAGGGGGCGCTATAAGGCAGAGGGCGGACAGGGGCTCAGTAGGGGGTGCTGTAAGGCAGGGGGCACAAAGGGCTCAGTAGGGGGCGCTGTAAGGCAGAGGGCAGACAGGGGCTCAGTAGGGGGCGCTGTAAGACCGGGGGCGCACAGGGGCTCAGTAGGGGGCGCTGTAAGGCAGAGGGCAGACAGGGGCTCAGTAGGGGGCGCTGTAAGGCCGGGGGCGCACAGGGGTCAGTAGGGGGCGCTGTAAGGCAGAGGGCGGACAGGGGCTCAGTAGGGGGCGCTGTAAGGCAGGGGGCGCACAGGGCTCAGTAGGGGGTGCTGTAAGGCAGAGGGCGCACAGGGGTCAGTAGGGGGCGCTGTAAGGCCGGGGGCACAAGGGGCTCAGTAGGGGGCGCTGTAAGGCAGAGGGCGGACAGGGGTCAGTAGGGGGCACTGTAAGGCAGAGGGCGCACAGGGGTCAGTAGGGGGCGCTGTAAGGCCGGGGGCACAAGGGGCTCAGCAGGGGGCGCTGTAAGGCAGAGGGCGGACAGGGCTCAGTAGGGGGCACTGTAAGGCAGAGGGCGCACAGGGCTCAGTAGGGGGCGCTGTAAGGCAGGGGGCGCACAGGGGTCAGTAGGGGGCGCTGTAAGGCAGAGGGCGGACAGGGGCTCAGTAGGGGGCGCTGTAAGGCAGGGGGCGCACAGGGCTCAGTAGGGGGTGCTGTAAGGCAGAGGGCGGACAGGGCTCAGTAGGGGGCGCTGTAAGGCCGGGCGCACAGGGCTCAGTAGGGGGCGCTGTAAGGCGGGAGCACAGGGGTCAGTAGGGGGCGCTGTAAGGCAGGGGGCACAAGGGGCTCAGTAGGGGGCGCTGTAAGGCAGAGGGCAGACAGGGGCTCAGTAGGGGGCGCTGTAAGACCGGGGGCGCACAGGGGCTCAGTAGGGGGCGCTGTAAGGCAGAGGGCGCACAGGGCTCAGTAGGGGGCGCTGTAAGGCAGAGGGCGGACAGGGGTCAGTAGGGGGCGCTGTAAGGCCGGGGGCACAAGGGGCTCAGTAGGGGGCGCTGTAAGGCAGAGGGCGCACAGGGGTCAGTAGGGGGCGCTGTAAGGCCGGGGGCACAAGGGGCTCAGTAGGGGGCACTGTAAGGCAGAGGGCGCACAGGGGTCAGTAGGGGGCGCTGTAAGGCCGGGGGCACAAGGGGCTCAGCAGGGGGCGCTGTAAGGCAGGGGGCACAAGGGGCTCAGTAGGGGGCACTGTAAGGCCGGGGGCACAGGGCTCAGTAGGGGGCGCTGTAAGGCAGAGGGCAGACAGGGGCTCAGTAGGGGGCGCTGTAAGACCGGGGGCGCACAGGGGCTCAGTAGGGGGCGCTGTAAGGCAGAGGGCAGACAGGGGCTCAGTAGGGGGCGCTGTAAGGCAGGGGGCACAAGGGGCTCAGTAGGGGGCGCTGTAAGGCAGAGGGCAGACAGGGGCTCAGTAGGGGGCGCTGTAAGGCAGGGGGCACAAGGGGCTCAGTAGGGGGCGCTGTAAGGCAGAGGGCAGACAGGGGCTCAGTAGGGGGCGCTGTAAGACCGGGGGCGCACAGGGGCTCAGCAGGGGGCGCTGTAAGGCAGGGGGCACAAGGGGCTCAGTAGGGGGCGCTGTAAGGCAGAGGGCAGACAGGGGCTCAGTAGGGGGCGCTGTAAGACCGGGGGCGCACAGGGGTCAGTAGGGGGCGCTGTAAGGCAGAGGGCAGACAGGGGCTCAGTAGGGGGCGCTGTAAGACCGGGGGCGCACAGGGGCTCAGTATGGGGCGCTGTAAGGCAGAGGGCAGACAGGGGCTCAGTAGGGGGCGCTGTAAGGCCGGGGGCGCACAGGGGTCAGTAGGGGGCGCTGTAAGACAGAGGGCGCACAGGGGTCAGTAGGGGGCGCTGTAAGGCCGGGGGCACAAGGGGCTCAGTAGGGGGCGCTGTAAGGCAGAGGGCGGACAGGGGTCAGTAGGGGGCGCTGTAAGGCAGAGGGCGCACAGGGGTCAGTAGGGGGCGCTGTAAGGCCGGGGGCACAAGGGGCTCAGCAGGGGGCGCTGTAAGGCAGAGGGCGGACAGGGCTCAGTAGGGGGCGCTGTAAGGCAGAGGGCGGACAGGGGCTCAGTAGAGGACGCTGTAAGGCAGGGCGCACAGGGCTCAGTAGGGGGCGCTGTAAGGCAGAGGGCGGACAGGGGCTCAGTAGGGGGCGCTGTAAGGCAGGGGGCGCACAGGGCTCAGTAGGGGGCGCTGTAAGGCAGGGGGCGCACAGGGCTCAGTAGGGGGCGCTGTAAGGCAGAGGGCGGACAGGGCTCAGTAGGGGGCGCTGTAAGGCCGGGGGCACAAGGGGCTCAGTAGGGGGCGCTGTAAGGCAGGGGGCGCACAGGGGCTCAGTAGGGGGCGCTGTAAGGCAGGGCGCACAGGGGTCAGTAGGGGGCGCTGTAAGGCAGGGCGCACAGGGCTCAGTAGGGGGCGCTGTAAGGCGGGAGCACAGGGCTCAGTAGGGGGCGCTGTAAGGCAGGGCGCACAGGGCTCGGTAGGGGGCGCTGTAAGGCAGAGGGCGCACAGGGCTCGGTAGGGGGCGCTGTAAGGCAGGGCGCACAGGGCTCGGTAGGGGGCGCTGTAAGGCCGGGCGCACAGGGCTCAGTAGGGGGCGCTGTAAGGCAGGGCGCACAGGGCTCGGTAGGGGGCGCTGTAAGGCAGAGGGCGCACAGGGCTCAGTAGGGGGCGCTGTAAGGCCGGGCGCACAGGGCTCAGTAGGGGGCGCTGTAAGGCCGGGCGCACAGGGCTCAGTAGGGGGCGCTGTAAGGCAGGGGGCGCACAGGGGCTCAGTAGGGGGCGCGCTCCCCTCGCTCGGTGCTGGCCCAGGCCCTACTCCTCCTGTCTCCCCCTTGCAGGTCGGAGGCCAAAGCCCCCGCGCTGCCCGTCGCCCCTCCCCGCCCCTGGCTTTCCGATCTGCAGGAGGAGCAAGGACGGCAAAGGTAGGGCGCGGGTGGCGGCCGGGCGGAGGGGCAGGCGGGGCTCAGCAAACAGCCCCGGTCGCTTGGCGGGGGGCAGACGCTCCGCGCCCCGCAGGCAAATCGTCAGGCAGCCGCTGCTGTGCGCGGGGCAGATGCCCGGCCGGCTGGGAGCCAGGTCAGGCCCCCTCTGCCCCGCCCGAGTCCCAGGGCCGGCTCGGCTGGACGCTCCCGCCGCCCCTCTCCCCGGGGCGCGGGCCGGGGAAGCTCTAGCCAGGGTGCCCGCTGGGTGGCCTGCTCCTGCCACGGCCCCCAGGCCGGGCCCGTGCCCCCCCCCATGCACTGATGAGCGCGGGGGCGGGGGGAGGCTGAGGCCAGCGATGGGGCGGGGGAGGCTCCCGGGGGCCCGGGCCCTAGGAGCGGCCGGGGCTGGCTGGGAAGAGGCTCCCGGACTCCCTGCCCCGGGCTGAGCTGCCTGCGGTCCCCAGGGAACGCCCTGTACCTGTGGGAGTTCCTGCTGGCGCTGCTGCAGGACCGGAACACCTGCCCCAGGTACATCACCTGGACCCAGCGGGACAGGGGCATCTTCAAGCTGGTGGACTCCAAGGCCGTGTCCAGGCTGTGGGGGAAGCAAAAGAACAAACCCAGCATGAACTACGAAACCATGGGCCGGGCGCTGCGGTAGGGACCTGCAGCCGGGGGGGGGGGGGGGGGGGGCGGGAGGGGGGGTTACAGTGCTGGGGAGCCCCGGGGGGGCACAGTGCTGATGGGATTGGGGGTGCTGTGGTGTAGGAGCCGGGGGGGGGGGGGGCACAGTGCTGATGGGGATGGGGGGTGCTGTGGTGTAGGAGCCGGGGGGGGGGGCACAGTGCTGATGGGGTTGGGGGGTGCTGTGGTGTAGGAGCCGGGGGGGGCACAGTGCTGATGGGGTTGGGGGGTGCTGTGGTGTAGGAGCCGGGGGGGACACAGTGCTGATGGGGATGGGGGTGCTGTGGTGTAGGAGCCGGGGGGGGGGGGGGGGTTACAGTGCTGGGGAGCCCCGGGGGGGGCACAGTGCTGATGGGGATGGGGGGTGCTGTGGTGTAGGAGCCGGGGGGGGTTACAGTGCTGGGGAGCCCCGGGGGGGTCACAGTGCTGATGGGGATGGGGGGGCTGTTGTGTAGGAGCCGGGGGGGTTACAGTGCTGGGGAGCCCCGGGGGGGGGGCACAGTGCTGATGGGGATGGGGGGGCTGTGGTGTAGGAGCCGGGGGGGGGGTTACAGTGCTGGGGAGCCCCGGGGGGGTCACAGTGCTGATGGGGATGGGGGGGCTGTTGTGTAGGAGCCGGGGGGGTTACAGTGCTGGGGAGCCCCGGGGGGGGCACAGTGCTGATGGGGATGGGGGGGCTGTGGTGTAGGAGCCGGGGGGGGGGGTTACAGTGCTGGGGAGCCCCGGGGGGGTCACAGTGCTGATGGGTATGGGGGGGCTGTTGTGTAGGAGCCGGGGGGGTTACAGTGCTGGGGAGCCCCGGGGGGGGGCACAGTGCTGATGGGGATGGGGGGGCTGTTGTGTAGGAGCCGGGGGGGTTACAGTGCTGGGGAGCCCCGGGGGGGGGCACAGTGCTGATGGGGATGGGGGTGCTGTGGTGTAGGAGCCGGGGGGGACACAGTGCTGATGGGGATGGGGGGGCTGTTGTGTAGGAGCCGGGGGGGTTACAGTGCTGAGGAGCCCCGGGGGCACAGGCGGGGGGGTTTCCGCGGGAGAGGTGGCCATGGCAGGGGGCCAGTGACACCCTGGTCTCATGCGGCGCTGGTGTCCCCCAGGTACTATTACCAGCGGGGCATTCTGGCCAAGGTGGAGGGGCAGCGGCTGGTCTACCAGTTCAAGGAGCTGCCCAAGGACCTGCTGGTGATTGAGGATGAGGGTGAAGGAGTGGGCCCCGGGGCCCCCAGAGCCAGCCGCTCAGCCCCCCCGCCCGCTCCTCGGAGCACGCCGCTCACCCGCAGCAAGAGGGGGACGGTGCTAGCTGACCTGCCGCAGGAGCCCGCGGCTGCTACGTGTCCCGCCCCCCTGGGGCAGCAAGAGGCCAGCGTGCCGCCTGCCCGGGCCGCGGGGTAAGTGCCTGCTCTGGGACGCGCCCGGCTGGGGTCCAGCCAAGGATACAGGCTCTGCCACAGCCTCTACACCAAGCCTGGGCACAGGGCCCCGGCTGCTATGGTGCCCCCGGGCAGCAACGCTTCCATGGCCGGGCTGCCAGCCCCCTGGGGAAGTTGGCTGAAGCCAGAGCAGGAGGGCAGGGGATTCGTCCAGATGATGGGGTCGGGGCAGGCTCCCGGGGGCCCAGGGTGCACAGCTGGTCGGTGCTGCAGGCGGGGAGGGGTAGAGCCCAACGGGAGGTGCTAGCGAGGCCTGGCAGGAAGGAGCAGCAGTAGCAGGCCTGATGTGGGGTCAGAGAGCGAGGCAGTTTGGGGGGCCCCAGGCAGAGTGGGCCGGGCAGGGGGTGTAGGGTGCATGGTGCCAATGCTACAGCGCCAGCAGAGGCTCTCGGGCGGCAAGGAGCTGAGGGGCACAAGCAGTGGGGCTGGCGCTCCAGCTCTGAGCGGGGGGGGGACATGGGGAGTGGGCCGGGGGGGGTTTCGCTCCAGCACATGATGGTTTTTCCCTTTCTCCTTCCCCAGCTCCCTGCTCCTGCCTGGTTCCCCGGGGCTGGTGCCCCTGACGCTCCCCACGGTGCTGGGCCTGGGAGACGCTGCCAGCTCTGCCTTCCCAAGCAGTGCCCCCGTGCAGGACAGGCTCCTGCTCCAGCCTGGGGTCCCCCAGCCCCTGCCAGCCTGGGCGCCTGGCCCCCTCCTGCCTGCTCCCCTTCAGCATGCCTTGCCCAGCCTGCTCCAGCCCCTGGCTCTGGCCGGGCAGCCCTCTGCTCTTGTTGCCACCATCATGGGGACCCTGGAGGCCGGTGCCAGCTGCCTGGCCACAGTGGATCGGCCACCCCCCAGCGAGCCTGCCTGGCGTGCCGGCCTGCTCTCCGCCTCGGCCTCCCAGCACAGCCTGCCCGGCAGCACCAAGCACCAGGAGCAACAGCCGCCAGCCCGAAGCAGCTCCTCGGAGGGCAAAGCCCCACCAGCAGCAGGCCCCGGACTCGGCCCCAAGGCGGGCTTGACACCCGTGGTGGAACTGGAGTTAGCGGCCAGCTTGGAGGCAGCCTTCCCTGGTGAGCCTCTGGCTCAGCTGCTGGCGAAGCCCGGCCCGGCCCCAGGCCCTGGCCAGTGGTGACAGTGAAGGGCAATGCTGGGATGCACCTGAAAGGGAGGCTCCCCAGGGCTGTGCAAGGCCCCCAGGCTCCGCAGGAGGCAAAGGCTGCGGCCTGTAGCCAAGCCCGGCTCCCCAGACTGACAGGCTCCCGCTGGGGGGCCAGGGCTGCCGGGAGGGGAGCCTTGCAGGGTGCCTGGTGTTCGCATCTCACCTCCCTCATTAAAGAGATGTTTTGCCCGACTTTGGCTGTGCAAGGGCCATGGCAGCGCGGGGCCTCGCCAGCCTCACCTTACCCAGGCGTTGGCGTCAGCAGCCGCCAGGCTCAGTGAGCGGCTTGAGCCACGTGGCTGAGCGAGCGGCATGAGCCCTGCCCCCAGTGCCGCTGCGCCCTGGGAGAGAATTGAGCTGTGCCCCAGCCCTGGGGCGGCTGCAGGGAGCCAGGGGGGCTGCTAGTCAGGTCTGGCCCTGGGGGGTCTCTGCAACACCAGCTTTGGGGCAGGGGTCACAGGGCAGGGCAAAGTAGCAGCAGCCTGCTGGCTTCCACTGGGTCCCATCGCCAGAGCAGCCCCCTGTGCAACCACTGGGCCGGGGGCCTGGCTGGGGGTCTGCTTGGAGCAAGCGCAGCAGGCCAGGGCCTGGTCTCCGGGCCAGGCCAGGGTCCCCCATGGCATCGCCCGACCCAGGGCAGAGCAGACTCAGGCTTGCGCTGGCTGCCTGGCATTGCTCATACACGTGCCCTGAGCACCCCTTTTGCCCCCAGCCTCCCACCGCCCTGCCACCAAGGGGTATTTAACCCTTCCATTCACTTCTCCTGCAGCAGGGGAGGGCTTGCCTGGCCAGCCTCCTTCAGAGCCCTGGCGCCACCTACTCTGCATGAGCCCCCTGCAAATGCTCCATGCTCTGCCCCCCACCTGCCAGGGAGTGGCACCCCCTGCTTGGAGGGGCCCATGCACCGTGTGCTCAGTGCATGTGCTGGGCTCTCTCTGGCACCCGGGGCCAGCCCTGCCAAGACCCCACCCCCACAGCCCCTTGGGGGACGGCAGAGGCAGCATGTGCCCCACCCTTCACGCTGAGCCAGGGAAGGGGTCCCACAGAGCCCCAGCGTTGCTTCCTGGCTGGGGGCCTTGCACAGCCCTGGGGATCCTCCCTCCCAGGTGCAGCTCGGCCCCATGCCCCACCCCAGGCTCTGCGCCGCAGGCTGAGGGCCTGACCCCCTGGGACCCGCCCCTCAGCCTCCACAGATGAGACTTGCTCTGGGTCCTCACCTCGCCCCTTCATTCCAGTGCCCCGCTCCCACCAGGGCCAGGCCTCAGGTCTGGGCCCTGCTGCCAAGGCTCAGTGGGGGCCGGGGCGTGGACAGGCCTATGCCAAGGTCTCCGCAGCTCCGTCTGATGCGCCTCCCTGCCGCTGCCCAGGGCCTCTGTGCAGGGCCGTGGTGGGGGGGAGCAGGCCTGCGAGCGCCCCCTCAGAGCAGGGCTGCCTGGGGCTAGTGCAGAGTGGTGGGGTAGCCCCTGCAGCCACGCCCTGCCCGGCAGACAGCAGGCTCCATGGGAGCACCCTGGAGGGGGGAGCCAGTACGGATGTAACGTCCCGTTGAGTTAATGTTTGACTGGTTAACTGATCAAACAGGGCGGGGGGGGGGGGGGGGGGCATTCTAGTCTGCTGGGCTGGAGCCCTTCCCCCTCCCCCCCCCACAGGCAGGGGCTGCTCCAAACGCCCGCAGGCTGGGCTGAGGGGAACCGCATTAAGGGTCCTGCTTACCAGGTATGGGGTTTGCCGTTCACATCCCCAGAAGCCACCCCGGGGGAGCAGGGCTGGGCTCTGACCCAGGGTAACAAGGGGCTGTAGCGAAGGGTCTCCCCAGCGCACACGGGACCCTTCCCCCCCCCAGTGGTACAAGGACGCTGGCCACAGCAACAGAAGAGGCAGGAGGCAGAGGGCCTGATGCAGGTTTTTCTGTACATAAGTGTTTTTTGACACCACAGCCGGTTGCTTATAATAAAACAGAAATCAGAAAGAGCAGCCAGAATACACACCCAAAGGCAATAACCCTCAGCTTAAAAAAGGAGCTGTCTGGTCCCAGGGAGGGGGAGGCAGACAAGTGGGGCCTGGGGAGGCTACAGCTGCCCCGGCTGGGAGGAAACACAACACAAATCAAAAACCACCCACCACTCCCACTGCAGGGCAGGACAGGGGAGAGCCAGGAAACAGATTGTCCAGTCTCAGTGTCCTCGTTAGCACCTGTACAATAAAACTGTACCATCTACGCCACGGTGCAGCCCTGCTCTGCCTGCCAGGCGGGCACGTGGCCCTCGGGCCGGCTCTCCGCAGTAGAACTGCTCCTCTGAACAGAAGGGGGGGGTGCGGAAGAGGCTGCTGTGGGAGTCTGAGGATGGGGGGCAGCTGGAGTCCCGGGCTGCAGCTGCCTCTCCACAGTGGCCCGGAAGAGTCCAGAAACAAGCGATGTCAGTGAAATGCACGAGACAGGCTGGCAGGCATCCGGGGGAGCCAGCCCCGGGCTGGAGAACAGCGCTGAGCTGGCCTTGCTCGTGGGAAGGGAACAGCCCCAGCAGAGGCGGGGGAGGGAGGCAGCTGGCCCCGGCCCGAGAGCGAGAGCTGGTCCCTTCGCTGCCGGGGCCCAGCGGCTGGTCACTGGCCAGCTAGCTGCTCGGGGGAGAGCAGCTCTGGGTGCACGGTGGCAGAGGGGCCGGGGCTCAGCTCGTCACAGTGATACAGACTCAGCAGAAACAAAAGAAACATGACAAATTAAATACAATTAAATAAATACTATGGAAGACATTGGGGGAGGGCAGCTTGAGAGAGGCGCGGTTCTACGGGGCAGGGCAGGAGCACCCTCTGCCCCTCGCTTGGGGCCCACAGTCCTACAGCCCGGAGGGCCCCGCGAAGGTAGCCCGGTGGGGCAGGCCCGAGCTGGAAGGGGGCCTGCAGAGAGCTGCATCTGCTGCTGCTCATCAGGGCGGGACCCTGGGAAGTCCTTGGAGACAAGCGGAGTCTCTCCCGTGGGAGTTCAGGGGCCGCGAGGAGAGAACAAAGCAGCCAAAGACTCCGGGCCCTGCTGCTGGCTTTGAGACGGCTGCTTCCCCTCAGTCCAGATTATTGCCTCGTGGCGCAGTCCGACGCAGGGAGAGCGCCAGCCCCCGTCAGCTGCTGCAGGCCTGGAACTCCACTGCCGAGCCCAGGAGCTGCAGCAGCTCCGGCTCGTAACGCACCAGCTCCACTGTCTCTGCAGGGCCCTGGGGGAGCAGCTCGGGGGCCTCGGGCACCTCCTCCTGGGCCAGCAGCTGGCTGGAGGACACCTGCCGCTGGAACTCCGCCTTGGGCAGGGCAGCAATCTCAAAGTGCGGGAAGCGAGCCTGGAATATGCGGGAGGAAAGCTTCAGCCTCTTGAGAACGTCGGAGAAGAGAAACCAGTTGCAGGGCCTGTGAGAGCAGAGGGAGAGGCACGGGTTAGTGAGGGAGACGTTCCGCCCCACCAGCTCCACGGTGCAGCCCAGCTGGAGGCAGGCCCCTCTGCACTCACCTGGGACAGACGGGGCAACTACCACCCCGTGCCACCCTGGCCCGCCGGGATCCCCCCGCCTGCCTTCGACTGGCAATCGGCGGATGCCAGAAAGGTTGAAGATCGACAGCCCCAGCGACGTCGCCCCAGCGAATGGAACAACGCGCGTCACTCGTACACGCGCTTACTCTGGCTCTGAAAGGAGCCACCTCTGCCTCGCTGGCCTGCAGCAGAGTCACGTGCCGCACCCAGTGCCGCAGAACTTCACCTCGAAAAAGAGGGTTTCTTGTCATTTGAAATGACAGGTCTGTAAACCAGGGCCTCCCGGGCTGGTTTCACGGGGGAGGGTAAAGAAGAATTGACTTCACATTGGTAAATGTGTCCCAAAGATCCCCACCACGCCGCAACACTCCCCCGGGGCGGCAGCCAGAGCGGTCGACAAGCGCACAGCAAAGCTAAACGAGCTTAGGACAGGACGTCTGCATGAACACAGGAACGGCCAGACGGCGTCAGACCAACGGTCCGTCCAGCCCCGTGTCCTGTCTGCCCACAGTGGCCAGTGCCAGGTGTCCCAAAGGGAATGACCAGAACAGGGAATCCTCACGTGATCTTTCCCCTGTCTGAGAGAAGCTAGGGACTCCATTCCTGCCCATCCTGGCTAACAGCCACTGACGGACCTGTCCTCCATGGATTTATCTGGCTTTTTTTGAACTCTATTATAGTCTTGGCCTTTCCAACATCCTCCGGCGAGGAGTTCCGCAGGTTGACTGTGCAGCTGTAAATTACTTCCTTTTGTTTTAAACCTGCTACCTATTCATTTCATTTGGTGACCCCTAGTTCTTGTATTATGAGAAGGAGTAAATAACTCTTTAGTCACTTTCTCCACACTGGACATGATTTTATAGACCTCTGTCCTATCCCCCCTTAGTTGTCTCTGTTCCAGGCTGAAACTCCCTGTCTTATTCATCTCTCCTCACACGGCAGCTGCTCTGTCCTCCTCATCTCTGTTGCCCTTTTCTGCACTTTTTCCAATGCCGAGATATATTTTACGAGGTGACCACATCTGCATGCAACATTCAGGCTGTGGGCGTGCGAGGGATGGACAGAGGCAAGAAGGCAGTCTAGTCGTATTCTCTCAATGAGTCCCAACACTCGGATTGGCCTGTAGACTGGCTGTTTGCAGAGAACTACAGAAAACGTTGCATTTTTCATTCTTTTCTAGGCCTCGGACCCACCTAGCCTGGGGCTTTATTCTCTTCTTGTGGAGAACCCCCCATCTCCTCGCTCCTTTATACAGTGCCCCACGGCTAGGAATGGGCCCATGCTGCTCTCCACCCAGCCTGCTCTGCTGCTTTGATCTGGGGCTTGTTTCTGCCCCTCATGCCTCAGTGCAGCAAGGGCCCACACTCTGTTTTCTCAGGCAGCTCTGTGCAGGGGCAGTGCCCCACAGCGGGGACCCAGAGACTTGCTGCGTAAGCTCGGGAAGCCTCCACCGCCCAGCGGTGCTCTGCCTGTGCCGGTCCCTGGGTACGAGCTGCCAGCTGGGGGAGGCAGTATCTGCTAGAGGACCAGTTCCCGCGGGTGCGAGCGAGGCGCTCTGGAGCTGCACCGAGCTGCTCGCCTGGCCGGAGAAAGAGCTCTGTGGAAGCGCCAGAGTTTGGGAGACGTTGGCCAGCTCAGGCTAATGACCCATTTTGCCCCCTTGGCAAAGTGCTGCGAGACCTCCCAATGGAATCTGCCAGGTACACGCCAAACCGTAGCGTTCCCGCCTGGGATTCTACAGCACCGGGGGGACCAACCGCCTCAGGCTCTCGAAAGCCCCATTTGCTGCTCAGAGGGCGAACCCAGGGACTCTGCATAGCGCTCGGGCTGACCTCCATCCTCAGCTGGCCCAGAAGACGCCCATTCCCCATTCCCCCCCCTCCCGTATGCCAGCGTCCCAGCTCGCCTGGGCCGGTTTGCCACGCCAAGAGGAAGCGGCACTCACCCGCGCGAGACCGACACCTGGAGGTTATAGCACGGAAGCAGGGGCTTGTCGGAGAACTCGAACACGAAGCTGTCGGACTCTTGCTCCTCCTCCTCCTGGTCAGAGCTTCCAGGCGGGTTGAGCAGAAGGTCGCACCCGACCCCGTCCTTCCCCTCTGAAACAAAGACAATTAGGGGATGGCACCTCCCGACTCTCGCCTGCTGGTGCTCAGAGGTTCCCTAGGGACGGGGGACAGAAACTGTTCTTCCACCCACAATGAAGCTCCAAGCCCCAGGCAGGAATCTGGGCTCGGACAGCCATGTCTTACTGCGCCTGGCCCACTCGGGACACGACACACGTGGGTCTGAGTCGCCAAAGAGGGGCTCTGTTGTGACCTGCACCCCAAAGGCACCGCCAGACACGAGAGCCATGCTGCAGGCTCCAACCAGTACCCAGCGGCCCACTGCCCGCGGCCAGGCGTCAGCGGGATGTGTCCTTCCTGTCGTGCCCACGTACACGCATCACAAGAGGAGGACGCGGTACGGCTGAGACGCAGGCGGCACGTGTGGCTCTGGCGGCAGTGAGGGGGCATGCGGAAGAAAGTGGCACCTCTGCCCAAACCGCCCACTCTAGCCCGTGCCACTAGCCTCATCTGTACGAGCACAAAACAACCCCAAGTAACGCAGAACCAACCCCCGCGGGTCGGGTCCCGCCCGGGCCCTGCCAGAGCCCTGCTCAGAATCCAGTGGCAGACGGGAGCTGCAGCCGAGTCCCGCCCAGAGCTGCTGGCTCGGGACTGTTCAGTCGACAGCATCTTTCCAGGGCTCTCGGCTTCCAGCCACTCCCGGCCCACTGCCCCCAGATTCACCCGCGCCTGGGACCCGCTCCCGGGGCTCACGCTGGAGCCTGGCAGAGGTGTCTCCGTCCTGTGGCTCACGGGAAGCTGGAAGGAGTTCCTGGACCTCGGTAAGTGGGGCTCAGAGGTTTTACCCCAGAGCCCACCCTGGGCCCTATGCAAGGAGGTTGAGCTCTTCTAGCCAGCAGTATCTCTTGGGCTACTCATGCCCCTGCGTGCTCGCTAGCCCCTTCCCGAGGGCATAGTGGCCCCAAACCCCCCAGGCACAGGGGAAGGGAGCATGGACGGCGAGGTCTGCGCAGGCAAAGCATCCCAAAGAACCCGTCACTGGGCGGCAAGTAACCAATCTCCTCTGAGCATCTGCCCCCCTGAGCCCACGTTAGGCGACGGGCAGGCAGCTGTCTAGGGGCCAGGAGTCGGAGCGGAGTCAGGTCTGTGCGAGTGCCCTGCCAAACTGCGCATCACAGCTAGAGAGAGCAGAGAGCTGGGCGCAAGCCCCCAGGAAGCTGACGCGCTGGCTGAAAGCTGGGATGGAGGCCCTCCCTCCTGGAGCGAGCCAACCAAAACCGTGGGGCTTAGCCTCAGCGGTGCCTGGGGAAACGCCTGCAGGGATGAAAAGGGCTCTGTCCCCACTGTCCCAACGGCCCGCCAGACGCTCACTCCAAACCACCTGCTCCGCGAAGAGCAACACAGACAGGGCAGGACACCGCCGAGGCAGCCCCGCCTGGCTGCCATGGGCAGCAGGAAGGGAGGGAGTGGGGTGGTTGGGGCCCGGCCCCCGACGCTCCCAAGGGGGCGCACCTCGGCTGGGCTCTGTGCGGGCGCATAATGGAGGAAAGGCCCTGTGAGGAGCTCGCAGATTCCTCAGTCGGCGAATGGGGTGAAACTATCGCGGGCTCATGCAGTAGCCACGCCGCAGCCGCGCCCCGCCGCAGCCCCGCCACGCCACACCGCAGCCCCGCCCCGCCGCAGCCCCACCCTGCCCCGCCACACCGCAGCCCCACCCTGCCCCGCCACACCGCACTCCGCCACGCCCTGCCCCGCCCCACCACACCGCAGCCCCGCCACGCCGCACCCCGCCACGCCACGCCGCAGCCCCACCACGCCGCAGCCACGCCACGCCCTGCCCCGCCACACCGCACTCCGCCACGCCCTGCCCCGCCCCACCACACCGCAGCCCCGCCACGCCGCACCCCGCCACGCCACGCCGCAGCCCCACCACGCCGCAGCCACGCCACGCCCTGCCCCGCCCCACCACACCGCAGCCCCACCACGCCGCAGCCACGCCACGCCCTGCCCCGCCCCGCCACACCGCAGCCCCGCCACACCGCAGCCCCGCCCCGCCACACCCCGCCACGCCCTGCCCAGCCCCGCCACGCCCAGCCCCGCCACGCCCAGCCCCGCCACAGCCCCGCAGGAGTGGGAGAAGCTGCACTCACCCAGGACAGAGCTGCTGTAGAAATCCCATGCTGTTCGGGGGTCCCCATCAGCACGGCCCTGGAGATCCGAGAGGTAATCTGCGAAGGAAAGTGAGCAGGAGGCACTCAGAGCAGCTATCCACAACCAGCCCTTCACCAGCGGGGGGAGGAAGGGGGGCGCAGCAGAGCGCTGAGGTGATGCACTCCTCACTGCAGTCCGAGGCGGGGGAGGGGGCGCAGGGACCAGAGAACATGAGCCAGGCACTGCAAACGGGAAGGAAGTGGGAGTGACAACACTAGAACCCCCTGGAGTCAGGCTGTAGCCCTTCCAAGGGGGGGGCGGGGCTGTAGCCCTTCCAAGGGGGGGGGCGCGGGGCTGTAGCCCTTCCAAGGGGGGGGGGCGGGGCTGTAGCCCTTCCAGGGGGGGGGCGGGGCTGTAGCCCTTCCAAGGGGGTATTTCCAAGCACACAAGAACTGGCTTGAGTTGAGTAGACCGCGCAGAACCAGGGGGATACTTAGCAACGTGGATCTAGTGAGGAACAAAAAGCAGCTAAACAGTTTCAGGCACCACCTCGGTCACCCGTCAGCTTCCTTTCTTAATGGTTTCTCTCGGCCGTGCTTCCGTGCAAGACCGGGACCCCAACGCCACGCGAGTGGCAGAGGCAAGCTGGCGCTGTGCCTCGGGGCGGTGCATGACTGGAAGCAGTCCGGCCACCACAGGCAGCTAACTACTTGTCAGTGTTTGCAGAGTCATTTTGGAGTTGAGACCATCACTCAGTCAAGGCAGGAAGTGTCAATTAGGCGTGAACACAGTGGGCCCTGCTTCTCCTGCCTGCCTTTGTTGCCTGAGGCAGGCTCTCCTGTGCTGGCTGTGGCTGGTGGACGAATCCCACCCTATCTTGTAGGGTCTGAGAAACAGAAGAGACCGGACTGGGCACCAGGGCTCCCTGCAAGTGAGCACTTGGAGGTAACCCAGGAGAGATTCAGGTGCCGCGCAGCTGATTAGCAGAGCGCACTCAGCCAGCAGCACGTTTCTACCCATGGTGTGCGTCCGCACATGCCTCGGTGCATGTAACAAAATTTATTCCGCACGTGGATGGGAAAACTTAGCTGGCACCTTGGTGTGCACTGGAGCAGAAGTAATTGTATTCTACCCAGCCTCCCTCTGCCGTTTCCTGACAACTGAATGTCCAACTATGGCCCCTGCCTGCCGCCCTGACTGTTCAGCACCCCAGCGTGTCAAGCATCTGGGCTCTTTGGGGGTGCAAGGGACCCTGAACGTGTGTGCACCAGGCCCCGCGGCTCGGCACTTACCGCCAAGGAAGCGCTTCATCACCTCACTGCTGGCCAGTTTCATGGCTGTCTGCCCCGAGTAAGTGGCAAGTGTGGGGTCAGCCCCATACGAGAGCAGCAGCCACATGGTCTCCAGGTTGTCGTTCACCACTGCGTCGTGGACGGGCCTGGCAAGGGACAAGAGCGTTACCAGAGGCAAAGGGGTCTGACGTCCAGGACGAACAGCCCAGCTGCGCCTTGCTAGGTGGCTACTGCTGGAATGACTCCCAGCCCCGCAGCCCGTCCCTCGCGTCCCGCCCCCCGCCCGCTGGGCTCGCAGCTGGCTTGCCTCGTGCCGTCCTGGGCACTGCAGTTCACGTTGGCCCCGTGCTCCAGCAGAATGTGCAGGATGTCGATCCAGCCGCGGGCGCAGGCCTCGTGCAGAGCTGTGTAGCCGGCGTTGTCCCGGTGGTTCACCTCGCTGCTCTTCTTCTGCAGGCAGTAGAGCACCACATCCTGGGGGAAGGACAGCGCCAGGGGCTGGTCACACACCCGTGTCTCCCGCGGGGCGGAGGGAGGCTGAGCACAAGGGCTCTCGGGCCAGCACCCACCTTGTAGCCGAGCCGGGCCGCGCGCTGCAGCAGGGTCTCGCCGGCGTTCTTGTTGACAATCAGCCGCCGAGCCTCGGGGGGGACGGGCTGCGTGGCAGGCAGCGCAGGGGAGCTCCCTGGGCTGGCCCGCCGGGACTTGCAGAGTGGCCACAGCTCCTGGGGCTTCTTGGGGGCACGCGGCTTGGGCTGACTCCAATGCCCTTTCACCTGGAGAACACAGGCAATGGAGCCGGATGAGGCTGGGTCCGGGTGCCCCCTCGCCCTCCCACATGCTGGGCCGATGACCCCCGCTCCCCGAGGCCTGGCCGTACCTTCCCCTCCTCACAGATCCCGGCCAGATGTTTTGTTTTGCACTTGCGTTTCCCTGACGGCTTCTCCAGCGCTTCCTGGATGGAGGAGCCGTCCGGGGGATCCAGGAGAAAGCCATTTCGGAAGTCTGGGCGCCCCTGGGACTTGCGGGGCGACGGGGGAAGCCTGCTCCTCAACCGCAGCTCGGAGCCTTTGCCTTGGCTACATTCCTTCTGCTTCCGGTACCTGAAATCTAAGGAGAGAGACGGTCCACAGGCAGCCGAGACAGAGACTGCGGGGCCCTGGCTTCCCCTGTGGGCAAGAGCCAGCCCACGCAGGCCTGAGCTGGTCACCCAGGGCCGAGGGCTAACGGCACAGCTGCTCTTCCAAAAGCGGGGTCCAGAAGAGTGAGGGGGCGGGGCAGGACTGCAGACGAAGTGGAGGCGCATCAGTGGGGTGCGTGATGGCGGACGCCTTGCTGGCCTGACCCTCGGCCGGTCCCTAAGCCGAGCAGGCGGGCGGAGCTGGTGGCACCCCCCCGGCAGACCTTGCTCCCGACAACGCAGGCCTGCTGGTCTGCACTGGGGCAGCCCCAGGGCACAGTCTGTGTTCTCCTGGCACGCTCTCCAGTGGGTTAAAGGCCCAGACAGCATCACATGGCCCAGGATGCGACCACTCGGCTCTTAACGCAAAGCGGCGCTGGGGAGAGGGAACCTTCCTGCCCCCGCCGGGCCCTGCCCTGCCGCGCTGCCTTTCCAGCCATTGTTATTTCTCCCTCTCAAGTGCACAGGAGGAGGGGTGTTCGGATGCAGGCTCCCAGTGGAGACACGGACTCTTCCCTCCAGCTCTGTGCCACTGGCTTGCTCGTTACAGCCCCAAAGCACCCACAATCGTAGGGGAAGACGTTAAAGCGTGTGATGAGAAAAGAACGTCCTTGGCAGAGAAAGCCTAAAGCCGGCGTGCGCAGAGCAACGTGCAGTATTTGCAGCCCTGGTCCTTTTCTCCCAGGGAGGCATCAGCAATCGCTGTCCAGCGGGCCGCCAGGGACCAGCGCTTTGCAGGCAGCCTTAGCGACGCTGCCAGGCCAGAGGAGAGGGCTGCAGGGGAGTGGTGCAGGATAAGTCACTTTGCCCGTCCGTGGGGACGGGGCCGCCGGCTCCCAGGGGAAGGCCTGCACGTGAGCATGACGCAAGGGCTGCACAGGTGCAGCTCACCACAGAACCCCATAGGTTACGCTTTCTCCTCCTGCTTTGCAAAGAAATGCTGCTTCCCCATGAGCCGCGGTGTCCAACCCGTCCCAAAGCAGTAGCCACTGTAACAGCTACTGCTACAGCGATCCATCCTTTTGTGAGCCAGCTAGCCACACTCACCAGCCACATGGGGCTGGGGCAAAGGGTCATAACCAGCTTCCTCCACCAGCCTTACGTGAGTGGCCCCCAGCTCTGCCATCAATCCCCTGGCTTAGAAACACTGGCTTGGCCCAAGCGACCAAGCAAGGAGAATTTTTCTAAGAAAACTGGTCAGGCTGCTCTCGGGCGAGACCCGTTCGTAAGGTGGCCTGGCTGCAGGCAGATCGCATCTACCTGACTTCCCCAGGCAGCTCCCTCAAGGGCCCCGATACAGCCACAGCAGCAACCTCCTGCCTGATACCAGCAGTCCCACCATCTGCAAAGCCAGAAGGTACCAGCAGAGCAGTGCACACACGGGCCAGGCTGTGCTGCAGCCCCAGAGGCTGACCAAACTCCCCGATTCCCAGCCAGGCCCAGAGCACAGAAGGGGAGAGCTGGGGGGAGGGGGACTCCTGAGGACGTGGGCCACTGGCTGAGCCCCAAGTGGGGAGCGGGAGTGCAGGAGATGGGCCTGGACCAGGAAGAGGGGAGAAGGGAATGAGCGTGCCCTGACTGCACTGGGAGGAAGTCACCCCACAGACCCAGACTCCCCTGCAGAAGCCTGAGAACTCCCCGTGTGTAAAACAAGGCGTTTGTCTGGCTGTACAAAGGCCAGTCTGAGCAGTAAGCTGCCAGGTCAGGCAGGACCCTGCTCTCCCTAGGGTCCACCCTGGCCCCTCCCTCCCTGCCCCCGGCCCTGCCTGCGACGGAGGTCAGTGCCCAAGCAACACCCCCTCATCGTTTGGGGTTCCCTGGCCCATCGTGTACGTGACTGGTGGCCCGCTGCAGAGCCAGCGCAAGGGAGGGAGTGGCCCCCGAGAGCCGTGCGCAGGGGCCGGGCTAAATGCACTGGCTCTGGGGCAGTGCTGGGCCCCGTGGAGTAGCCAGCGCTGCCCGTGCCGGTACCTGCTTTCGATTTCCGCCTCCGGTGGGAGTAGCAGCTCACATGCTCCTCCTCTTCGCGCTCGGTCAGGTACTCCCCAGTCTGGTACTTCCGGCTCTTCTGCCGCCTCCTCTTCTTCCTCTTGACGTGGCTGTCGTCGTCCTCCTCGCTCGGGTCCCACAGCTGCCGCGGTGCCTCCACTCTCCAGGGCAGCTCCCGGGCCCTCCGCAGGTGGCAGCTGCCCTGTTCGAACTGAGCCCTGTCGCGGGCCCTGCGACTGTGGTAGCGGGACATCCGGTGGGATTTCCTCAGCCTGCGGCGTTTCAGGGCCGTCTCCTCCTCCTGCTCCTCCTCCAGCAACGGTAAGAGCTCCTGGCCAGTCACTTCGCACTCTCCTCTCACGCTCGCGGAGGAGCCGCCAGCACTCCCTGCAGAGAAGACCCCAGGAGACGCGTCGTGACTAGACCTCTCAACACAAGCAGAGCCGAAAGCGCCCCGGATAGGAACCAGGGACAGGACAGCCCCTCCTTAGCACCCCAAGTCTGAGGGGTCATGTCAGCAGGGACACGCGCCCGCTGCCCAAGTCCCCACTGAGCCACTCAGACGAGTGCTCAGCTCCCAGCCAGCCCGGGGCTCGCAGTGCCGACCGGACAGGGCATCTCAGCCTCAGCCACGCTGGCAGCGCCATCTCCAGCCTGGGGCCTGCTGCCCTCACCCACCTGACTGGCTGCGTGTCCGGCTGCTCAGCACCACAGGGATGAAGTCACGGAAATTGTTCTTGGGTTTCTTCTCCAGGAAACCTGGAAGGGAGGAGAGCCCTGAGGCTGGAGGGAAGCAGGGCTGACCACGGCCTGCTGGCCTGGGAATGCCCATGCACCACGCTGGACGGGATCTCTCGGGGGGAGGCTCCGCTCCAGGAGCCCCGGCAGCCGGCTCTGCTGGCAGGCAAGGGGAGCAGAGGGCTAAGGCCACGCTATAGCCTGGCTCTGCAAGGGAAGAGCCTTGTGCCGGGCTGTAACCTACCTTCCTCATGACTGTCCCCACACTGCCCTGGGGCCTGGAGCTCTGTCTTCGCCGGCCTCCTGCGCTTGCGCTTTACCCTGAGGCTGCTGTGCTCGTTCATGGAGCCGGGGCCCACCCGGCCATCGCGTTTGCTGATCTCGTGCAGGTCCCCGCGATGCTTCCGCCACTGCAAATGCAGGACAGATCCAGGCTTTGGTCCCTGCTTTAATCCCCCCCCAGGATACTGTCCCCCGTTGGCAGCCCCGTCAATACCGCTCAGCCCTGACCCCCAACCCTCAGCTCCAAGCCAGGCCCCTCAATCCCAGCCCACCGTCCTACGCAAACCCCATGCCAGGGCGGCTCAGGTGCCTGGAACGAACCGGCCCCACTGAGCTTCCCCAAAGCGATCCCTGCGCCCAGCGGCCAAAGCCTCTTGCAGCCCCACCAATGGCTCCTCCTGCCACGGCTGCCCCTCCCCGTGACGTAGTTCCAGGGATGGAGGCTGCTCACCCACCTTCCATCCATGCAAGCTCCGGCTCCCTGACTTGCTGGAGGCCTCCTCCACGTCCCTGGCTCTGCACTTCAGTCTCTTGTGGGCCGGTCTGGCCCGCCCGTCGTGCTGCCGCTTGGCCTTGCAGCACACGCCGCCCTCCTGCTTGACTTGGGCTGCTCCCTTGAGCTTGGGCTCAGGAAAGCCCTTGGGGGCTGCCCCGGCTCGCAGACAAGCCCCGGAGGCAAACGGCCCATCGCATTCCACGCGCTCCTTCTTGACGCGGGACAGGTCCACCTGGGGCACGCACTGGGGGGCCTCTGCGGCCGGCGGCTCCCGGGCCACCTCCCCTCCCGGCTCCTTGCGGGGACTCTCCAGAGGTGCGGCTGGCAACTCACAGGTTGCTTGCAGGCTGTGCTGATTGGCTACAGGCAGCTCATGTGCCAGATAGGCAGCTAACACTTGGTTCTTGGGTTTGGAGTCCGACTGCTTGAGGCTGCAGCTGCCCTGGGAAGCCTCAGTCTGTACAGCGCTGTCTCCACCGGCGTCAGGCCCTGGGTCATCGCCCCCGTGGCTCCTGGGGGGGCTCTCGGCCTTCCCCTTGGCATCCACGGCACCGGCCTGAGCTCCAGCTCCGAGGACCGGATTGAGGGGCTCCTTGCAGCCCTTGGGCGAGGCTCTGCAGTTCTGGGCTTTGGACATGGCTTCCCATTCCGGCCCCTCTGGGGCCTTGGGGGCTGCCGGGCCGGACTCTGCAGGCTGCGTGCCAGGAAACGCCGGGAGCTCGCTTGCGCCAGGTGGCTTGGAGGCGCTGCTCTGATTCAGGGGCAGCTGTCCGGTTGTGGAGATGCCAATGGAGAGCAGAGGGGGCTGGGGGTAGGGAGACCACCCAACGGGCAGAAGCTGGGGACTGGACGGTTTCCCGTTCACGGGGCACCGGGGGTAGATGCTTGTCTGACCGGGATTCCAGAGAGACAGTTCTTTGGATTGGCACAAGGGAGCCCCCGCAGCAACTCTGCCATAGAGGAACCGCCTGGCGGGGTCCTGCTGAGCCTCCGCACTAGCCTGGCTGCCTTTTTTCCCAGCGGGGGGCCCGGCGTTTCGGGGGTCTCCCTGATCGATGATGGAAATGGGCTCCTGCTTGGGGAGGTGCTGGGGGTCCCTGCTGAAGCTAATGCTGGAGTCTTTGCTGAGCAGGAGCGAGGCGGGCACGGGGTTGGCCACCCCAACGTAGGTGCCGGGAATGGCGCTGATGAGCGCGGTGGAGTTCTTCATCCAGGCGCCCTGCTCACCGTTGCGCAGGAAGTCAGGGAAAATGACCAAGGGCGGGGTGGCGCCCAGGCAGGAGGTGACGCTGCTGCCTGCGCTCTGGCCCGCACGCTGGGACTTGGAGAGGACCGTGGTGAGGGCCGCCTTGCCGCTGGTGTGCACCGGTGTCAGGATGGGCATGGGCGGGGTCTTCCGCTGGCTGGGCGGCGGCAGCTTCTGGCGGTTGGATTTGGAGGACAGATCAAGAGGCATCTCGCTGCATTCTGGGAAGGAGACCATCTCACGCTCCAGCTGGGGGGGGGACTTGAGGGGGGAAAGGGAAGTGGTGGCCCCTGGAGCGAGCTGCTCTGGGGCGCCCGAGGCCCTGGTGTGCAGGCCAGTACCCGGGGCGGGCGCTGCGCTCCCACAGGACGCCGCCAGGGAGGTGTTGCTGGGGGAAAGCGAAGAGCCCTCCATGGACGGGAGAGGGCCATCCACAGCGGCAGCGGCTGGAGTGCTGCTCCCACCTGCAGGCGAAGGGCAGCTCAGCTGGCTCACCTCCACAGACACCCCTTTGGAGTCTGCAGCCAAGGGCCGGGCCACGGAGACGGCGCAGGGGTACGAGCGCAGCTCCGGAGGGGCGAGAATGCCTGGCAGGCCGCGCTCCTGCAGGTAGGAGGGAAGGACGGGGAGAGCCAGGGTGGAGGGGACCCCCAGGGGGCTCGGAAGAGCAGCCACGCTGAGCGGCTGCCCACAGCTGGAGGGTGGGATGTACACCAGGGGCTGGCTTGGGGCCAGAACCGCCCCGGCCTGAAAGGACAGGGGCATTTTTTGCATAGCTGGGGCCTGAGCTGTGGAAAAGCACACTCTGTTCAAGGTGAAAGTGGCTGGGGTGGAGGCAAGGGTGTTGCAGCTGGGCGCAACCACAGGCAGCGTCTCCTCCCCAGGCCCTGCCGCCCCGTGGGTCTCAGCGTTCAGGGGGCTCTTCTCCTTCCCAGCATGCTCGCTGCCTGGAGCGCTGGGGCAGGCAGGAGATGCCTCAGCCGGTTTGTCACTGGGAAGAGCTGCGGGCGTCCAGGCATTGTCAGCGCTGCTGCTCTCCGGCTCCGCAGCTCCCGGGACTGCGGGCTCCAGCCCCCCGCCGTCTCCCTGGTCTGCCAGAGGGCCCAGCGCACTCTCTTCTGTTGCTGCTTTCCCGGCACACTCTGCCTTTGGGTGGGGCTCGGGCGCCTGCTCGTCCAGCCTGGGCCCCAGTTTTTCCTCCACGCTGCCATTTGCATCCAGCCCCTGGGCATTGCTGCCACCGCTACCGACCGCTGTGAGCTCCACCTGCAAGGAGAGAGGGAGACGGGACGGGCTGGAGGATGAGCCAGAATGCCCACAGGAAAGGCCCTGCCCCTGGGCCCGGTCACACTTCCATGGCCCCTTCCAGCACAGCCCGTGGCTCCTCCGCCCAGCCGCTCGCGCCGGGGCTCACCTTGGAAAGGCTGCTGCTGCCGCAAAAGTCCTGGGACCCCAAGTGCTGGGAGCTGCTCTTGTTAGACTCCTCATCAGAAAGCGGGGCTCTCCTGCCGCAGAGGAGACAAGACAAGGGAGGCACAATGAAGGCAGTGGCGCTGCCCCGCCCAGCACGTGCTCACTGGCCACGGGGCAGCGGGGACCCTCTGCCTCCCCAGGCCCGCCCCGGGCTGCTCGCCGAGCTCCCAAAGGCAGCGCAGCAGGCACACCTTGGGGAGCCGGCGCCTGTCGGGCGCACGGGGAGCGGAGGCCCAGGGCATCCTCTGGAGCCAGGCCTGGGAAAAGCCCCTGTAAGAGGAGATTAGTTCCACGGCAGTTGGGAAGTGGCAGTTGGCAAATGAAGCCGCAGAGTGAGGGGGGGACCCACAAAATAACCATCACCCAGAGGGCAGGGAGCCCCCTCCTGCCTGCCAGTCCCAGCCCCACTCCCCCCAGAGCCACCCCCCCATCCTCCCCGAACCACCCCTCCCCCAGCCTGCCAGTCCCACCTTCCCCCCAAACCACCCCTCCCCCAGCCTGCCAGTCCCACCTTCCCCCCCAAACCACCCCTCCCCCAGCCTGCCAGTCCCACCTTCCCCCCCAAACCACCCCTCCCCCAGCCTGCCAGTCCCACCTTCCCCCCCAAACCACCCCTCCCCCAGCCTGCCAGTCCCACCTTCCTCACTTGGCAGTCTCATCCTCCCCCAATTTCCCTCCTTCCCCCCTGCCCTGCCCCACACAGTCCCCAGGTCTAGCCCTGCCTGCCCCACACAATCCTCTTTCAGAAAGAGTCCCACCCTCTCCCAGCCTCCTCATGTTCTTGTCCTGTCCTCTCCACATCTGCACATTCTAGGTCAGGCCACCCGCCCCGTGTGGAACTCCTGTCAATCCTGCCCTCGCCGCCAGCCCCACTCATGCTACACCTCGTCCTCATTCCCCACAAGGTGTACTACCCCACCCCCGATCCATCCCTCCAGCCAATCGTCCAGCCACATACTAACTAGCAACCCTGGTTCTGGCCCAAAACCAACCCAACCCTCCCTCCCTCCCGCTGGCTGCTTTAACTCCTCACCCACACAGTAGTCCAGTCTTATCGCCCCACCGTCCGCCCAGAACCAGCTACACTTCTGGTTTCTTTTCCATCCCTAGGGCAGGAGTGTCAGTTGTGGCCCGACCTCAGTCTCCCCATTCAGCTCTATCGCCCCCTTCCAGCCTCCAAAGCAGGAGACATCTGGGGCCCGGAGTGTGTGACTGGAGCTGCCCGCTTAAGACAGCCTGTGCGGGGAATGGGGGGGAGTCTGTGTCTATAACCCCCTAGCCTTCACAAGACAGAGGGCAGTCACGGCTTGAAACAAAGGAGTTCCCCAGGCAGAAAGTGAGAACACAGGGTAAAGACTGACCGAGGACAGGAGACAAGAGGCCAGTGGTAACAACTGTGCACACGGCACGGTCTGACAGGAGAACTGGAAACACACAACACTTCTGCCTATAGCAACAGCTGAACCAGGAGCTGCTCCAAGGGGGCTCAGCACAGGGCTGTGTCCTGGGAGCCCCCCGCCACGTTTCCTGTCTGCTGACAACAGCCTGGGAGAGTTGAGAGGTGATGCTGGGGGCAGTGCAGACACTGGGACGCTGGTGATCTTTTCTTCCCCCCCCTTGTCTGCTACCGCAGGGAGTAAGCGATGCAACCCTCCAACCCGTCTCACCCAGCGTCCAGGACTGGTCCTCTCCTCTCTTGGTCATCCTAAGGTTGCCCTCGAAGGGAGACAATTGCTCAAGTTGTACCTCGAGTAATGACTTTCAGGTTTACGCATCCTGGGATTGGCCCATTACACCTGCTCCTTTTCAGATGCCCTCCGTTTCCTGACCCGGCACCGGTTCTGCTCCACATGGCGCGGCTATGATCCAAACGCAACGCTGGTCTTCCCCACAGCGGCCCTGGCTCCCTTGTGCTAGTCCCACCCGCCCCGTGTGCCCTTCCCACCAGACAGCACCCTTGCTTTCCTTCTTTACAAACCTCACTTGCCAGGGATTTCTTAAACCTGGGCTCCCGAGTTACTCAGGCCACAAACGCCGTAAGAGGATTGTTATTAAGAAGGGGAGATCAGGTTTCCGCAATGAGCAGCAGCAAGATCCAGACAGCGGCTAAGAGGTGATGGGACGGGGGCGGATGGAATCCCAAGAGAGCAACCCTTAGGTCTGATGCCTGAGATAGGCTTTTAGTAGTTTGTACCCAGGAAAACAGAGCTTCTTCCCACCTTGCTAGCCAGGGAGCTGGAGAGGCGAGCGGGGAACTTGCCCAGGTAGGATCTGTGGCCAAGCCATGTATTCTACCCAGCAGGCACGTGTGTTCTGTTAATGCCACTGAGCCGGACAGGGAGGGACCTCCCCCGTACCTAAGCTGGCCTCCCCCGTGGCCGCCGGCTAGACATCTACCGTGCAGTAGCTGGGGGCTTTTGCAAACATGCAACAGACGTGCCAACTGTGCCCGTGGGCCCCTCACTCCCTCTCCTTGAAGGCCATGAAGCTGGCAGATCGGTGCGCCAGGAAAGGCAGAGCTAAGGGGCCATTTTCTACCGTGCCCCCCCCGGGTGCCAAGCCCCGCCCCACGGCCCTCACCCCTTCCTCGACAACTGTCCCGTGGGGGCTGGGCGGAAAAGCAGCACGTGCCTGGAGCTGGGTGGGACCAGCGAAGGGGTAGGGGGCGTTAGGGAGCCGAGACCTTGGCCGGGCAGGCATCTCCGTGACGACAAGCTGGACAGCTGGCACAGAGAGCTGCCTATGCAGCAGAGCTGGGAGCCGCGTTCTGGCTCCACCTCCTGCTCCGGCGCCAGCCCAGGCAGAGGCAGGGACGCGGCAAGGGCAGCAGGTGGAGCTAGAGCGCAGCTCCTGGCCCTGGAGCGGAGCAGGCAGGCCCGCGCTGCGCTCAGCGGCCCCGGCAGGCGCCAGGGCTCCAGCAGGCAGGGCAGCCTGCCCGCCAGCGGGGAGCGTCCCCAGGCCCCCTCCCCACAGCAGACCAGCCTGCCGTGCCATCCCCCGACTGTCCCAACGGCCCTGCCTGGCTGCACAGCCAGGCTGGAGAGGCTGGGACGCAGAGGCAAGCGCTGGACTGGCCCCTCGGCGCCTGAGGCGGCCTGGGGCAAGCGCCCGATCTCGTGCTCTGCGGTCCGAGAAGCCCAGCGCGCAGCCGGCGGCGATGCAAACGACAGTCACGCCGCTGGGCAGGGAGAGGGGAGTACAGCCACCGGGCGAGGGCGACGGGGCCAGAGTCTGCGAGCTCTCCTGAACCCCAGAGCGCAGAGCCCAGGCAGCGGCAGGACAAGCTGCGCCCACACTGCTCAAGCCAGCCTTGCCCTAGAAGCCACCCCCCGTGGCGCTGGGAGGCTGCCAGGACGGGAGCCGGCGGGGACAGTGATGCAATACCCTGCCCAGGAGGGAAACGGAATGACTGGTGCCCCCAAACAATTATCCCCACCCGCTTTACGTGGAGGCCGACAGCTGGTAAAAAACCAAACCAAGCCATCCAGTTCTGATCAGTTTGGCTTGTCTGTCCAGATTCTGGGCTGCTTGGTACTTCTGTTGAGGTGCCCAGACAGTGCGGTGCCCAGGGGCCTGAAACCCGGACATTGCTTAGGGCCAAGTAGGCCTGCATAGCCTCTCTCAAGGGGTAACTACTCTGAGAGGCCAGACCTCATGTGCCAAAGTCTCCCTGGCCCCACTGTTCTCGGGCCTGTGGAAGCAGGCGTCAGACTGCTCCCGCCCCAGTGCAGGACAGTCTGCACCACACCCTGCTCTTTTTACTCCATACAAAATGACTGTCCGACCCTCCTAGAGCATTTGCCACCGCTGAAAAACTTCCACTGCACCTTGACAGCAGGGAGGTCACAAGCCGGCCAGCCTTGAGCACTGCATCTGGGAACAGCTGCAGGGAGCGCCAGGCAATGGGACCGGTCAGGACTGCTGCAGGGAGCAGGTCATGACCAATTGCTAACCCCCCGTAATCCCTGGCCTATAGCGTTTACGCAATTTCCCTGGCTAATCATCGTACCCGTTCCAGAGTGCCGTACCCCTTCCAGGAGTCACATTTCTCCTGTGTACCCCAAGTTTCACCTAAGTTAACCCACATGCTTACAAAACTAGACCTAAAAATACAGAAGTGTCACATCACAGTGTTACTGACAAACTGCTGACTCTCTCATTTGGTATGAAATTGTAGTTTGTTCTGACTCTGCTGGGGCTTTTTATGTAGCCTGCTGTAAAACTAGGCAAGTATCTGGACGGGCTGACGTATCCCCTGGACGACCTCTGCATACCCCTGGTCGAGAACCACTGATCTTATCTGCACTGCCCACTGGAAATGCTTCTCAGCTCCCTAGGCTGCACTGTCCACACATCCATCTTCTCAGGTCCCAACGGCCAGGCCCCTGGGCACTGGCTGAGAGCGCCGATCTCAAGAGAAAAGGTACAAGTGGGTAGCAACAAAGCCAAGAGCAGCCTTAACACCAGGGCAGCAAGGCCACACGCAGCACCCTGGCTCCACACAGTTGGCAGCTCTGGTCCAGCAAGCCTCCAAGGTCATTCCCCTGCAAGCACTGGACCCTTCCCACGCACCTCACCTCTCCTCGTTGAGGCCACACATGCAAATCCGCTCAGCGCTGGTCCAGTTATGCACCCCACTATAGAGAGGTGCTGTAGAGATCATGACAGCTGCTCACCACCAGACAGGACCTGCTGGGGCTCGCGAGGCCACTCCGCCTGCAAAGACAAAACAAAGAGTCAGAGGCTGCTCCCAAGATGCTGCAAACTCTCCAAGAAAGCCGTGTGTCTGGGGCAGTTCAGAGGGGTCTTCTGTATGCCATAGCCCTGCGAAAAGGGGGGTCAATCTGCACCTCGGTGGGCAACGCCCTCCTTACCTACCCGCTGCAGGCTCCCGTCAGAGGGGGTACACCGCATGAGCAGTGAGAAGTCTGTGTGCACAGACCCTAGGAGATGAGCACGCTCACAGCAGGGACAAGACATTCAGGCTAGTAGCTAGTGTTTTCATCAAACCCATTCAATCTGTAGAACAAGGTCCCCTGAAAGCACACTATGCAGACACCTCCACGTCCCCTTTACCTTACTGGCCTCCTCCATCCCCCGAGACAGCAGGCAGAAGGCAGCCTTAAGACACCAGACTTATGCCAGCATAGACTCAAGCTTTGATCAGGTAGCACCACCCAGCTGAGGAGACAATTGTCTAGAGAGAACGACGACTGTTCGGGCAAGCAGGTGCTGAGGGTATACCTGAGGGGAGCCACCGGTGGGTACGTGTGGGGCGCTGCCTGACAAACGTCACGGGGTTTTCACAACTAGAATTTCACTTTCTTATGGTTAGGAAGCTGCGGGCTCTCTTAGGGGTTATGGATGGACAGTAGAGGAGAACCACTCTGGGATCAGTGTTCCCTCTAATCTTTCCCATCCACGTGTGGAATAAATTTTATGTGCGCTGAAGCACGTGCCAACACGCACCATCAGTAGAAACAAAAAACCTACCAGTGGGCGCTCTGCTAATAAGCTGGCGGCCTGCGAATCTCTCCTGAGTGGCCGCACAAGCACACGGCTTACAGGGGACTCTGCCGGGGATTTGAGAGGCAGGCATCTGGCCCACCTGAGATGGAACTTTTGGGGGGAAGACGTGCCTGCCATTGCAGTAGTATTGTCTCATTAAACACTCAGAACAGGGATGCTACTCGAGTCCCATCACCCAGGAGAATTAATCGAGATAAACAGAAATAGAGCAATGAGGCAGGGGAAGATTCTGAAGTGCATGGCCGGCAGGAGCAGGGTAGGTTAGGCTCGGCAAGCGAGATTAAGGAGGCAGTGACGTTGTCAGACAAGCTCTTGTGTCATAGATGTAACATACACGAAGAAAAAGAGATACAAATGACCGGCATCCTTGAGAGCGCGGAAAGATAGCTAAACCCAGCATCTGGTCCCAAATCTTCAATAGTTTTCTCTGTCTTGACATGTCAGAAGGACACAAGCTCTTGGCAGGACAAGGACAGGCCTGTACTATCCGTCCACACCAGAGCTAGCTGTAGAGAGAGAAGACTGAAGGTTGGAGGAATTGGATGGAAAGCTGAAGAACTAAAGATGCTCTCCGAACACCCTGCCTGCTCATTCAGTACCAGGCAGGACACACCTGGTACACACAGGCACAGTGTAGGTCAGTGGGATGTTTCTAGAACGCCTTTGGGATGCAATAAGGACCGCAGAGGCAGGAGGAGCCAGAGAAAGATCAGTGTACTGGCTGAAGGGACAGAGTGAGCCACAGATGAGGGAAATGAGTTTAGATGAGCCAGGAGAGACCGCAGAGAGGAGAAGCTACCCAGAAGTCAGAAAATGAAGGGAGGAAGCAGCAACTCAAATAAGCACATGTGACTAGAGAAGAAATGTTAAACAATGAAATGGGTACCTGGGCTGAGCATGAGAAACCCACGAACTGGGTTGGACCCAGCAAGAACGAAAGATGACTTGGAGTGGGAAAGGGAGAAGTCTTGCAATGGCTGGAGAGAAATGCAAGGACCCAAAGGAAATAGGGGAACAAACAATCTGTGGGGATTTCACCATCCGGGGCTGAACTGAAAGAAGGGAAAGGGAAAGTGTCTGACAGCGCTGGCAGCACAGACGGTTAAGGAACGCTCCAAGAGACTCTTGTGTGGGCATGGGGAGAGAGAGGCATGTACCACTGTGCTCAACAGAATGAAAAGTTGGGGAGAAACTGAACTAGGGAACCTCCAGGGGAGCACTGATGGGGCAGAGGCATTATGGCTTGAAATTAACAGAGAAGGCTGATGGCAAGATTTCACAAGCCGCTACAACAAAGAGCACATTTTTGAGTGCATGAGGACGAAGAGGTCAATGATGGAACCAGCAGGGCCTCTAGGACAGAGCCAGGAAGATGTAGTGACAGAACAGACATTGTTAAATGCATTCTTGATTTCTGCTTCCCAAGGAAGATACAAGACACACGCCAAAGACAGATATTTTCCAGGGAATGAACAAGAAACAGGGAAGGAAGTCAGAATTCCAACCAAGAGTCAGAACCAAGGCATGCAAATGTAGAGGCAAAGTAAAACACCTGGCTCAGGTGGTTTCAAACCCCAATTCCAGAGGAAGCAACAAAAGAATCAGAAGATCCTCACGAAAGTGAGCTGCAAGCGAGAGGTGCCAGGTGCAGAGATAATTCTATCTGAGAAATGCAGGGCACAGCTACCACCCCCTTAGATACTCTTGAAATAAACCCGATTATCTCTGTGTAGACACACCCTGACTCGGGTTTAAACCCAACTTTTCATTCTGTTTCAATCTGAACACGAGTATCAAGCAGCTGCCAGCAGTTTACCACCGTTTCATGAAACCTTGCTCAGAGCGAGCACGAGACAGCAGGCTGGTAAAACCACTGACGGACAGCCTGCACTAGCTTTCCCACTCTTGCTATCACCAGTGGAGCGCACTCAAATTCTCGGGGTACCAAACGATTGTCTCCACTGAGGACTTGCCCGGGGGCCAGACGGTGGCAAAGGTGTACTAGTGCCATGCCTAGAGCAGATGGGCAACGCCCCAGGGAGCCAAGATTTGCACCATTCCAGCACAACCTGGTTAGCTACGGAGGGCAAACACCACCAGTGCGAGCAGAGGCTCTGCCTGTCTGCACTAGGCACTGGGATGCACCTATATCAGTGGCTGTAGCTGAGTAATTCCCAGTGCTAGCAAAGTGCAGGGCAAGGACACTTCACTTGAGCGCCTACCTCAATGCTAACATCATTTAAGAGAAACATGCTCAGCCAGCGTTCAAATACTTGAGCACTGCAAATGCTGTCTGCTGACGTCCCTCCTTCCGCCCTGCCACGGGCTCCCAGCCGCTGCTTCCTCTCAAGCAGGGCACCTAGCAGTTTGCCTCGACTGGAAGAAGACTGGGAATCATCAACCATCAATTTTTCCTTTTGATTTCCCACAGCAGTCCATAGCAAGAGCTACTGAGGATGAGCACATGGCTAGATTTTGCCTTTTTTAAGGTGTTCTACAACTCAGTTGGCCAGGGGGCCTGTAGAATGCTAAGAAGGGTTGCACTGTGACCCTGGAAACCGATGAGAGACTTTACTTGCACTATCTAGATCCCAGATGCCCCACTGTGGAATATATTAAAAAGAGGTTACAAAACCTAAGTCTGATAGGACATTTCTTTTACATTTTTAAACTCCAGAGGAAAACGCGGTATTGAACAAATCAATGATCATCTATATTGGATGCAACCTGGATGCTTCGCCTGCAAACCTGAGTGGAAATGACCATAAAAAAATTAAACCGATCTCACTCATTTTCAGTGCAACTTAGCAAAATGTCAAAATGAAACAAATTGCATCAACCGTAATTAATAATCACATTTTACTTTACAAATGTTCACTTTAATTATCTTTGATACCAGTAGTAATGCAGGCACAGAACTGTGTGTGTTTACCAAGTGTGATCTTTGAGGTGACAGAGTGCCTTTGAAGTCCAAAAAAAGCACAAATACAAAGAGCTTCCAGAAATGTCCTATCAGGGCTTCGGCTCCACCCACACTTCATACAAACCATTTAAACTGTTGGCAACAGAACTAGGAAGATCCCCTCTCCAGAGGGTCACACGTGGGACTCGAATCCAACTGGAAAAAAGGTTTGAAAAACGTAGCCCTGAATGCAAACCGTATCAGGTTACTTACCTAAAAAAGTTTGGACACTGTAGCAGTGATAAAGTCATACCACTCTACAGCCCAATTCAGTCCTGGTTAAGCCAGGCTACAGCTACCACAGTCTTCATTAGTAACTGTTCATGTCGTGTTTGGCCTGCAGAGGAAAGGACAACCCCAATATGAACGTGGGTCTCCTATTCTGCTGCCTACTGTAGCTATGACCATTGGCTATAGCCGTGCTGAGCTTGTGAGCATGTATCTGCCTGGGCCAGTTTAAAGACACACTAACTCTAATTTAAGTCATTTGCAAATGACCTGCAGAATACACTAAAACATCAAATGAAAAAAAAATCCATCCCTCTTTGAACTAGGAAAGTTCCTTAAAAATGTAGCAATGTTTAACCAGTACATCTTCCCTACTGGCTAAAGCTATAGGTAGTACCTCAGTCGCTGCCAGCAGTCCAACGCAAAAGCCTGTCCCTGTGGAAGTCTATCACAGCAGATTCTTAGGGGGCTTTTATAAGGAGGGGGTGCAATTCACCACACGATGGAAAATCTTTGCAAAATCTCTGACATCTGAAGAAAACCACACACTGCACACAATCTTTTTAGTTTTTCCTGCCCCCGACATACACTACCCCAAAGAATGCTCCCCCACCTCCTAGTTCAGTTCTACCCCTTCAAAGTCCTCTCTTAATTCATTCCTTGAAGGCCTTGTCTACACTAGATTTAGTTTTCTAACATTTCTCAGAGTTGCTCTTTGCAGAAATAGCTGACATGTTGGTAAAAGTACTGGCAAAGACTCTCTACTGATGGCAGCAATAATGGGAAATATTAGTGGGGCTCCCCATGGACATACGGTGGCCCAAGCACAGATTCCCTTGCAAGATCAGAAGCTGAAAGACTATCCCAACGTTTCCCATTTTGGTACGACCCCATAAGCATCTGTCCTGGTGGTCTCTCAAATTGGTTCCATCCACCATAAAAATCTATAGACTAACACGGCTGCCCCTCTGAGACATAAAAACCTAAGCTACATGAAAGGAATCCATGTCCTCCCCCATGAGCCTAAGCATTCCAAAAGGCAGCTCTTCCCCTGAATTTGATTATGTCTCGATGCTCATCTTGAATGCAGTGTACAAGGATGGGCCATAACATCTGGGCACCCTCTCCAGCATTCCAACCAACCCAAAACATCATTCATCACATCAGGAGCCAAGTGAAAGTAACGCTGAGCGGCAGCGTGGACTACAGTAGGAATCAAGATACCCGAGTTCTGTTCACAATCCTGCCACTAACCCACTGCATGCCCTTGGGCAAGTCTCTTTCCTTGTCCATGTCTCCTTCCCCTCACTTTTTGTCTCTCTAGTTTACTGAGACTGTAAAATCTTTGGGACAGAATCTGTCTCTGAGGCCTGGACAAGAGTTTTACGGGCACAGACATGTTTGGTGGTAGTGTGTGTGTGTGCGGAGGGAAGGGAAATCACATCTTGAACCAAAGCATCTACGCAAGCAAAGTCTCCAGTGGTACATAGCCAGACTTGTAAGAAGTGCTTTTACAAGAATAGCTTGTTTAGATTGGGGAACTGGTGTAAGCAGTATCACCTAAAGAACTCCAATGCAAGCAGACAGGGTCTTACTATACATTTGTACAGTGCCTAGCACACTCCTAGTGAGGTTCTTCAAGGCTCTCCTGTAATACCACTAAATATGTGCACTGAGTGTCAGCGTCCCTTGCAGGCCCCTCTCCGGGGCCTTGTCTGGAAGGGTGCACAGTTCCCATAGGAAGGCTCCTGCCGACTGGGTACTGTCCACTTTCAACAGCCGGGCCAGGCCCCTCTCCCTGCACCGATGCCCCCTCATCTGACTCGACTTCCTGCAGCACCTCCCTCCAGAGAAGGAAGCCCTGAAAAGTCACAGAAATTGCCAGCAGGAGACCGAACTCCGCCAACGGAGGACCCCGAGGGCAGCAGCGAAGCGCAGACCGTGGAGCTGCCTGTCGCCTCTCGTCTCCGGGCTCCGGGGGCGGATCTGCCGGGCACCCCCCTAGCCCGGAGCGGGCGCGGAGCCGCGCTGCCAAGTCCGGGCGCCACGCTCCGCCGGCGAGGCGCGAGGGGCCAGGTGCGGCGGCCGCGCAAGGGGAGCGCGGGGGTCCCGCGGGGCGGGGGCCGGGGCGGCAGGTGACGGGGCGCGCGGCGAGCCCGAGCCCGAGCCCGTCCCGGGGGCAGCAGCGCCCCGCCGGGCTCCCCGCGCCTCCGCTGTCACCGCTCCGCGCTCCCCGCCCCGTCCCGCGCCGGACGCGGCGCCCCCGCCCCGCCCCGCCCGGGCCGGTCTCCATGGAGACCCCGCCGCGGGCGGGGGTCGGGCCGCCCGCTCGCTCCGTCCGGCGCCCGCGGTGGGTGCGGGGCGAGCGGGCCCGGGGTGCCCGGGCAGCCGGGGGTCCGGCGCGGGGCGGCGGGGCCGGGGGGCACGCACCTGCTCGCGGCGGGGCGGGCCGGGGGCGGGCCGGGCCCCTGCCCGAGGCGGCGGGTCGGACACTGGGCGCTGCGAGCGAGGTTCGGCGGCGGAGACACTGGCAGCGGCAGCCGGAGTGTGAGGGCGAGAGCGAGCCGCCGCGGGGCCTGACGGGAAGTGTAGTCCAGCCGCCCGCCGCCCCCGCGCCCGCTCGGCCCGGGCCCTGCCCTGGGGACTACAACTCCCAGGGTGCGCCGCGCCTCGCCCTGCCCGCACGGCTGGGGGGGTCGGGTGTGCAGAGCCAGCCGAGTCCGGAGAGGGAGCGAGGGGGAGGGAGGGGGCTCCGCACCCAGCAGCGCAGCGCCGCGCAGCCGGGGGGGAGGGGGCTCCACGCCCGGGGAGGGGCCGGGCCTCCGCGCGCTGCGCCCCGGGGGGAGGGGGCCGGGGACTGCGCGGCCGGGGCGCTCCGAGCCGGGGGGGGCGGCCGGGCGCCCCGTGCCCGGGAGCGGGCTCCGCCCGGGGGGCGGGCTGGGCTGGGCTGGACGGGCGCTGCCCAGGGGAGGCGCCGCACGCCGGGCTCGGGGCCGCGGCCGGGAGGGCTGGCAGGAACTTCTCCCCGCCCGCGCTGCCCGGAGCCAGGCGCCCCCGGCCGGAGGCGGAGCCCGCGCCCCGGGAGGCCGGGCGGGCGGGCACGATCCCTGCTCCGGCCCCTGGGGCGGCCGCCGCCCGCCCGTAGCGGGGATGCGCCCCGGGCTTGACCCGAGCGCCCCGCCCGCGCAGGGGCAGCGCCGTGGGGATAGCTCACTTGCCTGGGAGACGCGGGTCGGGGCCGCCCGCCGCGCCACGAACCGGCCGGCACCGCCTGAGCTGCCGCGCTCGGCCCGGCCCGGCCCGGCGCTGCCTGTGCGGAGCGCAAGTTCCGCCGCCGCGGCCCCGCCGGGGCACCGCGCTCGCAGGCCGAGCCCTGGGCAACGCCCGGCCCTCCTCGGCACCCCGGGCAGCCCAGCCCCGCGCCACGCAGCGCCCTCCCGCGCCGCCTCCCTCCTCGGGGAAGTGGGGACCTCGGTCCCGCACCCAAGCCTGTGCTGCTGCTACGGCACAGCCCTGCCCCCTGTGTCCCCTCCCCCCGACACTACACAGCTCTGCTCCCCCCACAACACAGCCCTGCCCCGTGCCCCCCACCCTACACAGCTCTGTCCCCTCTGCTCCCCCCATAACACAGCCCTGTGCCCCCCACCCTACACAGCTCTGTCCCCTCTGCTCCCCCCACAACACAGCCCTGCCCCGTGCCCCCCACCCTACACAGCTCTGTCCCCTCTGCTCCCCCACAACACAGCCCTGCCCCGTGCCCCCCACCCTACACAGCTCTGTCCCCTCTGCTCCCCCCACAACACAGCCCTGCCCCCCCCCACCCTACACAGCTCTGTCCCCTCTGCTCCCCCCACAACACAGCCCTGCCCCGTGCCCCCCACCCTACACAGCTCTGTCCCCTCTGCTCCCCCCACAACACAGCCCTGCCCCGTGCCCCCCACCCTACACAGCTCTGTCCCCTCTGCTCCCCCCACAACACAGCCCTGCCCCGTGCCCCCCGCTCTACACAGCTCTGTCCCCTCTGCTCCCCCCACAACACAGCCCTGCCCCGTGCCCCCCGCCCTACACAGCTCTGTCCCCTCTGCTCCCCCACAACACAGCCCTGCCCCGTGCCCCCCCCTCTACACAGCTCTGTCCCCTCTGCTCCCCCCACAACACAGCCCTGCCCCGTGCCCCCCACCCTACACAGCTCTGTCCCCTCTGCTCCCCCCACAACACAGCCCTGCCCCGTGCCCCCCACCCTACACAGCTCTGTCCCCTCTGCTCCCCCCACAACACAGCCCTGCCCCGTGCCCCCCACCCTACACAGCTCTGTCCCCTCTGCTCCCCCCACAACACAGCCCTGCCCCGTGCCCCCCACCCTACACAGCTCTGTCCCCTCTGCTCCCCCCACAACACAGCCCTGCCCCGTGCCCCCCACCCTACACAGCTCTGTCCCCTCTGCTCCCCCCACAACACAGCCCTGCCCCGTGCCCCCCACTCTACACAGCTCTGTCCCCTCTGCTCCCCCCACAACACAGCCCTGCCCCGTGCCCCCCGCTCTACACAGCTCTGTCCCCTCTGCTCCCCCCACAACACAGCCCTGCCCTGTGCCCCCCACCCTACACAGCTCTGTCCCCTCTGCTCCCCCCACAACACAGCCCTGCCCCGTGCCCCCCGCTCTACACAGCTCTGTCCCCTCTGCTCCCCCCACAACACAGCCCTGTGCCCCCCACTCTACACAGCTCCCCTCTGCTCCCCTCCCCTCTGCTCCCCCACAACACAGCCCTGTCCCCTGTGCCCCCCTCTCTACACAGCTCTGTCCCCTCTGCTCCCTCCACCTGGCCCCCCACAACACAGCCCTGTGCCCCCCCACTCTACACAGCTCTGTCCCCTCTACTCCCCCCACAACACAGCCCTGTCCCCTGTGCCCCCCACTCTACACAGCTCTGTCCCCTCTGCTCCCCCACCTGGGCCCCCCACAACACAGCCCTGTGCCCCCCCCCACTCTACACAGCTCTGTTCCCTCTGCTGCCCCCACCTGGGCCCCCCCCACAACAGCCCTGCCCCCTGTACCCCCACTCTACACAGCTGTCCCTTCTGCTCCCCCCATAACACAGCCCTGCCCCGTGCCCCCCCACTCTACACAGCTCTGTCCCCTCTGCTCCCCCCACAACACAGCCCTGTCTCCTGTGCCCCCCACTCTACACAGCTCTGTCCCCTCTGCTCCCCCCACAACACAGCCCTGTGCCCCCCCCACTCTACACAGCTCTGTCCCCTCTGCTTCCCCCACAACACAGCCCTGCCCCCTGTGCCCCCACAACACAGCCCTGCCCTCTGCTCCCCCCACAACACAGCCCTGTCCCCTGTACTCCCCCACTCTACACAGCTCTGTCCCCTCTGCTCCCCCCACAACAGGCCTGCCCCGTGCCCCCCCTACACAGCTCTGTCCCCTCTGCTCCCCCCACCTGGGCCCACCACAACACAGCCCTGTCCTCTGTACTCCCCCACTCTACACAGCTCTGTTCCCTCTGCTCCCCCCACCTGGGTCCCCCACAACACAGCCCTGCCCTCTGCTCCCCCCACAACACAGCCATGTCCTCTGCTCCCCCCACAACACAGCCCTGCCCTCTGTACCCCCCCACTCTACACAGCTCTGCTCCCCCCACAACACAGCCCTGTCCTCTGAACCCCCCACTCTACACAGCTCTGCTCCCCCCACAACACAGCCCTGCCCTCTGCTCCCCCCACAACACAGCCCTGTCCCCTGTACCCCCCCACTCTACACAGCTCTGTTCCCTCTGCTCCCCCCACCTGGGCCCCCCACAACACAGCCCTGCCCCGTGACATCCCCCCAGACACTGCACAGCTCTGTCCTCTCTCCCCATGCCAGCATGGCCCTTCTCCTACCCACTCTGCCCAGGACTCTGCACAACTCTGTCCCCTCTCCCTCTCCCCCCCCCCCCAGGTTCTGCCTAGGCACTGCACAGTCCCTTCCCCCCTTTCCCTACCACTGCAGGGCTGTGCCCTCCAGCTTCTCAGCACTCAGCTCTGCTTCCCCCACCCCTGCACAGCCTGTTCCCTCTGCCCCCCCCCCCCCCCGCAGGCCTCTGTTCCCTGCCACCACTGGGCCTTGTCCCTTCTGCTCCCCTCCACAGCACAGCCCTGTTCCCTCTGCCACCCAACCCAGGTCCCTGCACCACACAGCCCTGTCCCTTCTGCTCCTCCGCCCCCACAGGACCCTGTGCCCTCTGCTCTGCACCAGCACCACCAGGCCCTATGCCCTCTGTCCCTCCTTTCCCCACGCAGGGCCTTGTTCCCCCTCCTCCTGCCACAGCACTGCTCCCCCCACCCAGGGCTCTGCCCCTGCACCACAGGGCCCTGTTCCCTCTGCCTCCCACCCACTGGCATGGCACAGTCCTGTCCCCTTGCCCCCCACTCTAGGGCACTGCACATCCATATCCCCTCTGCCATGGCCACCCCTTGCCACAGGGTCCTGCCCCCTCTGCTACTCCCTCTCGGGCCCTGTCCCTTCCTGCTCCTCTGCCCTGGGCCTTCACACCTGTCCATTGCTCTGCGCCTTCCACCCGCCTGTCTCCTTTGCCCGTGCCCCTAGAGCCTGGCCCCTTCCTCCTCCTCCTCCTCACAGCACCCTGTGCCCTGCTCCTTGGGCTCTGAATGGCCTCCCCCAGCCCCCACGGAGATCTGTCCCTTCTCCCCAGGAGCAGCCCCCTCCCCCCCCCCGCAGCTCCTCCATCTCTTCCCCACTGCTCCAAGTGCTCTGTCCCGGGCCCTTTTCCTCTTGGCCCAGGTTCACTCTGTTCTAGGCCCTTCAGTTCTCCCCACTCCGTCCCCTCTTCTGCCCGGGGTGGCCCCTTCTCTTGTCTCTTCTGCTAGGAGCCCCACCCCGGTACGTGCCCTTCCTCCCCTCACCCCTTGTTCTGTCCCTGCTGCCTCAGGGCCACACGTCCCTCCTCACCCCCCAACCCACCTCACCAGCTGTGGGGCCTTGCCCCCCACCTGCTCCATAGCAGGCTGCTTCCCCTGCAGCTGGGCCCCCCGTCCTGAGCCCATCCCTGTGCCCTGTCTCCCTTGCTGGTCACCGGAGACTGCCCCACCTTGCACAGCCCCACTGCGCTTGGGAGCTCTGAGCCCCTGGGCCCAGCCATCTGCCCCCCACTGCAGAGCTACGTCAGCCCCTCCCTGGGCCCTTCCCCTCCCCTCGGGCTGTGAATTGTCCTCTGGCAACCCTCTTATTTCTCCCTATGCTGCTCTGTGGCCCTAAGTGCCACCCCAGTGCTCCATCCACTCTGCTGAGGCCCTAGGGCTCTGTGGCAGGCCCGGTCTCCTTAGTCCTGGCAGCGGCAGGCTCCACTTGTACCAGAGCGGCACCCCCGCCCTTTTAGGGATGCCCAAGGCCACTGGTGAGCAGTAGGCGTACCTGAGTGTTCCCTGGGTTAACTGGATAGGCCAGGTGTCCGAAACCGGACAGGTCTGGGTACAGGGGGCGGCCATGGACCCGCAGCAGCCCCGGCAGCCACAGCCGGGTGGGGGCAGGCAGGACTCTGCACTGCAGCCTCCACAGCTTCAGTCCCAGCCCCGCCGTGCGCCGGGAAAGGGCAGCGGGACCCCAGCTCCACAGCACAGCTTCCCGCCATGCCTGCCCGCAGCCCAGGGAGCCCCTCGCCCTGGGCCGGCCCAGCCGCTGTTAACTGGCCAGACGCTACAATTGGAGTCGTTCAGCCGTAACTGTTCTGAACGCCATTGGCTCCCCAACCCTTCCATCGCAGGGCAGGGGCCTTCCCCGGTGATGCCCCGTCCCCTGCCTCCTGGGGCTTCGGTCCTTGCTCTGCTCTGGCAAGTCTGCGTCTCCCCGACACCCCCTTGTGTGTGTGCAGAGCGCTCTGCCCCTCAGCTGCGTTTTCTCCAGAACGACGACGTCTGTTGCCTTCCCTGCTCTGCAGCGCACAGCCTGGGATGAGGCGGGAGCCTGTTTCGCTGAGGCGGCCGCGTGGCCTGCGTAGTAACTAATGGCTCTACCTAGGAGCGGTACTCGGCCGCAGGCTGGGAGAGCTGCCGTTTCCTGTTCCACAGAGGGACTGGGGGAGGCATCCGCCACAGGGGAGCTGTGGGGAGGGGGCTGGCAGAGCCTGCTTTGCTCGAGAGCAGCTGGATGTGGAGAGGGAGAGGCAGGAATTCTGTGTCTCTCTGATAGGAGCAGGCCAGGGGAGCCCCGTATTCTTTCCAAAGGGGGGGTGAATTTTGCCTGCTAGGTGCTGCCCTCAGGTTCCTGGCATGTTCCCAGGTGACCCTAGCAAGTCCTGTGATTTCTAGGGCTCCCTTTTCTGCAGCCGAGTATCTTAACCACTCAGGCACTGCACTGAAAGGCCAGCTCCCGGTCACCCGGCTGGGACACGGGTACCTAACGCACCGGGCTGGCCTCGGGGGGCAGCCCTCTTAGTAGCTGCAAACACGAAGAGTCCGGGGGCACCTCTGAGATGGACTGAGCGGGGCAGGCGGGTGGACTCGAGGCTGCCCAGAGCCCCCTCGGGCGTCCTGCTGGCTACGAAAGGACGAGCCTTCCCCACAGCAGCTCTGGGACCCGCTGGTCTGCAGGGACTTCTCTGGAGGTGGGTGCGATTCGTGGCCGCGCGCCTGGGGAGAACAGCAATGCTCCGCTCTGCTGGGCTCCAACCAAGGCTGGTGCCCAGTCATCCAGGAGCCTTCCCGTACTCGGACTGCACCTTTGGGAGGAATTATTTGCCACCCTCAGATCTCTCGCTCGGGTCTGTAAAGACCCCAGTGGAGCCTGAGAGGGGCACACTACACGCGTGCAGCGACTGCCCCACAGAGCTGACAACTGAAACAGCCCAGACTGACGGGGAGGGGGAAGCAGGCCTGGGGAGGGGCAGGGCCGGGCCCAGGCTCGCAGCAGGTGGGACTAGAATTGGGGTATCTCGGCTCCTAGTCCAGTGTTGTCTGGACCATGCTGCCCATGATCAAGGCAGGCCTCCTCCCCTCGGTAACGTGAGCCAGGAAAGGAGACTAAGGTCCTGGGCCCCAGCCAGTGACAGCGAGAGGCGGCTGAGCGGCACAGAGTAACATGCACCTAGGGCACCATGGAGAGGTTCCCCACAGAAACGACGTGGCTCTCACTTTGCTCCGGGTTTGAGGAATGGTCGTCTGGGGGGAGGGGCTGCCGGAGGGGCTCCCCGCCGCCGTGGCCCGTTCTGCGCCGTGTTGGGTCCCCGGATGCCGTCCCTCTCGTTCCCTTTTCATTTCGAAGGATTCCTTGCAACACGCACTGGTTTATGCAGGGGTAGGGGGAGGCAGAGTGTTCAGTCACGTGGTGCGTGTCTGATTCCAGGCACAAAACACTGCCTAACGCAGGGATTAAGAGGAAGTTTCCCCTGTAGGCGATGCAGTCTGTAATTGTCAATTTCTGGGTTTTCTGACCCCTTCCTCTGAAGCAGCTGGGTGCTGTGGGGGGGGACAACATTGAGCTAGATGGAGCTGTCGTCTGACAGTTCCTGGATTCTTATGAATGCAGTGTCTGGTTCAAGGGTTTCTGGTTTTCCAACACCTCTTCCTGCCTGGGAGACTGATTTTCCTTCTTTGCTGTGACCCCCAAGGCAGCCTTTGGGGCTGGCTGAACTGAGCAGCCGGGTCTATGCTGAGGGACTCCCTCTGCCACCGCGTAGTCTGCTCCTCCCAGTGCCCGCCCCACGGTTTTTGCTATCTCATAGCCTCTCCCAGGCGTCTGGTGTCCCTTGGCCTGCCTCTGCCAGTCTGCAGCCCACCGTCTCCCGCCTTATCTCCTCGGACGACACCAGCCAGAGTGTGGCTCAAACAATTATTTTTATTCCGACTTTACATAACACAGAGCAGAAGACGCAGCTTGCCTCTCTGGCCTGCCACTTGCAGGGAGCCGCTCTGTGGGCCTGACGGCGGATGCCGGCCCCCAGCTCCTGGTGAATGGCTGGTGGCCCTGCAAGGTCTCGGTGGAAACCTCTGACGTGAGGCTAGAAGGGGCTGCCGCTCGGTGCCCTGGGAGGTGGCAGAGGAAGAAGGGGGCTCCATGCTGGACTGTGTGCATGGCAGGTGCCTATTGTTAGTAATGCTGGGGTGGCCGTGGAACCCCAAAACGAAGGGCCCAGGCCTCAGTTAAGGAGGCAGAACCACCGAGTCCAGGCGGCTGTTGGTTTAAGAACATAAGAACAGCCAGACGGGGTCAGACCGACGGTCCATCCAGCCCAGTGTCCTGTCTGCCGACAGTGGCCAGTACCAGGTGCCCCAGAGGGGGTGAACCGAACAGGTAATAATCAAGGGATCTCTCTCCTGCCATCCATCGCCACCCTCTGACAAACAGAGGCTAGGGACCCCATTCCTTACCCATCCTGGCTAACAGCCATTAATGGACCTAACCTCCATGAATTTGTCTAGTTCTCTTTTAAACCCTGTAATAGTCCTCGCCTTCACAGCCTCCTCAGGCAAGGAGTTCCACAGATCATGTTTCTGGGGTCAACGCGAATAACGAAGAATCCAGAGGAGAACACTGAGCTCCTCAAGAGGTGTCTGAGGAAGCAGTGGGCACCACGAAGAGGAGCTCTCCCTGGCGGATGATGGGCTGAAATAGGCCTCAGCCACAGGGCAGGCCCCGGTCCAGCTTCCTCCTCCTGCAGTGGGAGGTGGCCATCTTGGCCAGTGCCAGGAGGAGGCTGCAGGTGAAGTCTCACAACACACAGACGAGGGGTGAGAGAGGTGTAGGCAGCTCAGCGGAGGAGCCGCAAGAGGGGCTGCAGCCAGATGTACCTTAGTGTTTGATTTAGTCCTGCCCAGGGCGAAGGGCCGGGTCCAGGAGGTGAATACGGCTGAGCTGTTCAGTAATAGCAACGCGAAGATAATTACATGTCATGTCTTAAGGGAGGTGGGGGAATACTCAGGTGCCCACCACAGTAGCGTTTAGTTTCAGAAAGGGGAATTACACAAAAACGAGGAAGCTAATTACAACAGAAATGAAAAGGAACCTGTCGCAAGAGAGAAATGCCTGCAAGTGGCACGGAAACATTTTCGAAACACGCCGACTGAGGCTCAAAGGAAATGGATGCCCCACATTCTAAAAAAGTTAAGGACCAAAAAAAAGTAAATAAAATAAATCCATTGTAGCTAAACAGAGTGAAAGAGGCAGTTAGAGGCAAAACAATTTAAAAATTGGATGTTAAATTCTGAGGAAACCAGGGCATAAACTCTGGCAAGTCTAATTAAGCAGGCCAAAGAAGAATGTTGCAACTAGCAAAAGACTCAAAAAGTAATAGCACCAAACAAACATACTTTTGAAGCAAAAAGCTTCCAAATAATCAGTGAAGCACTGGACAGCCGAGGGCTACAGGAGCATGCAAAGAAGACAAGGCCATTCCAGAAAAGCCCAGTGAATTCTTTGCACCAGTCTTCACTGTACACCATGTGAAGGGGATTCCCACACCTGAGCCTTTTTTTTAAGTGACAAATCTGAGGAACTACCCCTGATTGGGATGTCACTAGAGAAGGTGTTGGAACAAATTGATAAATTAAACGGTAATAATTCTCCAGGACCAGATGGTATTCACCTAAGCATTCTGCAGGAACTCAAATATGAAATTGCAGAATTACTATCTTATGGAACCGATCACTTTACTCAGTCTCTGTACCAGATGAGTGAAGGATAGCTAACATGATGCCAATTTAAAAAAAACAACAACTCTAGTGGAAATCTCAGCAGTTGCAGGACAGCAAGCTTTACTTCAGTACTAGGCAAATTGGCTGAAGCTATAATAAAGAACAGAAGTTATCAGATACATGGATGAACGTGATTTGTTGGTGGAAGAGTCAACACGGCTTTTGTAAAAGGAAATCCTACAATCTGCCAGAATTCTTTGAGAGGGTCAACAAACATATTGACAAAGGTGATCTAATGGATGTAGTGTACTTGGCCTTTAAAAGAGCCCCTGACAAGATCCCTCATCAAAGACTCTTAAGAGAAGTTAAGTAGTCATTGGGCAAGAGGAAAGATTCTCTCGTGGATCGGTGACAGGTTAAGAGATAGGAAACAAAGGATAGGAATGAATGGTCAGTTTTCAGAAAGGAGAGAAGGAAATAGTTGGGTTTCCCAGCGGTCTGTAGTGTTCAACATATTCATGAATGATCTGGAACGGAGTAAACAGTGAGGGGGCAAAGTTTGCAAGTGATGAAAAATTATTCCAGATAGTTAAATTCAAAGCAGACTTTGAGCCATTTACAAAGGGGTCTTCTTTTGAAAATGGGCAACAAAATGGCAGATTACATCCAATGCTGAAATATGCAAAATAACGTATATTGGAAAACGTAATCGCAATTAAACATACAGAATGGGAGGGAGGGGACTAAATTAGTTGTTGCCATTCGGGAAAGAGATCTTGGCATCATTGTGGACAGTTTGATGAAAACCGCTTTTTTGAGTATCACTGCTTATGTGCAGTGACAGTCAAAAAAGTGAACAGAATGTTGGGAAATATTAAGAAGGGGATAGAAAATAAACCATGAAATATAATGTCACTTTTTATAAATCCATAGAACACTCACCTCTTGAATGCTGCATACAGTTCTAGTCACCTCCTCTCAAATCAGATATATTAGAGCTGGAGAAGGTACAGAAAAGGGCAACAAAAACGATTAAGGGCTGGGAACAGCTTCCGTATAATGAGAGATTTACAAGACTGGGACCGTACAGCCGGGAAACGCAACACCTAAGAGGTCTCTGAAACGGTGACTGGTGTGGAAAAAGTGAATAAGGACGTGTTGTTTGCCCCTTCGCACGGCGCGAGAAGCAAGGGTCATCACATGAAATTAGGGAGCAGCAGGTTTAAAACCTAAGGAGGAACTTCATACAACCCACAGGTTGACCGTGCAACTCATTGCCTGGGGCTGTTGTGAAAGCCCAAAGCAGAGCTTCCAGATGCCGGGATCAGATGCCCCGATGGGCCACTGAGTTACAGCCTTGTCCTGCTCATTCCTTTTAAAGCACCTGGCGCTGGCCACTGGGCGAAGGCAGGATACTGAGCTAGATGGACCATGGGCCCTACAGAGCATGGCCAGTCTCATGTTTTTAAATAAATACAACCCCTCTCTGTTTCTACTCAGGATTGCCCTGTTTATTCCTCCTGCGATTGCACCAGGACATCTGGCCATAGCACCAGCCTGGGCGATCACGTTCAGCTGATTATACATCAAAGCCCCAAATCTTTTGTTCCTCGTGTATACACTTGTGGGTGGCCAATTGGAATGCCCGTTTGGTTGCCCCTAGCTTACCCAATGATCCGGATTGCTCTGTGTCAGCGACCAGTCTTCCGGCCTGCCGACCAGGGAAGAGGAGTGGGGGCAAAGGAGACAGCTGCCCCAGGGCCCAGCAATTCTGCCGCCCCCCCCCCCAGCCTGTCCTTTTCTGCTCCCCCAATCTTTGGGTCATCGAATGTCACCCGGAGTACGGCCATTCCATTCCACACCTCTCCTGAGCTTAGGGTTCTCCTTTGCGTCCCTTATCAATGTTTCTATAGACTTCCTACCATCTCATTTATTGTCACCAGCTTCCCCTTTCTTCTCTTTGTTATGTTTCATTTTTGTAGAGCTGCCTATCCTTCTCCCAGCCAGGTTGATGTTTTAACCAATACAGCCTGCTTCCTCAGCTGGGGGATTCTAGTTTGGGGACAGCCTGCAAAAGAGGGGTACGACTCAGGCAGGTGGAGAGAAATGATTGATCGGGAAGTACTCAGGTGCCACAGAAGAGCCCAGGGAAAGGTAATAATTCCATCCTCAGAGGAGGGTGCGAGCAGTAAGACAGGGACCGTGCACTGAACAATGCGGGGACAATAACATAGCAAACGGCTCCTCATTAAGGGTATGTCTACACTCCATTCCTCGAGAGAGAGAGAGAGAGAGAGAGAGAGAGGAATGCAAATGCAGACACCCGAAATTGCAAATGAAGCGGGGATTTGAACTTCCCGTGCTTCATTTGCATAATCACATCTGGGCGCTATTTCGAAATACCCGATTTTGAAAAAAGAAACGCTGTCTAGATGCGGTGTGACAGGGCAGATATAGGGCAGGGCGAGCGGGGCATCCGCCCCGGGCCCCGCGCTTCAAGCAGCCCCGCGCATGAGTCGTGTCAAGGGGGGGGCCCCGCGAAATTGTGCTGCCCTGGGCCCTGCAAAATCGTCATCTGCCCCTGCCCGCACAGAATCCGCAGGGCCCAGCCAGGGTTACCTGGCTGCAGAGGCCCCTCCCTCGCAGCCCTACTGAGCATGCCCAGGCTGCAGCTCATCTATAAAAGCCTGGGGAAGGACTCAGTCTGGGCTGGCAGCCGAGGAAGAAGACCTACGGAGGGAGCTCCTGACCCGCAGCGACCAGCAACCCCAGGAGAAGCCCGCGGAGACACCAAGGCCCGTGGGGACATTGCAGAGGCCACCTGCCAAGGAGACGTTGCCGCCGTGAAGGCAGAGAGCCGGGGAAGTACGGGGGAAGTGACCCAAGCAAACCAGGTAGGAAGTGGCCCAGGGCAGGAGCGGGAGCCATCTCTCCTACCCTGTGAACCTCAGTGCGTTTCGGCAGGACTTCCCTGCCGAGGGAGTGGCACGCCGTCCTGCCACTCACAGGGCCCTGGGCCGGGACCCGGTGGAGTAGGGTGGGCCCGGGTCCCCCTACCAGGGGCACAGCCCCACTATAACCCTGACCTGTCAGGACAGGCCTGGCCTTAAAGGGCCATACTGAACTGTGTATATTGACTCGGGCTGGTGGGCCTGGCCTTAAAAGGCCATACTGCACTGTGTATATTGAACTGCGCACATTGAGGCAGCACTCATTGAGGCAGGATCTCCTGCTGTCGACCAGGGGGGTCAGGAGGGAGCTCCGCGCCACACGCGGTTATTTCGAAAGAAAACCCTTCTTTCGAAATTACCCTTGCTCCTTATAAAATGAGATTTAAGGGTAATTTCGAAAGAAGGGTTTTCTTTCGAAATAACCGCGTCTAAGCAGCGTTTCCTTTTTCGAAATAGGGTATTTCGAAATAGCGCTCGGACATGATTATGCAAATGAAGCGCAGGAAATTCAAATCTGCACTTCATTTGCAATTTCGCTCAGCTGCATTTGTATTCCTCTCTCGAAAGAGGAATGCAGTGTAGACATACCCTAAGTGAGCTATTCAGCCTTCCTGTGCTCAGATCATGGCTGGGGCTGGGACCATCTCTTCCCGTGTCCGGCAGCACCTGGCGCAACAGGGCCCTGCATCATAGCCACAGGCCAGGGGCAAAATATGGCCCACAGAACAGGTTCGGCCTACCAGACCTCTCAGCCCCACAAGGGTATGTCTACACTACCCCGCTAGTTCGAACTAGCGGGGTAATGTAGGCATACCGCAATTGCAAATGAAGCCCGGGATTTGAATTTCCCGGGCTTCATTTGCATAAGCCGGGTGCCGCCATTTTTAAATCCCAGCTGGTTCGAACCCCGTGCTGCATGTAGCCGCGCGGCACGGGGTTCGAACCAGCCGGGATTTAAAAATGGCAGCGCCCGGCTTATGCAAATGAAGCCCGGGAAATTCAAATCCCGGGCTTCGTTTGCAATTGCGGTATGCCTACATTACCCTCCTATTTCGAAATAGGAGGGTAGTGTAGACATACCCCAAGAGACTCTGGTAGGCTCCCTGCCTACTGCGCCCCCACATGCAACTCAATGCGGCCAGCTGTGGGAGTCATGTGTGTATCTGCTTGCCATGTGCCCTGGGGGGGGGGGTTAGTGCAGCAAAATCTTGCAGCTCCCATTGGCTGGAAACTGGCCAATAGGAGCTGCCTGGGCCATGCTTGCAGTACAGGCATGGCAGGTTCCTGGCTGCTGCCCTGCGTTGGGGGCCCTGCTGCCAACTCCGAATGCTGGTGTCCTGGTTTGAACCCCGCACTCAGGGTATGTCTACACTACAGCGTTATTTTGAAATATCTAATTTCAAAATAGTTATTTTGAAATATCTTATTTTGAAATAACGCGTCTACGCAAAAAATGCTTTTTGCTATTTCGAAATAGCGTGTCCACACTGATTGGACGCTGAATCGCATTTAAGGCCAGCCAGAACTGGTTCCATCAGGTCAGAAGTTACCTTGTGGCCAGGGTGGCCAGCAGGGCATCCTGGGAAGGGCTGGAGGCCCCCTATTTCGAAATAAACGTCTACACAGTGCTTATTTCGAAATAGCAATTTTGAAATTGGCGCTATTCCTCGTGGAATGAGGTTTACCGATTTTGAAATAAGCCCTCCGCTATTTCTAATTAATTTCGAAATAGCAGTTGGCTTGTGCAGACGCTAGGAAAGTTAGTTCGAAATAACTTTGCTGTGTAGACATACCCTCAGGGTTCTGGTACAAGCCCTGTGTACTGGGGTCCCCCACTGTCAGCCCCATATCTGGGGTCCCAGCCCTGCACGCTGCAGCTTTGCTCCTGGACGCAGCTGGGAATGGACAGGGGGAGGAGGCTCCGCACCCCCACTTTTAAAAGTGTTCCAGTGCCACTGCCTGTGGGTATGGGCAGGTGCCAGGCAGCGGCCAGTTACACGTCACCGCTGGTGCCCACCCGTCCGCCCTCTCCCGGCTTTGCCCCTTCCTCCCCCACCCCCGCAGAGAAGAAAAGATGAGCTCTGCTAAGCCACTGGCCAGCTCATTCTGCTGTGAGCCCTACTAGAAACCAAGGGGGGAGGGAACGTGTGATCCTGCATGCCCCCCCCCCACGTTGCTGTCTGGCATGGAGGGCAGAGAAGGTCGGATCAGGCCCTCCCCATATATATATACACACACACACACACACACACACACACACACACACACACAGGGCTTGACAATTAATGTAATCTACTCGCCCATGGCGAGTAGATTTTAGCCCGGCGCAGCTGTGCAGCGCGGTTAGCACATGCGCAGCACATGGTAGTGTGCGGCTGGTGAGTGAGGCTTCCCGCCGCTTGGCAAGCCCTGTGTGTGTGTGTGTGTGCGTGTGTGTGTATATATATAAATATATGAGAGAGAGATCTCCTTGTGGTGGGGATAGGTGTGTGTGTGTCACCCCTCTCTATGTGAACCCTAAAGCCTTAAAGAAAAGAAGGGAAATAAAAAGAAGCCGCTATTCAGTATTTCTTTAGCAGGGGCCTAGTCCCCTTGATGTGAGTCTGAACACTTGTCCTGCAACAGTCGAGTGCCGCTGGACTCACTTGAATTCGAGCTGTTTTACAAGGGTCCGCCTAAGGAAACATGGTTCCCCTACAACGGAACGGCTGATAAGGAACTCGATCGATAACGAACCAAAGGTGCCTAATGTAATGAATACAGATCAACAGCAGTGGAGGGAAAAACAGATTCTGCCAAACCAACTTGAGGTCATTTTGGAGGAGCTGGCAGGGCTGATAACAGGAGGAGTGTTGGTGGAATTCTCTCGGCACATCACAGATGGATGAAAAACTGGCGAACTGATGGGTCTCAAAATGTAACCGTCCGTGGTGACCAGTCATTGGGCGGGTCTGTTCCAGTGGGGTCCCGCTTGGCTACTGAACATTTTCTTCAAGGGCATGAACCACACCATGAAGCGCTCACTGATGGGCCACAGGTGAGACCACCTTTGGGGAAAGGGTGAATGCTGAAAAGGACAGAGTGGAGGAGTCCGGGGGTGGCCTGCCAAGGAGAGGGACCAGGGGAGACGAGCAGGGGGCCCCTCACCTGAGGAGAGGGGTTGGGGAGGCGCGGGGGGGTGACCCTGCTAAGGAGAGGGTCCCGAGTATCCCCAAGCAGCATCCCTCTGGCAGGCCCGCCCTGGGACTGTTTGGGAATTCACACAACGAGGAGCCTCTTCTCACTCTTACCAAGAGCTCTGCCTCAGTAACGCCTGGTGGCAGCATATTCTACGGCTTATTTATAGTCCATGCAAAAAAGGCATTTCCTTTTGTCAGTTTTAAGCGTGCTGCCTTTCCATTCCACTCGCAGCTCGCTCGCCTTTTGAGACAGGCCAAATAGGCCTTCTCTGGACCCTCCTGCTTTGCGCAGGCCTCTGCACAGCTCCCGCCTTCATCCTCCCCCCCCCCCAGGAACTCTAGTGGTCATTGTCGTACGCGGGGGCCTGGCCCTGTCACGACTGTCCCTCCTGCTGCCTCCTTGCTCGGCGCAGTTTGAGACTGAGGTTCGTCGACCCGGAGACAGGCCTGGAGGACTATCAAATCTGCCAACCGGAAAGCCCACCCTGCACGCTGACATCTGCCCCCCGCCAGGGGCCCGGGTCCGCCACGCAGAGCAGCGCTGGAATCCCCGCCCAGCGCGTGTTGTGCCTGCTTCTCTCCCCAGCCAAAGTCAGAGGAAAACACCTGCTCCTGGACCTGCTCACACTGCAGCAGCTTCGGGTGAATTTCAGAGGCTCTCCTGGCAGGACCCTCCCCTGCACACGCCAGTCGTCCCCTGCATACGCCCCGATTCCTCCAGTCTCCCGCTCGGACCAAAGGGCGCGTCCTCCCCCGAGGTCCGTCAGATGCAACAGATGTGCCAGTGTGGCTGGGATCCCGCCGACTCCACGAACCCCCTTCTCCTTCGCCAGGACTCTTGCCTTGCAGCGGCGTGTCCGTCCGCAGCCCGGCTGGGTGTGCGCCCCGTCACGCCTGGCCTGGGCAGCGCCAGCCTCCTTCGCTGAGGCGCCGCTGCTCTGCACACCCGGTTTTGACGTAGCGGGGAAAGTAGGCCAGTAAGAGCGAGCGGCAGCCGACTGCAGCCCTCTCAGGGGACGCTCTGTGCTTCTGAGGAAGGCACGTGCATTAATAGAGCCGCTCCTCTCGGGGGTTACCACATGCAAGAGGAGCCTTATGTAATGGTGCAAGGGGTTGGTTTTCATTTGCTCTCTAATTACAGAAGCGCCTTTCCCCTCCGAATTTCACAACAGACACATCGGCCGTCTCCTAGCGCACCCAACGCTGCTGCCGCCTTCTGAGCCGCCCGGCCGGGAGAGCCTGGCCTCGCTGGCCGGCCCAAGAGAGGAACCGGGCCCAGTCGTGCCCGTCAGGATCCCCACTTGGCAGTCGACAGCCCGTTTGCCGGTGGGGAACAGCGAGGGGCTAAGCCAGCCAACTTCGTCCTCTCTCTGCTGGCTTTTGCACAGAGCATGTCCCAATAATGCTGACACGGCAGATTTCCTCCCACGGCAGCGTGCAAGCCGTCTAGTCTAATCGGGTGCTGCTACCATGCCCATCACCATGGTGTTGGGGCACCTTCCAGCTGTGCGTGAAGGGATGCAGCTAACAGCTGTGACGTGGGGCTCCCCCTTTTATTCGCTTTCTCTCTGCAGGGGGAAGTTACCTGCGGGATGTTATTTATTTGTTCTTACATTAATCTCTCCCTGCGGTGAAGGAGCCCAGCTGTAGCACGGTGGATCCATGTGGCCTGAGGAGCCTTCCTGAGGCCTGGTGACCTTCTCAGCTCCCTACCAAGGCAACATTACAGGGTCTAGAGGGGATACTCAGGTCAGGGAGCCGGGGGGAGACTCGAACCTACGTCAGTGCAGTGGAGACTGAAGAGCAGGGTTCTCTGCAGTCTCCTACAAGTGCCCAGACACTTGCCCTGTTGTGTCCTCACAGGCACAAAGCTGCAGGGGACCCACAAGTCCCCTTGGGGCAAGAACCGCGGGTGCTGAGCCAGTCACTGTGGCTCCCCAAGATGTTTGCCCAGGGGCACCCCCCTCGCGGTACCTTGTGCACGGGGGTCTGGAACGCTTTGGCCAGCTGTTGCTGCTGGGGCTGCACATGCGCCCGCCTGTCCTCACACCCCTGCCCAAGGAGAGAACGGGAGAGAAGCCCCAAGCACCACGGGCCACTCCATTCCCTCACGGACTGGAAAGCCACGAGCGACAGAGCTGGCCTGGCTATGGGAACGCCACTCCCAGGGCTTACCCAGCAGTTCCCAGAGCAGGAGGAGGCTCCCTGGGGCCTGCTAGAGACACTATTCCCAGCAGCTGGGTGGGAGATGGCCGGGAGAGGGCAGTAGCCAGGGCTTGGTGCCTCGGGCCCTTGCTCAGCCAGAAGGTGAGGCGGAGGAAGCTCACCATGCTGCGGCTGGTGCCTGGTGCCAAGAGGGCAGGGCAGCCGCTGCGCTGCGTGGTGGCTTGGTAAATGAGCCGGGTGCTTCAGACAGAAGGGGCTGCTCCTGGAAGGGGGCAGGCCACACGGGGGTCATGCTCCCACCTATGCTGCTGGCCAGACGCTCCTGTATGAGAAGCAGCTCGTTTCCGGGGAGGGACGGCTCGGCCGGGTGCCGGGCGCTCGCCCCCATTCTTCACAGTCACTCTGGCCCCCCCAGACCGGGATTCGTGTCTCCTCCCAAGCATCAGCCTTGTAGACAGCCCCCGCGAGAGCTGTGTCAGTGGGGGAAAGAGTCCTCGGCTGATGTGCGAGGCAGCTCGTGCTGGACCGGTTCAGGGAGGCTGCACCAGGGGATGCACTCAGCTCCAGAAGCCCCCCTTCCCAAAAGAGCCAGAAAAGGGGTGACCAGGCAGCTGGCCGGAGCGGGGCCGGCCGGGGAGGGGCTCCCTGAGCCAGAGAGGGGGAACGACCACTCTGCGTGTGGGAGTCATGTCCGGGCGGGAGGGAGGCTGACTGCACAGGAGCCAAGGGGCGCCTCTCGACCCGGGACAAGTGCAGCGGGTGAACTGGGGGAAGCGTTTGAAAGGTGCAGCTGGCGTGCCAGGGGGCTGCTTGCCAGGGCCAGTCCCGCCCGCCCTCCACCAAAGCCAGTGGGAAGCGAACTGCTAGCGGTGCTGGGTGGCACGCAGCCTGTCATCACACAGCTCCACGGCCTGCCTGTCTTCTCGCACCTCCCCACCGGAGCCACAGCCCAGGCGCCCTCCCCGAGCCCTGTGCACACCTGGTCAGGGCACATGCCCCAGGCCCACACCCCTGCATCAGACCTGGTGCCCTGCCAATTGTCCCAGAGGGACAGTGGGGACCCCTGTCAGGCAGGCTGCTCCCTTCCTAGTACCATTTCCAGCAGCGGCCAGGACCAGGCGCTGGCAAGGAAGGTGCAAAATGGCCTGATGTGGCCCATCACTTAGGCAGGGGCGGATGTGCTGCAGTAGGGGCCAGCGTTGTCCATTGGGATAGGCATTGGGCTGGGAATGCTGAGTTCTGTTTATGCTTCCGCCACTTACCTGCTGCGTGTCCTGGATCAAACCACATTTCCCCTCTGCCCTGGCTGTAGATGGCGAGTGCTTTCAACCGCCCCTGCAGCCAGGCCGGGATCGTCTCTTCCTGTGTTTGGCAGCACCCGGCGCACTGGGGCCTGGTCGCAGCCGGGCCGGGATCGTCTCTTCCTGTGTTTGGCAGCACCCGGCGCACTGGGGCCTGGTCGCAGCCGGGCCGGGATCGTCTCTTCCTGTGTTTGGCAGCACCCGGCGCACCGGGGCCTGGTCGCAGCCGGGCCGGGATCGTCTCTTCCTGTGTTTGGCAGCACCCGGCGCACCGGGGCCTGATCGCAGCCGGGCCGGGATCGTCTCTTCCTGTGTTTGGCAGCACCCGGCGCACCGGGGCCTGATCGCAGCCGGGCCGGGATCGTCTCTTCCTGTGTCTGGCTGCGCCCAGCGCACCGGGGCCCTGGTCGCAGCCGGGCTGGGATCGTCTCTTTGTTTGGCAGCACCCGGCGCACCAGGGCCCTGGTCGCAGCCGGGCCGGGATCGTCTCTCCCCATGTCTGGCAGCGCCCGGTGCAACGGGGCCCTGATCGCGGCTGGGCCAGGACCATCTCTCCCCGTGTCTGGCAGCGCCCGGTGCAACGGGGCCCTGATCACGGCTGGGCCAGGACCGTCTCTCCCCATGTCTGGCAGCGCCCGGTGCAACGGGGCCCTGATCGCGGCTGGGCCAGGACCATCTCTCCCCGTGTCTGGCAGCGCCCGGTGCAATGGGGCCCTGATCGCGGCTGGGCCAGGACCATCTCTCCCCGTGTCTGGCAGCGCCCAGTGCAACGGGGCCCTGATCGCGGCTGGGCCAGGACCATCTCTCCCCGTGTCTGGCAGCGCCCAGTGCAACGGGGCCCTGATCACGGCTGGGCCAGGACCGTCTCTCCCCGTGTCTGGCAGCGCCCGGCACAACGGGGCCCTATCCTCATCTGAGGCAGGCACTGCCCTGGTCTCCGGTCCCTGGCACAGGAGAGCCCCAGGCACTCCTCTACTGCAAACACTATCTGATGGGGAGAGGGCGGCTGTGCCCTCGCTGCAGAACACCTGTGCCAGCGCCCAGGGCAGGGCAGGGGCAGTGGGGCTGGGCAGGGCTGCAGCGGCAGGGGCCAGCTGCCGAGCCAGTGCAGCAGCCTCGGGCCGAGCCGAGCCGAGCCGGGCTGGGGCCAGCCAAGGGCTGAAGCAGGAAGCGCAGAAAGTGAAAGACCCGCCCCGGGAGCCGCCCCGCGGGGAGCAGCCGCTCGCCCGGGCTGGCCAGGAAGGGGAAGCGGAGAGCAGGGCGGGGCTGTGGGGGTGGGGTGGGGTGTGTGTGTGTGTGCTGTGTTTGTGCAGTATGCGTGCGGGCGGCTGTGTGTGTGTGTGCTGTGTGCAGTGTGCTTGCTGGGCGCCGTGTGTGTGTGTGTGCTGTGTTTGTGCGGTATGCGTGCGGGCGGCTGTGTGTGTGTGTGTGCTGTGTTTGTGCAGTATGCGTGCAGGGAGCTGTGTGTGTGTGTGTGTGTGCGCGCTGTGTGCAGTATGCGTGCGGGCGGCTGTGTGTGTGTGTGTGCTGTGTTTGTGCAGTATGCGTGCAGGGAGCTGTGTGTGTGTGTGTGTGCGCGCTGTGTGCAGTATGCGTGCGGGCGGCTGTGTGTGTGTGTGTGCTGTGTTTGTGCAGTATGCGTGCAGGGAGCTGTGTGTGTGTGTGTGTGCGCGCTGTGTGCAGTATGCGTGCGGGCGGCTGTGTGTGTTTTGTGTTTGTGCAGTATGCGTGCGGGGAGCTGTGTGTGAGTGAAGCACACGGTGTGTGAGGCACGTTGTGGGGCGCTGTGTATGCAGGGGTGTCTGTAGGAGAGGCACACTGTGTGTGTAGCACCGCTGTGGAGAGGAAGGTGCTGTGTGTGCAAGGTATGGGTGTGAGAGGCACGTTGTGGGGGCAGTGTGTGTGCAGATGCATGCTATGGGGGTGTCTACGAGAGGCATGCTGTGAGTGTGGGAGTGCTGTGTGTGTGTGAAGCACAAGTTGTGTGAGGCATGTTGGGGGGATGGGAGGGGGTGTCTGAGAAGCACACAGGGGTACTGTGTGAGGGATAGGAGAGTGTGTGAGAGAAGCACGCTGTGGGAGTGTCGTGTGCAGGGTGGGAGGGGCATCTGAGAAGCACACTGGGGGTGCTGTGTGAGGGGTAGAGGGGGTGTTTGAGAAGCACACTGTGTGTGTAATACCCTAAGGGGGGAGGTGTGTGTGTGTGAGAGAGAGAGGCAAGCTCTGTGTGTTTGGCACTGGGTGTGGGGGGCTGGTGCTTTGGGTGGGGAGTGTCTGTGAGAGAAGCACACTGTGGGGAGATGCTGTGTGCATCAGTGTATGTCTGATGGGTGCAGTGAGGCGGGGGGCTAGAAAGGGTAGCACTATGACAAACACCGTGATCTAGGTGGGTTGGTGTGTTTGTGTGAGAGACATGCTGTATGTGTGTAGTGCGGTACTGTGTGGGTATGTCTGTGCGTGTAGCACAGTATTGTGCAAGTGTGTCTGTGAAGCACGCTGTGTGTGTAGTGTGTGGGTGCATCTGTGAGAGGCGTGCTGTGTGTGTAGTGTGTGTATAGTGTGTGTGTGTGTGTATGTACTGTGTGTGTGTGTACAGTGTGTAGTGTGTGTGTGTACAGTGTGTGTGTGTGTATGTACTGTGTGTGTGTGTACAGTGTGTGTAGTGTGTGTGTGTACAGTGTGTGTGTGTGTGTATGTACTGTGTGTGTGTGTGTGTACAGTGTGTGTCTGTCCGTGAGGGGCACGCTGGGGGATCTGAAATGCGGCAGACGGTGCTGTGGCGGGTGCCTTGCCCGTCGTGCCCGAGGGAGCAGTGTGTGCAGGCAGTACCCTGGCGAGGGAAGTGTGAGGTGTCCCTGGCGTGACCCAGGATGAGTCCAGTAGCATCTGGGGGGCCGGGGGCCTGGCAGCAGGGAGCAGGGTAAATGGTCCCCCCTGCCCATGCCCCAGCTAGGCCTTCGAGGTGCCGGTCCAGCAGCCCGGGGCGAAGAGCAAGAGCAGGGAGGAGCCTGCCTGTGCGTGGCCTTGGCCAGTGCTGCTGCGGGTGGGCAGGCCCCGAGGGCAGGGCGGGCGAGCGGCAGCCGGCCCGAAATGCGCCCTGAGGCGGTGGTGCCGAGGCCCTGGCTGCATGGGGGGCAGTGCACTCCCGCCACTGGGCCTGGCACGGGACAGGCGGGCCCAGCCCGAGGCCTCGCTTGGGTTGCTGCTCTGGAAGGAGGTTCCAGGCAGTGCAGACCCCGGGCTCGGCTCCCTCGTCCAGCTGGACTGAGCCAGGCAACGGAGACCGGAGCTGCTGCTAGAGGCGCCCGCCTGCGCGCTACCCCCCTGCCTCCACCGCACCTCACTGGGCTGTAGCCCGCAGGCCAGTGCTCACAGAACCCTCTCTGGGCCAAGGAGCCAGGCAATCGAGGGCTCTGGGCTTGGATCCTCCATGCTGCCGGCTGGTCGTGTTGCCGCGGGCTCACAGCCCTGCCCGGGAGAACCATTCCCCTGAAAACCGAGTGCACTGGCTCGCTCCGGGCAAAGCAAGGAAGAGCCGTGAGTTCAAGGGCACAGGCAAGGCCTGACCAGGCCACCCTACAGCCCAGGTAGAGAATGCCAACTGCTAACCTACACCCCTGCAGCAGCCAAGCCCCGCTCTCAGCCATCTCAAGCCAGCAGCTTGCGCGAGAGGTATCCCACTGCCACCCGTGTCATGTTCCTCAGGGGTGACTGCCCACCACCCGGGGAAGAAACGCTCCTTTAACTTTAGTGCACATGCTCCCAACTCTCAAAACTTCTTTTCTAAAAGCCCCAGCCTTTGAGACCAGGGATTTTGTGAGAATTTCAGCTAGCATTTTAAAGATCAGGTTTTTATTCCGCATGTTTGCAGCAAAAAGCTTGAAGAAAAAGAGCCTAAATAGATTTTCTTTTGAAGTCTCTGGATTTTCAAGTCCAGCTCCTGGTTTTGGAGGCCTAATATTTTTTTTAGGAAACTTTAACACGTGTATAGGTCTTTGCCAGGTAAATATCACGAACGCAGCGATCATTACAATAGTTAGCTTTTGTTTAAAAAGACATTGTACAAGAATACAGGGACCAGATCTTTCTGTTTAACGGGGTTACCGTGTTAGATTGGGCAGCATTACCGCACCTTTGTCATGTCTAGTGATTTTCTAAGGACTCATTTAACAGACTAGTAGGTCTATGAAATGTTAATATTAAAATTTTTGACAGGTATGTTGGTTTTTCCCCTCCCAGACTATACTTTTGAGTACGTTTTTCAATACCTGACTAGGTAGCTGATCTTTGTCTGGTTTTCTGGTCATTTTGCCAGAACCACAACCTCCAAGAGCTTCTGAACCCTTCCCCAATGGCTGGGATATTATTTCCAGTGAGAGGCTACCAAGCAGATAAGCAAACAGAGCCGAGGTTTATTCTTCATTTCCTTGAGTGTGACCACGTCCCAAAGGAAACCCCAGCAGATCTAATGAAATATCGATGATTATGCATAAAATCTCATCTCTCACCCCAGTTTCTTCCACACTTAGCTCCATTCATCTCTAACCCGACTGGGTTTCAGATACCACTGGAACAGCCTCCAAGCGGGTTTCTGTTACCCTGCTATTCGCTGAGTTTACTGAGACTCCCCAGATCCACACCCGCCCCTCCCTCCCCCAGGGTCTCATCTACGGCCACTTGTATCAGGACAGCTGTCTGCAAAGCCCAGTGTCCATCTCTGGGTTTAATGGACCCGAGGGATGGGACAGGCCCCGGGCTGCAGGGAGACTCGACTGCGCCGCTCGTTGAGCTCACCCACCAGGAAACATGGAGGCTTTCTAGCATCAGAGAGTTGAAGGCACGCAGCCCCACAAAGGGGGAGGCCACTGCAGTGTGTGGGTGCCACACGCAGCATGGGGGGGTCTCAAGGCAGCAGAGGTGTGAACCCCAAGGAGTTAGACCTGGGTCCAAATCAGCCCTCCCCAGAGCCCAGGGTAGGGGCAGGAGCCAGCCCCCCTCTTCCGCACAGTACAGTGCTAGGAGCCCCACCCCAGCAGGTGTCAGCCTGGGGCGCAGCCTATGGAAGCAGAGCTGCCTCTGCTGCGCCCCAGATGTGTTTGTGATGCACAGCCACCTCCCCCGTGCACCTCACACTGGTGCACAGCATCATTCCCCACGTGCACCACCTGTGCACACAGGGCAACCCCCGGCACCGCACGAGCCCCATGCCAGTGTGTGGCAGATGGGGGCACAGCATAGCTTACATGTGCACACCAGGCCTGCCGCCCCAGCCACACCACCCCCGTGAACACCCAGCGATCTGCCCCAGTGTGAAGCTGCGGGTGGGTCCTCTGGCCGCAGCAGAGGGAGAGCAGCAAACCTGGTCCCAGCTGGCCACGTGGCTGACTCAGGCCAGCTCCCCCCTTCCTGGAGATGTGGGTTAAGGCCTGGGGAGGGTGCTCTGATCAATGCTTTCCCACAGGCCCAGCTGGGAGGAGCCACAAGGCGGGAGCAGGGGGAGAACGGGGGGGGGGGGGGGTGCTGGACCGGGGGAGGGGCTGCTCGTGCCTCAGTGCTTGTTGGACTCAGGGCTACCGAGGCGCGGAGGCGGTGGGTTCTGAGTCCGCCCTCGGCCCCGACCTGGGGCAGGACAGAGCTGGAGCAGAGCCAAGGGCTTTCAGGCCCCAGAGCGCTGGTGGGGGCAGGGCGGGAAGTGAAGGCTGCCAGCTCTGCGCTTCGCCCGCTCCAGCCCCCCCGGCATGCAGCCTCTGCCCCCAGCGCCGCGCGGATCCGGGCTGCCTCCCATGGCCCTGCCCTGGGAAGGAAGCAGGGGTGGAACAATGCAGAGCGGGGGGGTGAGAGCAGGAGGCTGGGCCCCTCCTCCCCCCCAGAGTCACACCCCGGGCCAGAGCAGCTGTTAGAAAGGCAGCCAAGCAGGATTCAAAAAACAGCACCGGTGGAGACTCCCCGCGCCCCAGGGAAGCTGTTCCAGGGGCTAATGGCTCGCTCCATGCACGTCATCTCCAGCCGGGCTGATCTGGCTTCAGCGTCCCATCTCTGCCGGCCGGCCCGCTGGGAGCGGTTCCCCTTGGCGGGTCCGAGTGCCTGCGCCCCAGACTTCAGCTTGGCAAAGGGAATGAATGGTTCAGGCTGGCGCAGGTTCGCATTCCTGGGGCTCCTCTCTGGCCCCTCGCCAACGGGCCAACACCCGCCTGGAACTAGGGGAACCAGCACCGGCCTGGGATTCCAGCAGCGGTCGCCCCAGCACCCGATACCGGGGTAAAAACCCCCAGCTGCTGCCGGAGTCCCTGTTCGTACAGCCCAGGGTCGTGTTAGCTCTTCCGGGCACTGCCTGCCGGGGCGCTCGTGCCCAGAGCCGCCACACCCCAAATCTTGGGCAGTTCAGCCCCCTCCTGTACCAACGGCCAACACTGCTGCCAGACTCCCACGCCGCTGTATCCAAGTGCACGCTGCCTGCTGGCCCTGAATCCACCGCGTGAGCCAGACCACCCCGCGTCCACTCTCCCTCATCCCCACCGAGCTGCCTTCCTCGCCAGGAGGGACGGACCCATTCTCTGCTCCCGCCCACAAAACCTCCCGGGCCTGTGGGAATCAGCTAGCGCAGCCAGGCCCGGCCCTCGCTTGGGGAAGGAGGGAGCAACATTAGCACCCCGACATTGGGTGGGACACCCCGGCTGGCAGCAGCCAAGCGCGGTTCCACCCTGCGCTGCCTGGAAGGGCCGGGGGAAAGGCGCAGAGTCTGCATGGAGGGGCCAGGGCATTTATTGAGGCAGGAGCCCCGCTTCCAGACAAACGCAGCCCACTCGGTGCGGGCAGGAGCATGGCAGTGTCCTCTGCCCACACCTAGCACCAGCAGCTCTCCCCCCCAGCAGCTCCTAGCCGCGCCAGAGCCTGGCCACGTGCTTCACGGCCACGCTCAGTCTCTGTGCTGCCCCGGCAGCGTGGCCCCACCGGCCTAGCGAGCTGCCTTGCGGGGGCGCTGGTGGCGCCGGGAGCGCTGGGGCGTGGCCGGCAGGGCAGCACTGCCTCCACGGACGGGCATGGCGCGCTGGGGGCTGGCGTCCTCGGCCGAGATAGGCTGGATGATGTGGCCCGGCTGGGTGAGGATGCGGGGGGCTGTCAGCTTCTGGAAGGCTCGCTGTGTGTTCCACGTGGGCCCCACCGGCGCCCGGACGCTCTGCTCAAACTGCTGCCGGCGGTCAAAGGGGAAAGGCAGCTCGTTCACCTGCCGGAGGAGAGACAGCTCGGCACTGCCCTGGGCACGGCTGGTGCTGCTAGGGGGTTGCCAGAGACGCACACTGGAGGGAGAACGGCCAGTGCCGGGCGCCTCACTCCAGGCCTCCACTACCCCAGCACTAGGGCGAGTGAGAACCCAGCGCCTTGCCACAGCCGTGGAGAGCCCAGCTGGGGCGCTGGCTGCTGCAGGGAAGCCAGGGTGCCCGGGCTGCCCCTGCCCGCTGCAGCTAGGAACCCTGGCACCCTGCTGGCAGCTAAGGCCACGTTTGGTGCGGCTAGTCCTGGTGGAGACCGACTCCGGCCACAGCCTCCTTGCTGGCCAGAGCCCCGGCGCCATGGAGCTCCTAGCCAGCCCAGGGCACCCACTGGTCCGTACCCACGCGGAACAGCTCCTCCCTGGCCCGGCCGAGCAGGGAGCAGGCGTGGGCAGGCAGGCCCCCTCACCTGGTGCGCTGCAGCCAGGGTGTTGCGCTGCTGGCTGATGATGACGTGGGGCAGGTGCTGATCTCTCCGTGGTGGCCCCGGCGCCGGCTTGATGAGGAACCTGAGACACAAGGAGAGATGAGGCCAGCGGGCCCCAGCGAGGGGCGAGTCACTGGGCGCCCTGAGCGGGCCTCACGTACCGCTTCCTCTTCCTGGCGCTCGGCCGTAGCCCCCTGCCGCCCCACTCGCCCCAGCCGGGCAGGACCAGGTTCACCGCCTGCGGCTTCCCCGCCTGCTCCGCCTTGCGCTTCTCCCGCAGGAAGTCAGCAGCCACGTCGTCCCCCGCAAAGGCCTCCTGGATCACCAGCCTCTGGTCGGCAGCCTCCTCTTCCTGCCAGACACGGAGATCAGCCCCCGCCGGCCCCCTCCCCCAGGGAGATCCGCCCCCAGGGCACCCGCCAGACCCCTCCCCCCAAGGAAATAAGCCCCCAGGGCACCCGCCAGCCCCCTCCCCCAGGGAGATCAGCCCCCAGGGCACCCGCCGGCCCCCTCCCGAGAGATCTGCCCCCAGGGCACCCACCAGACCCCTCCCCCCAAGGAAATCAGCCCCCAGGGCACCCGCCGGCCCCCTCCCGAGAGATCTGCCCCCAAGGCACCCGCCAGACCCCTCCCCCCAAGGAAATCAGCCCCCAGGGCACCCGCCGGCCCCCTCCCCCGGGGAGATCAGCCCCCAGGGCACCCGCTGGGAAATCAGCCCCCCCCCTTACCGCCTCCCACACACATGGCATGCTCCTGCCCTCTTACGGCTGTGGGCAGCACGGAGCCCGGCTCACCTCATCCAGCACAGAGACAGGCAGGGCAGGGCACTGGATCGCACGGGACTCCCCGGCCAGGACAGCCTGCAAGCTGATCAGTCTCTTCTCTTTGGTAGCCTTCCCGCCCGTGTGCCCGCCCCCAGGGCTGCCCTCTTCCTGTGACTCCTGCAGCGTCCCGGGGGGCCAGGGCCGCTCCTGCTCTTCCGCCCCCTCCTCCTGGCCCAAAGCTTCTATCTCCTCCAGCGTGCGCCGCCTGTCCAGCTGCTCCGACAGCAGCGGCCCCTCGGGCTCCTGGGCAGGCAGGTCCCCCCCAGGACCCGTCTGCACCTTTGCCGGCAGCTCCACACACGAACGGGCCTCCTCCGCTTCGCCAGCGCCTAAGGAGCGCACCGGGTGAAGGCAGGACCGCCCTGGGGAAGCGTGCCCCGGGGCCGCCAGGGCGCGCGATGGGGGAGATGCAGGGTCACCCCAGCAACAGGGGGCTCCCGCAACCCCTCCTCCAGCCCAACCTCCTCCTGACATGGTGGCAGGAGCCTCCGACGTGACCCCTCCCCTTGCCGCTGGCCCGCCCAGCCTGGTCTCCGACCTGCTTACCCCCAGGACCCGGGCTCCCTGCCTGCCGCCGCCGCGCACATCGTCTTTGCTCGAACTCTTGTAACAAGAGCTCTTCCTCCGACACTTCCTCTTCCTCCTTCCCAGCCTCCTCTGGGGCCGCAGGCTCGCCGGGGTCCTCGCCGGGGTCCTCCTGCGTCCCAGAGCCCTTGGCTTCACTGCTGGGTTTCCCCAGCATCCAAGGGTTGGCCCCCTCCGTGCTGGGCTGCACGTCGTTGACCGAGTCCGGGAGGAGGCCTTCCTCGGCCACGGCGCCCTCCTCTTCGCCCTCCGGCTCCAAGGGCACCTTGTGGGTCAGCTCCTTGTTCCTGGCCAGCTGCTCCTGCATGGCCTTGCGGGCCTGTGGGGAGACGGGGACACGCTGGCAGCCCGGCCCCGAGCAGCCCCCCCGGCTGCCCCTCCCCTCAACGGCTCCTCACCTCCAAGTCGTACTTGGCCATGATGGCCTTGGAGCGGGCCCATTTCCCCTTGTTCTGGTGCTTGAGGCTCATCCTCTCCTGGAGGGAGGAAGCAGAGAGAGGCATCAGCCAGGGCTCCCCGGGCGGCGGGGGGGGGTTCCCCAGGCGGCATCACCTCCATCCTCTTTCTCTCCATCTCCTCGAGCTTGCCGAGGGCAGCCTCGGGGTCTAGCTTCCGCAGCTCCTCAAACTCCTTCAGGGCCTTGCGGCTCCTGCCCTTCTGCAGCACACGGTGGTACCTGCGCAGGAAGAGCAAAGTGGGAGGGTGAGGGCACCAGCTGGGCTGCCCTCCCCAGGCACGCCGTGACTCAGGCCGCCAGCTCCTCACTAGCCACGCTCCCCCCACCTCCGGCAGGGCACCTGGAGTGGATCCCAGGCTGCCAGCTGGCCCCCCAGCCTCCCCACAGGCGAACACCTGCCTGGCTCCTTACTTCTTGCTCTTGATCTTCTTCGCCCGCCGGGCCTTGGCCTCATAGTAGGACTGCAGGGCCCGGGCCTTCTGCATCTCTGCACGGCGCAGCTGAGCCTGCAACGCACAGCACAGGGTGATGGCCAGCTCCAAGGGGGGCCTGCACCCCAGGGGGGCGAGGGGCACAGCCCACTCACCTCCTCCAGGCTCATCGCCCGCAGCGAGGCCTCTTCTAGGGGCGTCAGCAGCGGGTCCGTCACCGGCTGCTGCGTCTTGTGGAGAAGACTGAAGATCTCCTGCTCCAGCGGCGTTCGGGCCTTTGGGACAGGGAGGGCAGCGAGTGAGCGCATGCTAGGCATGCGGGGGAGATCTCACTGGGCCCCCCCGGCCACGGGCTCTGAGCCATCCCACCCACCCCCTGCCAGGCCCACAGGGAGGGAGGGATTGCCCATTCCCCGAGAGCCCAAAGGTAGCAAAGGGGACACCCTGGCCAGTCTCAGCAGCCCCCTCACAAGCCCCCCACCTCAGGGAGGGCTGCTAGCCATGTGGGTGCCCCCAGCCTCAGCTAGCGCCTCTCCCAAGCGTGAACGGGGCCACTTCACTATAGCTCCGGGGGCAGCGGACTAGGGATGATCTAAGGAGCCCGGGGTGAGACCGACCAAGACAAGCGGACTGTGACGTCCCCCCATTAGCTGCCCTGGGCCTTCCCACTGTGGGGGTCTCAGGGTGGGGACTCAGACCAGTCTGCTGGGCCAAGAGGGCACAACAGCAAGTATCCGCCACGTGCACTATGGCTTCTGGTGAAAATTCACCACCGGCCTGGGGCTGACCCCAGCCAGGCCCGGGCTGCAGCCCTGTCAGCACGTGGAGCAGGCAGGCACTGTGCGCCCCCAGAAGACGGGCCCAGCTACAGAGCCTGCTAGCCACACGGGTGCAGCCGTGCACGGCGCCCTGGGGTCGCAGGAGAGGCACTTGGCCGCAGTCCCAACGGCAAAGGCACATGAGAAACGGAGCCTGAAGGAAAGAGCAGCAATCTGGCCGTGGGGTGGGGGTGGGGAGGCAGAGCTGGGGGGCAGGGGACGCTACCAAGGCAGCTCCCGCTCACTTCAGCAAGCGCCGAGAACCTGGTGTCAGGAACCTGGCTGGGGTCAGGAATGTAGCAGGGAGAGAAGGGAGCTGCAGGGGCTCTGAGCTGCCCTGTCCTCCCTGAGCAAGGCCCCTGGACCACTTGGAATCCCTTTGGGCCTGGGAAGGTTGAGAGGAAGGAGGCTGTTCAGATCTGGGGGGCAGAGAGCAAGCTCACAGAGCTTGGGGGGCCATGTCCCCCCGTGCATTCCTGTCCACACTGCAGGGCGCGGTGCTTCAGCGCCAATGTGGGGCAGGCCGTGGGGGTGTCGGCTCAGCGTGGCTCAGCCTGACACAGCCTTCCCCTGGAAGCTGCATGGCTTGCCATGGTCCTGCTGAGCTAGTCTGGGAGCACAGGTACAAGCTGGCCCTGCCCACCCCGACCCAGGCTCTCAGCTGGATGCCTGAAGCTCAGTCCAGAGCAAGGCTGGCTCCCCTGGTGTTCAGAAGCCCAAAGACTTCTCTGCCACCAGCCCTCCCAAAAGGGCCTGCCCACTGTGCCAGGCTGCAGCCCCCCTCCCCACGCCGCAGCACCCACCTTCCAACCAGTCAGCACCTCCTCGATGGGCGCAGCGCCCCCCCGCTCCTGCTTCAGGGGGAAAACCAGCTGCTCCGCCCGTCGGTTCTGCAGCACCACCTGCTCCCACTTGGCCACGGCCTTCGACGTCTTGCTGTAGGCAGCCTCCCGCACAACCTGCAGCCCCAGGGAGAGCCTGTGAGCACAGAACAGGCCCAGGCCTGCGAAGAGGCCAGGCCCTGAGGGCGGCCTAGCAAGGAAAGCCAGCAAGTAGCCCAGCGGGGAAGCGGCACTCGCCTGACAGACGGACACTGCTTATCGCCACAGCCACCCCTGGCTCCAGTCCCCACTCCCGCCCTGCCCCCCACCCCGCACGCCCGCTCACCCGCTCCGACTCCTCTTTGCTGAGTGGCAGCTCCACAGACTTCTTCTGCTTGACTCGATTCAACTGCTTCTTCACGGTGCTCAGGGAGGACGAGGCCCGGATGGAGCCCAGCAGCTCAGGCAGGACCAGCCTCTCCCCGGTGCCTGTGGGAACCAGCACAGGCAGGATGTCCGAGCTCCCAGCAGAGGGCACCAAGAGGGAACCATCTGCTGGCTTCCTGCACCCTCGCCGCTGGCAGCCCAGCGCAGCTGCCCACGCTCGGCCAGGGAAGAGGGAAGAAGTGACCCAGTTATGCCTGGGGAGCCCTGCGTGGCAGCTGCAGACACCGCTCGGAGGAGGCCCAACACAGCCCTAGCAGCAGCTCACCTTCACAGCTGAGATTGAATTCGGACACCTGCACGCTCGCCTCGGAGCGCTCCGCCAGCTTCCGCCTGGAAGAGAGGAGGCGGGAGGCATGGAGACCCCTTGTGTGCAGCCCAGCAGCAGCCCCCCGTTGCAGCAAGCAGTCCAGTGCAGGGGAACCCATTCCTGCGTCCTGGCAGGGGGTCAGACTGGAGGAGCCTTGTTCTATGGCTGTGATGGGCACAAGCTGCCTCCCAGACACGGAGCCTTGTTCTATGGCTGTGATGGGCGCATGGGGCGCAAGCTGCCTCCCAGACACGGAGGGGGCTTGGCTGCTGCTGCCCTGAGCACATGAGGAGAGCCAAGGGAGCCTGGACATGAGTGCACCTAAGAGCCCCCCACAGCCGAGCCTTGGGGGGCGGGCAAGCGCTTCCCTAACACTCACCGCTTCCTTCCAGCGAGGGAGCTGACAGCCTCCAGGAGCTGCTGATGCCGCTTCTCCTCATCGCCGTCCCCCTGGCGCAAAGCGGACAAAGTTAGCACAGCCCGAGCTGGCACGGGGCGCTCCCCAGGGGGATCCGCCCGCTGGGAGGGGCACAGGGGGGCACCAGGACCTCTGGGGCGGGGCATTCTGGCACGGCGCCCACTGCCCCGCACGAGCCCCGCACGAGCCCCCCCGCGCCCCGCCCCCACTGCCCCTCGAGTCCCCCAGGATCCCTTTCCCTGCCCGCCCCGGGGGGCCTGCGCGCTCCCGACAGCAGCCGGGCCCCCCCCAGCTCGCTGCCGCTCCTACCTCATCCTCGCTGGCGCTCACGGGGTGCTCGCTCCGGAACAAGGCCTCCTCCGCCATCGGGCCAGCGGAGACACAGGCCGGGCTCGGCCCCCGCGGCAGCTGCAGGCTCCCGGCCCAGCACACGTGCGCAGGAACGAGAGCGGCAGCCGCCCGACTGCGCATGTCCGGAAGCGCGGCCCTTCCGCCCCGCAGGGCGCCGCCCGGCAGCGCGCGCCGCGGCCCTTCCGCCCCGCCCGGCGGCGCACGCGGCCTGTTGCCATGGCAGCGGGAGCGCCGCAGCCCCGCGCGACAGGCGCCGGCCCAGCCTCGGGGCCCCCGGGCGGGCGAGCAGGTGCGGATCCGAGCGGCCGGGACCCGGGGGCGGGACAGGCTGCCCCGCCCACCGCCCTGCGGGGGGGCCCGTCTCGGGGACAGCCCTGCCCCCTCCGGCGGGGGTCACGTGGCCCCGGGCCCCGCGCGGGGGGGGGCTGCGGAGCGTTCCCCGCGGGGCCCGCTTCCAGCCCGTGATCCCCGCCCCCCCGGCGCTGCGGAGGCCGGGTCTGGAGCCGAGAGCGGGGCGGGTGCTGGAGCTGAACCCGTCCCCGCCCCTCCCCCAGCGGGCCCTCATCTCCCCTTTGGGAGGGGCCCTGGCCCGGGGCACCCCCTGCAGGCGGGGGCAGGGCCTGTCAGGCTCAGGGCGGGGTGCGGGCGCCAGAGAGCTCCAGGCGGGGGGGGGGGGGCTAAGGGCAGCAGTCAGTGGCACTGAGGGGCTTGGGGAGAGCAGTCCCTGGAGCTGACCCGGCTGCTGGATCCTGCGTGCAGTGTGGCCAGGCTACCTGGGCTGTGATTGCTGACTTGAGCCCACCAGGGCCGGGGCGATGCTGGGGCCAGGGGCCACATGGGGGATTGTTTGGGTCCCTATGGGGTAGGGGAAAGAAGGGGAGGGGTGAGCCACGTACAGCCAGCACCAGCATCGGAACCTTGACCAGCAGCATCCGGAGCCCCGTGCCCAGCCAGCCCCTCTCTTACTCGTGCACTGACTTACTTTCGCTTTGTGAAGAAGAGTGTGTGTGAGACTAACCCCCCAGTTTTGTACCAGGAGGACAGTCAGTTGTCACGTCCTTTGCATCCGACATATTTGGGGACTGTTTGTCCTGTTTGTATTATCACTTGGAGTTTACATCAGGTAGGTGAATCCTGGAAGTTATTGCATGTGAATATACAATTCAAATCCAGACCCTTCCCACCAACAACCCACCCATTTCATCTCTGGGCAGAGATCAGAGTCGGAGAAAGAGGTGGATCCACTCAGCTGCAGTTCGAAGCAATTGAGACAGTTCTTCGCAAGAGCCCAGAGGGAAGGGGGGTTGTACTCACATTTTCTATTTTAAAAAAGATGGAGCTTTTGTCCTATTTTGGATTTAAGTAAATAAAACACTTAAAGAAGGACACTTTGTGTCTGCATGTTCTCCCTAACTTCTATAACCCTGCACTTTGCCTTGTGGATTAGGCTGCTGCTCTGGATTTAAGATGTGTAGTTTCTAGAAAACCATGTCATCTGAAATACCTGCTCTTCATTGTACGAGAGGTCCATTTTCAGCACAAGGCCCTCCCTTTTCATGTGTCCGTAGCTCTCCTGTTAGCCAAAGTCCTGCTTGGAGGGGCAGTGACTAAGAGCAGGGATGTTAACCAGTTAACTGTTTTCACATCTCTGAGAGATGGGCAGTATGCACTGATTCTTAGATGCATCCTCCAGGAAAGACATTTTAGTACATGTAAATCAAATGTGTTCTCTCTCTGCCAGTCTGGGCTTACCTATAAAATGGGCAAAGTTGTGCTTAAACCCTACTCAGAGGATCTGCTTTATAGGGGCCACAGTAGATTCTACTGTGGAAAGAGTTTTTCTCCAAGAGGAAAGGTGTATATAAAATATAGATCTCTTCCTCTAGTTTCTATAGCAGTCAGTTCCTGGGTCTGTCAAACACAGCTGTGCCGCCATATCCTTAGCTTCAGCTGAGAGATCTTCAGAACTGGTTAGGAACAAATTACAGACCAGGTTTACACAGCGTGCACCACAAAATAGTAATTCCACAGTAAGTGTTAATGTCGCTTGTGGGGGAAACACACTAAAAAATGCAATGAAACATACACTTTCAATTCCCTTTCACCGTCAGTGACACGAACCTCAGATGCAGCTAGATTGGGGAGTTCACCTGAAAAACAATTTGTCAGGGCTTATTGGTCACCAAAAGGAAAAAATCGACATATCAGTGTTGTAGAATTGAGAGTCAGAAGACTAGCTTTGAAGTCCTTCCTGCTGCGAGTCAAACCCAGGTAGTAATAGACAATATGATGGCACTATAATATCTGGACAAGTAAGGGGGGGAGCTTATTCTATAAACTGTTTGTTTCCAGGCATTATATTTTGGAAATGGCGCACAGAATGACATTCACACAATACACGTTTGTGTGTGGGGTGAGAGTGGGTTTGTGGTCCGCCACCTAGTGGCCACACTCTCTGACAGTCACTCCACCCAGTTGTCAGTTTCCAGTGGTCATGCCACCCAGTGGTTGCAGCTGCAAGGGGGGAGGGGGAGTAGGGGAACCTGGGCCTCCACTGGGTTCCAATCCAGGGCCATATGAGACCTGTCCAGTACCTTGCACTTGGAGGGCCCTCAAGCCAGCCTCCCTGGGTCACTTCCTACCTCCCTTTTTCCTGCACTGAGCTGCAAGGTATCCACATAAGCATCAGTTTGCCAGTTGCCTACCCATCTCTGACCCCCTAGGAGCTGCTGCTTGATGACCTTCCTTCTCCCAGCCTCGGTCTGGCTAGGGCCTGCTCCCTGCCCTGTCTGGCAAGCTGCCTGGATGCTCGATCAATCCTTTTCAACCCTGCCTGCAGTTGGAGCATGATTGGCAAGAGGGGAGGGGCATCACATCCTGAGCCCAGAGTTGTTCTTTAATCCTCTGCTGTCCAGTGAAGGGTTTGACACCCTGTTAGTGGGGGAACAAAACATGCCTGCAGATTAACTTGTTAGACGCACAGAGAGTCTGGGAAGGAAAAAACAACACAGCTCTCCAGTCACGGGCGAAGCCGAAAATACACCTGTTTGCATCCAGCAGCAACAGGAAAGGTAAAAACCAGTTTGCTCCAGAGCAAGCAGAGCTAAGGAATCGATATTGGATACATTTCTGAGACAGTGGGGTCAGGACATAAGGTCCCCCTACTTCCCCTCATTCGGAGAGTGATAAAGGAACAACAGGAGAAGGGCAGGGGGATTTCAATAGTGCCAGCATAGCCGAGAAAACTGGTATTCAGACTTGATTCCCCTACCAACAGGATTCATGGAGCCACTGCCACCGTCCTTGTGGCAACAGACAGGGCTGGTCTGTTGTCCGGATCTTTAGTTCCTTCTTTTAACTGCACAGTGAGTAGGAGTGTGGGAGGGCTGGTGCCAGGCTGTTTGTTAGAGGTGCAGAAATGTACTGTTACATTCTAGGAACCAGTTCACAAGTAACTGCTATAGGTGTAATGGAGAAGGGGTTTGTTGTGGATTTGCACATGTGATGTAGACCCATTTCTAGCACCATTTCATTGTGGAGTGTTGTATTTTCAGAAGGCATGTCTTTCTTTTCTTCAGTTGTGGTTAGTCCTTCAGCCATACCAGCTTATAGAGGGTAAATCTACTTTTACTAATGATTTAGTTAAAATGTTTTTTAAAGCTTTAATAACGTGTACTCCCACCCCTCAGAAGAAACCCTTTGCCCTCTTGGGCTCTGAAATAGTTCTGTCCCTTTTAGTGAAGCTTCCTTTTGTACCTGTGAGAAGTTTTTCTTTATTCCATCTGTCTCCCCAAAGTGTATTTTGATAGCAATTGTGTCTGCAAGGTGCATACGTGAATTATGGACATAAATGGGTGTTTCACCATTCTCTGATTTTCACAAAGACAAATGGCTTGTAAGGATTCATGGGATCAGAACCTTGCTCTGTGGAGGGGCCAGCTGATGTTCCCATATCCCCTCTAAAGAGGACATGCAGAGCACTGCAGGTAGTACCTACCACCCACAGCGTCCAGAGGGGCAGTACCTTGCAGCCCTCTGACCGATCACACACACTATTGAATCCTGGAGGGTGCCCTGGGATGTTGTGTGAGCAGCCACACAGATTTCTAGCCTGCTACTTCTTTAGCCCACGCCTTACTTTCTGATCTCCAGTGTCTCTTGCTGGTTCCATCCTGGCACCGTCTCTGGTCTCTGACCCAGCCTGACTGACCCTGATCCCCACTCTTGCTGATCAATCCCTGTTCTAGCAATTACTCCAATATTGGCTCACTGATTGCTGCTTCCTGGCTGCTCTTTGCTTGTGAACCGCAGCCCAGCCAGACTGCCTATGCCATGGTCCTTTACTCGCCCGAAAGTTTTGACAAAGATGGCTTCCAATTTTCATATCAATTAGGGTTGTAAATGGTTAACCAGAACACAAGCACACCTCTGCCAAACGCTCCAGACTGATCCCTCCCCAATCCGTCCAGCTGTCCCCACTCAGAGAGTGCAGGCAGAGAATTCCCAGACAGTATTGCCAGCTCAAGGGGAAAGTTAAGGGTCCCGGGCATTTACCATAACTCTATTTCCTGTTTTAAGAAAGGAAAGTCCCTTACCTGAATCGTGGCTGGAGTTCTTCAGCACGTCTTGTCCACACGCACACTCCACTAACATGCCCCAGGCACCTGAGTTTGGAGTCCTTTTTCCCAGTACGGTCTACTGTGGCTGCACGTGTGCCCTGAGCATCGTCACGCTCTCCTTCAAGGGTGTACAGGGAGCGCGGTCTGTAAGCACGAAAGGGGTCAGTGGTACAAATGTGCACAGGTACCAGTTAGATTTCAAAGCTGACATGTAACCAGATAGAGCTGCCAGTGGGGTTAGTGTTAGAGCCAATCTTAGACAGATTTGTACTGAGTCCAGGGAGCGGTTAGCTTTCAGGTCAGCTTTTACCGTGAACAGTGTGTCCCAGATGAGGACACTTGGTTCTTTTTAAACCAATCAGTGTCTTAATTCGCCCAGAACCACATTGTTCTACACTCAGCGGTTCACCATTAGTGTTACAGCTGTGCCCTGCACCCACCAGTACAGCCTTGGAAGCAATTGTTAAAGCTGAAGTTAAGGCTGCACAGGTACACCGAGAACAACAGTGCAAGCCACCAAGATAGCTTGTTCCATTCACTTAGGTGTATCAAGTTTTTAATACCTTATGCATGGCAGCCTCCCAGTCTGTCTCCAAGAGGTCAGGAAAGTCTTGGCTTTTTAACACTTTTAAGAGTGTGGTCCCTGCTCCTGGAGAGATTGGTCCTAAATGAGCTACTTCAGTATATCAAAAGCAATTGCTTAAAGTTATCGTTCAAGTCTCTCTCAAGCTAATTTGATTGGACTTGTAGAGGGTGTGACCCAAGCACCCTGTGTTGACAACAGGCAAGGAGTACACACTTGCAATCTCTGCCCAAGCACTGGCCTAGCTACACCCAGTGAGCGCCATCTTCACAATATTTCACTGAAGGGGCCATGTGCGGAGTCTGCTGAAAGCTAAGAACTCGCTGGTTGCCATGGATATCGTGGGATGTCTGCACAGAACATCCTTTAAGCATTCTGTGAGATGGAGCATACTGAGTTCCGAAGCTGCTGGAGATGAACGTGGTCACCAAGGGCGGACGCTTCTCAGAGTTAGCTCAGTCAAGGCTGAGAACAACTGACATCCTTCCACCAGCCACGGGTATACAGTCTAGCACAGGTGTGGGTGTGGCACGTTTGGGGATTAGCCAAGGCGTGTCCAGGGTGAATTACCACCAACTGCTCAAAGCTCCAGAGAACCTCCTCTGTGTCCCCAGAGGATATCCCAACTCCGTTCCTGTAGCCCCGCTCTTCCTCTCTGCAGGCAGCAATTTACAAACCCTATTCTGTTACACTAGAGTGGCCAGGTCCTTGTCCCCGGAGGCCCGGAAAGCACCCTCGACCTCTGCCCCCCCATGGAATCACTGCACCCCAGCTTAGAGGTTTCATTCACCTCAGCTCAACACCTCCCTTAGCACCAGGCACACGCCCAAATCAAACTGAAATGGATTTAACAGAGCTTGAGATAAAGGTTAAAAAGAAAAGTCAATAAAAGGATTTGAAACACAAAGTTACAGGTAGAAGATACCATACAGTGCAGCATGCAGCCTATAGTTATTGACAAGCTACTTGCCTTCGAATTAGATACTTTTCACTCAATGACCAGTTCCTACAGCTCTTGTCCAGTCCAGAGTGCCTGGGATCCACTTTTCATAAGAAACTCCAGCTGGCAGAGTGTTTCCTTCACAAGGGATAACGTCTTGTCCCCGCTCTTCTTCCTTCATCCAGTTGCCGACCATTGTCTCTGAGCCCAGAGGCTCCCTTAATGATCAGAGACGTCTCTTGGGGCCCTTTTGTCAGATGGGACTCCCCAGCTGACCCCGGGCTCCATGGCAGCTGCCCCTTTGAAACGCCAGAAGCTGCTTTTTAAATGGGCAGCTGCTGTGGAGTCTGGGGGCAGCTGTGGAGTCCCCAGCTGACCCCAGGCTCCTAGTGACATGCAGCGTAGCATGGAAACCAGGGTCAGTAGGGAACTCAGAGTCCCCCGCTGACCCCGGGTTCCATGGCTTTGAAATGCACAAGAGCCCCTACTGGGGACTCTTGTACATTTCAAAGCAGGTACCCACGTGTAGCCCGGAGTCAGCAGGACTTCCTGCTGGCTCCAGGCTATACACAGAGTTCCACATTCCTCCTTTGAAATGTACAAGTGCCCCAGCAGGGGCTCATGTACATTTCCAAGGAGGAATGTGGAAGTGCCTGTCGACTAGTCAATTAACCGCATTTTAACATCCTTATCCTGCACCTTGTTCAGACACCAGACCTGGTCCACAGTTGTTGATTATTGTCAGCATTGATTGAGTCATCTCTAAGCCCTGCTCTACACTGCAGAATTAGGTCAACACAAGGCAGTTTACGTTGACCTCATTATGTCAGTGTCTACACTACAGCCTTGCTCTCACTGATGTAAGTTCCCTACTACACCAACATAACAACTCATCTCTATGGCCTGCACAACACTACAGCAGAAGGTGGAATTAAGATACGCAACTCCAGTTACATTAATTATGTAGCTGAAGTTGGCATATCTTAAACCAAATTTCTGCACTGTCCACACCGTGGGAGGCCAACAGGAGCCAGTGCTCCTGTCGGCTTCCCTTACTCCTTGTAAGTAGCAGGAGTACTAGCACGATGAAGGCACCCTCTGAGTTCGATTTAGCAGGTCTCCACTAGACCTGCTAAATCGAACCTCGGAAGATTGACCATGGCAGCATCGATCTAACCCGTAGTGATGACATGGCCTATGAGAGGGGTAGTTAGAGCGACTCAGTGTCTGCCTACAAAATGGGCTACTTGCTGTTGGCTGTCATTCTTGCCAATTTCATGACTCCATGCAGGAGCCAGAGCTGTGAAATTGACAAGAAAGCCCTGGCTGGCTGCTTAGGCTGCTCCCTGGGCTCCCTGCTCTGAGCCAGGCTATCACCTGGGCTCCCTACTCCCCATAAGGATTCCAGGTGCAGCCCAGGCTCCCTGTTCCCCGCAGGGAGCCCAAATGCCCAAACCACGGATCCAGACTTCTCACTCTGCATTTGGAGCCTGGCCCAGGCAGTACCCCAAGCTGGCTCCAACTTCAGATCTCCCCATCAGAAGCCCAAGCGGCTGCACGCAGCCACCCACAGTGCTGCTGTTGAGAGCGTGCAGCATCCACAGAAGGACAGTCTAGACATGAACCACTGCAGTAATGACTGGGGTGACTGGAGGTCACCCTAAGATGGGTCGATTTACATTTTTTGTGTACCTGTGCCCTGCGTCTGCACCCCCTAAGTGGCAAGAGTCACTTCTAGCAGTGTCGGGATGGAATATGCTGCATGACCCATGGCCCTACATTTGTTTTCTGCACAAACATCTTGCACAACCCTGAGAATCAGCTAGGGCCTAGCTATTGGCACAGACCAGCCAGGGCGCCCTTCAGCGAAATGCTGAGAAGGTCGTCGGACACAGGGGTAATATGCCTGCTTGGGTATGACGGGGCATGTCTGTGCCATAGCAGGCTTGGCCCTTTACAAAGCACAAAAGAGTCTGAGAAAAAAAAGCTTGACTAAGGAGACCATCGGGGTGAACAGAAGTTAACAAAATGCCCTACTTATAAAAATAGATAAAAGGCCCGGAACTATATCATAGGAGAAAGGAAGGGACAAGATGGCAGGGGTGTCTCCTGAAGAGTGGATCCCCGCTCTGTCGGTTGGACCAGCAATTGGGTAAGAATCAGCCGTGAGTCAGGCCCGGGGCCGGGAACACTTGTAGCCTTTAGAATTCGATTGCATTGTCTGTTTTGCCTTTATCACTAGCCACGTGTCCAATCCTTTTACTGGCTTCTCTTTGACTCGGCCCTAAGCGCTGTCAAATAACCCCCCCCTTGCTCTTACTCTGGACAGAACGCAGCGCTGTGCGCGGGGGGCGTCAGTGCTCATGGGAAGGGATGCTAGTGAACAGGGTGGGAGGGGTTCTGCTTCCATGGAGGCAGCAATTGGTGTGCATTGTGGGTGCCCAGATGTTGAGGGACTGGGTGCTCGTGTCTAATGAAGTGGGGTGCGTGGGAGGGACCTGCACTCTGGGGGTAGCTATCTCCACAGATGTAGCTGCGGGGAGGGGGCACGGGGGGTGGGGTTGGGGGCTCTGCTCTGCCCCAAGGACTCAGGGCTGGGCTGGACAAATTGGTAGCCTGCTGAGGGAAGGAGTGTGGCTTGCAGAGCCCAGAGGGGGGCACTGTGGTGCCAGCAGCCAGTAGATCTAGGAAAGTTCACCCAGTGGGCACAGAAAAGCTCCCTGGGGCTATAAACAGGCAATAGTCGTCCCCCCCAATCGCTAGGGTAGACCTGAAACTGTCACCTGAATGGAGGCAGCAAGGGGGATAGAGGAGGCTGCTGTGAAGCAGCCTCTGCCAGTGGCTAGCCCTGGCCACCGCAAACAGGGCTGCTGGACTCTGCGCGAGCCAGCCCAAGCAGTCCTGGTCCGGAACGCTGCGGCTCTGCATTTAAATGTAGCAGCTCTTAGTACATTCAAAGCGCAGAGCCGCAGTGTGGGTGGCCCCTGGAGCCGCCAGGAACTGGGATTGCTCAGTCCTGGCTGGAGCCTGCTCCTGGAGCCACCCCCGCTGCAGCTCTGTAGAGCGGTCCTGATTGATTCGTTGTGTAGGCCCTACAATTAGTCAGATTACTGCAATTTAACATCCCTGCTCTGGCCAGCTACTAGCCATCAACTGACCACCCAGTCAGCTGTCCAGCTCGACGGCCCCCAAGATGAGATGGGTTTCCCTTTCCTTCTCTCCACCCTGCAGAGGAGGAGTCTAGGTGAATAGGTAAAACATGTACTCTGCAAAGAAAATGCGAAAGCCCGTCTGGCATTCAGAATAGAGAGCATGTGGGTGGCTGGGGGGAAATCCAGCAGGTAATCTGCTGCTTGAAATGGAACTCTAATGATTTCTGGTTGAAAACTTGGGATGCGATTTGAAAGCTGCCTTGTCTGGACAGAACACGGAATAGGGCAGGTCTGCCATCAAGACCTGAATTTCTCTAGCCCTTGTCATCAAGGTGATTGTCCCTAAAAATGTTTTCACAGACGCATCTTATCACTGGCTCAGAGATGGTCTCATGCAAACAGAGAGAACTAGCCTGAGATCCCACAAAGGACTGGGTGGAAATACTTGGATTAAATCTTTTAAAAACGTTACCACTCTTGGTGGAGATACAACTGTCTGCCCATCCCCAGGAGGGTTGTGTACAGAAATCCAGCAAGGTGAACCTGATTGGGCTAAGTGCTCCATCCAGATGCTTCACTCCAAAGATGTGCCAGAATTTCCATCCGCTATGAAGTACTTTATGGAGTTAGGCTTCCCAAGGGAGCCAGAAGAAAATCGTGTCACTCTCACCATGTTTGCCTTGTGACGTCTCACTGCAGCTTAACGAGATATTTTGTGCGGGAGAGGAGCAGGACTTCTCCACCCAGCAATCCAGCTGTGAGATGAAGGGCTTCCGAACTGGGTGCAGGCTCTTCCAGCCGCCTTGTGAAAGCAGGCCTGGACTTTGAGGCCATGCCTGTGGTTGGCAGATTGACAGGTTCAGGAAGACGGGGAACCAGAACTTCTCTGGCCATGGTGGTGCTGTTAATAACAGCTTGGTGGTCCTTGCCTGACTATGCACAGCCAGGAGAAGCAGCCGGACCAGTAGGCGTGTGTACATTGAAGTCCTCAACCATGAGATTAGGAAGGTGTCAGGAACAGAAACTCCTCCCTCCCGCCCCAGCAGAAGACCTGATACTTGTATGTTGCAAATGGGGCCACATGAAGATGGCTCCGATTTGGAATGATGTGCTGAAGGACCAAGTATTTGGTTCCTCACTTTGATTTGCTGTTGATCTGCTGGCTGCTCTGCAAATCAAGTGAGTGTAGGGCTGAGAGGCAGAATCGATGCATAATTCACCAGTTCCAAAATCTGCATCTTAGCATAGGGCAAGATCACACCCCACCCTGTCTGTTGATGTAACACCTCGCAGTTGAGTGGCTCAATATGGAATGTGGGTAATCGTCTATTATCATATTGATACCAATATTACAAACTTGCAATGAATCTTACAAGACATGCCATGTCAGCTATTCGTGGGAAAGTTGTGCTTTGCTAAGGATGATGATTCTATGTGTGTGTCACCTTTGTATTGTCGTAAGTGATAAATATGTGAAAAATGTCTGCCCTGCACACCTGTGCTGTGTTTCTAGGTGGCAGCCCCACACAGATGGCCAAACAGACTAATGCTGATGCCAATCTGCTGTACAATGAACCTACTGAGAGAAGCCAGGGCTACACCTGGGAGTCAGCAGGATGTGGAGAGGCAAGCCTGTGGACCGGGAAGTTGAAGAGTTTTTCCCATGTCCACGTGCTGTGAGCCTGTGTTTGGGACAAAGGGTGTACAAGCCACATGGCAAAGGATATAAAAAGGCACTTGAATCTTCTGCATTCTGTCTTCGGGCTACAGTGTTAACCATCTGTTTTGGGATGCTGCTCGTCTTTCTGCAGCCTGTCCTGACCTTGGGCTACCCTAGGCACTGTGCGTCACAGGTTGTACCATCAGTCATTAACTGGACAGGTTGACCTCAGGTAGAGAAAGCATGATTCCACACCCTTCCAATGCTGAAGGATCTCACTCTGGGTATGTCTACACTACCACCCTAGTTCGAACTAGGGTGGCTAATGTAGGCATTCGAAGTTGCAAATGAAACCTGGATTTAAATATCCCAGGCTTCATTTGCATCTTGCCGGGCGCCGCCATTTTAAAATCCCCCTTAATGCGGACTCCGTGCCTGCGGCTACATGCGGCACGGAGTAGGTAGTTCGAATTAGGCTCTCTAATTCGAACTACCGTTACTCCTCGTGGAACGAGGAATGAGGTGTACTGGTAGTTCGAATTAGAGAGCCTAATTCGAACTACCTACTACGTGCCGTGTGTAGCCGCGGGCACGGAGTCCGCACTAAGGGGGATTTAAAATTGGCGGCGCCTGGCAAGATGCAAATGAAGCCCGGGATATTTAAATCCCAGGCTTCATTTGCAACTTCAAATGCCTACATTAGCCACCCTAGTTCGAACTAAGGTGGCAGTGTAGACATACCCTCTGAGAGCTCAAGAATTTGGAGTTCTCCACACTGTGAAGCCAGATCCCTGAAGCCACAAAACCCTTCTTCTTACCACTGCTGTAGCTACTGATCTTGAAGTGGTGTCTCCCATATCTAGAGCAACTTTAGGCTGGTCTTGGTGACCATCTGTCCTTCAAGCACCAATGAAGAGATCGCTTTCCTCACTGGAGCCACCTTATCTGCAAACACCGAATTTTTCATTGTTCACCAAATCCAACCTGGCCCCAAGCGCCTGACAACTCGCGATTTTAGAATGGTAAAATTAGCTGGTGAGCACGATTTACAGCCAAATAAATGCAACGCTTGAGGCTCACCTTCCTTCGGTGCGGTCTGGTTTTATTGCTGCATCTTCTCATAAGCAGCTGTCACGACTAGCAAGGATGGCACAGCTGTGGGGTGGAGGTGGGAGCAAAGGGAGGAAGAGGCGTGGTGGGTGAGGGTGTTCAGAGTGGAGGTTGAAGAGGTGGAGTGGGGGCAGGGGATGGGGTTGAGTTCCCCCCACATCCCACCACTAAAGGGGAAGTCAATGCCTATGTTTCCTGGAACTGCACCTGGAAACAGATGGGAAGCCAGAGGAAAGGGCCCAGGCATTGCATGCTCACTCACTCAGTGGAAGCTTCTGAGCGTTCCCCCAAGGAAGCTGGAAGCAGAATGGGCTGCGATAGTTCGTCTCCCCAAGAACAAAGGTTACTTCATTTCCTGACAAGTCTGGCCCAGTGACCAAGAGGTGAGCAGCTGTGTGTGGGTTGGCTGGCAGCTGTTCTGCAGACAGGCTATTTCAGATCTGACACGCGCTGTGGCACAGGCACAGTTTTGAAGCAGAAAGGGGAAAACCGGCCTTCGTTGGGCGCTCTCAATGTTACCGATGGGGAGGGCCACGTGGCAGCCCCCGTCTCGTGATAGTTACCAGGCTGCGGGCACCTCTGGCAAGTTTTCATAGATGCCAGGTATGCAATTGGCAGGAAAATCCCCCATGCTGGTCTTACACAGGCATTTGGTCCTCTCCAAAGAGGGCAGGTGTCCCATAGCTTAGCCTGGCCAGTCTCACGGTGTGCTGAGAACAGTGGGATGGGAAAGAGGTACCCACTTTGGGGTGCAGGACAGTGCTCCAGGCTGGGGTTGAGGGGTTCAGCGGGTGGGAAGGGGGATCAAGGGCTGGGGCAGAGGGGCTGTGGCTGGGATTGAGGGCTTTGGAGGGGAATCAGGGCTGGGGCAGGGGGCTGAGGTGGGGGGCCGGGGTGGTGCTGACAGTCCAGCCTCGCCCCCAGGCCTCTGCCTGCCGTCCACTAGCGCTGCCCAGACCCTGCCCCAAGGGTTCCCAGTTTTGCTTGGACCCACTCCCGGAGAGTTAATCACAGGACAGAATCTTTAACTAAAGTTCCTGGAGACCCCAGGCCAGTCCTGGCGGGGGGGCAACTTTTCCTGCCCCCTGTGCCCCATCCTGCACCAGCTGGGCCCGGAGCCCCCTTCCCTGCCCTGTGCTCCCCTAAAGCCAGGGCCCGCTCCCTGCGCCCCGGGCGCTGGCCCCCCTCCGAGCCCTGCCGTGGCTCCCGCATCGCCACGCCGTGCGTCCTGGGCCCCCCTGCCCGGCCCCTGGGCCGCACCCCCGTCCCTAGGCCCTTCTGGCGCTAGGACCCAGTGAGGTAGGAGCGGGGCGGCGGTGAGAGTGACACACGCCTCAGCCAATAGGAATGCGCTGCAGAGGTTAGGGGCGGGGCCTCGTATAGGACTGAGCCAATGGCAGTCGCCGCCGCTGTCGCGCCCCACCCGAGCTGGGCGGCTCCCCGGAGTCCGGGAGCCGGAGGGAGCAAGAGGCCCGGCCCGGCCCGGCCTGCGGAGCCGGCTGCGGGAGCGGCCGCCAGGTGGGGGCCGGGCGGGGTCAGGGATTCGCTGGGGGGGGCCCGGTTCGGGGGTCACGGCGGGGGGCGGGGGCCGAGTCGGGGGGGTCCGAATTGGCCCTGGCTGCGGAGCCGGGGCCGCATCCCGGGGATGGAGCCGCCTTGCCGGGTGCAGGGGCCCAGCCCCGGGGCGCTCGGCTCGGGGGCGGGCTCGGCTCGGGGGGGGGCCCAGCCCCGGGGTACTCAGCCCGGGGGGGGGCTCGGCCCGGGGGGGGGGCTCGGTTTGGGGCCATTGCTGCGAGCCCCGGGGTGCTCGGCTCGGGGGGGGGGGGCCCAGCCCCGGGGTACTCAGCCCGGGGGGGGGCGCTCGGCCCGGGGGGGGGCTCGGCCCGGGGGGGGCTCGGTTTGGGGCCTTTGCTGCGAGTCCCGGGGTGCCCGGTTCCCCCTTGTGCTCCGCTGCGCGGGGCGCGCTGCCCGCCCCTCTCCTGCGCTCCCTGGGCGCCGGGCCGGGCTGGCGGGCGGTGGGAGAGGCGCCCGGGCTGTGCGGGAGCCGCGGGGCCAGGCAGCCTCCCCTTGTGTTCCCCTCGCCCGGCCAGGGCGGTGCGTTCGGCTGCTGTTGGTCCCCTCCCTTTGTTTTTGTCTGCCGGGGGATCCGCAGGCATGCCGAGCCCACGTGTGACACAGCTACACGAATGGCTTCATCCCTGCGCTGCATCTCCAGCTTCCCTTTGCAAAGCCCCACCCCCGGGTGCAGGGGGACCGTGCATTGTGAGCAGGGGGCCTGCTGATGCTCTGGGAGAGTCCGGAAGCGCTCCCTTCCCTTCCCTTAGCGGGCGGGTGGGACCTGACGCCTGGCCATGGCAGCTTTTTGTTAGCGGGTTCTCTGCCGCCGCCTGTCCCTGGCCAGATTGCCCGCGGGGTCGCCAGGTAGAGAGGAGTCCAGTGCGGAAGCGGCTTGTTACTGAGGTGAGACGCTTCGGCTGGCCAGCCCCTCCGAGTTACTCTGCTCGGATCCTTCTCCCGAGAGGCAGGGAATGAATCCGCTCCCGCGTGCTGCAGGCACCCCCCGAACGTCCTTTGCGAGGCTGTCTTGTGTGGTAATGCTGGTTTGGAAAGAGGAGGTGCCGTGCCGGTGTGTCCTCGTCGCATTGGCCTGGAAACCTCCCCTCGGCGTCGCTATCCATCTGCCACAGAGCGCCCGAGGCGCAGTCCAGTGCCCTGCACGCCACGAGGCCATGTGGCTACCCTGCGGCCTTGGGCGGCTTGTCTCCTGCAGGCTCCGGGAGGTCCCCAGTGAGGTGCCCATGGGCTAGAAAAGCAAGCGGTGAGGGAAGACTGGACAGGCCAAGCAGATCTCTTTGAGTCAGTGTGCAAACCGTTGTGACTGCAGTCGGCCCAGATACAGGGCAGGCCTGTCTTTATTCCCCCGCATCTCTGGCCCTGTGTGCTCAAACCTCATTGCTCTGCAACACCTCCTGACAGTAAAACTTACCGCGCAACCCGGGGGAGGGGGAGCTGACGCCTGAGCCTGCCTATCCCTGCCACCGTCGGTTTTGGGGGGCAGGGCGAAGCTCGAGCCCAAGGGTTTCGGCTAGGGATGTCAGATGTCGGTTAACCGAATAGTCGATTAACCTCACGAATTCTTGTCGGTTTACTTGACTGTCCTTTAGCCCCGGGGGCGGGGCCGGCAACCTGTGCGCTCTGGCCTCGCTCCCGGGGAGCCCCCGCCCCCCCCGCACTGCTGCCTCTATCAGAGGTGCCAGGCAGGAGCTGGTCTATGAGGGGGGGCAGTTTAAAAACCAGCTCCTCTCATAGAGGCAGCAGCGCAGGGTGACAGCAGCCCTTGTCCGGGGGTGGGGCTGAGCTCCTGGACCCAGGACTCGCTGGAACTGGGCCGGGCTGTCTGCCCACCTGGCTCCTAATACGCTTTCAGTGCAGAGCCGCAGCAGGGGCAGGTCCCGGATCTGGCGTGAGCCAGGACTGAGCCGGCCTGCTGGCCAGCCTGCTAAAACCTTTGCTGGTGAGGGGGGAGTGCGTGTAGTCTGTAGCATTAACCTCTACGCTTCTGCTTAGCGGTTAATCGACTCCACTGTCACATCTCGAGTCTCAGCCCCCGTGGAGGGGCCTGTGACCTGAACCTCACTGCCCGGGGCTGGAGATGGTGGGGCTCTGGCCTCGGCTCCATCAGCTCTAACCCCAGCCTGCCAATCCCATTGAAACGGGGCTATGACCCACTCTGGGGTCTCGGCCCCCAGTTTGAGAGCCGGTTTTAGCCAGTTGTGGATAGTTACGGGAGCAGCGGTGGGAAGGGAACTGGGCGAGGGCCTTGGCTGCATGAATCTAGGATTTCCCATGCGTAAATCAAGGTCTAACTTTGTAGTGTCTGAGCCTCTTGGAGGGGTCAGAGGGACCAGGAAATCCATCCCAGACTGGAATGCGTAAGTGGTGTGGGCTGCTGGGTAGGGCTCACAAAGGGGGAGTCAGGGACCTGGGTTCTAATCCTGCCTCTGCACCTGGGGCTTTGAGGGGTAATGTGAGTTCCACAGCTGTGAGAAGGGGACTGATGGCTTGATGATTGGGGCCAGGAAGGTGGACTCAGGAGACCTGGGTTCTATTCCTGGCCCTGTCACACATTTCCGGCATGGCCACAGGCATGTGACTTAATTAGTCTGTGACTCAGTTCTCTGCCTCTGGAATGGGGATAATCCATCCCCACGTCACTGCCCTGAGTGGGACATGTGCTGTGGGGTGGGGCAATGTGAGTACCCAGACAACGTGTGAGATTTCTCTAGAGAGAGATGCTGTGAGTCGGGCTCTCCTGAGGGAGGATCTAAAGGCGGAACTCCTGAGCTACAGACACCGTCGGCTCCCCGCTGGGCAAGGCTGGCAGTGCCTGACTGGAGAGCCGCAGGGGTGTGGAGGAGCTGGATCCGAGAGGGCGGGAAGAATCTTGTGCCTCTTTGCAAATTGGGCAGCTCCAGAGCCACGTGCCGTGGGGGGCATTGCTGCCTAGCCTCCGAGCCCGTGGTGATGGCCTTGTCTCTGATCTCTCTAGTGGCCGTGGCTGGGCTCCTGATGATGCTGCATTTGGCAGCGCGGGTGGAGCAGAGGCTGGACGTCGCGTGGTCGCCCTACGCCCTGTGAAGGAGCAGTCATGTCGGTGATGGTGGTGAGGAAGAAGGTGATGCGGAAATGGGAGAAGCTGCCGGGCAGGAACACCTTCTGTTGCGACGGTCGCATCATGATGGCCCGGCAGAAGGGCATCTTCTACCTGACGCTCTTCTTAATTCTCGGCACCTGCGCCCTCTTCTTTGCTTTTGAGTGAGTTTGGGGGGCTGCTTGTGGGGGGGCTCGTGGGGCTGAGGGTGAGGGATAGAATTTGCCCCCCCCCCCCAAGGGGCATGAGGCTTGGGATTTGGCTTCCGGCATGAAGGAATTTCTTGTCGGCCTCAGGTTCTGATTCTGGTTGGCGAGTGTATTGGGATCTGTGGGGTGGGTCACCAAATGAAAATACAGGTTTTTCAGGGCCCCTGCTGTGTTCCTCCCTGGAACCAGAAATGCCTTTGAGATGTGACTGAGTCACATGACGCCATTTGGAAAGAGCCAGTAAGCATGCGAGGCTTTGGGCTCGTCGGGGTTGTGTCATTGGTCCCGCATGACGCCGTGTCACTGTGGTTGTTCCTCTTACGCGTAGGACGAGCACACGCAAGTTGCTGGTTTGAAACCGGCTCTTGCTTAAACCAGCATAAGACGAGGCTTCGCCCTTCGCCCTCCCCGCCTGGATGGGGTGGGTGGAGCGGGTTGCTGGAGGTACCGCCTTGTTGGCCAATATGGATCGTGGCTCCTAGGAGTGGAGTAAAAGTCGCTCTTGAGGGGCCTGCGTCGGGGAAGGCGACTTAGAGGAAGCTCAGTTTGTTAGTGGCGCTCTGCCGTCTCTTGAGGGCTCGTTTTCAGCTGCCTTTCAGGGGGACCAGCTCCACTGAGCCTCCCCTCCTGGGCATTTGTGATGCTGGCAGGGGCCTGGTTGCCCTGACGGGTACTCGAGGCCCGCGGTGTCCAAGCAGCTCTGAAGCAGTAGCCACTACGGTAGCTGCTGCTATCGCGAACTAGCCACGTTATTCTGAAACTGTCAATCGTTTTGTGAGCCGCCGTGCTCCGCTCAGTCGGCCAGACGGCCCCCTGCGGCTACCACGCGTGCGGGACACCGGGGCTCTGGGTTATGTGATGGGCTGGCAGGCCAGCGTGTGCCTTGGGAAGCAGAGGAACGGGACCTCTCTTGCGTCTGCAATCTAAGCAAATGTCGCAGCTTCGAAAACCTGCCTGTTTCTGCCAATGGGATACGGTGTTTGTCAAACTAAACGGCCGCTCTGGTAACCCCAGACTTTGTGGCTTGCTCGCCTCGCTGGCCTAGACCAATCGCCCCAGTTACGGTTTGACTACTTCCTGCCTGGATCAGCCTCGCTCCTCTAGGTCGGGTGGGGAGCTTCAGGCTCGGGGGCTGGACGCGGCCCTCGGCTTGCCTGGATCCGGCCCCCGGGGCTCAGGGCCCCCCATCAGAGTTTGGGGAGCCCATGCTGGTGCTCCAGCCCCCCTGCTGTTGCCCTGGGGGCTGGAGCGCACAAGATCTGCCAGGCTGGGCCCCCCTGGCTCTTGTGTGCAAGAGGAATCCGGGGGGGGGGGGGGGACTCTTTCCTTCTCTGTCGGGGGCCATAGTGAGGGATTTTTTCCGTGGCCCCCGACTGATTTTTCTGGGGGTGAGTGGCCCCCGACCCAGAAGGGTCCCCGCCCCTGCTCTGGATAAAGCCTACGGCTCAGACCACGTCCGTGTTGAATAGCCTCTCTGGAACGTCTGGCGAGAGATGTGCCAGGTCTTAGCAGTAGCACCAAAGGGGTTAATGTCAGGGCATAGACCTGCTCGACCTGGGAAACTGGCTTTCCTGCTTTGCCTGGCATCCGGGGGAGGCCTGGCTCTGTCCCCGGGCCAGCGTCCCCCCCTCTCGGGGTTCATTTCTGCCCCGTGACCTCCTGCCCTCCCGGAGCAGGGACATGAGTGTGTCCACGGTGCTGCTCTTGGGGTGGAAGCCGCGTTCCTCCGCCCCACACGCGGCAGGCAGCCGCTGTTATCGGCCGCGGGTTGAGACCCCGGCTCGAGTATGTGGTAAGAGGTGTGATTCCCTCCCCGCCCCGCCCCCGAGGAGGTGAGCAGAGGTCCTGAGGTCCCGGTGTCCCTCCCCATCAAGAGAACCCATGAGACAGAGCTCCCGAGGGTTCAGTCCGCGACTGCCTGTGCACGGGTGCTGAAGGAAATGCCCCGAGTTGTGTTGAAGAGGGGGCTGAGTCACTGCAAGTGGCTTTTCTAGCCTCCGGACCAGGCCCAGGCTAGCGAAGGGGGGGGGGGGGGGCGGGGGTGTTTTGGGTGCCTGTGTCATTCAGCTCAAGCATTCCTCCGGCCACACCTTCCCAGGAGGTGAGCGAGCCCTGGGAATGCCTGGAATGGGGAAGTGTCAGCTGCTGCCGTGAGCCTGCAGTGCTCCCGGCCTTTGTCCCGCAGGCTGTCCCCGGGCAGGGCCAGAGCCCCGGGCTCCCTAAGGCCTCCGCCTGCAGCAGCCCGGCTCCGTTTGAATGTGTCCCCCTCCCCCGGGGGGTTGGGTCCCCAGTGCTGCTGTCTTGCCAGGTCTCCGCGCAGGTGGCCTGGGGCCCGATCGCCCCGGCTTGCGGTGACAAACGTTCTCGGCATCCTCCCGCTCCGAGGCCCCGGAGCGTCCTGTCTGGAATGGGAGAGGAGCCCGGCCTTTGGGCTGCCCGCGGTGCGCCTGGGAAATTGCGCTGCAGCGACGGAAGGGCTCGCTGCCACGCCCCGGGCAGTGACCTGATTGTCACGGCAAGCAGCTCCGTGCAAATCTCCGCTCGCTCGCCACGAAGGGATGGCGGGCGGAACGGCACAGAGAGCCTGAGCCCCGCGCCGGAGGCCAGCTCTCTGCGTCACAGGCCATGGCAGCGTGTTCAGAGACGGGGGCGTGGGGATCCTGAACAGAGAGAGCCGCTGAATTCAAAAAAGGGGGGGATGAGTAGGGATGTGAGCGACTAATCGACTAGTCGTTTTCCCCCCCTTGCTGCCCCTATCAGAAAGAGGCAGGGGGGGGGGGGGGGGAAAGGATCCTGGCGGGAGGTGGCTTAAAAGCCGTTTCCCCTCCAGCTCCGTGGGAGGGGGCAGGGCGCAGCGGCAGCGTTCCACCCTTGAAATGTCCCCCTGGGGCCCTTGTGCATGGAGCCAGTCCCCTGGCTGGCCCAGGCTCCCCTGGCGTTTGTCTTTGAAAGGCCCTAGAGCCCCTGCCGAGCTCTTGCTACGTTTCAAAGCAGAAGCGCCCTTATCGACCAATCGAATAGTCGATGGAAATTCCGTCAACTATTCGATTAGGTGATGAATCTGATTTTAACATCCCTAGAAATGAGATGTATGCAAATGCACAAAGAGGTGGAGAAAGGCAAACGGTGCCCTTGTATTTATCCTTTTCAGAATACAGCAGTAAAAGGCCATCCCACTTAATAGGCAGTCATTTAAAAGCTGCTCGGAGTCTAGTGTGTACGCACTGCTGCGCTGTCTTGGAAGTTCGCTAGGGATCAGCCTGTGTCTCTGAATTGTCCTGCTTTTCTGACTACGTTGCCTGAATGCTACCGACCCAGTCGTCAGACTGTCCGTTTGCCGGAGCAGCGGCTGTCATGGGGCGGCGTCCTTGAGACCTGTCCTGGAGCGTTTGTGCTGTTGATTGTTCTCTCTCAGGAACGAACTGTAGCTGTTGACAGTTTCTGTTGAACTCCGCTGTTGGTCGTGGTCACGTATGATCTGGCTGCTGAAGTCTCTTTCAGACGTTGGTGTGTCCCTCTTTTTTTTTTTTTTTTTTTTTAAATTGCCTGGGTAGGTTTCTTGAAGCTACCTCTGAAAGATTTGTCAATTTCTCATTAATGGCCTGGGCTCATGGCTTAACCTTCACAGTTACATGCAGGGGTCCCCCACGTGGTGCTGCTGCCTCTGCATCAGAGGCAGCTGCATGGAGGAGCAGGCAGGAGCTGCCTTTTAAGCGCCAGCTCCCAGGGAGCCGCCTGCGCCCCGGGTGTAGATATGTAACCACTGAAAATGTCAGCAGTTACATTTACCAACACCCCCCCCGCTGTTTAACATCCCTCCCCCGGCGAGGAGCCCTGGGGGTACCGTATCCTAGTATCCCAAAGCCCTTCCCCCTGCGCACACGACAAACGCGGCTGCCAGGGCGGTGGAATTCAAGAAGCCCGGTGCCCTGATCCCGGTCCCGCCGGAGGACCTGTCCAGTCAGGGCGCACGCTGCATTCGCTGTCTGATGAAAGCGCAGTGCAAGCTGCTGCAGGCCGAGTCAGCAGGGAAACGCGGAGCCAGCCCCCCGCCAGGCGCTTTCAGACCCTGCCGGAGGAGAGGGAGGAACGTGCTGCCTTTGAGCAGGCTCTGGGACCAGCGGCTTCCTCGCTCCCCTTTGCTGGGCAGATTCCCTCGTCCGCCTCCTGTTCCGCCCCAATCTTTCCAGCCCCTGCTCGGCCAGCCGAGCCCAGCTCTGCTTTGTGAAACGTGGGGCGGGCAAGGACCCAGCCCGTGAGCTGAGTGCAGTGCAGGCCCCAAAGGAAACCAGCTAGGTGCCCTGCCCGCCGAGGGAGGCCTACCTGGGCGGCAGCCGAGAGAGTGGGAGCAGTCCCTGCTGCCTAGCTCAGAACACAAGTTACTGGCCCAAGGCAGGGGTCGTTTGAGGCAGCGAGAGAGGGTGGCCCTGAGGCCCAGCGGCCAGAGAGCAGAGGAAAACCCAAAGCTCAGACACGCTGTGTGGATCTTACAGGCCGGGGACGTCTGCAAGGAGCTCTTCGTGCCTGTTCGCCTCGGGCCCCTGACTTGGGCCCCCAGACTCCGACCCAGACATCTAAGCCAGGCAGGTGGGAGAGGTGTTTCCCCTGACGCCAGAAGCACTTGACTCGCTCCCTGTTGTGTTCTCGTCCTGGCCCAGCCCGGTGGCGTGGCACCGTATCGCGCTGGCACTGTGCCCGTGTGCCCGGGAGGCTCCCTGGCCCCCCTGCAGAATATGGGCAGTGCTGGCCTGCGAAGGTGGAAGAGCTGCGCGCCGAATGGAGAAGCCCTTTGTGTTGTGCCACAGCGAGACGGCGCAGGACGCTCCTGCACGGCTTCTCTTTGGAAAGATCAATGCAGCCCGCCTGCAACGCCAAGGAAAGAGCAGCTGCTGGGGAGTCTGGGAGCGGCCCGTCACAGAACTGCCTTGCGTTTCCCAACGGATGCTGACGTATCTTGGGCACCGGGATCCTGCTTGTCCCCTGCCCTTTGGTTTACATCCGGTAAGAATCCTGCCCTGCAGCCCTCCTGGGCGGTAGGCGCTTTCAAGAGGCCGGTAGACCTCGTTCTGCAGACGGTACGCACGTGGGCGACATGGCTGTCCTGGCCAGGCCTGGGCTAGCCAGGTTAGACGGGTCTCGGCAGTCCTGTCCCTCACAACGCAGGCCTGGCCGCCGACGGTAAAGTGGGGAACCACCAGGCCGCATGTCTAAGCAACCCCATGGAAGACTGACTACAAGCACTTGCCAGCAAGGTCCATGCTCTGCCAGCCCCATGACAGACAAAGAAGCGGGGCGCTTCCAGGGTCTGGTGGCGTCACTGGCCTTTGTCACGGTTGCAGCCCCCTCGTGCGTCCTAGAGCGGCTCCGTGGTCTGAGGCCTTTCCGACGCCAACGGATCGTCTGGCTCAGGAGCCAGTTCTTCACTGTTCGGACTCCCGAGAGCACGCGACAGGAGCGTGGGCCGCGGGGAGCTGGGGTGGATCTCCAGCAGGAAGTTGAGGGAGGAGGCCTCAGGGAGAAGCGTTGTGCCCGAGGAAGACGGGCTTGGTGGCGAAGTGGGCCGTGGACTCTGAAGGTACTGTGTGCTCGGGACCCCTCTTGCTCTGATCAGACGCCCTGAACGATCCCAGCCTGGTACCCGTCCCTACCACGTCAAACTTCCAAATACTCCACAGGCCTGGGGAGGCAAATCACAGTGTGGAATTTCTGATCCTGGGGGCGGCATGGCAGCACCCTGGCCCTCCCGGCGCGAGGGGGGAGATGGACAAACCCCACCGCACAGGAAGATGCTCGGGGTTGTCCAGACCCGCGCGTGAATGCCGCGTGCGCCAGACGCAGTGTAGCCACGGCTGACCTGTGCTTCCTCTGCCGCTACCATGGCTACGCTGCTTACCGACTAACCGGTTAGACGTTCGCACCCTTAGTTAATCTCGCCCGGTCTCTGGGCTCGTGCATGGCGCGCTCTACTGGTTCAAGGCTGGGGGACGCGGTGTCCTTAGCACCCCTCTTCCTGCACCCGTCTGACCACACGCCCGTTGCAGACACGCAGGCCTGTCTCCGGGGGAAGGGCTGGCTGGATCCCAAAGTGCTTCTAGACAGAAGCTTGTCTTGGGGTGAACGCGTCGCGTGTGTCGCCACAGTAAGTGGCGTTTGCATGTGGCTCCCTTTAGGGCTCAGACTTTCAGCGGGGTGGCCCTTCTGAGGCGTGGTTCGTTTGCCGTGTTTCATGCGTGACGGGAGGTTGTTCCTGTGGCTGGAATAATCCCGCTGATTTTCCAGTTAGATTGTGGCTGAGGGGTGTCCGTGGCGAACGGTGCCTGTCCTGCTGCGGCGGGCAGATCTGTCCAACTTGTCTCCGTTCGCGAGATGTAGGTGACCTCATACGGCAACAAGCCGGAAAGGGGGGTTAAAAGAAGCTCTTTCTGGATGACGCTCCGTCTGTCTGCGTGTCACTTCTCCAGGTGCCTGACTGCCCGCGTGTGGCATGTTTCCGTGGGTGGAGGTTTGCAGCCTCCGAAGGGCACGCTCCAGATTTGCCTCCAGCCCGCGGGCTGCATGAGCACGTGTCAGAGCGCCTGCTCTCGGGAGCGGGTCGCCCGCCAGACACAGGACCCGTTGTCGTGGGTCAAAGCCTACGTCGGGGACAGGAACTGGGTTACCCTTCCGTGCCTCGCTAGAGCATCTAGCGCCTACCGTGGAAAATCAGGAGCCCAGTGCCTGGTGCGCTGTGTGGAACCACCAGCTTCTCTCCCTTTTTGGCTCAAAACGCCGCCCGGCCACTTGGATCTCACCTGGCTCGGCTCACGGTATTGCTGGGGGAGGGGCCCTGGCCATCGTGGCGCAGGCGGGTCGGGGCGCAGGGCCGGCAGAGGGCTCCGGAGCTGGTTGGATGCCGGGAAGCAGTGCTGGGCGCCCCGTCTCCACCAGGGGACTGCCGGGCCGGGGGGCTCCCAGGAGAATGGTGCGACCGGGGGAGGGGGGAGATGGCGAGCGCTGGGGCAGGTAAGAGGGGTCGAACGGGCTAGAGCAGCAGGTCTCAAACCACGGGGCAGGCGCGAGCCGGGCGCCCCTCTCCACTCGGCTCTGGCTGTCCGCCCCGCGTGGCTGTGGCTTGTGATAAAGGGGACAGCTGGAGCCCCCAGTCCTGGGGCAGTCGCTGCTGGAGGCTGAGTGGGGGGCTGCCATCCAGGCATGGGCTCTCTTCCCCCTCCGTCCCTCAGCGGGAGACGGCCAGGTCTCGGGCTCTCCTCCTCCTTCCCCGCCCCCCAATTCCTCAGCAGGAGACAGGCCTGGGCCTCGGGTTCTCCTTCCCGCCCCCCTCCCTGCCAGGGGCTGGTCGTCCTGCAAGGGTGGCCACAGGGCACGAGCTCAGCTGTGCCAGTGACGTTTGCTGAGTGTTGCTTTTCACATTCCCCCTTTACTTCTGCGCTGCTGCTGGCCCGGCGCTGCCTTTCTAGCTGGGCACCCGGCTGGCAGCCCCTGCTCTCCGCTCTGCCCAGGCGCAGCCTGTGTGGCAGGAGACCGTCCCAGCGGGCGCCAGGAAGGGGGCCGGTCCAGCAGCGGGAGAGCCCTCGGCTCTGGAGAAGAGATGGCGGGAGCGGTGCTCTCCCTGCCTCACAGCACAAGAACAAAGGGACACTCAATAACGGGAAGGTGGCAAACTCCAAAGCGATAAAGGGAAAGACTTTGGCCCATGCTGTGTGATTAGCCTGTGCACTCCCGGGTCCAGGTCAGGCAGGCGGAGCGCTAGTCGGTCCAAGAGGGACGGGTGTGTATAGAGAGGGGCAGATGAAATCAGGCTTTTAAAAACTGTTTTTATTTAAACTGTATCTTAAACCCCCACCTGTGTTACGCTGGAGTCCCCGTGGTGAGACTTGGGTCTGCTCGAATCCCGGAGATGGCATTTGAAACGGAGCAGTGCAGGGTCACTGCTGAAGTTTAAAAAAAAGGCCTAGCACTGAATGAGTGAGAGTTACTGTCTGGGCACCTGAAAGCTAGCGCCTGCGGACGGGCTGGCCCAGCTTCTGACAGGCGCAGGCTCTTCTGCACTGGCAGCGTATTCGACTGTCGGTTCAGCGAGGAGTTACTTCAGTCCCCGCCGTGCGGGGGACGCGTCTCTCGAACAGTCAGCACAGCGTGGCGTAGTCACTGCGCTGAAACTGACTGCACTGCCCTGAGAGGCGCCAGGGTACCACTGTCGGTAGCTGCCCCGGGGGTATGCCCGGGTGATGGGCTGGAGACGCGGCGATCCTCACGGAACTGCGCCGAGGCCTGGCCTGGCCGTGAGGAGATGACCCCGCCCCTCCTCGCTGCTCTCCCTCCACAGGTGTCGCTACCTGGCGGTTCAGCTGTCGCCAGCCATCCCCGTCTTCGCCGTGGTTCTGTTCCTGTTCGCCATGGCCATGCTCCTGCGGACGAGTTTCAGCGACCCCGGCGTGATCCCCAGAGCCCTGCCTGACGAGGCCGCCTTCATTGAGATGGAGATCGGTGAGTGGAGCAGCTCCCATGCACAGAACCGGGCCAGAGGCCACGTCCCGTCCCCGTGCACCAGGGCCTGGCTTCTCTCTCGGGGGTGGGGGGGGCCGGCGTCTTCCCTGCGGAGGAGGGCGTGTGCCTGGAGAGTGGCGGGGTGCCCTCCGTGTGTCTCAGCCCTGGACTGCTGCTCCATCCCTCGGCTGTCTGGAGGCCTCTCCTGCGCTGGGTTTGGCTCAGGAATTCCCCTCCCTCCCCCGCCAGGCCTTGGTCAGGACTGGGAGCAGGGAGATCCAAGCGGAGCCGTTCTCCCCTTTCTGGAGGGTGGTTGGGCAGCGACGTCGTCCCAGGGGTTCGCCCCTGGTCCTTTCCCCGCCGAGCCCTTGGCGTCTCGCCCCCGGCGCTGCGAGCGGGGCCGCTGACTGAGCGTGGCGCCGGCGAGACGGGACCGTTCTCCGACAGGCGGTGGCCAGTCTGGCGTCTGATTGGCGTTTGCTTTCAGAGGCAACCAATGGAGCGGTGCCTCAGGGCCAGCGCCCGCCCCCACGGATCAAGAACTTCCAGATCAACAACCAGATCGTGAAGCTGAAGTACTGTTACACCTGCAAGATCTTCCGGCCGCCCCGCGCCTCGCACTGCAGCATCTGTGACAACTGCGTGGGTGAGCGCGAGCCGGGGAGCCGCGGGGCCCGGCCCAGCACGCCCGCCTCGCGCAGCGCCGGGGGCCTCGGGCGGCTCCCACAGCGGCTAAGCCCAGCTGCGTTGGGGGCAGACCCTGGGGGTTGGGCTGCCCCGGGGAGGCCTGGCTCGAATCCCAGAGTCCGAGATTGGGCTGGAGGCTGGAGGGTTTCTCCCCCTCCCGTGCGTTGGTGCTGAACGAACTCCTCGAACTCGGCCCGGTTCTCGGCCACCAGCCGTTTGGGGCAGCGCGTCCCGCAGGCGGCTCCGTCCGCCAGGGCTGAATGGGAGGTCGGATCAGGAGCCTGCGTGTGTGGGGCGGGGGGGTAGGAATGCTCTTCCCAGGATCCTGCCCCCACGGGGCTAGCCCCAGCACAGCCCACGAGCACTTCCGGCTGGCGGAGGCAGAGGACGGGGCAGCCCCTTGCTTGGCCTTCCCCGGCTGCACTGGCGGGTTGTGTGGGCAGAGCTCGGGTGCCCCCCTACCCCCCACTGCAGCTGAGCTCCCCTCTTGCCCCCCCAGAGCGCTTCGACCATCACTGCCCCTGGGTGGGGAACTGTGTGGGGAAGCGGAACTACCGGTACTTCTACCTCTTCATCCTCTCGCTCTCGCTCCTCACCATCTACATCTTCGCCTTCAACATCGTCTACGTGGCGCTGAGTGAGTCCGGGGGGGCGGGGAGGGGCCGGGTCAGCACAGACGCTGGGGGGCGGGCCTGGCTCCGGGGAGCGCCGGGCGTGACCCTCTTGTTTCTGTTGCCCAGAGTCCCTGAAGATCGGCTTCCTGAACACGCTGAAGGAGACCCCGGGGACATATCCTTGCGTGCTGCGGGCAGATAGCGCCAGGGGAGACCCTGGCAGCGTTTGGGGGGCGATGGGGGAGGGGCAGGCCCGGGTGCTGGGGGGGTGCCGTGAAGCAGGGCCGTTGGAAGTAGGGGCCCTGCCGTGTGGCTCTGGATCCTTAACCGGCTGCGCACGGTCCTGGAGGTGCTTATCTGCTTCTTCACCCTGTGGTCGGTGGTGGGGCTGACTGGGTTCCACACCTTCCTGGTGGCGCTGAACCAGACCACCAACGAAGACGTGAGTGACGGTCCCCGCGGGGGGGGGGGGGGGGGGAGTCCCAGGGCAGCACGTGGGGTCCCTGCTGCCACCGGCTCCAGAAATGCACCGTGGGTCGGAGGCCTTTGAGCTGCTGCCCATGATCCGGGAGGCCCAAGTCACCCCCCGGGGCCTTTGGCCTCTGCCCTGCCCCGGAAGCACCAGGAGGGGTCCTGGGTGGAAGGGGGGTGTGGCCGGGGCACGTTACCTCCGCCATCAGCCCGCAGAGGAAAGGAGGGGCTGAGCCCCGTGTGCCCCAGGGCGTCGGGGGCCTCACGCCCGGCCCGGGATGGTCTCTGCTTGCAGATTAAGGGGGCGTGGACCGGGAAGAACCGGGTGCAGAACCCCTACAGCCACGGGAACGTTGTGAAGAACTGCTGCGAGGTGCTGTGCGGGCCGCTGCCCCCCAGGTAGGAGCCGGAGCCCCTGAGGCCTGCGTGGCCGTGGGGCCGGAGGGGCCCTGGTGGGGGATCGGGGCCGAGGGCCCGACCGTGCCAGCCCATTACACAGTGGGGCTGCCCGGAGCGAGGGGCTGCCCCCCGGCCCTGGCGCTGGCCGGGGACAGAGGAGCCTCTTTGTATGAGCCAGGCGGCGAGAGCAGACGTGGCCTGTGGCGCTGGCCGTGGCCGTCTCCTGCCCTGGCAGCAGCCTTGCTCCTGTCCTACCAGCGGGCCTGGCCAAGCTGTGCCCCCCGCCCTGGGCCTGGCCAAGCTGTGCCCCCCGCCCCCCCGCCCTGGGCCCGGCCGGGCTGTGCCCTCCGCCCCCCCCACCCTCCCGCCCTGGGCTTGGCCAGGCTGTGCCCCCGCCCCCCCCACCCTCCCGCCCTGGGCTTGGCCAGGCTGTGCCCCCCGCCCCCCCACCCTCCTGCCCTGGGCTTGGCCGGGCTGTGCCCTCTGCCCCCCCCCCCTCCCCCCCGCCCTGGGCCCGGCCGGGCTGTGCCCTCCGCCCCCCTACCCTCCTGCCCTGGGCCTGGCCAAGCTGTGCCCTCCGCCCCCCCCACCCTCCTGCCCTGGGCTTGGCCAGGCTGTGCCCCCCGCCCCCCCACCCTCCCGCCCTGGGCTTGGCCGGGCTGTGCCCTCTGCCCCACAACCCCCCTCCCCCCCGCCCTGGGCCCGGCCGGGCTGTGCCCTCCGCCCCCCCTACCCTCCTGCCCTGGGCCTGGCCAAGCTGTGCCCTCCGACCCCCCCACCCTCCCGCCCTGGGCTTGGCCAGGCTGTGCCCCCCGCCCCCCCCCCGCCCTCCTGCCCTGGGCCTGGCCAAGCTGTGCCCTCCGCCCCCCCACCCTCCCGCCCTGGGCTTGGCCGGGCTGTGCCCTCTGCCCCACAACCCCCCTCCCCCCCGCCCTGGGCCCGGCCGGGCTGTGCCCTCTGCCCCATCCTCCTCCCCCAGCCCCGGGCCAAGCCGGACTGTGCCCTTATCTCCCCCCCCCCCCCCCGGGCCAGGCCGTCAGCCCCCGCCCCCGCGCCATTCCTTCCCTCAGTGCGGCCCCGTTTCTTGCAGTGTGCTGGACAGACGGGGTGTCTTGCCGCAGGAGGAGAGCAGCACTCGGGGGCCCGGCGTGCCGGAGAAGAGCCCCTGGGGGCCAGGCGCTGCGCAGGCGCCGAGCGGCACAGGGCAGGGCAGCAGCCCCACGCAGCAGAGTGCGGTACGTGTCCCCTCCCCACGCAGCCAGGTGCCCTGCGCTCGCCGGGGGGAGGGGCTGAGCACTACGTGCAGCCGGGGGCGGGGGGGGGAGGCAGCTTCCTGGGAGCGAAGCGTGGCCCCTGGAAGGAGCCTGGCGGCAGAGCTGACGCTGGCAGGGGGCCCTCGCCGGAGGGGGCTGCAGAGCAGTGTCCATGCGGCCCCTGGTGCTCCCGGCAGGCAGGTGTCCTTGTCTGGGGAGTTGCTGGCCCAGGCCGGCGCTCGCTGCAGCCGGGATGCAGTAACGGGGGCCCCCAAAGTCCGGGCCCTGCTCTGACTCCTCCCTCGCTCTGGAGCCTTTTCTCTGCCCCGTGGCGCCGTCTCCGGGTGAGGGCTCTGGGCAGTGCCGGCTGGGTCCCGCTCAGCCCGCCAGCGGCACACGGTGGGGCTGGGCATGTGACCTCGGGACAGGGCAGCGGCTGAGGGGGCTGCTGGCCTCGTGGCAGGGGCAATCGGAGGGCTATTCCCCCGCCTGCGGGTGAAGGAAGGCAGGCAGGAGCCCCTCCAGCCACGGGAGCAGAGGAAGGCAGCTCAGGAACAGCCTCTCGGCCGGCGCGGGCGGGGGCACAGCCCGGTGTGGAGCCTGTTCAATCAAACCGGTGTATGACGGGGGCCTGCGATAGGCGGCACCGAGCTCAGTGCCCCTGGAAGGGCCTTCGTGTCCGCTGGCCCCGTCCCTGCCTGAGCTCCGGGGAGGGAGCTGTCGCAGGTGCCTGCTCCGAGCCGTTCCTCTCCCTCCTCCCAGGTCCCCATGCTGCCGCTGAACCCCGCTGAGACGCCCGAGGAGACTCCGCCTGCGGCCTCGGCGCCCCCAGCCCCGCCCCGGGACGATGGGCCGGCCCAGCACTAGCCTCTGCTCCCGAGGGGAACGTTCTGTTCTGCCCGTCGCCGCCAGAGGGACTGAGGCGGAGAAGCCGGCTGGCGGGCAGGAAGCAGGCTGCTGGGGCCGGACGGCCATTTTGCTTTCGTCTTTATTCACCTCGACCGTGGACAGGAGCCGCCAGGCTGCGGCCGGCGGTGTCTGGCGTGAGCAGAGCGTGTCGGTTGGTGGCAGAGACCCGTCCCCGTGAGCTGCCCTCCTACCGCGCTGAGGCAGGACTCCCGGCTCTTCAGCTGGTCCTCAGTGCTACATCCTTGCTCTGGCATGGCCTCTCCCGGCCCTGCGGGCGCCCGGCCTGCCCGCTGCCCTGCCGGCGAGTGGCAGGGAAGGTGACTGTGACCATGGCAGTGTTTGTCTCTCTCCCTTCCCCCTCCCCCTCCCTCTGTGGCTTTCTTGTGTTGGTTCAGGTGGCGGGGCCGGGCGCGCCCGGGCAGGCGTCCCCCCCCCAGGTGGTTTCCGTCGCCCGTGGCCCTGGGAGCGACTGGCAGGCTGGCGAGAGGCCCGTGAGGAGGCAGGCGCGGGCAGCGTCCCCTGGGGAGTGCACCTTTCACTGGGAGCTGTGCCAGGCGCAGAGCGCGCTGCTCCCTTGCCTGGGCACCAGGGCATCGTACGGCGGGAGGGCAGAGTCCTCTGGGGCCTTGTGCTCCGGGCCTGGGCAGGATTCGCTCCCTAGTGCCTTGCTGACGCCTGTCAGGCCCCAAGCAATGGGGCTTCCTCTCTTCCCTGGGAGGCCGTTCCCCCATTGAAGTAAAAGGTGAAAAGCTCTCCCTGCCCCCCGTGCCCTGGCTGCTCTGAACGCCCGTTGCCAGGCGGGGCTCAGGCAGTATTGCTGCAGTATTCCAGGGCCCCACGTCTGCACAGGGCCCTCGAGCCTGACCTGCGGCACCTCCTCCCTGCCTGCGCCAGGCCCCGGGGGCTCCCGGCTCCACTCCTGGGGCAGGGAGAGCTGTGGGGAGGCAGCTCAGCCTTCTCCTTCGCGCTTCCCTTCCCTCCCCGAGAAACGTGGGGCGGGGTGAAGAGGTGGAGCCCTCCGTGGCACCCCCGTGTCCCCTGCCCGCCTCGGGAGTTCCCGGTCTCTGCCCAGATGGGGAGTGCTCGAGTCCACGGAGGGGCGTGCTGATTCCCCTCCAGCTTGTATGTCCTCGGGGGAGACCCTGGCCTGGGTGGGGGGGGGGGGACTGGGGTATCTGAGGGGCTTTCATGCTCCCCCGGCCCCATATTCCCTGGCTTGTTCGTCAGGAGCTCGGAGCTCTCGGCTGGCAGCGGAGGAAAGACCGGCAGCACCCCCCTCGCAGGGCAGGGGAGCGGCTGGCGTTGCCCGTCCCGCTGGCCGAGGGCAGCGCCGGTGGGAGCTGAGGCAGGGTCCCTCACTTGGCCGCGTGGCCGACTCCTGTGCCGTTCAGCCCCGCTCGGTGCCGGCTCATGCAAGGGGGTGGCCAGGGTAGAAGGCCCAGGGGCGTTCCCACTGTTCCCCAGCCTGGTTCAGAGCTGCTGCCTCCCTCCCCTCCAGCCGGGGGTCGTCCCCTGCAGCCTGTTCCCTCCCTCCCTGACGGGAGAACCCAGCGGAGCCGCCCTGGGCCCGGCTGCCCCTTCGGAGACTGCCAGCCCTCGGCCAGGCTCTGAGCTCTCCGTGTCCCACGCTGGCTCGGGGCTGCCCCTCGTGGCTCTGCCCCCGCCCGTCCATTGGAAGCTGTGGCCAAACCCTCTTCCCCCTGCCAACGTGCTACCGACCAAATCTCAGCGTGTTGCAAAAACTGTATTTTTGTTGTTACTGATCTATTTTCTAACGTGCCGTGTCCGTCTCTGCCGGGGGAGCCGGTGCCTCCAACGCCGCGGCTCCGGGTCTGGTCCGTTCTGTTTGGCAGGGAAGGAAGCTTTGGGTTTGGGCGGTTGGATGGTTTGTTTTTGTGGTTTTTTTTAACAAATGAAGGAACCCTGATCAGCTGGAGCCTGAGCCGTGGTCTCTGCCTGCCTGTGTCTGTCAGTCGCCTCCCGTCTCTGCGGCGTCCCAGGGGACTGGGCCTGGCCCGGAAGAACCAAGGGGTCAGATTTCTGCGGTGTGCTAATGTCCTGGCAGGAGCCTTGTGGGGAGCCCTTGGCAGGCCTGGCGGGAGGGCACGTCGGCTGCTGGGCTGAGCTGGGGGCCTGGCGGGGATCTGGGATTGTGCGAGGGGGAGACGGGAGCAGCCGTTCTGCAGAGGAAGAACACAGGCCGCTGGGCCGGTAGAAACGGGGGGAAGTTGCAGGCTGGGGCGGGAGGGAGGCAGCCGCCCCTCACGGGGGATCGGTTTCTAACAGGCGGAAGCCTTGTACTGCCCCTCCCACGAGGGGAGATGGCATCCCCAGCTCCCGAGCCCCTTCCCTGGCTGGGGGGAGGCAGGAGGCTGATGCACGGAGCCGTAGGGCAGAGCAGCTTTTATTGGGGTCAAGCAGGGGGCGAATGCAAAGCCCAGACCTACCTCACCGCCCCAGCACGTTTTTACGGGCAGAGGCGCCCTGCGGTTCAGGGCTTGCCCCCGAGCTGGGGCCAAAGGTCTCTGCTGGACGCCAGGGCTCCTGGCAGCAGTTGTGGGCGCTGCAGCCTCTGGCGCCGGGCCGGAGTTAGCCGGTTACCCAGCCGCTCCGCTCGCTGCATCTCCTTACCGAGTGTTCCTCAGAGGGCCCGGGCACGGCGCCCCTCGGACAGCCCCGACGCCAGCCACGCCGCCCTGCGTTGAGCCGCACAGGGCTGCTCCCGTAGTCCGTGTGCCCAGCCCGCCGGGGTCGGTCTGTCTGGCGCGCTGAGCAGGGCCAGCACATGGACTCAGGTGGTGGGCACCCTGGGTCTCTGCCCCCTGGGGGCGCGTGGGCGGCTGTGGGCCCCGGCGTGGAGCAACGAGGATTGTTGCCAGCCAGCTCCGCATCAGCTTCCTGGGGGCAGGCTGGGCGTGGCCGTGCCCGGCGGCTGTCGTCGCCCGGTGGGAGGTGAGGACGCTGCCTCGCCAAGGCAGATGGGCCGGGGGCAGGGAAGGCCGGGAGTGCGGGTGCAGGGCTTTTCCAACACACTGGTGCGTTTCCCGCCGAGCCGCCGCCGGCCAGAGCCCCAGAGAATGCACATGGGGGGTGGTTTGCTGCAGCGTGGGCCAATTTCCACGACTCGGCGTGCTGTGACGAGGGCCAGCAAAGCCCCTGGAACCAAATCCTCTGCTTTCCCGCCAAGCTGGGCCCTGCAAGGACGCGCCCCGTGCGGGGGAATGCTGCTCCCGGCGCTTTGCGTGGCAAGGCTCTCGCGTGGGCCCCGTGGCCCTGCTCTGCCACGGGTCGCCCTGCAGCCGCCTTGCGCTAGAGCCACAGCGCTCTCCATCCTCGGTGTCCAGCTCCCTGGCCTCCTCGCGTAGCCGCCCTCGTAGACAGCCTCTGCTGGGCACCTTCCGCTGCCCGGCCTCAGGCACGGGGCTTTGGGACGCCAGCCACCTCCCGCCGGCTTCCCGTTCAAAGGGGTGCTGCTTCCCGCAGCCTCCAGCGAGGCCCAGGCAGCCCCCGGCTCTCAGCTAGTGCACGGCGCAGAGCCTGCAGGGTCTAATGGAGAGGCTGGGGGCCGAGCGATTGGCAGCAGCAGGGTCTGTCTTGGCTGGAGTGCGGGGGGCCCCGGCGGCTCCCCCAGGACAGAGCTGTAGGGCGGGGACCTCGGCAGCCGACCGTGGACCAGCCCCAGTGTCTGCCCTTCGGGCTCCCAATGCCAGTCCCCTGCAGGGTGGGCACCGTGCCTGGGGGTGGGGCGTGCCCGGGGGTCCTGTCCTGTGCTGCTCCTCGCAGGCTTGGGGCAGGGCAGGCTCAGGAGGACTCGTCTAGCGCCAGAGCCCGGAGCTGCTCCTCAGTGCAGGGCAGCTCCGCCTCGTCCCGGCCGCTCTCCAGTGACTCGGATCCTTCGAAGCAGCCCGAGTCGCGGGGGATGTCCCCTTTGGGGTCCGTGGGGGACGGCTGCCGCTCGGAGCTCTCCCCTTCCTCCGCCTCGCTGGCTGCTGCCGGGGGAGGGAAGCCGAAGTGTTAGAGCTGGGGACTCGTGGGCCGTTTGCAGCCCAAGCAGGTTCCCAGTCCGGCCTGCGCCCGGCTGCTGGCCCAGGAGCTGGGGAGGGGGCAGGACAGGCTGCTGCATGGCTGCCCTTCCCGGGCCTCCTGCCACCATGGTGAGTGTGTGTGTGGGGGGGGCTGATCCCTGCTGCCGGCCTCCGCCTGCCCAGGGTCCTGCCGGCTGACCGGAGCGAGGGGACTCCCATCCACAGGACAGCTGGGGCGGCTGCTGCAGGGCCAAACGGGACCATCCTACGGGTGGGACGGCTCTGACCCGCCTGCCCCGGCCACGGGCACGGAGCGAGCAGCTGTGATACTGGGGCCACCCCTGCAGCCCTACCAGAGGGGGGTGCCCACTGGCCCCCCAGCAGGACTTGAGGCCTGGCACTGGCCCCGAGATGCACTGAGACACCCCTGCGGTAAAGCCAGAGGGCTGGGCCAGGCCGGGGGGGGGAGGCTGCTGCAGGGACGATCTGGTTTACGAGCTACGACTTGCTCTGGGTCTGGCCAGCTGCCCTGGGGGAGGCCCCTGCCTTATTCTGTCCCCCTCCTGCTGCTCCCCCGGGCGCACGGAGCAGCTTGCTGCGGGGAGGTCTCCGGGGCTCACCCTGCCTGGGCACCGGGAGGCCGCTGGGCAGAGCAGGTGCCATGTGGGCTGTGGGCTGAGCACTGGCTGGGCTTAACCTGCCTGGCTGCCAGCTGGGGCTGGAGGGGAAGCTGCCCTAGTGGCTGAGTCAGCAGCTAACGCCCAGGCCCCCTGCCTCCCGGCCCCTCGCCTGGGGGCCCTCTGCCCCAAGCAGCAGGTGGTTGCAGGGAGGGCCAGAGCCAGCCGGGAGTTGCAGGCTGGCTCAGGCCAGGGCCCGCTGCAGGGGGGGTCTCAGCAGGTGTCGGCTCCTTACTGTCGTAGTCCAGCAGCAGGTCCGCAGCGGTGAGCAGCTTGGCGCGATGCTGCGGGTCCATGATGTTCAGCTCATTGAGGTGAGTCTCCCGCAGCTCCTTGAAGTCCTCCAGGGTCTGGTAGCCATTGAGGAGCAGGGTGGAGATGTGTTCCTGGGGGGACAGACCGTTCAGCACCCGGCAGAACGCACGGCCCGGGCCGCAGGGTCTATTTACCCTCCCACCCCGCTGCCAGCCCGGGGGCTGCAGAAACCCCTGGCAAAGAGGAGCAGTGGGACCGCTGCCGGCAGGGCTCCAACGGCCCCTCGCTCCATGGGCCGATGCTAGTCTATCCTGGCCTCAGCCGCACCGGGGTTAACTCTGGCCTGCCTACTGGACTGACGGGAGCATTCGTGGCTTGCAAGGCCAGGGGGCTCCCCTGTACAGCACAGGCCAGAGATGGCCCCAGAATAGTCCTTAGGGCAGGGCTCCTAGAAAAACAGCAGCTCTAGTTTGCAGTGTGCTCTGTAGAGGAGAACTGCGTTCTGCCACCATGCTCGGTGGCCGTGGTCCCCGGGATCGGCACAGCTGTACTGAAAGGTGAAGGGATGGGACATAGCGTGGTCCCGGTGTTCGTTGCGGCTGTACTGAAAGGTGAAGGGATCAGAGGGGGCAGAGCTGTCATGGTCTTGGTGTTTGGTGCGGCTGTACTGAAAAGTGAAGGGATGGGACGGGACGGGGCGGAGCTGTCGTGGTCCTGGTGTTTGGTTCATCTGTTCTGAAAGGTGAAGGGATTGGAGGGGATAGAGCTGTTGTGGTCCCGGTGTTCGGTGCGGCTGTACTATAAGGTGAGGGGATGGGACAGGACGAGGTGGAGCTGTTCTGGTCCCAGTGTTCGGTACGGCTGTTCTGAAAGGTGAAGGGATCGGAGGGGGTAGAGCTGTCGTGGTCCCGGTGTTCGGTGCGGCTGTACTGAAAAGCGAGGGGACCGGACGGGGTAGAGCTGTCGTGGTCCCAGTGTTCGGTGTGGCTGTACTGAAAGGTGAGGGGATGGGACAGGACGGGACAGAGCTGACGTGGTCCTGGTGTTCGGTGCAGCTGTACTGAAAGGCGAGGGGACCGGACGGGGTGGAGCTGTCGTGGTCCTGGTGTTCGGTGTGGCTGTACTGAAAGGTGAGGGGATGGGACAGGACGGGACAGAGCTGACGTGGTCCTGGTGTTCGGTGCAGCTGTACTGAAAGGCGAGGGGACCGGACGGGGTAGAGCTGTCATGATCCCGGTGTTCGATGCGGCTGTACTGAAAGGCGAGGGGATGGGACAGGACGGGACAGAGCTGTCGTGGTCCCGGTGTTGGGTGCGGCTGTACTGAAAGGCAAGGGAACAGGACGGGGCAGAGCTGTCATGGTCCCGGTGTTGGGTGCGGCTGTACTGAAAGGCAAGGGGACAGGACGGGGCGGAGCTGTCGTGGTCCCAGTGTTCGGTGTGGCTGTACTGAAAGGCAAGGGGATGGGACAGGATGGGGTGGAGCTGACGTGGTCCCGGTGTTGGGTACGGCTGTACTGAAAGGCGAGGGGAGCGGAGGGGGCGGAGCTGTCATGGTCCTGGTGTTGGGTGCGGCTGTACTGAAAGGTGAGGGAAGTGGGGGGGCGGAGCTGTCGTGGTCCCGGTGTTCAGTGTGGCTGTGCTGAAAGGCGAGGGGATGGGACAGGACGGGACAGAGCTGTCATGGTCCCGGTGTTGGGTGCGGCTGTACTGAAAGGCGAGGGGATGGGACAGGACGGTGCGGAGGTGTCGTGGTCCCGGTGTTGGGTGCGGCTGTACTGAAAGGCGAGGGGAGCGGAGGGGGCCCCGGTGTTGGGTGCGGCTGTACTGAAAGGCGAGGGGAGCGGAGGGGGCGGAGCTGTCGCGGTCCCGGTGTTGGGTGCGGCTGTACTGAAAGGTGAGGGGAGCGGAGGGGGCGGAGCTGTCGCGGTCCCGGTGTTGGGTGCGGCTGTACTGAAAGGCGAGTGGAGCGGAGGGGGCCCCGGTGTTGGGTGCGGCTGTACTGAAAGGCGAGTGGAGCGGAGGGGGCCCCGGTGTTGGGTGCGGCTGTACTGAAAGGTGAGGGGAGCGGAGGGGGCGGAGCTGTCGCGGTCCCGGTGTTGGGTGCGGCTGTACTGAAAGGCGAGTGGAGCGGAGGGGGCCCCGGTGTTGGGTGCGGCTGTACTGAAAGGCGAGTGGAGCGGAGGGGGCCCCGGTGTTGGGTGCGGCTGTACTGAAAGGCGAGGGGAGCGGAGGGGGCCCCGGTGTTGGGTGCGGCTGTACTGAAAGGCGAGGGGAGCGGAGGGGGCCCCGGTGTTGGGTGCGGCTGTACTGAAAGGCGAGGGGAGCGGAGGGGGCGGAGGTGTCGTGGTCCCGGTGTTGGGTGCGGCTGTACTGAAAGGGGAGGGGATGGGACAGGACGGTGCGGAGGTGTCGTGGTCCCGGTGTTGGGTGCGGCTGTACTGAAAGGCGAGGGGAGCGGAGGGGGCCCCGGTGTTGGGTGCGGCTGTACTGAAAGGCGAGGGGAGCGGAGGGGGCGGAGCTGTCGCGGTCCCGGTGTTGGGTGCGGCTGTACTGAAAGGCGAGGGGAGCGGAGGGGGCCCTGGTGTTGGGTGCGGCTGTACTGAAAGGCGAGGGGAGCAGAGGGGGCCCTGGTGTTGGGTGCGGCTGTACTGAAAGGCGAGGGGAGCGGAGGGGGCCCTGGTGTTGGGTGCGGCTGTACTGAAAGGCGAGGGGAGCGGAGGGGGCCCTGGTGTTGGGTGCGGCTGTACTGAAAGGCGAGGGGAGCGGAGGGGGCCCTGGTGTTGGGTGCGGCTGTACTGAAAGGCGAGGGGAGCAGAGGGGGCCCTGGTGTTGGGTGCGGCTGTACTGAAAGGCGAGGGGAGCGGAGGGGGCCCCGGTGTTGGGTGCGGCTGTACTGAAAGGCGAGGGGAGCGGAGGGGGCGGAGGTGTCGTGGTCCCGGTGTTGGGTGCGGCTGTACTGAAAGGCGAGGGGAGCGGAGGGGGCCCCGGTGTTGGGTGTGGCTGTACTGAAAGGCGAGGGGAGCAGAGGGGGCCCTGGTGTTGGGTGCGGCTGTACTGAAAGGCGAGGGGAGCGGAGGGGGTCCCGGTGTTGGGTGCGGCTGTACTGAAAGGCGAGGGGAGCGGAGGGGGCCCCGGTGTTGGGTGCGGCTGTACTGAAAGGCGAGGGGAGCGGAGGGGGCCCCGGTGTTGGGTGCGGCTGTACTGAAAGGCGAGGGGAGCGGAGGGGGCCCCGGTGTTGGGTGCGGCTGTACTGAAAGGCGAGGGGAGCGGAGGGGGCCCCGGTGTTGGGTGCGGCTGTACTGAAAGGTGAGGGGAGCGGAGGGGGTCCCGGTGTTGGGTGCGGCTGTACTGAAAGGTGAGGGGAGCGGAGGGGGTCCCGGTGTTGGGTGCGGCTGTACTGAAAGGCGAGGGGAGCGGAGGGGGCGGAGCTGTCGCGGTCCCGGTGTTGGGTGCGGCTGTACTGAAAGGCGAGGGGAGCGGAGGGGGCGGAGCTGTCGCGGTCCCGGTGTTGGCTGCGGCTGTACTGAAAGGCGAGGGGAGCGGAGGGGGTCCCGGTGTTGGGTGCGGCTGTACTGAAAGGCGAGGGGAGCGGAGGGGGCGGAGCTGTCGCGGTCCCGGTGTTGGGTGCGGCTGTACTGAAAGGCGAGGGGAGCGGAGGGGGCGGAGCTGTCGCGGTCCCGGTGTTGGGTGCGGCTGTACTGAAAGGCGAGGGGAGCGGAGGGGGTCCCGGTGTTGGGTGCGGCTGTACTGAAAGGCGAGGGGAGCGGAGGGGGTCCCGGTGTTGGGTGCGGCTGTACTGAAAGGCGAGGGGAGCGGAGGGGGTCCCGGTGTTGGGTGCGGCTGTACTGAAAGGCGAGGGGAGCGGAGGGGGTTCCGGTGTTGGGTGCGGCTGTACTGAAAGGCGAGGGGAGCGGAGGGGGTCCCGGTGTTGAGTGCGGCTGTACTGAAAGGCGAGGGGAGCGGAGGGGGCCCCGGTGTTGGGTGCGGCTGTACTGAAAGGCGAGGGGAGCGGAGGGGGCCCCGGTGTTGGGTGCGGCTGTACTGAAAGGCGAGGGGAGCGGAGGGGGTTCCGGTGTTGGGTGCGGCTGTACTGAAAGGCGAGGGGAGCAGAGGGGGTTCCCAGCCTGGCTCTCACCTCCAGGTTGATGCGCTCCAGCAGCTCATGTAAGGTCTTGGGCTTGGGCCGCTTGCTCTTGCTGTGGCCCCGGCTCTTGCGGGCCGGCGCGGGCTCCTCGGGGATGATGTCCACGTAGATGAACTTGAAGGAGCCCACGCGGTTGTTCAGCACCCCCGTCCAGGTGCCCATGGGCAGCTTCTCGATGATCCCGATGATGTCGCCTTTCTGGGCCAGGCAGCGAGAGGAGCCCCCGTGAGCATCCCTGGGCAGGCGCGGCGGGGGCTGGGCGCGGCGGGGGCTGGGCGCGGCGGCTCTCCTGGCAGTGCCAAGGGTAGGAGCCGGCTGGGGGCCGGACCCCCGCAGGACAGCTACAGGCAGAGGGGAGCAGCCACGCAGAGGTACCACTGGGAGGGGGGAAGGGGTGTTGTCCTTTCTCCAGCCCCTGCAGCAAGGGCGAGGCTGCCTGTGCCAGGGTTTCCCCTACATCTCCCCTGCCAGCAGCTGCTGGGTGAGCTCCTCTGGTGCCAGCTGGCCAGACGGGCAGGGCTCGGCCAGCTGCTCAGGGCTGGGCGCACGGGGGAGACCTGAGGAGAGCGGCAGCAGAGCCTGGCTGGAGCCAGGAGGCCCCCGGGGCTGGCGGCTCTTGGCCCCCCGGGGAGCGAGAGGCTGGTGTGGGGCTGATGCCAAGGCTGCAGCGTTCATGAGCCCAAGCAGCGCCCTGGACTAGCTTGGGGAAGGCTGGCCCAGTGGTTAGGGCAGCAGGCGAGGGGGGCCCTGGTTCTCTGGGGAAGGGCCCTTGGTGTCCCTGGGCCTGGTGCCCCCGGGGCGGTGGCCTGGCGGGGGGGGGGGGGGAGGAGGAACCCAGGGGCGCTCAGGCCCTGGTGGCGGGAGGGCAGAGGCGGGTCATCTCCGCAGCTCTGTGCTGGGAGCCAGCTGTGTTGTCTGCAGGGCTGGCGCAGCGGGGGCTGGCTCCTGGGCGGTGGCCCCCGCCTCACTTGGCCCCAAGGCTGAGCTCTCTGTAGCCTGGTAGCCTCCCGCACGGGGCTCTGCTCTGGGCGATGGCTGAGCAGGCTGAGGGACGATCCTGCTGGCCACAAGGCAGCTCCTGGCAGCTCTGCCACGGGTGCCTGTGCCCTGGGCCGCGCCCCAGAGAGCAGCTGGCTGGGAGGGAGAGTTAATCCCAGTCTCGCTGCCTGGCGCCTCGTGGCACGACCCCTCCGCCCCCAGCCTCTGCCACGGCAGCGTCTGGCGCCCAGCGGGCTCTGGAACCCGCTGCCAGGGGAGTCTCCGGCCCTTGGCATCCTCGGTGCCCAGACACTGGGGGCAAGGACGGCCGTGGGAACCCCCCGCCCGCCCCCTCAGCTGGGCTGCCCGCGAACCTGCCCCCGGCCGCACCATGGGGAGGTGGCTCCCTGCCCGGAGCCGGCAGAGGCCGAGTGAGCAGGGGCCGGTGGGGTGTGCGCACAGCAGCCCCTCGCCTCTGCGGCCACCGGCCGCGCCTCACTCACCCGCAGCTTCAGCGAGTCCCTGTCGTAGGGGCTGGGCGTGAAGTCCGTGTGGACCCGGGCTCTCCCGCAGAAAGGGCCGCTGTAGGGCAGGCCGGGCTCCTCCAGCTGCACGCTGTCCCGGTTGCTGCCCGCGGTGCTGGGACTGGTGCAGCCCCGCTCGCTCCCTGTGGCAGGCGAGACGTCAGCCAGGCCGGGGCATGTGCCTGCCTGCTTGGGAGCCAGCCCCGCCCCGGGGCCGCTGCCTCTGCCCTGTGTGCTGGGCGCAGGGGTTGGTTTCCACCGTGCCCGCCCCAGCTCTCCCACTGCCAAGGAGCAGGAGCCCCAGCGAGGCGGGATGCTCCTCGCAGGGGCGCTGCCGCTGCCGGCGGTGCGGGGCCCGGAGCCAGGCCGCCGAGGGCCTGAGGGGAGGTGTTGCTGTACAGCGTGGGAGCGGTGTAGGGCCTGCGGGCGCAGCACCCAGGCTGCCCAGAGCACAGCCGGCGGCAGCTGAGTGCAGGAGGCTGAGGGGTGATCCTGGGAGGTTCAAGGCAGGGGCGAGGGACTCTAGGTGAGCTGGGCCACCCCCGAGCCCACTAGCTAGGGCGGCTTCCCACTTCACCGGGGGCAGCTCGCCGCCAGGCCCTGCCCCAAGCAGGCTGGGGCAGCAGAGGCACCGGCGGTCGCCCGGTCAGTCCCAGGGCCCGCAGCAGTCACTCGGGGGCTGACAGGCGAAGGGGGGAGGAACCTGCCTCTCAGTCCCAGAGCAAAGCCCAGGCAGCTCCGGAGGGTGGCAAGAGCCGGGGCGGCGTGGCCACGTGGCCAGGCTGACGGCTGCGGGCCGGGCCCTCTCCTGCCGCCAGAGCTGGCCACGGAGAGCTGGCCACGGGAGGGGCGCTGGAGCACTCTGCTGACCCTGGGAGTAGGAGCAGCCCGGCCCCTGCGCTCACCACTGGACGTCTGGCAGCTGAGAGGCATGTGCGGCTCCTCCTCAAACTCCAGGTACGACAAGGGCATCTTCTCGAGGCTCGGCTCCTCCAGGCTGCCGTCCAGCGACACGGGCCCTTCCTCCCCGGCTTCTCCCTGCAGCCAGCGGGCAGAGGCAAGGACAATTAGAGCAGGCTGGGGCCGCCTCCTCCCTGGGCCGGTGGGGCAGCGCCCCACACAGTTGCCAAAGCGAGGTCCAAGGGCCCAGGGCAGCTCTGGCCCGGCAGGCCCGGAGGCTGGGTGCCTCCTGCAGGGGGGAGAGGAGCCGTGGGGCAGCTCGGAGCCCCACCACCATCCGGAGCCCCCAGCCCTGGGCCCGCGGGGCGGGGAGAGAGGCCAGTGCAGGGGGCCTGAGTGATCAGAGAGCCTGCCACAGGCCCCTGGAGGAGACTCAGACGCCAGGCACAGCACCGCCCAATGCCCCCGGGGCGCTGGCACAGGGACGGTGAGATGCAGGCTGGCTGGGGCGCCCTCTGCCACTACCACAGAACAACCCTGCGCCAGCCGGGGCGTCCCCGCCCACCCGCTCCACGCAGGTCTTATCTGGCCTCAGGCCCTGTGGGCAGAGCAGGTACATAAGTAAGAGGAAACCCCTCGCCCGCCTGCCCACCCTCCCCCACCCCCCCAGGGATTTCGGAGGCCAGGCAGGCAAGGATGTCCACACACCAGTCTTGCACAGACCTCACAGTTCCTAAAAGGGAAAGTTTGGAGTGTTGCCATGACTGCGTTGTCAGTAGGCCCCAGGGTTAACAGCTTCGGGGGCGGGAGCGGGGCTGGGCAGGCTGCCCCCTGTAGGCGCAGGCAGGCCCTAGCGCACCAGGTCACGTTGACAAGACTTTCTATGCCACCCCAAGGGCTAGGAAAGAGCAGCCTGGATTGTACCGAGCCAGCCAGGCCGGCAGCCACTAGGGCCGTCTCGGCCCCACGCCGGGCTCTGTGGGTTCTCTGCGTTCCAGGCCTTTGTTCTGCTCCTGACCTTCCCCTCGGCCAGCGTCTTCACGGCCATCTTGCCCATCTTCCGGTTCATGGTGCGGGAGATGACAGCTCTCCATTTCTTGCCCAGCTTCATGCCACCGCTCTTCCCAGCCTCCTCCGGCGGCGCGTTGGCCAGGTCATCCTCCGGGATCTGCAGGGGCAGCCGGAGCGGCTGGCGGTGAGGGGGAGGGACAGAGCCAGAGACGCGACTGCCCGGCTCGCCTCTCCGCCCCCCCACTGGGACAGGATGGGCACGGAGCAGAGCCCTCCCCAAGGACACCCCCGTGCCCCACGCGCGCCCAGGCCGGCCCTGAGGGAGCGGCATGTCTTCAGTGAGCACCTGGCGGCCACCAGTGCCCCACGCTGTGCCGGGGGGGGGGGCTGAGAGCCCGTGGGGGCGTGCCCGGTGGGGGGGCTGAGAGGGCAGGGGGCTGAGAGCCCGTGGGGGCTGAGAGACTGTGAGGGTGTGCCCGGCAGGGGGCTGAGAGCCCGTGGGGGCGTGCCCGGCTGGGGGGCTGAGAGCCCGGCAGGGGGCTGAGAGCCCGTGGGGGCGTGCCCGGCGGGGGGGCTGAGAGCCCGGGGGGGGGGCTGCCAGCCGCGGGAGCTGACCATGCAGAGCGGCGTCTGTGCGGGGCACCTCCGACCCCTCGGAGCCGCCGCCAGCCGAGAGCCCTGCGGGTCTGGGCGCGGGGCTGGAGAGCCCCCGGTGGGAACGGGCGGTGGGTGGTGCGGGGCCCGGGTGCCCGGAGGGGTCGGATGCCGGCGGCAGATACTCACGTTCGCCTCCAGGTTAAAGTCCTTCTCGCTCACCACGGGGGAGCTGGGCTTGGCCTTGGCGAAATCCTTGAAGCTGCTGGAGCGCTGCAGGGAGAGCTGGGGGGAGGGACAGTGTGAGCCGGCGAGCCCCCCCGCTGAGCCCCCCCCCCCCGCCCGGTGCTCCTCGGAGCCTGGCCCCCGGCACAGGGCAGGCACAGGCCGGGCCCCCAGGTCTGGCCCCGGGCCCTTCCCCACCTCCGGCGAGTCGCCCAGCCCCACGCTGGCCGGAGGGCTCCTGCCCTGTCCTGCTGGGGGGGTAGCAGGGCCGTGCCCGGCAGCTCAGACGCGCACGGCGAGCGTGCAGCCCACCCCGCAGCGGCCGTGCCCAGGCTGGAGCAGCAGGGACAGGCTGCAGCTTGCGGGGCCCCGGCCCTTATCCAGCCCCCCCCCCCGCCCCATCCCCTGCTGGGCCCGCGCGACAAGCGGTGCTGGGGAGCTTGGAGCCCGAAACTCCCCCCCCCCTTCCCCCAGCTGGCTTTGGAGTCCGCGGTGTCAAGCCAGCGGCAGCGAGGGGCGAGTCCAGCCCTCGAAGGGGGAGCTCCCTGGATCCGTCCCTCCGGCAGGGCATGGCGCTGGGGGGCAGGCCTGCTCCCTCTCCAGGCCGGGCATCCTCACCCGGCTCCCACCCCGGCTCTCTCCCAGGCCCGGGGCCTGCATGGATTGCTCTGAGAACCGCACCAGCCCCATGGCAGCCCGGCCCAGCTCCCACTATGCTCTCACACACGTTGCCCTCGGGGGTGGTTTCCTGGCGCCCCGACACCAGAGTCCCGATCCCGGGCTGTCCCTCGCCACGCAGTAGCAACACGTGGGTTTGGAGGGGCACAGATACTGTCAGACAGTCCATGGGAGTCCATGGCACCAGCCACTGTGACCCTGGCGGCTGGCATCCCGCCGGGCTCGGGGTAGCGAGGGTCCCGGCTCTGGCTCCATCCTACAACTCCCTACATCTCTGGCATGTTCTAGGGCACGAGCTGGCGAGCTCACACACCCGCTGGCCAGGGGTCTGACTCTCCACGCCCAGGGCTTCTGCCCGCAGCTCCAGTGACAACCCAAAATTCCCTCCCTGGCCAAATGGCCACACCCGGCGCTACCAGCCACGTGTGGGAAGGGCATCTGGCCCACTCGCAGGCATCCCCACCCACGGATCCGCACTTCCTGGCAGGAGGCTTGTGTGAGGCCAGCAATGCCTCCCTGGTTTGGAAGCTGTCTGGATAACCACATCGACTTTGGCTGCGACTCCACTCCAGCCTGCCTTTGACCCTGGCTCAGTTCTAACCTGGGACACCTTTCATCTCCCGTCTCCAGCCCCCGCCCAACTCTGACCCTGGTTCTTGTCTACAGGACCTGGCCTTGTGATGCAACTCCAGTCTCTGGTGAGCAGGCCTCAGCCCAGCTGTGTGACCACTAGGCCAGACTGCCGACCCCCTGGTCCCTTACGCACTGGGGCAGTCACAAGGTACCGGGCCTGTGTTGTAACTCTGTGTTTTCAACAGGCATCGCTGGTGTGGGCCAGCCTGCAGAGCGTGAGCCGTGTCGGCTCCGGAGCATGCCCGGGGTCACGCGGCCAGACAAGGCGGAGGACCGGTCTATGATGTGTCACATCGGGTCTCCATCCGTTACCAAAGGGGCGTCTCTATGGAGATTTGCTCCCGTGTGAAAATGGAGCAGTTGGGTTGCGGCTCTTCTCACGGGCAATCACCACTGATTTTACAGGCACGATGCGCGTACGGAAGGGCCCCTTTGGACACTACAAACTTTATTGCCTCATCAAAAGCCATGGGGCAGGCTGGGGACCAGCACCCTCTCTGGCCATTGTGTCAGAGGGGCTGTCGCTGTCCGGACAGTGCAGCTCTTTACAACGCGGGCGGCTGTTGCGTGGAGGCTGTTTACAGTTGGCTGTTACTTTCACTTGAATAACTCAGGAAATGAAGATTTTCCCCTCCCTGTTTTTAGTGGGAGTTTCTACAACATCACCTCTTTGTATTGCCTCTAATCCTGCTCTGAAATTAGACACGGCTCCATTGCAAGTCCTGCTTCTTCCACTTGTAACGACACCCATCCGGTGTGGTCTTCCACGTTACTCAGGGGTGGGGATGCTGGATCAGCCTCCCGGGACGGCAGGCTGCCATCTGCACAGGGCTGCAGGCGCTAATCTCTGGCAGTACCTCCTGAACCAGGCTGCTGTGTTCTCTGCACTCACCTGCACGTTTCATCTGGAAAGCCCCATTTGCTGGAGTGTTTGTTCTTGATGCAGCCATCGCTGAACGACTCTTTTGTACACAAAAATAACAGTGGGGGGGGGCCTTCAGGCGGGGCTTCCTCCTCATCCCCTGCCTTAGTTGCTGTCGCAGCTCCCCGGCATCCTTGTTAAGCTGTGCCCATTGGTACGGTAACTTCGCCACCAGTTTAGGATCAGCGCCGTCTGCCAACCACTGTTCTCTCATTGGTTCGTGGGGCACCCCACACACTAGCCAGCCCCTTAGTGTGTCAGCGAAACTGGCTCCCAAGAGGCCATGCTGTTAGTGGCCTGAACTCAGCCACAGGTTCTGGAATTATTTCCTTCCCCGCTTGGTTCTGCTAGTAAAGGCGCAGACGATCTGCGATGCCCAGGGGCTTTGGGAAACACAGTTCCCACCATCTTGCCCACGGCCTCGGCTGCAGATTGAGTGGTGCTGTTAGGCCACGTCCCATGTGGTGCGTCATGGTTCCACTCGCTCCATCTTCTTCCATCCCTTATCCCATTAGCTGGGCTAGCCTGTTTCTGTCGCTCACTGGCGGTGGGCCAGGCCTCTGCTGGGCTCCCAAACAAGTCAGTGGTCCCCAACCCACTTTCACCCCCAAACTGAGCAGGTCATGGACCCGCCGTGGCTGCAGTGGCACTGTCGCTCAGCCACTAGTGCCCCAAACCCCTGAGCCAGGGTCCCATCCTCGCCACCATGCGTTACGTCTCGAGCTCTACAATAGTCATGAATGAGGCAGCCGGGGGGGCGGCTCCAACTGGCCGCGCCAGGCCAGGCCTCCTCTCACACGCCCTCCCGCGCTGGCTGGTGGCTGGCATTTCAAGAACACAGCCGGCACCGGGAGAGAGCAAAAACTATTTAAAGGGACATGACCCTATTCCCATAGGCTCCATTAGCCTGCCGGGTTACACAGAAAAGCCTGAAAACCTGAGTCACAAAGGCTCACAACCCGGAAGGGGAGATTCACACAGGCACACCCGCTCTTGTGTGTTCACATTTCTCAGGAGCGTTAAGCCTCTCGCAGGATTTTGGGGTCTTGCCTTAGGGGTTGATCTGCGTGGGGTTTGCAGCGCGGTGGCTCTACCCGCAAAGGGACCCTGGTTTGCCAAGGGGTATCCCTGTTCTCTAGTTCACTTCTTGCCGTCCTGGATGGGGCAGGGGAAGGCTGGCCCGTGTGCCAGGCCCCGGCTCTGCATGGCCACGCTGTATGGAAGCCCGTCCGCAGGGGAGCACGGTGATGCTGTTCACATTCAGCGCAGGGCAAGGGCTGTTCACAAACACAGGCCCTTCCAGCGGCCGCCTTAGCCCCTCCCTCTCTGTCACTTCCGCGGGCGCGGGGGAAATCTGGGCCCACGGGCTGGTTGCCTTCACGGACCACAGGGCCAGGTGGTGCCGGCGCAATGGGGCTGTCGCTTGCTGTCACTTCAGCCTGCACCTGCTGGTCTCATCCCTTGGCCAGTCTCTGCGGCTGCCTCTGAGCTCCTGCCTGTTTGGAGCGCCTGAGACAGCCTGCTCCACAGCCCGGCCGCTGTCGGTCTTGGATCCCCTGCTCCCGGGCAGGTGTGGGTAGAGGTCCCCGTTCCCCCTGTAGCTCCCGGTGTCCAGGCCCGACCGTAGGACGTTGCTGGCTCGTACGAGGGGCTGGAGGTGAGCCGGGAGCGGTGACCCTGGCAGACTGTCCGGCTGAACCGTGACCTGCTGGCTGGCAGCCGAGCTGTGATCGCTGGGTTTGCTCAGCCCGTCTCGCACACCCTGGAGTTCTCACTGTGCTTTGCTCTCCGGGGAGCCCATGAAGGCAGCTTGGGGTCTGTGGGTTTCTGACCCCTCAGCACCTCCTCCTGGGAGGGGGTTGTGTAGCAACAGCTTCCTCCCTGCCAACAGCCCCCCTGTCCCTCCGGTAGTCTGCTTCCGCCTGCTGCTCGGCTCTGCGGCCAGGTCACCAGTCAGCCCTCTCCTGAGGGAACAGGTGTCATCGCCAAAGGGGCTTTGGCCCCGCTCTGGGCCGCGTGGCGCTCACACCCTTCTCGCAGGCTTTGCCACAGATTTTCCCATCTCTTGGCAGCCTTGTCCCTCCTCTGGGTCCCCTGATGACACCGCTGAACCGAGCACACAGGCTGTCGACCCCCAGGACGCCACGTGTGTGCGTGACGGCCGTGGCTGTGGGCGCCCTTCGAGCCACGTCCGGGAGTCGCTGGCAGACGCGCTCCCCTCAATTCCCGCCGCGCGCCTCGTTCTGGCAGAGGAGCAGGCCAGGAGCACGCTTGGCAGCTGATGGATCGCGCTACATCGACCCCACTGGATCGACCGCTGCCTGGCAGTCGGGCAGGTCGTGTAGCCGCGCTCCCAGCACAAACCTGCTTAGCCTGGGCCTGTCTCCCTCCCTGGGGCACTGCCCTGGCCGTCCCAGATCCTGCCGCTGGGGCTGCTCTGCCAGGCTTGGCCCCCTCAGAGTTGGAGCCCAAGGTCACCTCGGACACCCATGGAGTGACTGATGAGTCCCTCGCGCTCTACTGCCAGGGCCCCTTCCCACCCTCCTTCCTGCCAGGGTGAGCATGGGCCAGCTCCAGGGTGCCCACGGAAGCGGCCTCCCCTGGCTTCCTTAACCCTTTCAGGGGCCGTGTGAGCTCCACGCCCCATCAGCACGCCAGGAAGGCTAGAGACTTTTAGCACCCGCCCCCAAAAGCTCCCGCTGGCTCCGAAGCCCGGGGCCGGGGTATTTTAGCACTAGCCTCCAGTTGTATGGAAATATCCCTGGCGCTCACACAGCGCCGCGAGGCATCTGGCGTGTTACTATAAATAGCAGCCTAAGCTGTGCTGCATGGAGCTGGGCGAGACCTGGTTCAGGAACTGTCTGGGGTGCATGGCGGGCGGGGGGGCTGCCCGCCCAGGGCCCAGCTGTCGGCACAAGGGCAAAGAACCAAACAAGGCGCTAGCACTGGGGGAGAGGCTGGGGGCAAGGGCAGCAGCAGTACATGGCAGGAGCGTTCACCCTGCAGCCCAGGAACACGCCCGTCATTTCTGTGGAATTTAAGCATCTAATGTGGAGGGGAGCGTGGCAGCAGCAAAAAAACCCAAAACATTTTGGCTGGGTCTAGACTGGCAAGTTTTTCTGCAAAAGCAGCTGCTTTTGTAGAAAAACTTGCCAGCTGTCTACACCGGCCGCTTGAATTTCCGCAAGAACACTGGCTTCCTACTGTCTGAAATCAGTGCTTCTTGCGGAAATGCTATGCTGCTCCCGTTCGGGCAAAAGCCCTCCTGCGCAAAGGGCCAGTGTAGACAATGCGGTATTGTTTTGCGCAAAAAAGCCTGGATGGCGAAAATGGCGATCGGGGCTTTCTTGTGCAAAACCGCATCTAGATTGGCACGGACGCTTTTCCGCAAAAAGTGCTTTTGTGGAAAAGCGTCCATGCCAATCTAGACGCTCTTTTCCGCAAGTGCTTTTAACGGAAAACTTTTCCGTTAAAAGCATTTGCGGAAAATCATGCCCGTCTAGACGCAGCCTTCCAGTTGATCTGCCTGTAAAGCAGCCATCCCTGGTCCCCACTATCACAGGGCTGTCTGATGGGCATTGTGGCTAGCGGGGAGGGGCCCCGTTCATCTCAATGAGGTGTTAACACCCCAGCTAAAAGATGACCTTTTCAATCAGACTGGCTATTTTACAGCTGATCCTTTTCGCCAGTTTCCCTGGGAGGAGGCTCTGGGCCTAGGCTGGGGGCATTTGACACACTGCACTACACAACCTGCTCCTTAGGAAGTGAAAACCAGCTGGGTGGGGTTGTGGGGCCTTCCCAGTGCGTAACCTGTTTCCTCTGAGTGAGCTCCCTCCAGCATCTGGCACGGCCTGGGAGCGCCCAGCCCTGCAGCCTCCTCTGGCTTTGTCTGTGGGATGTGGTGAGGGAGTAGGGCTGGGTCGGGCCCTTGTTTGGTTATGGGGACAAGAGTTTAAGCTCTAGCCCACAGGTGCCCAGGGTGTACGGGAGAGCTGCTCAGCCCAAGAGGCTAGACTCCCCCGTGCACCCTGGGCACCCGTGGGGCCAACATTAGGAGCTACGTCTGTCAGGAAGTCCCAAGGCAACACGCACAAGGCTGGCTCTGGGGGCCAGCATCTGCCAATAAGACAGGTGGGATGAACAAGGGGCTGGTATTGCAGATCAGCATCTGTCAAGGGTTCGGAGGAGACACGCACAGACCTGTCTAGCTGGGAGTTGGAGAGGGTGCATGTGGGGCTAGCAGCGGGCAACCCGCCAGTCGGTGAGGTGGAGGGACATTCGGGGAAGGCGCCAGGTATCCCAGATGTCTGTTGGTGAGGTGCAGGGGACACACAGATGGCGTTAAGGCGCGGGGTTGGCATTAGGTGACCCGTCCGTGTGGGAGGGGATGTGTGGGGTTGGCATTAGGTGACCCGTCCGTGGGGGAGGGGACGTGTGGGGTTGGCATTAGGTGACCCGTTTGTGGGGGAGGGGATGTGTGGGGTTGGCATTAGGTGACCCGTCCGTGGGGGAGGGGATGTGTGGGGTTGGCATTAGGTGACCCGTCCGTGGGGGAGGGGACGTGTGGGGTTGGCATTAGGTGACCCGTCTGTGGGGGAGGGGACGTGCAGGGTTGGCATTAAGTGACCCGTCTGTGGGGGAGGGGATGTGTGGGGTTGGCATTAGGTGACCCGTCCGTGGGGGAGGGGACGTGCGGGGTTGGCATTAGGTGACCCGTTTGTGGGGGAGGGGATGTGTGGGGTTGGCATTAGGTGACCCGTTTGTGGGGGAGGGGACGCGCGGGGTTGGCATTAAGTGACCCGTCCGTGGGGGGGGGCAGGGAGGGCAGGTGCCGGAAATGCCAAGTTCCCCAGAAGAGCTGGAGAATGTCTCGGCTGGGGCTGGCCCTCGCTGGGTAAGGGGGTCAGGCAGGAGTCTCCATGGGGAAATCGGAAGTGCTGGCTAGTGCCAGTGGGAGGCTGCGGCTGGCGCGCGCCAGGGGCCAAGAGGCAGGGCAGGAAAGCTGGGCCAGAGAAACAGGAGCCCAGAGACATGGGGAAGTGAGAGTGGAGGGTGGGGCAGTGAGGGGAGGATGCCCCAGCAAGGGGGGTGCCTCGGCCTGCCCTGCCTTCCCCATAGGCCGGTTTCCATGGTGACAGGAGGAAGGATGTGGTACTTCCCAGTGGCTCACTCATGCCGTGCAGGGCTGTTGCAAGGGCCTGCTGCGTCAGACGGGAGGGGAAGCCGGGCCGTCCAGCACCCCCGGGGCTGGGCTGTCGTTCCTGGGCCAGACGGCAGAGGGCGACGGCTGTTTCCAAGGCCTGTAACCTCCCATGCCATGTGCCCTGGAGCCCAGCGCCTGCCCTCCAAAGCGGGGCGCTGCCCCCACTCAGCTGCCTAGTGGCTTCCTCTCCCTTGCAGGGCTGCCCAGCCTCACAACGGCCGGCGAGGCCGGATTAGGGTTCTCGTTCGCTCCCGGTCTGTCGCCTTCAAACTTGTGAACTGTGGCCCTGATCCAAAATGGCCGCCTTCTCCTATTGCTGTCAGTGGGACTGAAGCCGAAGCTCCTGTCAGCCAAGCTAGCTGGCGGGGGACGTAACGATACTCTTCCACGCTCTGCCCACACGAGCCCCACCCACTAACGATGCCCGAACGAGGCACCGCTCTCAGGAGCTGCCGAAAGTTGATGACGTGAGCTCCCTGGGCTCCATCCGACCTGTGGGCTGGGCTCCCTCGTGGCAGCACGAAACACGAAGTGGAGGCCTCTCCCAATGCCTGCTGCTCCTGACTCCCCAACAAGCCCTCACGCCACGCAGGCGGCACAGGGCTCCCTGCTCGGCTGGCTGCTCTCCTTACGTGGGCTGAAAGAGCTCAGCGCGGATATCTGACTTAGCACCCCCAAAATGTGGGGGGGAAGGGGAACATCACACCTCAGAGCTCTCATCTCAGGCGGGCATGGCCGCACCGGCTGTGCGCAAGCCAGGTTTCATGTCACAGCCGTGAGGGCTGCAGAGGTTCTGTTGGTTAGACAAACACTGAGAAGGCAGCCTGGGGGAGATGAATATGCTGTAGAACTATGTACCCACTAATAGCCCTGGGCTTCCCCCCAATTGCTTCCAGTGGGGCTAAAGCCAGGCTGCCCTCAGAGAAGATGGTAGCTCCCCAGTTAGGGCCAAGCAGGCGACAGAAATGTGGCGGTACAAGGAATGAGACTGTGACTGCAGCCGGGAAGGGGGGTGCATTACGAAACTGGAGTCAGAGGTGTGGGGTGTAGGAGGGAGATGACCTTGATGGAGGTGGGGTTGCCAGGGTGGTTGGTCCAGGGCGGGGGTGTCCCATAGAAATTAGCTGGGTGTGGGCTTCTCGGGAGGTTAGATATGAAACAGGTTCCTAGGGTGGTTAATTGGGGATGGGGTTCCTGGGGTTATTAGTTGGGGGTGGGTTCCTGGGGAGGTTTTAACCCTGGAGCTAGCTGTGGTGTAAGTATTGAGGACTGTTGGAATTACAAGCTATCACTGCAAGAGTGGAGGTTTTCTTGGTCTTGCTTGCTGGGACGTGTGTGATCAGAGCCAGCCTAGAACAAGGTGGGGTAAGTAGTAAGTAGGCTCCTGCAGCCTGGAGCAGCCTGGTTTCTTTCTCGCTGGTGAAAGCCGTGTTATGCTGCAGCCTTCCAGCGGGAGTAGGGATGTAAGAGTGTAGTCGATGAACCAATAAGCAAAAGCTTATAGGTTAATGCTATAGAGTACACGCATTCCCCCCCCCCCCACACACACACACTTGCCAGTACATTTTTTAGCAGGCTGGCCAGCGGGCCAGCTCAGTCCTGGCTTGAAACGGTCGGGGACCTATCCCTGCTGCGGCTCTGCATTTAAAATCTATTAGGAGCTGGGTGGGCAGGTAGCCTGGCTCAGTTCCCGCTTGCACTGGTTCCGGGAGTTCAGACCCCCCTAGTTAGGGGCTGCTGCTGCCCCACGCTGCTGCCTCTAGCAGAGGTGGCAGCGGAGGGCCACAGGCAGCCGGTCCGCGAGGGGAGCTGGTTTTTAAACTGGCTTCCCTCGTGGACCAGCTCCCGCCTGGCCCCCTGCACTGCTGCCTCTGATCCAGAGGCAGCAGCGTGACATGGCAGGGGGCTCCTCAGGAGTGAGGCTGGAGCGCACTGGCCCCGCCCCCAGGGACTCTCGACTAGTGGAGTAACGATCAGTATTCTTGAGGTTACTCGACTATTCAGTTAACCGATGTTTAGCAGCCCTAAGCGGGAGCGTTTGATGTTTGTATCCAAGGTCTGTGGGCAGGAGAGGAGCGTCCCAGGGGAAATCCTTGTAGCACACTCATGGCATGAGGGGATGTCCACGGCCTCGCCCTACGGAGACGGGTTCCGCTGCTGTCTATGTGCTCAAGGCAGGTCTCCGGAGCCAGTACGACGCCTGCGCTGGCTGCACACCAGGCCTGGCCTCCCGCCCAGCCCATTCTGGCCACCGCACACCATGGGGCTCTGCTGGCAGGGGCTGAGCTGGGAGATCCAGGCTGCTTGGCCATGGCGTGTTGGGGGAGGAGCCCCGACACCTAACACCAGCCAGACCCAGGAGCCCATCTCCGTCAGCCTCTTCTGGCTGCTTGGAGCTAGCTGGGCTTGCACGCTCAGTGAAGCCGGTCCTTGCAGCCTGCCAGAGGAAGTGGTTAGCAGCACGTGGCCTGCTGAGCCTAGAATTGCCTGAGCCACAAACACCTTGAAGGGCTTTGATCCATGAGCTAAAACCTGGTGAGGTTTCTGCATAAGTTTCTCACCAGCCTGAGAGCAAGTTTCTCACCAGCCAACTGTTCTCTGCAGAGGCAGCGCAGCCCGTCAGCAGCCTCCCAGGCAGGAAGTGACAGGCGCACCCCCACCCCCAGCCATCCTTCCACAGGCAGGGGCTTTCACACCCCTGTGTTGGGCCGCATTCCCCTGCACCCCTGCTCTCACTCACCCCGGTGCAATCCCAGGCCATCTCCCCGCCGGCTCCCGGCTCTGACGCATTCCATGCTCCCTCCCAGCTCATCTGGTGCCGGGCAACCCCCAACACGGCCACCCCCAGCCAGCCAGCAAAGGCAACGCCACAGCCCACGGCCCTGGCGGCAGGATCCACCCTAGTGGTCCCCTCACCCCGTCCTCTGCTCGGAGCACGTCAGCCCCTGGACAAGTGAGTGCGAGCCTAGACAGGAGCAACCCCAGAGATCGGGGGAGTCAGGAACCAGGCAGAGGGGGGCAAAGAGACACCCAGCTGAGGAGGGGGGGCAGGGACGTAAGAGCGATGGGGGGTAAGGAGATACCCAGCTGGGGGGGGGGCAGGGACGTAAGAGCGATGGGGGGTAAGGAGACACCCAGCTGAGGGGGGGGGCAGGGACGTAAGAGCGATGGGGGGTAAGGAGACACCCAGCTGAGGAGGGGGGGCAGGGACGTAAGAGCGATGGGGGGTAAGGAGACACCCAGCTGAGGAGGGGGGGCAGGGACGTAAGAGCGATGGGGGGTAAGGAGACACCCAGCTGAGGAGGGGGGGGGGAGATGGGGGGCAAGGAGACACCCAGCTGAGGGGGGGGGCAGGGACGTAAGAGCGATGGGGGGTAAGGAGACACCCAGCTGAGGAGGGGGGGCAGGGACGTAAGAGCGATGGGGGGCAAGGAGACACCCAGCTGAAGGGGGAGATCGGGACATAGGAGCAATGGGGGGTAAGGAGACACCCAGCTGAGGAGGGGGGGTAGGGACGTAAGAGCGATGGGGGGTAAGGAGACACCCAGCTGAGGAGGGGGGGCAAGGAGACACCCAGCTGAGGAGGGGGGGCAGGGACGTAAGAGCGATGGGGGGTAAGGAGACACCCAGCTGAGGGGGGGGGCAGGGACGTAAGAGCGATGGGGGGTAAGGAGACACCCAGCTGAGGAGGGGGGGCAGGGACATAAGAGCGATGGGGGGCAAAGAATCACCCAGCTGAGGAGGGGGGGTAGGGACCAGGAGCTGAGGACTAGTTCAGGGGCTCCACCATTCCCTGCCAGCCCTGGAACTGGCTGGATCGGGCTCTGCCAGAGTCTAGTGTCAGGTCCAACCCCGGCAGCTGGAGCCCCTCGGGGCGGGGAGAGGGGGAAGCGCCGGCCGGGCCGGGCCGGTCACAGCTGGGACGTGGGCTGCCCTGTGCCGGAGTGGGCAGGGGCGCGTCTCACACTCACCTTCTTCTTCTGCGCCTGCTCCTTGTCGCTGGCGTTGGACGGCTTGCGGCGCAGCATGGCTCCCGCGGCAGGGCTGGCAAGGGGCGAGCGAGGCGCGGGCTGAGCCGCGGAGCACAGCGCCCGGCGTGTCTCACTGCACCGAGGCAGACACGGGGAAGTGCACAGGAAGCCACGGCGTCACATGGGCCGCACTTACGGCAAGGGCTGCTCCCGGGCAGCTGGTGCGGGGGGAGGAAGTAGCTTGCGGCCGCAGTGTCCGGGGTCCAGGCCGTGAGGGAGGGCACGGCCGTGTGCCCAGAGCCCCGGCTCCCTTTGGGTGCCCTCGGCGGATGCGCTGCGGATGCTCGTGACGGCTGCGTCCCCCCCACTCCACTGGCTGCAGAGATTCCTCTGGGAGGAGCCTGCCCCGGGGCGGCGCTAGGCCGGCGGAGGGGTTTCTCCAGGGCTGGGGGTAGCAGGGGATTCCTGGATCTGGCCACATGAGCACCAGGCCGCTGGGTTCTGTCCACAGCCACCGCTGGGTTCTTGCAGGGGCCCAGCCGCAGGCCCCTTTTCGCCAGCCCCCAAACATGGAGGAGCCCCACACTCAGTGCAGCACCGGGGTGCAGGGCGGAGCAGGGGCAGGAAGAGGTGGGGCTGGGGTGGAGGGGGGTTGTCCCAGCCCTTCCCCGGGCTGGGGGTCACATGGCCGGTCCCCCTGAAGCCCCCAGTTGCCAGTCGTCTGGCTCCGTCCTAGCAGTCGGCGTGTCCCCACACGCTCCCTAGAGCCGCCGGGCACGGCCGGGGCAGCGATCCACAGACACGTCCCGCCTGCCACCATCCTGCCTCCGGACTCCTGCGCCTAGTGGTCCGGTCCACGCCCAGGGCAGGGCCCCACAGGCACCCAGTCACAGCTGTAGCCAAATTGTGCCCCGCTGCTGTGGGCACAGACCCCATAGAGCAGGGTTGGCAGAGACCTCGGGAGGCATCTAGCCCAGCCCCTGGCTCAGAGCAGGGCACAGGGACGCACCATCCCTGAATCCTGGACGAGTCTCCGTATGCAGGGCTGATGAGAGTTCGCCAGGGCCGGAGGGGAGCCAGCTCCAGACCCTGGGGGCGAGCCTCTCTCAGCCAGCCCTTCAACAGCGCTGGGACTGCAAGGTGCATGCCGCCAGGGGCTCCGGCGGTGATTTAAAGGGCCAGCGCTTCCAGCCTCTGCCAAGGTAGTAGCCGGGAGCCCCAGGCCCTTTTAAATCTCTGGGCTGTGGGGTCGCTGCCTCCTTTCCCTCTCACGGGGGCCAGTCATGCACTGAGACTGCCCAGGGACTCACCCGGCTGAGCAATGGGGAGCTACTGTGGCCATCTAGTCACCCCATTAGCTGCTTTTGCCCCAGTCACCGTCCAGGCCTGGTTCTTCTGGGCCCTGCCTCCCACTCTGCAGGCTGTAACTTCCTGATTTCCTTCCCAATTGTATTTATTTGGCAATGCCTCTACCCACCCCCACTCCTGCCACCTCCTTCCTGGCAGGGTCCCCAGGGCAGCTTGGGAGGGAAATTCTGACCACAGGGAAACCCCCCCCTTACTCACCCGCTAGCCGGGGACTCCTAAGAAAACACACACCCAGTGTAGTCACCACAGTCATTACGCTAAGCAAGAGACAAATGCTAAGATGGGCGGGTGAAACCTGGTTCTCGGGCATGGTGCCCATGCTGATAACACCTGGGAATTTCCCCCGTCACGGGACCTGAGATGGCAGACATGAGATTAGCATCTGGCTGGCACGGGCGTTTTGTAGGGCCCCTTGCTGGCCTGTGGCCACAGTCTCTTTTGATTGAGCAGCGGCGCCGTGGCTGACTGGGGTCACATCTACACTGCAGGCTTCTTGTGCAAAAGTGCGTCCACACCGCAAAAGCGCATCGGAAAAGCCACGTGCTTCTGTGCAAGAGAGCGTCCAGACCGCATGGACGCTCTCGAAAGAAAGCGCCGATCGCCATTCCCAGAACGGCCACCAAGGCCTCTTCCAATCGGGTTTTTTTGCGCAAAACCAGCCTGTTTCCCATCCACACACCCCTTTTGACGCCAGAGCTCTTGGGCAAAAAGGCTTATTCCTTGAGCTGGCTGGCATGGCCCAGCTGCAGAATGTTCTTTTCTATGTTAGCTACCCCCTTAGCATGAAGCTTACAAAGGCACCAAGGACACTTAAGCTTCCACCTCGCTGATTAAAAGGGAGTTGGGGGCCCAGCAGTGTCTTCTATGTCTTTGAAAAATCTCTCCGTTAGTTGCTGTTTGCATGTTTATTGCCGACTGAGCATAGCAATATGCATGACATGTAGATAAAGTCTCTGCCCCAAAGAGCTTAACATCCATCCTTTGATGGTTTTTCTTTCAGTTATTTTTCAATTTTGCTTTGAAGAGATTACTGTCCTTTGTCATTTAATATTTTTCATAATCAGGCCTTCCAGTCATAACAGAAATGTGTACTTTAGGAACAAAAATAATTTCCCACTAAAGTACAGTATATTGATATATTTAGGGTGGCTGATATTCTCAATAGGTTTTTTGAAACACCTTTGAGAAAGGGTAGATCAAATTGTGGGCCTGCTAATTTAAGTGTACCCATTTTTAATGCTTTATAGAGCAAATTGTCAACATCACAAATGTATTTGTTAAATATATTGCTTAAAGCATTTCCTGATGCGTTAGCAACATGTACAATGTTTTTTATCTGTGTGAGAGAGAAATATTGTTAGATATATGTTGATGGCTTAGAAACCATGAGTCCAACAACTACAATAACCAATGGATCTTGTAGCTCTAATTTTGTTTTTAAGCAGCGGCTGTATAGGAATCTCAGCTACTAGGTAATACCTGCTGTTCAGAATAACTGCATGTTTTGTTGATTCACTGTAAATTTTCTTGTGCAAAAACGCGCGTGAGGTGTGGACGCGCTGCGGGTTTTTGCGCAAAAGCTCTGCAGTGTAGGCGTAGCCGGGGGTCGCTACAGCCTGAAGACCCTCACATGGGAGAAGGGGGGGGTCAGTCCCTCCCCAGGCGTAACAGGCATCAGGTAATAAAATCCCGAGTCTCAGCCCCAGGCTGGAGGAGACAGTTCAGGGGGCTGGGGGCCCCCAACCAGTCTCCCGGATGATGGAGCTGAGGAGCGGGGCTCTGGCAGCACGACGGACGCTCCTCCGTCACTGCAGAGGCGGCGATCGCGGGGGGCAGGGGTCCCCTTCACGCAGGAGTCAGGCAGGTCCTGGCGCCGGCGTTCCCCCTCCCCACGGGGGGTGCAGGGTTCCGGGCGCAGGCTGCAACGTGACTCCGATCCTGGCGTTACTGCCCCAGTCTCCAGGCGGCCCTTACCTCGGGGACTCCCCAGAAGAGGGGACATGTCCCTCAGCTCCTAGGGACAGAGACGTTCCCCACCATTGGGAGCTGCAGAGCCAGCCCCCGGGGCCGCCCCTGCGCCTAGGAGCTGAGGGACACGTCGCTGACTCTGGGGAGCTGCATGGAGCTGGTAGGGGGCTTGCCAGCTGTGGCACCCCGCTCAGCACCAGCAGGGCCCCTCCCTGCTCCCTGAGCACCCGCAGTGCCCCCCACCCCCAAGCAGCCAAGGTCAGGGCCGGGGTGTATAGTACAAGTCATGGGCCGCACTATACTTGGGTTACTGCCCACGACCGGTCCCTGACTGTAACTAGACAGGCCCACGGTTAAACGTGGGTAACCGCTCACACCACTTCTCCCCGGGGGCAGTCGCAAGCCCCTCTCTCTTAGCCGGGGCCCTTGTCTGGGAACCTGGCTGGGTTTCCTTGGCTCCGGCCTGCGGCTAGTCAGACAGCAAAGCCCCAGGGATGTGCATGGTTCTTACGGCGACAGGGTCGGCGCCCTGCTCTTGGGTTTCCCACCCCATGGGAGAGGAGGGAGTGTAACATCCCACGCGGCGCACGGCTCGAACACGGTTTGGCTGAGAAACATCCCACAGTAACCGTGACAATCGGCGAGTGCGCAGCTCCGGGCAGGAATCTGGAGCAATACGGAGAATCCCACCCCGCTGGTGAAATACTGAGAAGGGGGTCGGGCTCCGGGCTAGCACGCCTGCCTGTTGGAACTGTGATGGGCACCTCCTGGGACTCGGTCAGGCCACAGGGCTGCCACGGAGGGGCAAAGGCAGCCCTGAAACGGGAGAAGGCGGCTAAGTAGGGGCAGGCGTGTGTGGGGGAGGTGGGCTGCAGGGCAATTAGGAGCAGCTGGCAGGGAGCTGGGCCAGGAGATTGGGGCCACCTGACTCCACTTCAGGCCTGCCAGAGGCCTTTAAAAGCCTCCCCGGTGTGACAGTGGGGTTGGAAGAGCAGAGCAGAGCAGAGCAATTTCCCTAGGCGGGTGGGGAAGTGCTGGGCTGGGTTCCTAGGGAGGGGGTGGAATCTCCATCCCTAGGGGTGTTCAAGTCCCAGCTTGGCAAAGCCCTGGCTGGGCTGATGGAGTTGGGTTGGTCTTGCTTTGGGCGGGGGGCCAGACTCGATGGCTCCTGAGGTCTCCGCCCGCCCTGGGAGTCTCAGAGCAGAGCAGACACATGAATCACCCGCAGCGACAGAGCTGGAGGCAGCAGGGGAGGGAGTCCAGGAGCAGCTGGGCTCCAGACCCAGAACCCAGCTGCAAGCCCGGCCCAGGGGGAAGGCTGCTGGCCCAGACGCTGGCCCAGGACAGAGGGACCCTTGCAGTGGAGCGGGGAGGGCTTGTGGGACAGCAGGGGGTAAAATGAAGCTGTGAGGTGTCTTTCTCTCCCAGGCTGGGCTGGGGCAAGGTTTCCAGGTCTGGGAGGCTGACTTGCATCTTCCTTTAAAACTAATATAAGAAAGTTCTTCTTCACACTGCGTGTAGTCAATCTGTGGAACTCCTTGCCAGAGGAGGCTGTGAAGGCTAGGACTATGACAGAGTTTAAAGAGAAGCTAGATAATTTCATGGAGGTTAGGTCCATAAAAGGCTATTAGCCAGGGGATAGAATTGGTGTCCCTGGCCTGTGTTTGTCAGAGGCTGGAGAGGGATGGCAGGAGACAAATCGCTTGATCATTGTCTTCGGTCCACCCTCTCTGGGGCACCTGGTGCTGGCCACTGTCGGCAGACAGGCTACTGGGCTAGATGGACCTTTGGTCTGACCCAGTACGGCCGTTCTTATGTTCCTTGCCTAGAAGCTCCATCTGCTCGCTGGGAGCACGGTCCAGGGGAATTCTCGCCAGTGCTGTGAGCAAAGTTCAGACTCTGCCAGCAGCAGGGCCCTGATGCCGTGGGGGCTCTGTCGCCCGGCCAGGCTTTGCACGGGGTCCCAGCCACCGACTGCGGCCAGGGCCCCAGATCCTGGGCATGTGGGTGAGACCCCCGGGCAGACCCTGGGAACGGATTCTCTGCAGTAACTCCGAGCCCTCCCGACCTAGTCTCCCATCCCCCGCCATCGCAGACGGGCCATGTGCATCGTCCCTCCCCCCACAGACGGATCAAGCTCAGGCTTGAAACAAAGGACGCTTGAGCCCCCCACTGCTGCTTTTGGGAGGCTGCTGCAGGACGTCCCTCTAGTGGGAAACCTTCGCTTAATTCAAGTGCACGGTTGCTGGCGGCCAGTTTGTATCCAGCACTGGCCCTTAGCTGCAATGCCCCCCCTCTCCAATGCCCCCCTCTCCAATGCCCCCCCTCCAATGCCCCCCCTCCATGCCTCCTCTCCCATGCCCCCCCTCTCCCATGCCCCCCCTCCCAATGCCCCCTCTCCCATGCCCCCCCTCCCCCTCCAATGCCCCCCCTCCATGCCCCCTCTCCAATGCCCCCCCTCCATGCCCCCCCCCCCCCTCCAATGCCCCCCCTCCAATGCCCCCTCTCCCATGCCCCCCCCCCCCCCCCTCCAATGCCCCCTCTCCAATGCCCCCTCTCCCATGCCCCCCCCTCCAATGCCCCCCCTCCAATGCCCCCTCTCCCATGCCTCCTCTCCATGACCCCTCTCCAATGCCCCCGGGGTGTTTGTTCTCACCCGAGGGATAACTATCGCCCTGCACTTGGGGGGGCTGGCGAAGCAGCCCTCGGGGTCTCCTCTCAAGGCAGGTTTCCATTCCAGGCGCTGCCTCTGCCTTTGTTCCACTTTGGGTCCATCTTCCTTACCCGAGCGAAGCAGGACACACGCTGCTCCAGGTGCTCTCACCTGTGCCTTCGAGTGGCACCAACGCGCCCGTCCTTGCGCTCGCCGCACAGTGAAACCAGATCGCCGAGCAGTGCGACGGCCCGCCCTGGGCCCGCTGCGATCTCTGCAAGGGGCACCTTGGACGGGAAACTGGGAACTCCGGATTCACTGGCCGAGTACGCTCCCAACAGCGCAGCCCCAGGGCCGGATTAAGGCATGGGCTAGCTGGGCAGCTGCCCGGGGCGCCAACCTATGGAGGGCGCCTGATGGCATCTGTAAGGGGCACACAGCACCCCCTTATAGCTGCCATCAGGCGCCGCACGCCCAGCTCCCTGATTGCAGGCTGCAACAGCTCCCAGCAGCCACCCTGCAGCGGCCGCCCGGGGCGGGGGCTGCGTTAACCCCCGCAACACCGGCCAGCAGCGCCCTTCCCCCCGTGGCCACGGGGCCTTGCACGGCCAGGCTCAGCCCAACCTGGGCGGCCCTGGGCTGTGCGCCAGAGACGGTAGCCAGGCTGTGCTGGGCCGGGCACGTGCGTCCTGCCGCCACCAGCTCCGCACGCCCTCTCCCACACGCCGGCGCCAGGGTGGGCCTGTGCATGCGTCCTCCCCCAACCCGGGGCGCAATTAACCTGCCTGCCCGGGGTGCCGGAATGGCTCGGTCCGGCTCTGCGTGGCCCCACTGAATGGGAAGTGACAGGAATCCCCCGAACACAAGTTCTGCGCCCCACGAGGAGAGGTCTGTTTGAACAAAGGACTGAGTTTGCCTTGATTTGCATGTAATCAGGACGGAGGTTCACGCAGGAAGGGGAACCAAGGCAGCTCAACTCGGTGAAGAAGAAACAAGCAGGGAACATTCTTCCCTCAGGCGCTGGGTCTCTTCGTTCCCATCTGGAAATGGTTCTCAAGAGGGGGTTGAAACTATAAAAAGAAGGGGGGTAACCCCCACCCCCACTCTGTCTCTGGCATCGCACCTAAGAAAACAAAGGGAAACAGCTGCTGGACTCTGAGTGGGGGTGGGGGGCTGACTGAAGAGTGTACGAAAGCTTCCGAGTGGGAGCCGAGTTAAAAACTTAAAAAACAACCAATAGTCTAGTAGTACCTGCCACTCATGAATGGGTCTCCAAGTCACCCTGTTGTTTCTGGCCAATTCCACAAGCCAAATGCACAGGGAAGGGTTGGAACTTCACTTCATTGACAACTTTAATTCTTATCCGATTGAATGGAACAGAGGCATGGGCTGGCTCGCACACGACCTTCCACATCCTAATGACTCAGCCACCCAATCCATGGAGGGGCCAATTGTTATCAGCCTCTTGTAACTTGAGCAATCTAGTCACTGTCTTTTTGCTCCTTTTTTTCCCTCCTCCCCCGCAACATTTATCCTTGGATCTGGACTTTGAATACTCCGGTCATCTGAAGAAGTGGGCGGTGCCCACGAAAGCTCATGGCCCATCGACATGTTTTGTGAGTCTGTAAGGTGCTACTAGATCATTGGTTGTTTTCTGAAGAGGGAGGCCAGCCACCGTGCTGGAAGCGTGGGGCGAGGCACTTTGCTTGTCGTTAAATGTCATTAGAGTTAGGCCCCGGGAAGCAGGGGATCTCTTTCTCGGTTTGTAGGCCTCATTACTTGGACTTGCTCTAAGTCCATCTCTTTGGGGTTAATCAGCCTCTTTTGATTGCTTTATCTCAGCCAGTGCGCTCCAGCCGTAGTGTCTGGCTCACGCCAGTTACGGTACCGAGCTCGCACCTTCCTTTCCAAGAATGGACGTCAGATAGTGGCACTGTCAAGGTGAGGGCGGGCAGTGCAGGACTTGCAGGGCTGGGTGTGCTGGGGTCACCCTGCCACGTAACAAAGGCTGGCGAGAGCCAGGGTGTACCTGGCTGGCTGCCACGTGCACACCCCGCCCCTTTCACTCTCAGGCTGCTCTAATTTACATGGGGCCAGGCAGGCGCCAGCACTGCCCCAGAACACATGGGTCCTGATTTTCCACGACCCTGAGTAGCCAGTCATGCACAGTAGTGCAAAGTGGGTGTCAGTCCGTCACTGTCAGGATGGGGGCTCGCACGCCCACTGTGCACAAGTGGCAGGCCCTGGAGTGCAACGGGGGCTTAAAGCCACCGTCATGCCCTGTCCCTGCCCCTGCCCCAGCTGCAGGGGAGCAGAGCGGTGGAGAATCAGGCCTCCCAGCTCAACATCTCCTGGGGGGGGTTCTAATCTGGGGTCTGTGCCCGTGACCGGACTCCCCCAGCCGCTGCAGGCGGGAATGGGCAGGGAGGCAGGGGACAGTCCAGAAGGGGACACTGAGGGCGGGTCCAGGAAGTGACACTAGTGCTGTGCCAGCTGGATGTACAGCCTGTCCCTGTTCCTCGTGTGTCTGGCCCGGCCACGCCAGCCTCCCCCTATGCAGAACTCAGGGCGTCAGGGCCACGGGGCCCTTGGCGTGTGGTTGGGCTTCAGGGCTGGACCCGGGAGCCCCAGTGCAGGCAGCAGCCCTGTGCACAAGCCCGACTCTGCACCGCCCCCCAGCCGTGCACACACCAGCATTGTACGTATTCCCGCACCCGCCAGCGCCACATGCAGAAGCCCAGCACGCAGCTCTCAGCTCAGCTCAGACGCCTCGCCCCCCACCCTGCACACCTCAGCCCCCTCCACGTACGCCTCAGCCCCCCCGCCCTGATGCCTCAGGCCTCCCTCCCCACATGCCCCAGGCCCCCTCACGCAGCCCCTGGCTCGACACACACCTACCAACCCTGCTCATTTGTGTGGCCGGGGCACAGCTGTGCACGTGCACCCCCCGCCGTGCACCAGCCCCACGCCCCAGGGGCAGCAGCCACTGAACACGGGGCAGGTCTCAACCCCTCCCAGGAGGTTTTTTGCTTTTAATCTCAAGCGACACAGGAAGTGAGGTAACATGGCGGAGGGGGGGGGGGACACAAAACTGCTGGGGGCAGGGAGGGCCGGGGGCTAGGAGATCCCTGGGCTGGCCCATTCGCAGTCTCCCTCAGGCCTGCCTGTCCGGCAGGAGCGTGGACACCAGAGTGGTGACCGCCAGGGTGCCCAGGGAGGCGGCCACCAGGGAGCCCCCGGAGAAGGGCTCCGTGTTCCTCTGCAGCCAGGCGTACTCCTCCTCCAGCTGGCGCCGCTGCAGCTCGGGCCCCACGCGCCGGCGGATGGCCTCGTAGTACGCGTTCAGGTACCGGATCTGCGGACAGACGGGAGACGCCGTGAGCGGCGGCGAGGGGGCAGCCCCCCGGCCCCCAGAGAGCCCCCCTCACCTGGGCCTCAGACAGGAAGCTGGTGTCGATGAGGTTCCGGTCGTAGGGCACCAAAGACACCACCTCGAAGGTCAAGTAGGGCTCCACCCCTGTCCCGTGCTGCAGCGGGGGAGAGAGTGAGGGGCCGAGGCCAGCCCCTGCCCCATGGCTGCTCGCACCCGGCCAGCCCCCCAGCCCTGAGCTGGCCCCTCCTCCTCATAGGGGTCCTGGCCCCATAGCCACAGCCTCGCCCGTCTCACTGCCTGTCAGGCCATGCCGAGCTCCGTGCATATCACCCCGCACTGGCTGAGAGAGATCCCCCTGGACTGGCTGAGGGAGACCCCCCTGGACTGGCTGAGAGAGACCCCCCTGGACTGGCTGAGGGAGACCCCCCTGGACTGGCTGAGAGAGACCCCGCCCCCGTGACCTGTGCCTGAGGGAAAAGGGCACAAAGCAAACCCCACATGGGGAGGGGTCTAAAGCCAGCGCCTCCCCCACTGACCAGTCCCCCCACTCCAGGGTGCTGCCCTCTCTACTGCCTGCTTCTGCCTCTCCCCCCACAGCCCCCATGGTGCTGCCGAGACAAGGCCAGTAGCCCCCCGGTCCCAGTCCTGGGCCAGCTGCCTTGCAAAAGGGCCGGGCCCGAGGAGCTCTCCGGACTCCTCCTGCCTCGCTCCGACTGCCAGCGAGCGCCTCATGGCCCTGGGCCCGGGGGGGGGGGGGTTGCCCCGAGCAACTGCCCCCCCAGCCTCTCCCCCAGTGTCCCACCTCCACAGTGCCCCCCTTTTAGGGGCCCCCGCGTGCTTTCTGCAGCTCTTGTCCCCGGCTCCCCTCTGTGCACACGCTGGGCTCCCCCCGGCCCTGCCGCGCCGCCTCGGCCAGGCTCACGCAGCTGCCGCTGCGCTTCCTGTGGCTGGCAGCGGAGACAGACGCGGTTGGGTTGAGCAAGGGGGTGACTGGCCCGCCCCAGCTCCCCTCCTCTCCCACGCTCCAGCTCTCTCACCTGGGCCTGCCAGGCCTGCCGGCCACCCCCGGGGGGGCCGCCCCCCCTGCTCTCCTGCTCTGCACCCAACGTGCACCCTGCTCCCGGGGATACTGGTGAGCGTGGGCACCGCCCGGGGGGGCTCACAGGCCACGCTGGCTCAGTGGCCCTGGTTTCACGCACGGCTGCACAAGAGCCGCGTGGCTAGCTGGTCTCCCTGGCGCCTGGCTGATCTCCCTCCCCGCCCGAGCCACGGGTCTCAGACCTCCATGGCCTTACACCCTTCTGCAAGCCACTGCCCAGCACCTGGCAGGGGCCTGTCCCCAGCCGCAAACCCCTTTGTCGGGCCCAGCCCTCTAGAAGAGAGGGAGAAAGTGGGGGAGGGGGCGGCCGAGCGTCCGTCTGTCCCACCCGGGGAGGCGTCACCTTGGTCTGAGCTTCCACCACCAGCGCCACGTCTTCGATGCGGATTCCAAAGTCCCCCTCCTGGTAGTAGCCAGGTTCTGGGGAGCAGAACGGGAGGCCGGTGAATCCCGTGCCCTAGCACCTGGGTCACGCTGAACTGGGGGTCTCCCTCGAGCTCTGTGGTCCCACTTCCCGGCATACCTCCAGGCAAGCTAGACCCCCGGCCCGGCCCCAAGTAGAGCCCCGGGCTGCATGCCTAGGGGATCTCAGGAAGGCTGATGCTGCCTGCGGGGGGGAGGCCCGGCAGCCCACGTCTCGAGGCAGAGGGCGCTGGAGGGGAAGGACTCACGTACCTATGGATGTGAACATCCCTTTGGTCAGGGGCACGTTGTTGGACTGGAATCCCACGGGCCCTGCCGGGAGGAGATGCCACGTTTGCTGGAGCAGGGCGATCCCGGAGACGTCCGCGCCCTGCTCCTCACGCAGGCTCTGCTGGAGAGGGGGCTACCCCTTCCCCATGCACAGCGCCCAGGGACCTGTGCTTACCACACGTCTCCCCAGACCCCAGCATGCTCAGCCTCCCAGGGCCCCCGCTGGCCTCCCGCACTAGCCAGATATCCAGGGGGCGGGCAGATGCCAGGCGAGGAATGGGAATTCCTGGCAGGCAGCCGTCCCTCGCGCAGGGCCCCTGGATCCCAGAGGCTGGCCAGGCAACGGGAGCAGGGGCACAGCCCCCCTGTGCCTGTCCAGTCCAACCCCCCGGGTGGGGAGGAGAGCCGAGGGGCACAGGCAGCCCGCAGAGCACCTACACTCATGAACAGACAGAAAGTTGCCGATGCCGTGGCCAGTCCCGTGGCCGTAGTTGAGTCCAGCCTCCCACAGAGCACGGCGCGCGAAGGCCTCAACCATTCGCCCTGAAACACACAAAGCCGAGAAGTCCTGGGAAGAGAAACCACGTCCCCCGTGCGCCTGCCTGCGCGGCAGAACGCTAACCTGTGTTCTAAGAACATCAGCACGGCCAGCCTGGGCCAATGCCAGGCACCCCAGAGGGAGAGAACAGGGAATCCCAAAGTGATCCCTCCTCTGTTGCCCATTTCCAGCCCCTGACAAACAAAGGCCAGGGACACCCACCCTGCCCAGCCTGGCTCGTAGCCATTGATGGACCCACCCTCCATGAATGTATCTAGTTCTTTTCTGAACCCTGTTTAAGTCCTGGTCTTCATGACACCTTCTGGCAAGGAGTTCCACAGGTTGTCTGTGCGCTGTGTGAAGAAAAACTTCCTTTGGTTTGTTTTATACCTGCTACCTATTCATTTCATTTGGTGACCCCTAGTTCTTGTTATGGGAACAAGTAAATAATGTTTCCTTATTCACTTTCTCCACACCTGTCATGATTTTATAGACCTCTCTCCTATACCCCTCAGTCTCCTCTGTTCTAAGCTGAAAAGGCCCCATCTTCTTAATCTCTCATCACAGAGGACCCGTTCCAAACCCCTCATCATTTCTGTTGCCCTTTTCTGAGCCTTTTCCAGAGCCAATGTATCTTTTGAGATGAGGTGACCACGTCTGTATGCAGGATTCAAGACGTGGGCCTATCGGGGATTTCTCTAGAGGCAATAAGGTATTCTCTGTTTTAATTTTGATCCCTTTTTTTTATACCGTTCGGCCCCAGGCGTCGCGGTGCGTGTGTTATTTTGTTTGAGCTAACCTGAGCCAGGCCTGGCAGAGCATTACAGAATCTCCCAGTGACTGGGTCTGGTGTGTCTCTCTCTGAGAAGGAAGCTCTATGGCCAGCCCATAGCTAGGTACAGAACCCTGGCCTGCCAGTAGCAGCCCTGTTGCTATGTACAGGAAGCACATGACAAGGCGTCAGAAGTAATCTGACGCCAGAGGAGAACAACCAGAGGGGAAAAAGGAAGAGAGGTGGCAGGATCTGCAACACCTACAAGAAGTTCAGCTTGGACAAATGGAGAAGCTGGAAGGAGTATTTTGGAAGATTTCCAATTGCTACACGCTTATTTATTATTATTTACCTCTAATTAATGCTATGGGGAAGCAGGCAGAGCACATTTTTAACTCCTTTGACTGTACTGAAGCCAGTCACAAAGATGTGTAGGAAAGGGCTCTGGGGATATTTGATGTATACATTCTTTCTCAGAGAAATGTGGCTTATGAAAATGTGTGTCGTCCCCAGAGAACCACACAATGACGGGGGGAGGGGACAGGGGATGTTTTATGAGAACTCTGCATGCATGGGCTGAAAACTGTGATTTTGGAACTGCAACATGCGACAGTCTCGGAGACAGGCTGGTTCCTAGAGGTGGGGTAAGAGATAAAAATCTTTCTCCGCTGCTACAGGTGAGAAAGCTGCCTGAGCTAGTCAAACAGCAGAACAAAAGGCAGGAGGAGCATCTTCCAAAACCTGAAAGTAGCTTATAAACAGACACTTGAGAAACTTAAAAAACCCAAAGAGTCTGGTAGCACTTTAAAGACTAACTTGAGAGTCCTACAAGCCGGTCTCATAAAACCCCAGAGGCAAGAAGAGAGAACTGGCTGGAAGGGACAAATTGCAGCGTGAGGGGCGGAGAAAGTCCTGTCCCAAAAGACGATGCACCGCCCGCCAGAGGCACCAGGCACAGAACATGCACAAACCGTGAACAGCACCAGAGCAGTCAGGGGATCTGTCACTTGTGATGCCCCAGAGCCTGCCGAAGAGTGAAACTGAATATTTATGGTAAGACAACTAACTTTAGAACTGACTCAGAAGCCGTCAGTCATCTCAAAAGGGCCTTGCAGAAACCTCACTGGCCCCCCACGGCGTTCCGAGCTGCATGGCCCGGTCCCCCACAGAAACAGCGGACAAAGATGCTTGTGGGATCAAAGGACCAAGCATGAGCAGACTCTCAGCGGGGCTGCCGGGACGGGCCTAGTGAGAAAGGCGAAGGAACTCGACAGACTATCGGGGATATTGGACTGCTGAGAAGGGATCTGGTACAACCTACCTCAAGAACAAGGCTGAACTGTGCAGTGTGAATACAGATCGCTAGCTTCCTCCCATCCCTGAGTGATAGAGGACAGAGTGGACTGGCATAAGCAAGAAAGTCTCTGAGCCGGGGGCATGGTGGGCTCCAGAGGGGCTGGTTGCAAAGAAAAATGAGGGGAAAAAATCTGAAGAGTAGGATGCACTCAGGAACGGGCCGGAGCTGAAACGAGAGCCGGGCACGGAGCATTACCCTGGTCGGTGCCTACACGACCCTTCTGCAGTGACACCCCCGGCATGGACTGGTCAAGTCCAACACACCTTGGCTGCCGGGGCCAAACCAAGAAAATGCCTTTCATAAGGCCCACAAAGGGATCCCACAGCGCTGGGTCTCACGCACGATGGTGTGAACAGCCCCCTGCTCGGAGTGGAGGCGAGCGAGCAACGCCCGAGGAGGTGACATTGCCACAGCACGGAAACCGGGTGCATTTCACGCTCACCGATGCAGGAAAACGACAGGCACAGGCGGCAAAGGATGAGCACACGGGCAAGGGGGGACTTTCTCTGGTCACCGTGTGGATTGGATTCATTGACCAACACCCGCCCTGGGAACCCACATTGGCAGAAAAACCCTGGATTTCCTGGACCCCCCACTAGCAAAGGACATGGACCCATTGGAGAGAGTCCAGTGCAGGGCAACAAAAACCATGAAAGGCTTAGAGGACATGACCTACGAGGAGAAGAGGAGGGATTGGGGCTTGTTCAGTCTGCAGAAGAGAAGAGCGAGGGGGGGTTTGAGAGCAGCCTGAAACTCCCTGCAGGGGGGTCCAGAGAGGCTGGAGAGAGGCTGGTCTCAGTGGGGCAGGTGGCAGACCGAGGAGCAATGGGCTCAAGTTGCGGTGGGGCAGGTCTAGGTTGGAGATTAGGAAAATCTATTTCCCTAGGCGGGTGGGGAAGCGCTGGGCTGGGTTCCCTAGGGCGGGGGTGGAATCTCCATCCCTGGAGGTTTTTCAGTCCTGGCTGGACACAGCCCTGGCTGGTCTGATTGAGTTGGGGCTGGTCCTGCTCTGGGCAGGGGGCCGGACTCGGTGGCTCCTGAGGTCTCTTCCTGCCCTGGGTTCTGTGACTCTCTGGATCACACGCCCAGCAGGGCAGGGGCTTGGGGGCATGGAGCCAGCTGAGAAGCCCGCTCTGGCCGGGCACTGCATGGGGCTCCACCAGTGATGCCAGGGCAGGGCTGTCCCCGGGTCGCACTCACCTGACGTTCCCGAGGGGAAGACGAGCCTGGCCAGGTCAATGTTTCCCATCAGCACTCGCGTGTAGGCTTCCTGCGCGGGGCAGATGAACATAAGAACATAAGAACGGCCAGACTGGGTCAGAACAAAGGTCCGTCCAGCCCAGTGTCCTGTCTGCCCACAGTGGCCAATGCCAGGTGTTCCAAAGGGGGTGAATCGAACAGGTAATGATCAAGCGATCGCTCTCCTGCCATCCATCTCCACCCTGACAAACAGGCTAGGGACCCCATTCCTTACCCATCCTGGCTAATCGCCATTGATGGACTTAACCTCCATGAATTTATCTAGCTCTCTTTTAAATCCTGTTATAGTCCTAGCCTTCACAACCTCCTCTGGCAAGGAGTTCCACAGATTAACTATGCACTGTGTGAAGAAGAACTTCCTTTTATTTGTTTTAAACCTTCTGCCCATTAGTTTCATTTGGTGGCCCCTAGTTCTTATATTACGGGAACAAGTAAATAACTTTTCCTTATTCACTTTCTTCACACCACTCATGATTTTATAGACCTCTGTCATATCCCCCCTCAGTCTCCTCTTTTCCAAACTGAAAAGTCCCAGTCTCTTTAATCTCTCTTCATATGGGACCCGTTCCAAACCCTTAATCATTTTAGTTGCCCTTCTCTGAACCTTTTCTAATGCCAGTCTATCTTTTTTGAGATGAGGAAACCACGTCTGTACGTAATATTCAAGATGTGGGCGTCCCATGGATTTATATAAGGGCAATAAGATATTCTCCATCTTATTCTCTATCCCTTTTTTTAATGATTCCTAACATCCTGTTTGCTTTTTTGACGGCCGCTGCGCACTGCGTGGACATCTTCAGAGAACTAGCCACGATGACTCCAAGATCTCTTTCTTGATTAGTTGTAGCTAAATTAGCCCCCATCATACTGTACGTATAGTTGGGGTTTTTTTTCCAATGTGCGTTACTTTACATTTATCCACATTACATTTCATTTGCCATTTTGTTGCCCAGTCACTTAGTTTGGTGAGACCTTTTGGAAGTTCTTCAGTCTGCTTTTTTCTTAACTACCGTGAGCAGTTTAGTATCCTCTGCAAACTTTACCACCTCACTGCTTACCCCTTTCTCCCGATCATTTATGAATAAGTTGAATAGGATTGGTCCTAGGACTGACCCTTGGGGGACACCACCAGTTACCCCTCTCCATTCTGAAAATTGACCATTTATTCCTACCCTTTGTTTCCTGTCTTTTCACCAGTTCTCAGTCCATGAAAGGACCTTCCCTCTTGTCCCATGGCAATTTCATTTACTTAAGAGCCTTTGATGAGAGACCTTGTCAAAGGCTTTCTGGAAATCTAAGTGCACTATATCTACTGGATCCCCCTTGTCCACATGTTTGTTGACCCGTTCAATGAACTCTACTAGATTAGTAAGACAGGATTTCCCTTTACAGAACCCATGGTGACTTTTGCCCAACAAATTATCTTCTTCTATGTGTCTGACAATTTCATTCTTTACTATTGTTTCGACTCATTTGCCCCGTACAACAGGAGGCAACAGTGCAGGGAGCACCCCCTGCTGGGGCAGGGCGGTCATGCAGCCCCACAGCCCTCCTGCAGGGCATCCCAACTGTGCTGCTGGGGTCCTAGGCCCCACCACGCCAGCAGCTAAAGGAGACTCTACTCGAGCGCGGTGGCGGGGCCTGTGCTTCTGCAGCAGGGGGAGGGGGCCTGTCCCAGCTGGGGCCTCGAAGGCTCAAGGCCTATGGGGTGTGAAGCTCCAGGCGGCTGTAGCTTTGCAGCGGCTGCCGCTAGGAGCCCAGGGAAGAAAGGGGAGAGGGCCCTTGTTACTGACACGGGCAGGGAGTGGGGGCCCTTGCTGCCTCCCCCGCCAGCGACGCAGGTCAGCCCAGGGCAGTCACAGACTGCGGCAAATAGGGCCCAGCCCAGCCCAGTACCTTCTGGAATGGGGTGGGCGTCCCCCAGTGGACAGTCCGGGTTATGTCCGTGGTTCCACCCCTGCAGCAGAGCAAAACCTGTCAGCAGCTCATCCAGGAGCCAGGCCCTCCCGCCAGCAGAGCGCTGAGCTAGTCCCTCTGTGGCAGAGCGAACAGCTCCTGCCCTGGCCCTGGCCCTGGCCCTGGCCCTGGCCCTGGCCCTGTGTGGGACCGGAGGCACATGGGGCTGGCCAGGGTTCCCTGCAAGCTGAGCGTGGATTGGCAGAGTGCACACGGCCGGCAGTGTTTCTCCTGGTGGTGCACATCGACACATGGCTCAGTGCATGCAACAGGGTTTATTCCGCACATGGGTGGAAACCATTCGAGGGAACATGGCTGGGCATGGCCTGAGGGTCGGTGGCTCATTGCAGCCACCGTGGCTGGCCCATTTCTGGACACGGTTAGTGCTGTGCTTGTGGGGACAGAGCTGGGGCAGCGCGAACACGAGGCCCGGCCATACGCACAGATATTGCCCTCCGGAGTCTGAAAGGTACAGCTCATCCACAGACAACTTCCGGCTGCTGACGTTGGATGGGCTGGAAGGGAAACACCCCACAATAAGAGAGATCCTGCTAGCAGGCCCGGGGAGACCCACCAGCCCCTCCCAATCTCCCGCACGCTCATGTTCACTCTGACATGGGCTCACGCGCTAGAGTGAGCCAGGCCAAGGGCGCTGCAGCCCCTGACCCCCAAGAATGCCTGGATTTGCACCCAGCCCCACACCCCACGTTTGCCCTGGGGGCTGGGGGGAGCAGCCACTCGGCCCTGAGAGGCTGCAGCTGGTTCCCCTCTGGGCGGGGGGCAGTTCTGTCTTGTGCCCTGGGCTGAGAGCCCCCTGGTCCCGGTGGGCAAGGCAGGTCCCGGCTGTGGAGGGCACCAGGGCTGATCTTGCCCCGGAGAGGCTGCGCCCTGGGTACCTGTAGTGGGCGAGGGCCGCGTTGAGCCCGCTGGCAGAGATGGTCTCGAAGCTGGGCCCCCGGCAGTGCTCCTGCGCTCTGGAAAGGAGAAAGGAGGCCGGGGAGGCGGGGGGGCCGAGAGGGGGCAGCCCGGCGAGAAGGGGCCGGGGCACTGGCAGGGGCGCAGCGGGAGGGGAGCACAGCTGGGCCCTGGCCATCGGCCCAGATCAGTTCTGGGCTCCCCGGGCTGGGGAGGGGAGGGCCAGGCAGGCTGGGGCTTACGCTGGCCCCTGACGGGAGCAGGCCCCAGGGCACTGTGGGGAGCAGCCCCCCTCCCCAGGTTCTGGGCTCTGACCCCGCCACACGCTGCCATCTCCCCACCACCAGGGGGCGCTGCCGGCCTATATAAGCCTGGCCACTGGCACCCTGCCCCCACGGCGCTGCCCAGCCGCTCTGCAGCCCCCCTGCACCATGGGGCACCGCACAGAGCGACCCCTCTGCCCCCTGGGCTGGAGGGGTCCCTGGGCCCCACAGCCAGACCGACCCCCAGGGCCCATCCCCCCAGGCTGGAGCGGGGGTCCCTCTGGCACTGACTTGCGCAGATTGTCCACCTGGCGCGCGCCGGAGAATTCATCCACCGCGCCCGTGGGGACGTTCTTCTCCAGCCAGAGCAGGTACTGGATCACCGCCACGGCGTCCTGCACCTGGGGGCGAGCCGCGGGGCGTGACTCCCCCGAGGAGCAGCACCAGGCCCCTCCCCATATCGGCCAGCCCCCCAGCCAGCCCCCGTCCCGCCCAGCCCCCCGGCATGGGGAGAGCCCCCACCCCAGCCAGCCCCCGCCCCGCCCAGCCCCCCGGCATGGGGAGAGCCCCCGCCCCGCCCAGCCCCCCGGCATGGGGAGAGCCCCCACCCCGCCCAGCCCCCCGGCATGGGGAGAGCCCCCGCCCCGCCCAGTCCCCCGGCACGGGGAGAGCCCCCGCCCCGGCTGGCCCCTGCCCTGCCCTGCCCAGCCCCCCGGCACAACAAGAGCCCCATCTCTGGCCAGCCCCCATCCCAGCCAGACCCCTAGCATGGGGAGAACCCCCATCCCACCAGCTCCCCTGGTATGGGGAAAGCCTCCTGCCCCACCTGGCCCCCCAGCACGGGGAGAGCCCCTTGCCCTGGCCAGCCCCCTCCCTGGCCAGCCCCCTCCCCGACCAGCCCCCCAGTATGGGGAGAGCCAGAGCCTGCAGCACATACATGGGTCACCTTCAGCAGCTCCTGCTCCTTGGCGTTCTTCACGGCCTTGGTGGTCATCACTGGCGAGTAGCTGCTTTCCACTAGCTTGTCCTGCAGTGGGCAGCAGAGCCTGGTCAGCCGGCCAGGGGAGCAGGGCGCCAGCCACCCTACTCCCTGTGTCCACTGCGTGCCAGCAAACCAGTGAGGTCCAAGGCAGGAACATGGGCAGGAGGGCAGGGCAGCCTGGCGGTGCCAGGGCAGGGCATGGCCGTGGGAGAGAGCAGCTGTCAGGTGAGCAAAAAGGCTGAGGGCAAGGCCCAGTGCCCAGTGAGCCACATGGCACACACCCGGGCACCCTCGCTCTGCCAGTGACCAAACGCCCCAGGTCCCCCCCAGCTGGGGCCTGACCCTGAGCATCATGACCCTCTGCTCTGGGGCACGAGGCAGGACTGGCCCATGAGGGAGGGAAGGGGAAGGACCAGAGCAAGCACAACCCTCTCACCCCCGCCCCTGGCACGCCCGGGCCTCTCACCCCCGCCCCTGGCACGCCCAGGGCCTCTCACCCCCGCCCCTGGCACGCCCAGGGCCTCTCACCCCCGCCCCTCACACACCTAGGGCCTCTCACCCCCACCCCTGGCACGCCCGGGCCTCTCACCCCCGCCCCTCACACACCTAGAGCCTCTCACCCCCGCCCCTCACATGCCCGGGCCTCTCACCCCCGCCCCTCGCACGCCCAGGGCCTCTCACCCCAGCCCCTGGTACACCTGGGCCCTCTCACCCCTGCCCCTCGCACGCCCGGGCCTCTCACCCCCGCCCCTCACACACCTAGAGCCTCTCACCCCCGCCCCTCACATGCCCGGGCCTCTCACCCCCGCCCCTCGCACGCCCAGGGCCTCTCACCCCAGCCCCTGGTACACCTGGGCCCTCTCACCCCCGCCCCAGCACGCCCAGGGCCTCTCACCCCCGCCCCTGGCATGCCCAGGGCCTCTCACCTCCACCCCTCGCACGCCTGGGCCCTCTCACCCCCGTCCCTGGCACACCTGGGCCCTCTCACCTCCACCCCTCGCACGCCCAGGGCCTCTCACTCTTGCCCTCTTCCCCTTGCACACACAGCCCATCACTGCTGGCCCTGCCCTGCATGCCAGCCCCTTCTATGGGCAAGGCTGCCCGTGGCCCAGGCAGCTTTACCAAAGCCCCTCCCAGGCCAAGGCTGGCTCCCGCAGCCAGGGGGATGGGACAGCGGAGGCCTAGCCCCATGGTACCGGCAGGGCGGGGCAGCCCACCTTGGGGATGACCCCGTAGAGCCCGTAGGTCGTGTACTCCGTCCCAATCCAGACCCGGACGTCGCCCTGGGCGTAGGCCTGCACCCTGGCTCGCACCTGGCCGTACTCCTCCACCTGCACGCACAGGGGCCCCGGGCACTCTGCCCTCAGCGCCTGCTGCGCCTCCGCCGTCAGCCGGCTGCTGTCCACAAACAGGCTGGGGAAGGAGCACGGCTCAGCTGCGGCCCCGCCCCGTCCAGCCCCCTAGGCCAGGGCTCGCAGGGGAGTGGGGCAGGAGCCTGAATGCCAGGAAGAGAGTCCGTGGGGGATGGGGGAGCGAGCCCAGGAGACAGGCTGGGGCTCCGAGGGGAGGGGGACCCAGCCCTTGAGGCCATGAGGGGGCTCAGGGGATGTGGGGAGCTGGTGCCCAAGAGATGCACTGGGGCTCCGAGGGGGCCAGCCCCAGGGCCCGTGCTGGGCTCAGAGGGGCTGGGGAGCCGGGGGAGGGGGCAGCCCCAGGGACTGCTGGGCCTGGGGGCTGCTCTGTACCTGATGTTGGCGGTGGTGAGGAGTGTGTAGGAGTAGAAGACGGGGTTGTACGGGATGTCGCTTCCTCGGAGGTTGAAGAGCCCTGTGGGAACACGGGGATTACAGGGGTTACAGGCCCCGCTGGGCTCCAGGGCAGCGCCGGCAGAGAGTCTGGGCGCAAGGTGACGCTGGAGGGTGCCGTCTCTCAGCTGTGGGGGCAGTGCCCAGCACAGGGGACTGGGTCTCGCCCCCAGGACCGTGATCAGCCAGGCTGGGCAGGCAGTTCAGCTCGGTGCAGGATGCCTGGTAGGGACGCTGGCCTGAGGACACTGGGGCTGTGCTGGGCTCAGAGGGGCTGGGGACACTGGGTTCTGTTGGAGGCTACAAGGGTCTGAGGGATGCTGAGGACATGGGCGGTTGTTGGGGGGCTGCGATGCTCTAAGGGGTACTGAGAGAACCGGGGGGCTGTTGGAGGCTGCGAGAGTCTATGGGGTAGTGAGGACACTGGGGAGTTGTTGGGGGGCTGTGAGGGTCTGAGGGGTACTGAAGGCCTGTTGGAGGATGCAAGGGTCTGAGAGGTGCTGAGTACACAGGGAGGTTCTTGGGGGGCTGTGAAGGTCTGAGGGGTACTGAGGACACTGGAGGGTTGTTGGGGGGCTGTGAGCGTCTGAAGGATGCTGAGGGCACTGGGGGGCTGTTGCAGTCTGTGGGGCAAAGCCGGAACGTAGGCGGAGGCCATGCTGTGGAGGGGGCAATGGCAGCATTGTCCCGGCCCATCTCTCACAGGCTGTCTCCTCCAGCCCAGACAGCAGCACGGCCATGGGGCTGCGGGAAAACTGCTCCATCTGGCTCCGGATCCCGGACACCTTCTCTTGCCAGGTGCTGCCTGGAAGGACAGGGGGAGTCAGGCATGTGAGAGTCAGGTGCACCCCCCTGCGGGAGCCCTCCCATCCCTGCCCAGCTGGGAGGGGACCATTCCTCCAACACCTGCCCTGCCAGAGAGCTTGGGGCCATCCAGGGCTCTCTCCGCAGCCTCCCAGACATGCCATGCCCTGGGCGAGCGAGCTGAGGGTCTCCCAGCCTGACCCAGCCCAGCCAGACTCCACTGGGGGACCCAAACCTCTGGAGAGTTCCTGGGGCTGGCTGCATGTGTGGCACTCAGACACCTGTCTCTGGCCGTGCAAATGCCCCCAACACCACAGCACGCCCAGCCATGCACAGGGATCATGCTCCATGCCATCAGCAGGGGGCGCCGGGGATGGGCTCACGCTCCGTGCCACCAGCAGGGGGCGCCGGGGATGGGCTCACGCTCCGTGCCACCAGCAGGGGGCGCCGGGGATGGGCTCACGCTCCGTGCCACCAGCAGGGGGCGCCGGGGATGGGCTCACGCTCCGTGCCACTAGCAGGGGGCGCCGGGGATGGGATCACGCTCCATGCCACCAGCAGGGGGCGCCGGGGATAGGCTCACGCTCCGTGCCACTAGCAGGGGGCGCCAGGGATGGGCTCACGCTCCGTGCCACCAGCAGGGGGCGCCAGGGAGGGGCTCACGCTCCGTGCCACCAGCAGGGGGCGCCGGGGATGGGCTCACGCTCCGTGCCACTAGCAGGGGGCGCCGGGGATGGGCTCACGCTCCGTGCCACTAGCAGGGGGCGCCGGGGATGGGATCACGCTCCGTGCCACTAGCAGGGGGCGCCGGGGATGGGCTCACGCTCCGTGCCACCAGCAGGGGGCGCCGGGGATGGGCTCACGCTCCGTGCCACTAGCAGGGGGCGCCGGGGATGGGATCACGCTCCGTGCCACTAGCAGGGGGCGCCAGGGATGGGCTCACGCTCCGTGCCACTAGCAGGGGGCGCCAGGGAGGGGCTCATGCTCTGTGCCACCAGCAGGGGGCGCCGGGGATAGGCTCACGCTCCGTGCCACCAGCAGGGGGCGCCGGGGATGGGCTCATGCTCTGTGCCACCGGCAGGGGGCGAGTTCCTACCCGTGAAGGTCTCTGGCAGGAGGTAGATCGGGCTGGTGGGCGGAGGAGGCCGCTGCGATCCCCACACCAGGTCCACGAGGTTGTCCTCAATGGGAACCAGGGTCCGGCCGGAGTCCTTCAGGACGCGGGTGTAGCCTTGCCAGAGAGCTGGGGAGGGAGGCGCTTGGTTAGCTCCGCGGCAGGTCAGTCTGACGCCCTCCCCAGGCCCTGCCCACCTGCCCTTCCTGGGGAGGGCAGCCGGGCTCCGGGGGGCAGGAGCAGCAGGCGGCGGGGCGGTACCGATGGAGAAGAGGAAGGGATCCAGTCCAACGTTCTCGCCGGCAGGGACCTCCTGGAGCAGCCACTCGCCGATGGCGTCCATCCAGACTGCAAGACAGGGCACAGCACGTGGCAGGCGGGCTGGGGGGAGCAGTGGGGAGGGGGAGTGGGGCCAGGCCTGGAGAGCAAGGCTCAGAGCTCCGAGTCTGCCAGGCCGGCTCTGCCGGAGCCCAGGGCTCAGTCACTGGCAGGCAGTGTGCCCGATGGGGTTTGCCCACGGCTCCGGTGCCCGGGGCTCCTCTTGGCAAAGGCTGGGGCTGGGAGCCCCGGCTGGGAACAGAAAGGCCACGGAGCGGGCGGCTCCCTGGGGGGGTGACCCGCAAAGTCTCCCTGCTCCTGGCTCCTGACCTATCTTCTGCAGCTCCCAGTTGCAGTCCATCTGGCGCTCTGCCTGGGTCCAGTACCGGCTGTCTGTCCACAGAGCCGCCTTGTGCAGCGTCACCACGCCGGTCCCTGCCGCCCGGAGGAGAGAGCCCGTTTGCCTGGGCAGCCTCGTTCCACAGGCCCCGGAGCCGCGGGCGGCCAGGCCGCTGGCTCCCTGTGGCCCTGCCCTAGGTGCGTCTGGCTGCTCTGGGGCAGGCCGGGTGTCGCCCCAGCCACGTGGCCCAGGCATCCCCCTGGAACCCAGCTCCACTCGCGTGTGGCCCGGCCACCCTCCGCTGGGCCAGGGGAGCTGGGTCCCGCCGGGCACAGCACGGGAGAGCAGCGCTCGCTCGCCTCTGGGCCAGAGGGGAGACGGCCCCACCAGGGAGACCCGGGGTTCTGCGGGGAGGGCTGGGATGAGTGAGGGGCCTGGCGGCGGCTCAGAGACCGGAATTTTCTCCACAAAGAGTCTGTGAATTGGGGCTGCTGCTGGCAAACCCGGCTCACCACCCCGTCCCCCCCGATGGGCTCTAGCGCCAGACTGTCCTGGAGCCGACTCCAGCAGGGCCCCATTAGCCCGCCTGGCTAGTGCACGGGCCTGTCCTGAGGCTTCTCACAGACGCCTCAGCTTCCCAGCCTGCCTCCTACGCCAGCCCCCTGGGCGCAGGACACAGGCCCATAGGCACAGGGGGCTGGAAGAAGCATCAAGGGGGCATCTACTTCCCAGGGAAGGCCGACGGTCTTTGGGGACGTGCTCACCTGCTGAGCCCGTGAAGCCGGTAATCCACGCCAGCCGCGCATCTCGCTCAGCAATGTACTCGTTCTGGGACACAGAGACACCCCTCACAGCGCCTCTGCACCCCCAGTGACCCCTCACAGCGCCTCTGCACCCCCAGTGACCCCTCACAGTGCCTCTGCGCCCCTCACAGCACGTCTGAACCCCCAGTGACCCCTCACAGCGCTTCTGCACCCCCAGCCACCCCTCACAGTGCCTCTGCGCCCCCAGTGACCCCTCACAGCGCCTCTGCGCTCCCAGTGACCCCTCACAGCGCCTCTGCACCCCCAGTGACCCCTCACAGCGCCTCTGCACCCCCAGTGACCCCTCACAGCGCCTCTGCGCCCCTCACAGCACGTCTGAACCCCCAGTGACCCCTCACAGCGCCTCTGCACCCCCAGTGACCCCTCACAGCGCCTCTGCGCCCCTCACAGCGCGTCTGAACCCCAGACACCCCTCACAGCGCCTCTGCACCCCCAGTGACCCCTCACAGCGCGTCTGAACCCCAGACACCCCTCACAGCGCCTCTGCACCCCCACTGACCCCTCACAGTGTGTCTGCGCCCCTCACAGCACGTCTGAACCCCAGACACCCCTCACAGCGCCTCTGCACCCCCAGACACCCCTCACAGCGCGTCTGCACCCCACAGTGACACCCCTCACAGCACGATTGTCTCCCCACAGTGACACCCCAGCTCAGTGCACGACTGCTCCCTCAAGACCCCCCGCAGAGCACACACCTCCCCCTCCCCCCCAGCTGAGCGCTGCTGCCCAGGGAGCGAGCTGAACAGCCCGGCACTAGCGGGCAGCCGGTGCCAGAGGGGCTCTGCCCTCCCAGCCCTCCCCGCCACTCCTGGGGCCAGGGGCAGGCTCTGCAGGCAGGGCACGTGGCCGGGTTTGGCACCAAACAGCTGCTCCCGGGGCCCGGCGGCGGGGGCCGGAGCTGCAGCCAATGCCAGGGCCTTGCGCCGGGGCGGGCTGGCAGCCGGAGCCTTACCATGTGTGCGTCGGTGGCGGGGACGATGTAGGCGCTGACGTTGTAGGACTGCATGCGCTGGCGCAGGGCGCTCAGCCGGCTGCTCGTGTCCGTCACCGTGGGGGGCAGGAACTGGGGTCACAGAGACACACGCCGATGAGGGGCTGATCCAGGCAGCCCTGCTGGCCACCCGCGGGGCCTGGAGCAGAGAGCCCTGGGCAGGGCGTGGACCCTCGGAGGTGACTTGCTGGGGGGTCGGCTTCTGCCAGAGCCCCGGCTGCTCCGGCGCTGGCTGGCTGCCCGTTGGCTCCGTGGCGGGGCGGGGGCAGCAGGGAGGGGCTGGAGGCAGAGAAGGGCGGAGGCGAGGCAGAAGGCCTGGCCTGGGAATCTAGGGAGTGGGGGAGCAGGCCGCTTGCCCGGGGCTGGAGGGGGTCTCACCGGGGGGGTCGTGGTGCAGTTTCGGATGTCGCTCCTCGCTGAGCTGCTTGGCGCTGCCCATCCCACGGCCCAGCCTAGGAGCAAGCAGAGACGCGTCAGCAGCCCCAGAAATCCCTCCCCCCGTTCCCTGCCATGCTCTGCGCGCCGCGGACGTCCCGCCACGTCCCACCGCCCCGCCGCAGAGCCTGGCGCCCCAGGAGGCCGTGCGCAGACAAGGGGGCTTGCGGGCCCCAGCCAAGGCGCAGGGCCTGTCTCCACGTCACACGAGTACCCGCCGTCTGGCGGTGAGAAGGGGCGCCCTTCGCCGAGCTCCAGCTCCGGCAGAATCTTAGCCTGCGCTTGGTACCCTACGGCGCGTCCCTAGCCCTTGCGGTCATGGGAGAAGCCCGACGGCTTTGGGGCGGGAGTCACGTTATCAGCGCTCCGGCCCGAGCGGGAGGAGGGCAGTACCTGGGCCAGGGGCCAGGCTCCGGCTCCAGCTCCACCCCAGCTCCACGGCAGAACGCCACCTCTGTCGGCCACGGCCACGTTCCGCTCCAGCTCCTAGTTCTTAACTACTCCGCAGGGCGCAGTGTTGGGGCGCTGGGCGTGTGAGCAGGCGAGGCACCGGGAGGTTCACGCGGGGAGGGGGCTCCCGGTGGTGCCTGGACGTATCCCTCGCCGGTACATGACTGGGAGCTGGAGGCTCCGCTGAGAGCTCGGGAGGAGTCCGGAATCCCATGGCTGCAGTTCAGGCAAAGGGCAAAGCGCACCAGTGGAGAAAGCCAAGGGGTGTGACGGGGAGTTCACGCCGTGGGGCTGCTGAGACGCTCCCAGGGCTGGAGAGCGCGAGGGGTTCCTTAAGGCCGGAGAAGGTAGTGCGGGAGACCAGTTACCCTGGTCCATGTGCCCAGGGAGGTGGGCGAAGGCCAGACAAAGGGAAGCAGTCCCCGGTTCTGGGGAGCAGTGAGTGCCGGGGAGAGGGACGATATGGGCCCCCCGACCTTGGTTCCATTATGGTCCCTGGGCAGCAGCCTGGTACGGGGGGCAGGCCAGGGCCCCCTCCCTTGCAGACAGGCTCTTGGGGTCATTAGGCCCCTGCAGAGCATCACAAGAGCGATTATTGGGCGGGTGGCTCAGTCCAGGGAGCAGCAGCTGATGGCGGAGAGGGAGGGAGACTGGGAAACCCTGCACCTAGCAGGGCGCTGGTCAGTCTGAACACATTCGTCCCCAGAAGTCTTGGAAGACGAGGACGCTCCAGACGCCGGGAAGGAGGCTACCGTGCCCCTATTGGAAGAGGGTAAATGGCGCGCCCCAGGTAATTCTAGGCCAGTGTGGGTGACGTGGATCCCGGCAAGGTGATACAGTGACTGACGCCGGACTCGATTAATGACTAATGAAAGGAGGGGGGTGTAATTAATGCCAATCAGCGCAGCGCAGAGGGAAACGGAGCCTGTCGAAGGAACTGGCTAACTTTCCCGAGGAGAGTCCAGTTTCGGTTGAGAGACGGCCAGTGCTCTAATACCCCAGGACTTGCTTTGCCTGCCAGCTCGCATCACCAAGCGCCTGGATGGGAGCTAGAGAGAGATCAAATGAACGTGGCACCCATTAACTGGATTAACTGCTGGCTGACTGAGAGATCTCCGTTCACGTCCCTACGCTCAGCGCTGAGCGGGTGGGTTTCCCATGGGGACCCACAGGGACTGTCTCTTGGCCCTGTGCTGTGCAATGTTTTTATCAATGAGCTGGAAGAAACCAGGGCCTGGCGGATCAGGGGTGCGGGTGACACAGAGGCCGGGGGAGGGAGACATACGGAAGAAGCTGGTCCCTGGTACAGAGTGATCTGGGTCGCTTGGTCCGCTGGGCTCAGACTCACTGACTTTACGGTCAGGAGAACACACTCATATCTCACCTGCACACCGCTGGCTACAGCGCCTCCCGCCCCTGTGCCAGCAGCAGCCCCCTCACTTCAGGCTGAGCGGCTGCTGACTCGGGCAAACCTCCAGGAGCAAGGGATGCTGGGACGCAATGACTGGAAGAGGTCTGGGGGGTGGAGAATCAGCTGACCTGGAGCAACACGTGGAGGAGAGGACGGGAACAGGAACAGCCGACTTGGGGCCACCGCGGGCAAGTCCAGCCTGGCCGAGCTGGCTGCCTCCTACGGCAAGGGAACGGGCTCTGTGAGAAGGGGAAAGTGGCGGGTGTGATAGACCTTGACTGTAGCAAGGCTTTGGATAGCGTCGCCTGCATTATCCTCGCCAGCGAGTTAAAGAGCTATGGATTGACCAGATATCAGCATCAGCCTTAATGCGGTTACCCCCCCCCCCCAACACCCTTTCATCGGTTAACAGGTCGAAGCTAGCTTAATTCACACTGGAAATAAGGTGTTACATTGTAACAGTGAAGGTCCCTAACCATTGGGATAAGCCATCAAGGGCTGGGGTGGGGTCTCCATCACCGGCCATGTTAAGATCCAGGCTAGGCGTGTTTCTAAAAGCGGGGCTTTAGGAATGATTCGGGAGCAGTTCTGTGGCCCACAGGAGCTCAGACTGGTCCCTTCTGGCCTGGAAACCTGAGTCAAAGAAAGGGGACAGCGTTCTTACAGACACTGGGGCTACTTTTACACTGGCACCCTTTTCCGGAAATGCTTAAAACGGAACAGATTTCTCTTATAAGTATTTCCGGAAAAAGCGCGTCTACATTGGCAGGATGCTTTTCCGGAAAAGCACTTTTTCCGGAAAAGCATCCGTGGCCAATCTAGACACGCTTTTCCGGAAAAAAGCCCCGGTCATCATTTTCGCGATCAGGGCTTTTTTGTGGAAAACACTACTGTGCTGTCTACACTGGCCCTTTTCCGGAACAGTTTTCCGGAAAAAGACTTTTGCCCGAACGGGAGCAGCATAGTATTTCCGGAAAAGCGGCTGATTTTCCGGAATAAGTGGCCAGTGTAGACACAGCCTGGGTGTATGCAATTGTTCTTGGATCTCAGATGTACACCAAGGCTGGTACCTGCAGGAGGAGTGCCCTGGACCAGCACCTGTCTACAGGTAGGAAGATGGGTCAGAGAGAAGCTTAGCTCAGCTGTGTTCCCTCTAATCTTCTCCATCCATGCAAAGAAATTATCCAACAGAATAAATGTTATGTGCACCGAGGCATGTGCAGATGTGCACCACCAGGAGAAACACACACTGAGCTGTAAAAGCAGCAAGGAGTCCTGTGGCACCTTATCCATGCATCTGACGAAGTGGGTCTTTGCCCACGAAAGCTTATGCTCCTACACTTCAGTTAGTCTATAAGGTGCCACAGGACTCCTCGCCGCTTTTGCAGATTCAGACTAACACGGCGACCCCCTGATACTTGACACTGAGCTGTAGGCGCTCTGCTAATCAGCTGCTGGCATTGGAGTCTCCCCTGAGCACGGCGCACTGCTCATGGGATAGAGAAGGCCCTAAATATAGGGACTGATCCTGGTTTGGGGGCTGGGGATTGCCATGTTCCCACCCGGGGGATCGGCTGGAAGATGCTCTCTCCAGGAGCGTTTCTCTCCAGCCGCACTGCTGCGTTTCCATGGCGCTGTCCAGCTGGCGTTTGCAAGGCGCGAGCCGGTTGGATTTCCCAGCATTCGATCCCGAAAGAGCCAGACTCAGCTTCCACCGCACAAAACGGCCTGTCACATAAAACGCGGGACACGACTCGGCCTCGACCCAGAAGCCGGGAGTGCCGGGGGCGAGCGGTGTTCCTGGGATCGGCCAGGCGGCGTGACGGAGGCTGTTTGCAGCTGTGGAGCAGGCTGCCTCAAACAGGGTGCCGTGTGCCGTGGGTGTTTCTGATAACAGTGTTTTCCTGCCCCCAAAGGAGCCACAAGCACCCGGGCTGGCACCGGAGACCAGACCCGGCGGCACCCGCGCAGCAGTGCGGAGATCGGGGGCGCCCGGGGGAAGAGGAGCGGGGCGGGGGGTTGCGACAATGGGGCTGTAACTTTCCCTGCTTGGGACCTTGCCACGGAGAGCAGGCCGAGCGAGTTCCCCAGGACAATGCTCGGGAGAGGTGCCAGGGAGCTGCCCAGAGACACTGGGCTAGTCTGAGCCAAACAGGCCCTGCCGCTGGCGCCCCAGGCCGGCTGGTGCTCGGTAGGAGCAGACCCCGCGGCGCCCTAGCCAGGGCCGGCGCGTAGGCCCCGCTGGCGGAGAGCAGAGCGCGGGACGGGGCCATTCCACCCACCTCGGGGTGGAGGGGAGAACGAGCCGGCAGATGGAGGCATCAGAAACCAGCTTCCCCAGCATGAGCTGCCCTTCCCCCACCTCTCCCTGGGCCCTGGGCCTTGCCCCGAGAGCTGCCCCACGCGGACCAAGCCACCTGGCCGCTCCTGCTGACTCCGCACCTGGCGTGGCAGCTTTACCAGCCAGAACGAGGCCTCCGAGGCGCCCCTCCGAACCCAGCTTCCCCAGCAGCTCGCGCCCGCCCCAGCCAGCGTCCTCCCGGGCTCTCGCCATGTAGCGGGCAGAGCGGAGGCCGGGCACTCGCTGGGTACAGTCGAACCTCAGAGTTACGAACCCCTGGGGAATGGAGGCTGTGCACAGTGCTAACAGACCCGTGTAGCGGGCAGAGCGGAGGCCGGGCACTCGCTGGGTACAGTCGAACCTCAGAGTTACGAACCCCTGGGGAATGGAGGCTGTGCACAGCCCTGACAGACCCGTGTAGCGGGCAGAGCGGAGGCCGGGCACTCGCTGGGTACAGTCAAACCTCAGAGTTACGAACCCCTGGGGAATGGAGGCTGTGCACAGTGCTAACAGACCCGTGTAGCGGGCAGAGCGGAGGCCGGGCACTCGCTGGGTACAGTCGAACCTCAGAGTTACGAACCCCTGGGGAATGGAGGCTGTGCACAGCCCTGACAGACCCGTGTAGCGGGCAGAGCGGAGGCCAGGCACTTGCTGGGTACAGTCGAACCTCAGAGTTACGAACCCCTGGGGAATGGAGGCTGTGCACAGCCCTGACAGACCCGTGTAGCGGGCAGAGCGGAGGCCGGGCACTCGCTGGGTACAGTCGAACCTCAGAGTTACAAACCCCTGGGGAATGGAGATTGTGCACAGCGCTGACAGCCCCGTGACACGGAACGAACCGGGCTGGCTGTTCTTTCGCAAGTTCACCACCCAGCTCTGACTTCACACCGCTTCAAAAGCTGCTGCCTCCCCTGTGCAGTGCTGGTGGGGTGCGCCTGACATGGCGCTGGGCTGCTGGGGGGTCTCTGCGGCTGCCTGGTGGCTACTGCAGGTCCCACAGGAGGAGTGCGGCTGACTGGTCGGTGTGTAGCTCTGGGGTGCCACTGGGCTGTCTGCCTGGCTAAGTGTCAATGTGCCCATCTAGGAGCAAAGCACGTCAGCTGGACCCAAGGGGGAGCTGCCCTAGGCCTGTGGAAACGATCTCGGGGTGACCACGAGCGCCCCGTGCAGCTCTGTGGCTAGAAGGGCTAATGGGAGGCTGTGTTGCATACACAGGCTTCTCAATGAGGACCCCGGGCTTGGGCACCGGTGGAACAGCTGCTGGAGCAGCTCTGGTGCCCACCAGTTCGAGCAGGAGGGTGTGATCAGTCGGAGAGGGGTCAGCCAAGAGCCAAGCGTGGTTACAGGACCGGAAAGCCTGCATTGCAGGGAAGAACTCGATCGAGGTGGCTTCGCAGACAGACCGTGGAGAGGAGATTGGGTCCCGCGGGAAGCAAAGCGATCGAGCGGAGCAAGCGCTATCGCCAGCCAGTCTGCCGAAGCCAGACCCCGGCCGATGGGCAATGGGGCCGCCCTCGGAACACTGCGCTGTGGCCCAGCGGATTGCCCCTCCCGGGAACGTCTCCAGCACCATCGGCCGAGTTCTAAACCGTCCACTCGGGGAATTCTTTCGGGAGACGTTCCCCAGCCTGGATTTTACAGGGGGGTGACAGGGCGTTTGCCCCGCACTGGCCCTTTAAGGGCAAACCCTGGGATGAGGGAGGGCTGAGCAAAGCCCCAGCTGGGGGGGAGGTCTGGCTAACGAGGGCCCAGCAGGGGGGGGAGTCTGGCTAACGAGGGCTCAGCTGGGGGGGGGGTCTGGCTAACGAGGGCCCAGCTGGGCTCTATAAAGAAGGGCTCCAGGCGGCAGGGGGAAGCTCACTCTTGCTCTGGGCAGAGAGCAGGAGGGACCTGGCTGCTGGGGAAGCTGGAGGCTTCTTGCAGGCAGGCAGGCAGGCAGGCAGGCAGGCAGGGCTGGGGAGGCTCTGACCAGCAAGCCCCGAGGCTGCAGGGCCTAAAGCAAGGCCTGAGGCTACTAGGGCTGTAGAGAGGCGGCCATGGTAGGCAGGGGCAGCAGGTGCACCCCCCTTTGCCGGTGCTGAGTGGCCATTGCAGATGCAGGTTGCCCCGAGGTGGGGGCTAGATGGAGACTGGCAGTGGGTCACTGAGGCAAGGTGGGTACAGGGGAACTGGGTGTTCCCTGGGGGGAGAACAGGGGGCCCTGGAGAGGGGAGGCCCCTGGAGTGCAAGCAAGTTAACCCCCCCCCGGAAGGGGGCTCAGACACTGGCGTGGGGGCTGCCGGAGGACACCGTGGTCAAAGGGAAACACGGGGAGATGCCAGCTGCAGGGAGGTGCCCAGCGAGTCATCAAGCTCAGTCCCAGGACTGCGGGCTGGGGGCGCCAGGGTGGTGCATCTGCCCCGGGACAGGGGGCCAGACTAGATTGGGGTGGGCAATAATTCTGGCAGGGGGCACTTCATGAATTTTGATTTGTGTTTGTGGGCGGGGCCTCAGGTGGAAGGGGCGGGGCCCTCTAGGCCCGGTGTGCCCTGGCCGTGGGAGGGAGCCACTCCCCTACCTCCAGGTCTCTTGGGCGGGAGAGGGGCAGGGTGGGCCGGACCAGACGGCTGGGCAGGCCTGATCTTGCCCACCCCGGATTAGGTGATCACAGTGGACCCTTTTGGCTTTGGAATGTGTGAGCCCGTGAGCTAGGCAGCTCTGCAGGGCCTGGACCCCCCGTTCCCCACACCCTGCGGCTCCCTCCTGGGCTGGCCGGGCAGAAGCTGCTCAGCCCCGCGCAGGATCCGACCTGCCAGTGCCACGCCCCTAGATGTGTGTAGGGCCAGCACTTGGCCCTGCCTTTATGCCTGGAGCTGCTCCCGCTCTGGGCTTCCTTGGCGGCCGTTGGGAATGCAGCCCCCTGGCTCTGACAAGGGGAGTCCCAGCAGCCCCGGAGCACGCCCCAGATCCCCTGCCGTCCGCTTGGGAGCTGCCCAGCGGGGCACCCGCACGAGTCAGCTCTGACCAGCCCTTTGGGGTTTGCAAGCCCATTGCACATGCCCATTGCTCGGCCTGAAGCCAGGCTGCCATGTCGGGGCCATAGGTCAGTGCCCCCCGGAGGGACGGGCCCAGGCCAGCAGGCACCTGCGTGCTCCCCTCCATGTGAGGGGGTGGGGGGCAACACCATGGCTCTTTCAAAAGAAAACCTCGCTTGCTTTCTCTTGCCTGCCAAGCACAGGCCTGCCTTAGCTTAACCCCCACCTCGACTCGGAGCTCCCCGGGCAGGTCCCAGGGCAGGGAAGGGCTAGAAGTTTCAGGGGGTGTCTGCAGATAGATAGCTCTATCGATCAATGGGGGGGGGGAGAAAATATGGGGCTAGATAGATAAACAGCTTTCAAGTACCTAAAAGGGTGTCACAAGGAGGAGGGAGAAACATTGTTCCCTCTGGCCTCTGAGGACAGGACAAGCAGCAATGGGCTTCAACTGCAGCCAGGGAGGTTTGGGTTGGACATTAGGAAAAACTTCCTGCCTGTCGGGCTGGTTAAACACTGGAATCAGTTGCCTGGGGAGGTTGTGGAATCTCCATCCCTGGAGATATTTCAGAGCAGGTTGGGCAGACGCCTGCCAGGGATGGGCTAGATCTGTGGTGTCCAGCCAGTTCTGAAGCAAACTAGCCACCTAATTCTGAAGATGTAAATCATTGTGTGAGCCAGCTACCCGCATGCAACCGGCCAAACAGCCGCTAGTGGCTAGTGCGTGGGACACGGCGGGTCTAGCTTGGGTCTAGCCCGGGCGGCAGGGGACTGGACTTGATGACCTCCCAAGATCCCTTCCAGTCCTAGTGTCTGACTTGATGGCTAGCTGGATAGACAGAGGGGATGGCTGGGTAGATATGGAGCTGTGGGGGATACACAGACAGGCGGCTCAGCCCGGCTCGCCCTGCTGGTGCCCTGTGAACGGAGACTCTCGCACGTACCGGGAATGAGAAGCATCCAGGCCCAGGAGGCACAGCGAGACGAGGGCATGTTTCCCCGCGGTCCGGAGCCGCCTGCCAGGTGGGGCCAGAGAGCCCAGGTCTGAGTGTGCCGGACTCCCCGGCCTGTGCGCGGGGCAGCCGTGCCCACTGGAAAGCAGGTCCGGAGGCAGCGGGCAGGGGCTGGCTCTCAGATCACTGTCACGTCCTCCCGTTGCAAGTCTCGCACTGATAAAAGCAAACAGATAGTGCAGTGGGGGCAGGGTCCCAAAGTCCAAAGATCCAGCCAAAGGCAGCAACCGGGAGAGCCAGAGCCAGGGACTCCACTGAGATCCACTTCCCGGCACAGGGCAGGGCAGGAGCAGCAGCGGCAAGTGGGCGTGGGCTGGGTTGGTTCCTGCTGGCTCTTCCCAGGGCCCTGGGACCGGCTGTGTGTGCCGGGGCGCGGCGCTCTGCTCTGCTCTGCTCAGCGGGCAGCAAGTCGCGCAGAGCCAGCGATCCGGCCGCGTCCCCTCGGCTCCCAGCTGGCAGGCGCGGGGTGCGGGGTGCAGCCAGACATCACCGGCGCTGACACCCCAGGCAAAGCGACGGGGCTCAGGCCGGCCTGAGGGAACCCCCTCCCGGGCTCAGCCCGCAGCTCCTTGGGGAAGCAGCGTCCTGCAGACTCCCCGGCCGGCCACGGAGCCGGAGACACCCGGAGCATGGGTGACTCGTGAAAGGACACGGAGCTCTCCGGAGCGTGGGCTGCAAAGCGCAGGCCGGACCCGCAAGCCCCTTTGCAGGCAGCACACAGGGCGGGGCCGCTGCTCTCCTGCGCACACGCCCGTAGTCTAGGCCAGGCCGTGGGGCGCGGGGGGCCCTGCCAGAGCAAGAGTGAGGGGGCAGCTGGACCTGCCCCCTGCCAGTCTCCTGGCCTGGGGGCGGCAGGGGCAGGGCTGGGGTCACCCCGGCGCCTGCTCTCGCTCGCTCCCTGGACGGCGCTTTGGACTGACCATTCCACATGGAGCCCACCCCGGGCCCGACCTGCCCCCAGGCTTTACACGCCCGGTGTGGGCGGAGCCAGTCCTGGGGGGCACGGGCCGGGTCCAAGCCCCAGTGGCCCTGATCGCACGTCCACTTGCTCTCTGCACTGCGCCCGCAGCGGGGGGGGGGGGGGCCTGCGGGACGGTGCAGGAGCAAGGAGCCCCCCAGAGCCCTCGCTGTGTGAGGGCCTCCCGTGGGGCTGCCCCCTCGCGGGCCGGCCGTGGGGCGGATGTTCCCTAGACGGGCTCTCTGGGGCTGGGCGGGTGCTGAGCCTGCTGAAGACCCGGGGCCTGTTGCCACAGGGACCCCCGGAGCCTGGTGTCTTCCCCTTCCCGCGGGGCCCCCCGGGCTGGCGCGAGCAGGAGTCAGAGCCGCCGCGGGCAGGACAGGCGGGAACTGGGGGCCCCTCCCGGCACTTGCTCTCTGGCCCCTCCCGCGCTGCACCCGCAGGCCCAGGCCTCCCTCCAGCTGGCCTAGGAAGGAGGGAGGCCGAGTCCAGCTGCCGGGGCGGGGGGCAGGGAGCAGCCAGCCACCCGCAGCAGGACACAGCCAGGCCATTGGTGTGCAGCAGCTGGAAGGTCTCACGTCCCGCCCACAGCCCCCCCCTCCGCCCACATGGCCCTGCCGCCCCCCCAGCACCTCCCCCGCTCCCAGCCGGGCTGAGCCAGAGCAGGCTCACCCCAGGGGTCCGGCCCAGCGCTACCGCCCCCGGGAAAGGCGCCCGGTTCCCCCTGCCAGCCCCTGGGGGCCCCCCGCCATGTGAACGCAGCCGCGACTCACCGGAGCCGTTCCCGGGCAGGGCTGCTCCGGCGCCCCGTGTAGGCGAGCGGCACCAGCCCCCCCTCTCCCAGAGCAGCCTGGGGACAGGCGGGCGTGCACCCGGCACCCGTTCCGGGGAGCGGCAGGGAGGCACGGCCCCTCCGTGCCAGCCCCAGCGGCCCCACCCGGCTGTGCCGCCCACACGCGGGCCTGTCACACCAGCGTCAGGCCAGGAGGGGGGCAGATTAGCCCCTGGGCCAGCGCCTAGGGCCCAGCCTATTGGGGCCCTAGAAATGGGGGCCCCCAGCCTGTGCCCCAACCTGCTCTGCCTGCCCGCCCAGCACCGCCGTGGTCAGGCTTTGGGGGCTTGCCCTGCTCTCCCCCCAACCCTGCTTCCCAGCAGGAGCGCCGGGCGGGGCAGCCCCAGTGCAGGCGGAAGGGGTAGGGAGGGGCCCACTTGCTCTGGCCCGGGGCCCCTCGAGCCGTAATCTGCCCCATGGACCCAGCCAGCCTCCCACTGAGCACCAGGGGCATCGCGGCCCCGTCCTGCCGCTGCTGAGGGCTGTTGGCCCGGCCCAGGAGCCATGGCGAGGCTCTGCGGGCGTCTGGCGTGTGCCCCCATCACCGCTTCTCCTCAGAGCCCTGCCTCTTGCCCACCTCCGGACCCCCGGAGGGGAGCGCGGCCCCTTGAGTGCCGGCTGGGCACCTCCCTGCTGCCGTCCCCAGCCCTGCAGCCGGAGGCAGCGCAGACGCCCCCACATGCTCCCGGCCCTCGGCTGCTCCGGGACAGGCCTGGCCACTGCTCCGGCACCGGGGGGAATGTGGCACATCCCCATCCTGCACTGGGAGTGGGGGGGTGACAGCGTCTCGGGGTTCCCCCGTCTCCTGCACCCCCGTAGTGGCACGGACAGACTCCACTAGCCAGTAGAACAGGGGGAGTTTATTGCTTCTCCCGGATACAGCACAGGAGACGGGGCCCCTAAATCCCAGCCCCTTGCTTAGGCTGCTTCCTCCATGATTCCAGATGGAAACTAAAAACCTCTCTCCCAGCCCTTCCCCCCAGCCAGGTGCTGGTCTCCACCCCCCTCCCTTTGTCTCCCTCCCTGGGCGGCTGCGCCTGGTGTCTGGGTTAATCCACCTTTGGGCGAGTCAGTGAGAATCTCCCACCACCGCGCAGGGGGGCCCGGGTCACAGAGCAGACAGCCCCCCTCCAGCGTCCCCTCCTGGGGAGGGAGCCAGGACTTTGTGACTCCAGCAGCTGGGGCCTTTCTCTGGGATGAGGTCCTGGCCAAGCGGCAGCTCCCTGTGTCCGCACTCGTACAAATGGCTCCCGCTCGTCCCCACTGTGCCCCCAATCGGCTCATCCGGCACCGACGTCAGTGCAGCACCCAAGGCGAGCCAGGTGCCTGCAGACCCGTGGGGCAGTGCCCCTTCGGACAGCGGCTCTCCAGCGCCAGGCCAGGTGCAAAACCGTGCGTGCAAAGCCAACCCTCGTGTCTCACACGGTGCCCAGAGGGCCAGTCAGTCCCAGCAGGATCTGATTAACCCCGCACATCTGTACGAACACGCCCAGGGGTCGACATCTCCCCTCCAACCCGACTCGCCGCCAGCAGGGGCAGGTGGGAGACGCCCCTTTCCAGGCCAAGATCGCTGCACGCTTGGCCACTGCCAGGGCGGCTCAGGCGGGGTGTGGCTGCGCCCCAGAGCGGGGCGACCCCGGCACACAGCTCCAGGAAGGTGGATTTCCGCCTGTGGAAGTTCCACAGCCGCTGTTCGTCAATCCAGACCAGCAGGACGAGGGGACCCCCCCCGACTGCTAATGCGACGTTCCACCAGGGTCAGCTGCTCCGTCAATGCCACTCGCCGCGTCGTGCTGCTGCTACCCAGGCTGGACAGTTCGTCGGGCAGCGGTGGCTGCCGTGGCCTTCCTGGCGTCAAGAAGAACTCGGCTGGCGTTGGGGACGTGCCAGCGAGAGCGAGCGGCGCGGTGGCGAGCAGCGCAGGTTCCGTTCTTGCCGACAGAGGTGGCAGGGCGAGCGGAAAACGGCCTAGGCGAGGCGTGGTCCTGCCGGGTGGGCAGGGGGCTGGACGCGATGAACTCTCCGGGTCCCTGCCAGTTCTAGGACAATTCCCATGACCTGACGATGGAAGCACATGGAATGCTGGGAAGGAAAGCAATGCATCATGGGGCATTGAGCCCCGGTCCAGACGGGCTGCGATCCCCTCTGCTTCCCACAGCTCCTGGCAGGAGAAGGCAGACGTGGGCCGGCACCCCACGGGGACCTGCCCTCCCGGCGAGGCACGTCCCAGGCGGGACAGGCAGGGCCGAGAGCGGACACACCGGTGGCCTTCTCTCAACGCCTTCTGGCTGTCGACCCAGCTTGTGGCGAAACGCCCTGCCAGGGCAGACACAGCCCGAGGCTCCATGTGTGCCGGGCGCACACGGAACACGCACCAGATGCCTCCAAACACCGCGGAGACCAAGACCATCAGGCTGCTCCCAGGCTGGCCGGGGGACAAGGGGCAGCTCTCTGCCCCAGGCCTTAAATCAAGGGTCCCATTCACTAACCTAGACCTCCAACCCCAGCGCTACAGAGAGGGCAGACCCCGGGGCATTCCGGGTACAGCTGTTCCAGTCCTGGAAGACCCAGCCCCACGTGGAGACCCCGTGTCCCAGCCTACCGCCGCCCAGAACCGTCCGCGAACAGGGGGGGCAACCTGTCTCCTGAGTGCTCAGCTCTTCTGTGCCCGGGGCTCGGAAGGCTACAGCCGGGCTCTGGGCTAGCTCACGAGCACAGCCGGCCTGATGGGCTGGAGGGGTCAGCAGACCGGCTCTGGCACCCACCTCAGCAGCTGCTCTACACACGTACTGGGACGGCGAGTCGGGGTCCCCCCGTCCCTGCACCCCGTAGCAGCACGAACAGACGCCGCCAGTGGTAGAACAGAGAGGGGTTCACTGTTCCTTCGGGGTACAGCCCAGCACAGACGGGATGTGGCTACAGGGGCCAGGATGCATCAGAGCCCAGGGTTAGGGCCCATCGCCCCTAGGCCCCCCGCTTAGCGTCTCCTCTCCATGCTTCCCAGACAGCCACTGCCTCCCCCCCAGCCCTGCCCCCCAGCCAGGTGCTGGTCTCCGCCCCCCTCCCTTTGTCTCTCCCTGGGCGGCTGAGCCTGGTGTCTGGGTTAATCCACATTGGGAGAGTCAGTGAGAATCCCCCATCCCAGCGCGGGGGGCCGGGTCACAGAGCAGACAGCCCCCCCACTGCACCACACGCGCCCATGGCCCTGATACTCCCTGCTCCTGCCTCAGCCTGGCCCCTCTCTTGGCTCTGACCTCGGCTGACTCCTGCTCTAACCACTGGGCAGGCCCACCCACGTCCCGGTCACTAGCAAGCCCTGCCTGTCCCTGCTGAGAGGCGAGTTGTACCGGGTGGGGCGACCCCGTTCTATAGGGCCCCGCCAAGCCTGCCGCGACGCCCCGGCGCTGGATTCCGGGCGGCTCAGGCCCCGCTCCCCGCATGCGCACAAGGCGGCCCGACCGCGAGAGCAGGGCCCCAGAGGCAAACGGGACCGCACCGTGAATGCAGCGGCTTCGGCAGCCCCCCGGGAGGGGTGGGGCTGCCCAGGGAGAATGCAGTTCCAGCCGGGGCAAGTCCACAGCCCTGGAAATGCCCCTGCTCTGAGAGCAGGAAGGGGGAGATAAGGGGGGGGCTAGTTGTCTTCTGTAGCTGCTGCGGAGGGTCCTGAGCGGAGGGACCGTGCTCCGGGCGAGCCTGAGCGGGCTCCTGTGTGGCAGAGGCCCCGAGTCTGAGCCGTGTGCCTGTGGCGGGGCGGGGCGGGGCAGGGACCTTCTGGAGCCGGCTTTGCATGGCGGGTGCGAGCCAGAGCGGCCCACGGTCTTGGAGTAACCAACGGGCGGAGACTTCAGGGCCACGTTGCCTCAGGGCCGCCCAGACCCCCTCCCGCCTTTGCACCGGCTCCCTTCTGGGGCTGCCAGGTGTCCGGTTTGGCCTGGACAGTCCAGTATTTGCGGCCTCTGTCAGGTAAAAAAAACCTAAAATAGTGGACGTAAAATGTCTGGTGATTTCTGTTTTTCTGGGATGGCAGGTTGTCTGGAGGGGGATTTAAAGGCGCAGTGACTTTTTTTTTTTTTTGGTGCAGTTGGTTTATTTTTTGCTCCACCAATTTTTTTTTCCCTCCATATTCGGTATTTTTTGTGAAAGTATCTGGCAACTCTACTCCCAGCGCCGAGGCCACAGGCCAAACCCAGCGTGTCCGTGGCAGTTTTACGCCTCTGCCATGGGTGTGCAATGCCAGTGGGACGTACCCCGTGGCTTTATGTTGCCTCCAGCGCCCGCCATGTTCCCTGGGGCGCAGGCCAGGCAGGCTGAGTTCATCTTCTAGAAGGACATCGCTTCAGGGTGCGTGTCTCGTGCCTGTGCATGCAGGGCCGGCTCGAGCCATTCCTGCGCCCCGGGCAGCGGGCGTGCGATGCATGCATGGCTCCGCCCCCAGGTGCACGGCGCATGCATGGCTCCGCCCCCGGGTGCACAGCGCATGCATGGCTCCGCCCCCGGGTGCACAGCGCATGCATGGCTCCGCCCCCAGGTGCACGGCGCATGCATGGCTCCGCCCCCAGGTGCACGGCGCATGCATGGCTCCGCCCCCGGGTGCACGGCGCATGCATGGCTCCGCCCCCAGGTGCACGGCGCGTGCATGGCTCCGCCTCCAGGTGCACGGCACATGCATGGCTCCGCCCCCAGGTGCACGGCGCATGCATGGCTCCGCCCCCGGGTGCACGGCGCATGCATGGCTCCGCCCCCAGGCGCACGGCGCATGCATGGCTCCGCCCCCGGGTGCACGGCGCATGCATGGCTCCGCCCCTGGGCGCACGGCGCATGCATGGCTCCGCCCCTGGGCGCACGGCGCATGCATGGCTCCGCCCCCAGGTGCACGGCGCATGCATGGCTCCGCCCCCAGGTGCACGGCGTATGCACGGCTCTGCCCCCGGGCACACAGCGCATGCGCAGCTCCGCCCCCCAGCACACGGCACCCCTTACAGCTGCCATCAGGTGCACCCCATAGGTTGGTGCCCTGGGCAGCTGCCCCCCCCCTTAATCCAGCCCTGTGTGCTGGGAGCTCGGCGTGTGCAGTGCCTGGGGAGCACCAGGGCTTGCTGCGATGTGCTCCGGGAATCCAGCGGAGCAGGGGCTGCCGGCTCGCGGAGGCAAGTGCCACCAAAGGCAGCAATGCTCAGTGGGCACCGCGCTGCGGCAGGAGTGGGAAATCCCCGTGGGCAGGCTGCGAAGAGGGCAGAGCGTCCGAGGGAGTTGCTGCGCGCAGAGGCTGGAGAAGCTGCTCGGAGGAGGCTGGGGAAATGTCCTCCCTCCAGCTGTCCGGGCTCTGAGACCCTGCCTGCAGAACGCTGGGCTTGGCTGCCGCAGCGCGCGAGAGCTGATTCCAGCTGCAGCCCACGCAGCAGGCCGTCACCATTAAGGGCTGGGAGGCCAGCGTCGGGCTTCCAGTCGTCTTCCCGTCAGCCAGGAGCAGCAGGAATGGGTCTCGGCTGGCGGGCTGCGGTTCAGCACAGCGACAGGAGGGGAGCCAGCTGCCAGAGACAAGCTCACAACTCGGCGGCGGCTCAGCGCGTCACCTTGCTTTCCTCCTGGAGTTAAAGGACAGCCCCCCACCTGCTGGGTGTACAACAGATCGCTTCCCCACAGCGAGGGGGCTGAGCAGGTCTAGGCGCAGCGGCTGTTTGCTCTTTTGGTGGCATGTAAGGCAAAATTCCCTCCAGTTTTTTCCATCCCCCGCACAGAATAAATTTTGTTCTGTGCACCAAGGCATGTGCGGACGTGCACCACCAGGAGACACACACGCTGCCAGCTGTGGGCGCTCTGCTAATCAGCTGGGCAGCACCTGAATCTCTCCGGCGGCATGGCCCAAGCGCTCAGCCTACAGGGAACCCTGAGGTAGGGTCCAAAGCGGCAGGCCCCCCCGCGTGATCTAAATGCCAGCGTAGCAGAGCAGAGGAAAGCACCGGGGCGCAGTTTGGGAGACTTGGGGACGTTGCCCCCCGAAATGCCAGCCTCGGGCAGGTGCAGAATTTGCACCTCAACAAGCGGCCCCATTCTCCTGACTGCAGCTGCCCCCCAAACATAGACGTCAGACCACACCTACGGTAAAGAATCTTGGGGGTTCCCTTCCTGGCGCCGCACACCCAGGCCGTGTCTCCTCCCTCCACACTGCTGCTCTGGTGGGCGACGGGGCCCAGGCTTCTGCAGCTTTGCTGTCAGAACCTTTCCCCTCCGTCGCCAGAGCCGTTCCCTGCAGGGTGACCGCAGCCAGCTTTTCCCTGTGTCTGTAGGGCCACGTTCCCCCCAGGCTGCCGTGCTGGGTGGACAAGCCCCTAAAGGACCCTGGGGGGAGGCGTGGTTGGCTGGAGAAGGCGGTGCATGTGCATGTGCATGCGGAGAAAGGAGGAACTCTCTTCTAAGCTCACACACAGAGTGTGACCATAGCAGTAAAACCAGAAACTTCATATTGGAAACACGGGGGGGGGGGGGGGAGGGGAGCAACCGGGGACCCTGGCTGCTTACCAGGCGCCTGTCCCTGCACAGATGGATGGGACAGGGCTGTGTTTAGTGATGAGAAAACGGGAACTTTGCACCAGGGCTGGTTACACAGGAGAACAAAGCCAGAGCTCTCTGAGCTGGAGCGGGCGAAGGCTGCCGGGCACTCCAGCAGCATCTGGACACGCCAGCAGCTGGGACCCGTGTAAAACCCTGGCCGTGCTGCACAAGCGACTGGATCTTTCCAGCAAGGAACCGGGGAAGACGAGAGGGCAGCCTAGTGCCAGGCTGCACAATGACCAAACCGTAACAGCTGGATGAATTCAGGACAGAACAGGCCCTGGACAAAAGAGTCGGGCACTCCAATAAGACTGCTCCAAGCGTCCACGCCAACCCGGCGGACACAAAGAAAGCTAGGGAGCACGCTCACGTCGGAACGTGGCCCATAAGTGGCACAGACACCAAAGCCGTTCACCAGTGGCACAGAGCGAAGCATGAACATTGCCAGTAAAACCCATGCAAAAGCGAATGCACAGATCCAGAGTGGAGAAGGAAAACCCACACACCTGGTTCACTGTCCCACGGAGTGGCACTTAGGCCACTACAGCCACAGATAGGAAAGGGTGAGCCCTACAGCCGAAGCTGAGCGCCAGCTGGCTTTATAACTCAAACTGTAGAGCAGGGATGCAGCCCCTGGCTTGCCGCAATCTGACCTGGTAGCTTGAGTTCCCCCCAGCAGTGGGGAGCCCACACTGGTACGCAGCCCCCTCCCCCCACGTCCCCTATGGGGCTGGAGCACACAAACTCCCCCGAGGCTGTGGTGAGTGAGGGGAGGGTCTTTCTCCTCTTCAGTTGGGGGCCATGTCACTGAGGGTTTGGGGGGGGTTGTTTTTTTTGCTGCTCACTTGTGTGTGGCCCCTGACTGATTTTTTTGTGGGTCAGCAGCCCCCCAACCCAAAAAAGGTTCCCCAGTTCTGCTGTAAAGGCTCCTACACTAAGCTCCAGAGGTCCCAGGTTCGACTCTTCCCAGTGGCGGTTACAAGGACAATGGAAAAAACCGTAATCATGCGGAATCCTCTGCATCCGAGGTCACGGGGGCGTGCATAGGAATACACACATGGCTGCTTTTGGAGGACCACTTTCTCTGCCCCCCCGGCCAGACAGTTCTCGCCCTGCCCTGGCGGAGTTCTGTGCCCCCGCTGATGGGGAAGGGCGCACTTCCCTGCCTACTGCCCCGCTTGGGCATGTCCCTGGGAGGTCATATGCAATACTTGTGGCCAAAAAATGATCTCGAAGCTTGCAAACAAGGAGAGCGAAGGGAGAAACGCTCCGGAGCAGGCAGTGCCGCGGGGCGTGACGTTTTGTGTCTGTAGAGCAGGCATGCAAGGGCAAGCAGCACAGCCAAACAGGGCGGAGAGCTCAGGCGTGCAGCAGATGCACGCACAAGGCAGCTGTGCACGGATGAACTGGGCTCAGCCCTGCCGGGGGCGGCCCGAGACGAGCTGCCGGCAACCAGAGCCCCAGGCAGAATGCGCGATCGGCGCCCCCTCAACGGCACTGCGTCATCATTGGGCGCCCCCTTTAATGCGGCACCCTAGGCGACTGCCGAGTCTGCCTGGATGCACAGGCCGACCCTGAGCCCAGCAGGTGCCTCTCTGGCGCCCAAAGGCCTCCTCAGCCTCGTGCGAGGGAAGGAAGGAAAGTGCCTGCCCGTGTCTACACTACCCGCCGTGCATGGCACCGGGGCTGCTGGCTCTTCCTCTTCCCGTCCCTGGGAGGGAGCGAACCCAAAGCGCACGGCTCGTCTGCCCCCCACGCTCCTCCGCCAGAGCGAGGAGTGCAGCCAGCTGGGCACTGTCCCCTCCCTCCCTGATGAAAGGGAACAGTCAGCCATGTTCCCAAACAAACGGGGGGGGGGGGAGGGCTACAGCCCCCCTGCTGTCCCTAAAGGGCGCATGGGGGGTGGGGCGTTCAGGGCTGGGCTAGGCCCCCAGCTGGCCCCTTTCACGTGAACGACCTGGTGATTCTCTCTCTTGTCTGGAGAATTTGATGAGACTCAGTCCCATTCCAGGCACATCCCATTGTCCTGGCACAACCAACCCCTGGCCTTGCGCTACGTTGTGATAAGAGG